>NW_028270156.1:80655657-81259519 GCF_037043375.1 Chiloscyllium plagiosum
ACAACCCTTCATATCCTGATTGATTGGATGTTGCTATTTTTAACACCGTCCCCCTCCCCTTTCCCCCTTGCCCCGCCCCCTTGCCCCGCCCCCTTGCCCCGCCCCCTTGCCCCGCCCCCTTGCCCCGCCCCCTTGCCCCGCCCCCTTGCCCGCCCCCTTGCCCCGCCCCCTTGCCCCGCCCCCTTGCCCCGCCCCCTTGCCCCGCCCCCTTGCCCCGCCCCCTTGCCCCGCCCCCTTGCCCCGCCCCCTTGCCCCGCCCCCTTGCCCCGCCCCCCTTGCCCCGCCCCCTTGCCCCTCCGTTCTCCCCCGTTCTCCCCCCCCGTTCTCCCCCCCCCGTTCTCCCCCCCCGTTCTCCCCCCCCGTTCTCCCCCCCCGTTCTCCCCCCCCGTTCTCCCCCCCCGTTCTCCCCCCCGTCTCCCCCCCCGTTCTCCCCCCCCGTTCTCCCCCCCCGTTCTCCCCCCCCGTTCTCCCCCCCGTTCTCCCCCCCCGTTCTCCCCCCCCGTTCTCCCCCCGTTCTCCCCCCCCGTTCTCCCCCCCCGTTCTCCCCCCCCGTTCTCCCCCCCCGTTCTCCCCCCCCCGTTCTCCCCCCGTTCTCCCCCCCCGTTCTCCCCCCCCGCTCTCCCCCGCTCTCCCCCCCGTTCTCCCCCCCCGCTCTCCCCCCCCCGTTCTCCCCCCCCGTTCTCCCCCCCCCCGTTCTCCCCCCCCCGTCTCCCCCCCCCGTTCTCCCCCCCCCGTTCTCCCCCCCCCCGTTCTCCCCCCCCCCGTTCTCCCCCCCCCCCGTTCTCCCCCCCCCGTTCTCCCCCCCCCGTTCTCCCCCCCCCGTTCTCCCCCCCCCGTTCTCCCCCCCCGTTCTCCCCCCCCCCGTTCTCCCCCCCCCGTTCTCCCCCCCCCGTTCTCCCCCCCCCCGTTCTCCCCCCCCCGTTCTCCCCCCCCCGTTCTCCCCCCCCCCGTTCTCCCCCCCCCCGTTCTCCCCCCCGTCTCCCCCCCCCCCCCCCCCGTTTTCCCCCCCCCCGTTTTCCCCCCCCCGTTTTCCCCCCCCCCGTTCTCCCCCCCCCCCGGTTTTTCCCCCGTTCTCCCCCCGTTCTCCCCCCCGTTCCCCCCCGTTCCCCCCCCCGTTCTCCCCCCCCCCGTTCTCCCCCCCCCGTTCTCCCCCCCCCCGTTCTCCCCCCCCCCGTTCTCCCCCCCCCCGTTCTCCCCCCCCCCGTTCTACCTCCCCCCCGTTCTCCCCCCCCCCCGTTCTCCCCCCCCCGTTCTCCCCCCCCGTTCTCCACCCCCCGTTCTCCACCCCCGTTCTCACCCCCGTTCTCCACCCCCCGTTCTCCACCCCCCGTTCTCCACCCCCCGTTCTCCACCCCCGTTCTCCACCCCCCCCGTTGTCCCCCCCCCCGTTGTCCCCCCCCCCGTTGTCGTCCCCCCCCGTTGTCCCCCCCCCGTTCTCCCCCCCCGTTCTCCCCCCCCCGTTCTCCCCCCCCCGTTCTCCCCCCCCCCGTTCTCCCCCCCCCGTTCTCCCCCCCCCCGTTCTCCCCCCCCCCCGTTCTCCCCCCCCCCGTTCTCCCCCCCCCTGTTCTCCCCCCCCCCCCGTTCTCCCCCCCCCGTTCTCCCCCCCCCGTTCTCCCCCCCCGTTCTCCCCCCCCCCGTTTCCCCCCCCCCCCGTTTCCCCCCCCCCCCGTTCTCCCCCCCCCCGGTTTTCCCCCCGTTCTCCCCCCGTTCTCCCCCCCGTTCCCCCCCCGTTCCCCCCCCGTTCCCCCCCCCCCCGTTCCCCCCCCCCCGTTCTCCCCCCCCCGTTCTCCCCCCCCCGTTCTCCCCCCCCCGTTCTCCCCCCCCGTTCTCCCCCCCCCGTTCTCCCCCCCACCGTTCTCCCCCCCCCCCGTTCTCCACCCCCCGTTCTCCACCCCCCGTTCTCCACCCCCCGTTCTCCACCCCCCGTTCTCCACCCCCGTTCTCCACCCCCCGTTCTCCACCCCCCCCGTTGTCCCCCCCCCCGTTGTCCCCCCCCCGTTGTCCCCCCCCGTTGTCCCCCCCCCGTTGTCCCCCCCCCCCGTTGTCCCCCCCCCGTTCTCCCCCCGTTCTCCCCCCCGTTCTCCCCCCCCGTTCTCCCCCCCCGTTCTCCCCCCCGTTCTCCCCCCCCGTTCTCCCCCCCCGTTCTCCCCCCCCCGTTCTCCCCCCCCCCGTTCTCCCCCCCCCGTTCTCCCCCCCCCGTTCTCCCCCCCCCCCCGTTCTCCCCCCCCCCCGTTCTCCCCCCCCCGTTCTCCCCCCCCGTTCTCCCCCCCCGTTCTCCCCCCCCCGTTCTCCCCCCCCCCCCGTTCTCCCCCCCCCCCCGTTCTCCCCCCCCCGTTCTCCCCCCCCCCGTTCTCCCCCCCCCCCGTTCTCCCCCCCCCGTTCTCCCCCCCCCCGTTCTCCCCCCCCGTTCTCCCCCCCTTCTCCCCCCCTTTCTCCCCCCCCCGTTCTCCCCCCCCCCCCGTTCTCCCCCCCCCCCGTTCTCCCCCACCCCCCCGTTCTCCCCCACCCCCCCGTTCTCCCCCCCCCCCCGTTCTCCCCCCCCCCGTTTCCCCCCCCCCCCCGTTCTCCCCCCCCCCGGTTTTTCCCCCGTTCTCCCCCCGTTCTCCCCCCCGTTCCCCCCCCGTTCCCCCCCCCGTTCTCCCCCCCCCGTTCTCCCCCCCCCGTTCTCCCCCCCCCCGTTCTCCCCCCCCGTTCTCCCCCCCCCCGTTCTCCCCCCCCCCGTTCTCCCCCCCCCGTTCTCCACCCCCCGTTCTCCACCCCCCGTTCTCCACCCCCCGTTCTCCACCCCCCGTTCTCCACCCCCCGTTCTCCACCCCCCCCGTTGTCCCCCCCCCCGTTGTCCCCCCCCCGTTGTCGTCCCCCCCCGTTGTCCCCACCCCGTTCTCCCCCCCGTTCTCCCCCCCCCGTTCTCCCCCCCCCCGTTCTCCCCCCCCGTTCTCCCCCCCCCCGTTCTCCCCCCCCCCGTTCTCCCCCCCCCCGTTCTCCCCCCCCCCGTTCTCCCCCCCCCCCCGTTCTCCCCCCCCCGTTCTCCCCCCCCCCGTTCTCCCCCCCCCCGTTCTCCCCCCCCGTTCTCCCCCCCCGTTCTCCCCCCCCGTTCTCCCCCCCGCTCTCCCCCCCCGTTCTCCCCCCCCCGTTCTCCCCCCCCCCGTTCTCCCCCGCCCCGTTCTCCCCCCCCGTTCTCCCCCCCCCCCCGTTCTCCCCCCCGTTCTCCCCCCCCCGTTCTCCCCCCCCCCCCGTTCTCCCCCCCCGTTCTCCCCCCCCCGTTCTCCCCCCCCCGTTCTCCCCCCCCCCGTTCTCCCCCCCCCCGTTCTCCCCCCCCCGTTCTCCCCCCCCCCCGTTCTCCCCACCCCCCCGTTCTCCCCCACCCCCCCGTTCTCCCCCCCCCCCCGTTTTCCCCCCCCCCCGTTCTCCCCCCCCCCGGTTTTTCCCCGTTCTCCCCCGTTCTCCCCCCCGTTCCCCCCCCCGTTCTCCCCCCCCCCCCCGTTCTCCACCCCCCGTTCTCCACCCCCCGTTCTCCACCCCCCGTTCTCCACCCCCCGTTCTCCACCCCCCCCTTCCCAACCCCCCCCGTTGTCCCCCCCCCCGTTGTCCCCCCCCCGTTGTCCCCCCCCCCGTTGTCCCCCCCCCCCCGTTGTCCCCCCCCCCGTTCTCCGCCCCCCGTTCTCCCCCCCCCGTTCTCCCCCCCCCGTTCTCCCCCCCCCGTTCTCCCCCCCCCGTTCTCCCCCCCCGTTCTCCCCCCCCCGTTCTCCCCCCCCCCCGTTCTCCCCCCCCCCGTTCTCCCCCCCCCGTTCTCCCCCCCCCCGTTCCCCCCCCCCGTTCTCCCCCCCCCGTTCTCCCCCCCCCCCGTTCTCCCCCCCCCCCCGTTCTCCCCCCCCCGTTCTCCCCCCCCCGTTCTCCCCCCCCCGTTCTCCCCCCCCCGTTCTCCCCCCCCGTTCTCCCCCCCCGTTCTCCCCCCCCGTTCTCCCCCCCCTTCTCCCCCCCCCTTCTCCCCCCCCCTTCTCCCCCCCCCGTTCTCCCCCCCCCGTTCTCCCCCCCCCCCCGTTCTCCCCCACCCCCCCGTTCTCCCCCCCCCCCCCCCGTTCTCCCCCCCCCCCCGTTTCTCCCCCCCCCCCCGTTCTCCCCCCCCCGGTTTTTCCCCGTTCTCCCCCCGTTCTCCCCCGCGTTCCCCCCCCCCGTTCCCCCCCCGTTCTCCCCCCCCGTTCTCCCCCCCCCGTTCTCCCCCCCCCGTTCTCCCCCCCCGTTCTCCCCCCCCGTTCTCCCCCCCCGTTCTCCCCCCCCCCGTTCTCCCCCCCCCCGTTCTCCCCCCCCCCGTTCTCCACCCCCGTTCTCCACCCCCCGTTCTCCACCCCCCGTTCTCCACCCCCCGTTCTCCACCCCCCGTTCTCCACCCCCCCCGTTGTCCCCCCCCCCGTTGTCCCCCCCGTTGTCCCCCCCCCCCCGTTGTCCCCCCCCCGTTCTCCCCCCCGTTCTCCCCCCCCGTTCTCCCCCCCGTTCTCCCCCCCCCGTTCTCCCCCCCCCCCGTTCTCCCCCCCCCCGTTCTCCCCCCCCCCCGTTCTCCCCCCCCCCGTTCTCCCCCCCCCCGTTCTCCCCCCCCCCGTTCTCCCCCCCCCGTTCTCCCCCCCCCCCGTTCTCCCCCCCCGTTCTCCCCCCCCGTTCTCCCCCCCCCCGTTCTCCCCCCCCCGTTCTCCCCCCCCCGTTCTCCCCCCCCCGTTCTCCCCCCCCGTTCTCCCCCCCCCCCCGTTCTCCCCCCCCCCGTTCTCCCCCCCCCGTTCTCCCCCCCCCGTTCTCACCCCCCCGTTCTCTCTCCCCCCCCGTTCTCCCCCCCCCTTCTCCCCCCTTTCTCCCCCCCTTCTCCCCCCCCGTTCTCCCCCCCCGTTCTCCCCCCCCCCGTTCTCCCCCCCCCCGTTCTCCCCCCCGTTCATCCCCCCCCCGTTCTCCCCCCCCCGTTCTCCCCCCCCGTTCTCCCCCCCCGTTCTCCCCCCCCCGTTCTCCCCCCCCCGTTCTCCCCCCCCCGTTCTCCCCCCCCCGTTCTCCCCCCCCCGTTCTCCCCCCCCCGTTCTCCCCCCCCCGTTCTCCCCCCCCGTTCTCCCCCCCCCGTTCTCCCCCCCCGTTCTCCCCCCCCGTTCTCCCCCCCCCCGTTCTCCCCCCCCCGTTCTCCCCCCCCCGTTCTCCCCCCCCGTTCTCCCCCCCCGCGCTCTCCCCCCCCGCGCTCTCCCCCCCCCCGTTCTTCCCCCCCCCGTTCTTCCCCCCCCCGTTCTCCCCCCCCGTTCTCCCCCCCCGTTCTCCCCCCCCCGTTCTCCCCCCCCCCGTTCTCCCCCCCCCCCGTTCTCCCCCCCCGTTCTCCTCCCCCGTTCTCCCCCCCCCCCCGTTCTCCCCCCCCCGTTCTCGCCCCCCCCGTTCTCGCCCCCCCCGTTCTCGCCCCCCCCGTTCTCGCCCCCCCCGTTCTCGCCCCCCCCGTTCTCGCCCCCCCCCGTTCTCGCCCCCCCCGTTCTCCCCCCCCCCCCGTTCTCCCCCCCCTCCCGTTCTCGCACCCCCCCCGTTCTCGCCCCCCCCCGTTTTCGCCCCCCCGTACTCTCCCCCCCGTACTCTCCCCCCCCGTACTCTCCCCCCCCGTACTCTCCCCCCCGTACTCTCCCCCCCGTACTCTCCCCCCCGTACTCTCCCCCCGTACTCTCCCCCCCGTACTCTCCCCCCCGTACTCTTTCCCCCCCATACTCTTTCCCCCCCCATACTCTTTCCCCCCCCATACTCTTTCCCCCCCCATACTCTTTCCCCCCCCATACTCTTTCCCCCCCCATACTCTTTCCCCCCCCATACTCTTTCCCCCCCCATACTCTTTCCCCCCCCATACTCTTTCCCCCCCCATACTCTTTCCCCCCCCATACTCTTTCCCCCCCCATACTCTTTCCCCCCCCATACTCTTTCCACCCCATACTCTTTCCCCCCATACTCTTTCCCCCACCATATTCTTTCCCCCCATACTCTTTCCCCCCCATACTCTTTCCCCCCCATACTCTTCCCCCCCCATACTCTTCCCCCCCCCATACTCTTCCCCCCCCCATACTCTTCCCCCCCCATACTCTTCCCCCCCCATACTCTTCCCCCCCCATACTCTTCCCCCCCCATACTCTTCCCCCCCCCATACTCTTCCCCCCCCCCATACTCTTCCCCCCCCATACTCTTCCCCCCCCATACTCTTCCCCCCCCCATACTCTTTCCCCCCCCCATACCCTCCCCCCCCCATACCCTCCCCCCCCATACTCTTCCCCCCCCCATACTCTTCCCCCCCCATACTCTTCCCCCCCCATACTCTTCCCCCCCCCATACTCTTCCCCCCCCCATACTCTTCCCCCCCCCATACTCTTCCCCCCCCCCCATACTCTTCCCCCCCCCTACTCTTCCCCCCCCATACTCTTCCCCCCCCATACTCTTCCCCCCCCATACTCTTCCCCCCCCATACTCTTCCCCCCCCATACTCTTCCCCCCCCATACTCTTCCCCCCCATACTCTTCCCCCCCATACTCTTCCCCCCCATACTCTTCCCCCCCCATACTCTTCCCCCCCCATACTCTTCCCCCCCCATACTCTTCCCCCCCATACTCTTCCCCCCCCATACTCTTCCCCCCCATACTCTTCCCCCCCCATACTCTTCCCCCCCCATACTCTTCCCCCCCCATACTCTTCCCCCCCCATACTCTTCCCCCCCATACTCTTCCCCCCCCATACTCTTCCCCCCCCATACTCTTCCCCCCCCATACTCTTCCCCCCCATACTCTTCCCCCCCCCATACTCTTCCCCCCCCCATACTCTTCCCCCCCCATACTCTTCCCCCCCCATACTCTTCCCCCCCCATACTCTTCCCCCCCATACTCTTCCCCCCCCATACTCTTCCCCCCCCATACTCTTCCCCCCCCATACTCTTCCCCCCCATACTCTTCCCCCCCATACTCTTCCCCCCCCATACTCTTCCCCCCCCATACTCTTCCCCCCCCCATACTCTTCCCCCCCATACTCTTCCCCCCCCATACTCTTCCCCCCCCCCATACTCTTCCCCCCCCATACTCTTCCCCCCCATACTCTTCCCCCCCATACTCTTCCCCCCCATACTCTTCCCCCCCCCATACTCTCCCCCCCCCCATTCTCCCCCTCCCCCCCCCCCCCATTCTCCCTCTCCCCCCCCCATTCTCCCTCTCCCCCCCCCCCATTCTCCCTCCCCCATTCCCCTTCCTTTCCCCCTCCCATTCCTCTCCATCACCCCGCTCCCACCTCTGCATTACCCCTGGCCCCTTTGCCCTCACCATACCCTCTCCATCCTCTCACCTCTCCACCTTCCCATGTGCCAGCTTGAAGCCAGGGCCCGATTGGATCGATTGTCTGGAAGCTCCTCCATCAGTTCCTCTGAGCTCTTTGGTGATGGCAAAGCCGACACGGCAGGTGAGTGAATCCTTGGTGCCAGCGTCTTCTAGGATCGTGGTTAAAGCACATGCCAGGATACCCTTGGAGTCTGCATGGTTGGGTGGAGATGTGGTGGGCCCAACGGCCACTTCCAGTGCCCTATAGTTTGAGGTAAAAGGCCCCTGCAGAGCTGGCCCAGAGCCACAGTGTCATGCCCGATGTGACAGAGGCCCAGCCTGGAGAGGCTGGAGAGCACAGTTTGGGTTGGAAGTGGTGATAGCAACAGGAAAGGAGAGACGCAGTGGGAGCTGGAAAAGTGTGTTGCTGCCCACGTCTGGGGAGGTTAGTGAGGCTGGGCCAGCATTTCTTCTTCGTCCCTTGTTACCTTTGAGAAGGTGATGGTGATCTGCCGCCTTGAACCATTGACCCGCAATGTCCTATGGGAGGGCCCAGCAACAGTGAAGGGACGGTGATAAATGTTGAGGTCAGGATGATGATTGTGTGTGTGTGTGTGTGTGTGTGTGTGTGTGGCCTGAAGAGGAGCTTGCAGGTGGGGTGCTGCCCTTGTCCTTCGAGATGGAAGTGGCCGTGGGTTTTCCAAGCTGCTGTCTAAGGAGCCTCAGTGAATTCCTGCAGTGCACCTTGTCGATAGTTGCAGTAGTGCATACCGAGCATCGGTGGTGGATGGTGTGGATACTTGTGGATGTGGTGCCAATCAAACAGGCTGCTTTGTTCTGGATGGTGTCAAGCTTCTTGAGTGTTATTGGAGCTGCCCCCATCCAGGCAACTGGGAAACTGTTCCCTCACAATCCTGACTTGATCCTTGTAGAGGGTGGGCAGGCTTTGGGGAGTGAGGAAGTGAGTTACTTGCTGCGGTACTCTGACCTCCCATTGTAGTCCCTGAGTTTGTGTGTGGTCAGTGGGAACCCCCAGGATTTGATTGGGGAGACAATAATCTCGTGGTAATGTCACTTTAATCCAGCCACCCAGGTCAGGTTCTGGGACCCAAGTTTGAATCCTGCCATGGCAGGTTGTGGAATTAAGAATCTAATGGTGACTACTAATCCGTTGTTGATTGTCAGGAAAGTGCATCTGGTTCACTAATATCGTTGAGGGAAGGAAACTGTCATCCTTACCTGGTCTGGGCCTACATGTGACTCCAGACCCACAGCAATGTGCTTGACCCTCAACTGCCTGCTGGGCAGTTAGGGGATGGACAATAAATGCCCTCGTCTTGTGATCGAAATTAAACAAAAATTCAGGGTGAATGCAACAATGTTCGTGTTGTATCTCCTTGCCAGCCAGAGAAATTCTGAGCTGGGGTCAGGAGCAGCTCTCTCTATCGATAGAGCTTGCATGGTGGCAGAGGTGAGGTGTGGTACAGTTGCATTGGAAGGGAAACCTGTCAAGGAATTAAAAACAGTTGTGACCAGCTGAGTGGTGAGCATTCTCCGTCAGAGCAGCTCCCATGCTACCTCAGCTGATTAGTCTGTGAAGCAGCGCAGTTACTGTCAGGGTTGGGGAAGGAACACTATGCTCATAAGCATAAGTGGTTAGCACTGCTGCCTCACAGCACCAGAGACCCGGGTTCAATTCCCACCTCAGGCGACTGACTGTGTGGAGTTTGCACGTTCTCCCCGTGTCTGCGTGGGTTTCCTCCGGGTGCTCCGGTTTCCTCCCACAGTCCAAAGATGTGCAGGTCAGGTGAATTGGCTATGCTAAATTGCCGGTAGTGTTAGGTAAGGGGTAAATGTAGGGGTATGGGTGGGTTGCGCTTCGGCGGGTCGGTGTGGACTTATTGGGCCGAAGGGCCTGTTTCCACACTGTAAGTAATCTAATCACCTGCAGGTTGTGGAGCAGGGTCTGGCAGCTGTGAAACTGACTCTAGCTGACCAGAAAATGGGCCAGCTTCACCGGGTTCAACGTACTTAACTGTGAAGATATATACTTTGGTGTGAGAAACTGAAACCTAGAGTATTATTTCAGTGGTGTCCAAAGAGATCTAGGTGTTCGCTTACTCCAGTCAATGGAAGTAAAACGGGCAGGTGCAATAAGCAATGAGGAAGGCAAATGGTATATTGGCCTTCATTGTAAGAGGATCTGAGTTCTGAAGTGGAGTGTCTTACTGCAATTACACAGGGCCTTGGTGAGACCACACCTGGAATGATATGTGCAGTTTTTTTAATAATATATTTTTATTAAGAAAAAATACATTTTTAAAACAATGCAATTCAAAACAGTACAAAACTAAACCCAAATAATTAAAAAAAAAAATCGATATGTGCAGTTTTGAACTCCCCAGCTAAATGGACTGGACAGTCATGAAGTTGTTATGAGCGATTGCTGGACTGTCCTATGAGGAGCAATTTGGTTTGGCTGAGCCCGTGTCCCCTCAAGTTTAAAATGATGACGGGATCTGATCTGATTTGAACATATACAACGCCAGTGGAACTGGACAGGGGATGGTCTTTCCCCTGGCCAGGGAGGGGAGAGATCCAGGGATCACAGTCTCAGATACGAGGGAACCCCGGTTAGGGCAGGAGACAAAGGAAAAATGTCTTTACACAGTGGAGCTGTGGAGTTCTCTACCACTGAAGGCAGTGGAGGCCAGGTCACTGAATGTATTCGAGATAGGCAGATGTAAATTTATGGATATTAAAGACCTCTGGGGAGAAAGCGGGAAAGAAGGCATTGAGAGAGAGAGAGAGAGGACCTGCCAGGATCAGATTGAATGGTACGGCAAGCTTCAAGAGCCGAATGGACTTGGCCTGCTCTGAGCCTCCGAAGTCTGGAGGTCTCCAGATCTTGTGGCCTAATTGTATCTGCTCGCTCTGAGACGCTCCATACTCCAATAGGGGTTTGTCTCTGTTCCAGATGCTGTCAGAGTGAGTAGCATGCTCCCATCTGGACCTGATATGACCCACTTCAAGCAGGGGAGTGAAGACAATGGCTGGGAAACTGTCTGTCCTCGCCAATGGAGTGATGACCAGTATTCAGGTGAGCACAGACTCATGGCTCCTAGCGCTGGGGCTAGGAGCAGACCCCGGCCTCAGAATCTCAAGAAGGGGAGGGCAGAGGGGAGAGGAGGAGAGGGAGAGAGAGCTCACCCCGCGCTCCCCCACCCCTGCTCCGGACTCCTCCCCTCCCCCCCCCCGCTCACCCTTTCTTCCTCACGCTGTCTTTCTCACATGCCCTCCCCTTCACTCTCTTGCATGGTCACTGTGCGCACTCGCTCCCCCCCTCGCTCTGCTGCCTGCGCTCGCTCCCCCCTCACTTGGTCGCCGCGCCCTCGCTCCCCCCCTCGCTCCCCCCCTCGCTCCCCCCCTCGCTCCGTCGCGTGCGCTCGCTCCCCCCCTCGCTCCATCGCGTGCGCTCGCTCCCCCCCCTCGCTCCGTCGCGTGCGCTCGCTCCCCCCTCGCTCCGTCGCGTGCGCTCGCTCCCCCCCTCGCTCCGTCGCGTGCGCTCGCTCCCCCCCTCGCTCCGTCGCACGCTCGCTCCCCCCTCGGTTCCGCGGCGCGCATGCGCTCGCTCCCCCCCTCGCTCCGTCGCACGCGCGCTCGCTCCCCCCCTCGCTCCGTCGCACGCGCGCGCGCTCGCTCCCCCCCCCTCGTTCCGCGGCGCGCGCGCCTCGCTCCCCCCCTCGCTCCGTCGCACGCGCGCTCTCGCTCCCCCCCTCGTTCTGCGGCACGCGCGCTCGCTCCCCCCTCGTTCCGCGGCACGCGTGTGCTCGCTCACTCCCCCCCCCCCCCCCCCTCGCTTCCACCGCACCCATGCTCGCTCTCCCACCTGCTCTTCTCTCTCTATGCTCCCTTGTCCCCCTGTGTCGTGCCTCTCCCCGACATTCCCTCTGTGAGTTTCTCTCTCCCATGCATGCTCTCTATGTCTCCCCTCATGCTCTCACGCTGCCCTGTGCTGTCACACTGTCATTCTCCTCCCCCCCGTCTCTGTGTTTCACATTTTTATGTGTCGTCTTGTCCTGACAGGATCACTATGGTTCGTACTGAAGCTCTGGCTGGAGTGAAGACCGATTCCGAGCTGGACAAGTTTATCCTGTCGGAGTTTCCCCGAGATCAGTATCTGCTTTTGATGGGACTTGAAGCGGTGTTTGAAAGTCCGAATGAGGTTGAACTCCGCTGCCATTTGTCTGCTGCGCAGCCTTTGCCATTTGAAGGAAATCAGTATCATTGTGGACTTGCAGGGCTGAAGTGACCTCCTCTCCATACAGTCAGGGAATTAAGCAGCACAGAGACCAGTCGGCCAATCCTGCCTCTCTTCGCACTCACTTCCACCCTATCCAGGGCAGGCTCAGTTCTCTCTCCTTTCCCCTGTTATGACAACGTCTTTATTCACTATTTATCCAATTGACTTCTGAAAATACAATTGAATCGGTCTCCTCTGCCCTTTAGGGGAGTGGATTCCAGATCTCAACTTGTATTTTATACAAAGGTTCGTTCTTCCTCCAGTCCCCTTGAATTAGTGTCTTCCAGTTGCTGGCTCTCCTGTCTCTGGGCACAGCATTTCCCAGTTTCCTGTACCACACCCTGCTAGGATTCTGAACTACTAGATGAGACCATTCCCTGCTCCCTCAGCCTCTCCCATCTCTCTCTGCATTCACTGATGCTCCTCATCCCTGACACCATTCTGGTAAATCCCAGTGCACCCTCTCTCAGAACTGAACACAGTACTCCAGCTGAGGTCGAACCAGTCTTTTTGAGAAGATTTGATGTACCTTTTTGTTTCTTTGTGCTTTTTTTTTTCCTTTATTGTTTCCTGGGATGTGGCATTGCTGGCCAGGTCAACATTTGTTGCCCGTCCTAAGTTCCTGAGTGGTTTGCCCCCAGCCATTTCAGAGGGCAGTTAAGAATCAACTGTATTGCTGTGGATCTAGAGATCAGGTAAGGACAGCAGTTTCCTTCCCTGAACCAGACAGGTTGTTAGAATAATAGGAATACGCTAATGATCACCATTCCTGAGAATAACTCCAGATTTATTAATTGAATTTAAATTCCACCAGCAGCCGTGGTGGGATTTGAACCAATGACCCCCAAATTTTAGCCTCTGTGTCCAGTGACATTACCACAGCACCCCTGTATCCCTCAAAAGTTTCCCAGTTCATTAAGCCATGGATCCTTAATGTTTGTTCAAGTGTCCTTCACCTTTCTCGCTTGTTCTGTCCCCTTCTGTATCTAGGCAAGAGTGAGGGCTGCAGATGCTGGAAATCAGAGTCTAGATCAGAGTGGTGCAGGAAAAGCACAGCAGGTCAGGCAGCATCCGAGGAGCAGGAAAATCGGCGTTTCGGGCAAACGCCCTTCATCAGGAATAGAGGCAGGAAGCCTCCAGGGTGGAGAGATAAATGGGGGGGTGGAGGAGGAAGGAAGAAGATAGCAAAGAGTACAACAGGTGAATGGGGCAGGGGATGGAGGTGATAGGTCAGAGAGGAGAGTGGAACGGATAGGTGGGAGATAGGCAAGTAGGACAGGTCATGGGGACAGTGCTGAGCTGGAAGGGTGGAACTGGGGTGAGGTGGGGGGAGGGGAAATGAGGAAACTGGTGAAATCCACATTGATGCCCTGGGGTTGAAGTGTTCCGAGGCGGAAGATGAGGCGTTCTTCCTCCAGGCGTCTGGTGGTGAGGGAGCGATGGTGGAGGAGGCCCAGGACTCCATGTCCTCGGCAGAGTGGGAGGGGGAGTTGAAATGTTGGGCCACAGGGCGGTGGGGTTGATTGTGCGGGTGTCCTGGAGATATTCCCTAAAGCGCTCTGCTAGGAGGCGTCCAGTCTCCCCAATGTAGAGGAGACTGCATCGAGAGCAACTGATACAATAAATGATGTTGGTGGATGTGCTGGTGAAACTTTGATGCATGTGGAAGGCTCCTTTGGGCCCTTGGAAGGAGGTGAGAGAGGAGGTGTGGGCGCAGGTTTTGCAATTCCTGCGGTGGCAGGGGAGGGTGCCAGCACGGGAGGGTTGGTTCTTGGTGGGCGTGGACCTGACCAGGTAGTCACGGAGGGAACAGTCTTTGTGTAAGGCAGAGAGAGGTGGGGAAGGAAATATATCCCTGGTGGTGGGGTCTGTTTGGAGGTAGCGGAAATGTCGGCAGATGATTTGGTTTATGCGAAGGTTGGTAGGGTGGAAGGTGAGCACTAGGGGCGTTCTGTCCTTGTTACGGTTGGAGGGGTGGGGTCTGAGGGCGGAGGTGCAAGGATTTGGATGAGATGCGTTGGAGGGCATCTTTAACCACGTGGGAAGGGAAATTGCGATCTCTGAAGGAGGCCATCTGGTGTGTTCTGTGGTGGAACTGGTCCTCCTGGGAGCAGAAACAGCGGAGGTGGAGGAATTGGGAATATTGGATAGCATTTTTGCAGGAGGTAGGGTGGGAAGAGGTGTAATCCAAGTAGCTGTAGGAGTCGGTGGGTTTGTATAAAATGTTGGTGTCAAGTCGGTCATAATTAATGGAGATGGAGGGGTCCAGGAAGGGGAGGGAGGTGTCAAGAGATGGTCCAGGTGAACAGTCATCTTCCGTAGTTACACCAGCACCATTCCCCACCTCTTCCACCGCTACATCGGCGCCATTCTCGTCCTCCGGCGAGGAGGTTGAGCAGTTCATCAACACATTCCACCCCAACCTTAAATTTACCTGGACCATCTCTGACACTCCCTCCCCTTCCTGAACCTCTACATCTCCATTAATGATGACCAACTTGACACTGACATTTTTTACAAACCAACGACTCACACAGCCAGCTGGATTACACCTCTGCCCACTCCACCTCTTTCCCGTATACCCAATTCCTCCGCCGTATCTGCTCCCAGGAGGACCAGTTCCACAGAACACACCAGATGGCCTCCTTCTTTAGAGATCGCAATTTCCTTCTCATGTGGTTAATGATGCCCTCCAACACATCTCATCCAAATCCTGCACCTCCGCCCTCAAACCCCACCCCTCCAACCGTAACTAGGACAGAAGGTACTCACCTTCCACCCTACCAACCTTCGCATAAACCAAATTATCCGCCGACATTTCTGCCACCTCCAAACAGACCCCACCACCAGGAATATATTTCCCTCCCCACCCCTCTCTGCCTTCTGCAAAGACTGTTCCCTCCATGACTACCTGGTCAGGTCCACCCCCCCCCCCCCCCCCACAACCCCACCCTCCCCTGCCAACGCAAGAATTCAACTGCGTCCCACACCACCTCCCTCATCTCCATCCAATGCCTTCCACATCCATCACAGTTTCACCTGCACATCCACTAATATCATTTATTGTATCTGTTGCTCCCGATGCAGTCTCCCTCTACATTGGGGAGACTGGATGCTTCCTTGCAGTGCGCTTTAGGGATCATCTCTGGGCCACCCACATTAATGAACCCCACTGCCCCATGGCCCAACATTTCAACTTCCTCTCCCACTCTGCTGAGGACATGCAGGTCCTGGGCCTCCCTCACCACCGGGACGCCTGGAGGAAGAACACCTCATCTTCTGCCTTGGAACACTTCAACCCCAGGGCATCAATGTGGATTTCACCAGTTTCCTCATTTCCCCTCTCCCCCCCCCCCCCCCCCCCCCCCCCACCTTACCCAGTTCCAACCTTCCAGCTCAGCACTGTCCTCATGACCTGTCCTACCTGCCAATCTCCTTCCCACCTCTTCTCTGACCTATCACCTCCAACCCCACCCCCATTCACCTATTGTACTCTATGCTATCTTCCCCCACCCTCCCCTCTGACCTATCACCTCCATCCCCTCCCCCCATTCACCTATTGTACTCTATGCTACCTTCCCCCACCCTCCCCTCTGACCTATTACCTCCATCCCCACCCCCATTCACCTATTGTACTCTATGCTACCTTCCCCATCCTCCCCTCTGAACTATCACCTCCATCCCCACTCCCATTCACCTTTTTGCTACCTTCTCCCCAGCCCCACACCCCCCTTTTATCTCTCCATCCCGGAGGCTTCTTGCCTCTATTCCTGATGAAGGGCTTTTGCCCAAAACGTCGATTTTCCTGCTCCTCGGATGCGACCTGACCTGCTGTGCTTTTCCAGCACCACTCTGATCTAAACCGTTCTGTATCTGTCAGCCCCTTCTTTCTTTATGTCATATCGATATCCCAGTTCTCTGTACTGGTTGGGGTCTTCTTGCTGAGTCAGAAAGCTAGGGCTTGAACTTCAGTGACTGCCAATCTTATTTCTGCCCAACTTCTTTTCTGGCCACATTGTTGAGGAGTTTGAGAATTGAGAAACCGAGGAAGTGTCCTAAACAGGAGCAACCAGCTTGAGTTGATCAGGAGCCCTGTGAGGCAGAGTTACAGAGATTCCCCCCTCAGACTGTACACTGGCTACATATTCACTGCCTGGACTGACTGCTGCATGCCCTCTGTTGTCAGGCTGCATGAAGTCACGCAGCTCAATCTTGTTTTTATTTATTTAAATCATCGCTGTCACAATTTGAATTGGAATGCTGGATTTCTGCAGTGCATTGAACCCTTGCTTGAGTCCTGGCGTTCAACTCCACCCCAATGTGGGGGTGAGGAGTTGGTGCCCAAGCATTACAGTATTATCAAGTGTCAGTTCTTTGTTCCACAGCTTTCACTATGCTGTTTCTCCCCAGGTTTCAGTATTTCGCTGCTCCGAAACTAACCCAGCTGGTGACCAGAGAACGTTAACCCCTCCAACCACCAGTCACTAATGCTGGCCCTCCTTTTCCCAGAGCAGCAGAGATTAACAGATTGGGGGGTCCGAACCATCTGCATACTGTCTCTCCGCAGATGGAAGGGGCGCTGAGTGACCTGGTCTCTTGAGATCTCTGCTCTAGTAACTAACCAGAGAATATTACCAGCTCACTCACCACAACCTGGCAGAAAGCTGCATCACCCTGAAACCTCTCTTCCTAGAACTGACTATGAATAAATAGCGTCTGCAAATGTGGCTACTGCTCACTCTCTCAATGTTAAAACTCTGGTTCCAACCTGATTCAGACACAGCAGTTATGTGGTTCGTGGAAGTGGGGTAGTCAGGTGGGCAAGAGTCACGGGTGGCACAGTGGTTAGCACTGCTGTCTCTCAACGCCAGGGACCCAGGTTCGATTCCAGCCTCAGGCGAATGTGTGGGGTTTGCACATTCTCCCCATGTCTTTGTAGGTTTCCTCCGGGGGCTCCAGTTTCCTCCCACAGTCCACAGATGAGCAGGTTAGGTGAACTGGCCAAGCTCAATTACCCAGAGCGTTCAGGAATGTATACGTTAGGTGCATTAGTCAGGGGTCAATGTAGAGTAGGGGAATGGGTCTGGGTGGGATACTCTTCTGAGGGTTGGTGTGGACTTGTTGGGCCGAAGGGCCTGTTTCCACACTAGAGATTCTGTGAACAGTTCTGCGAGGGGAAACCTCTTGCAAAGAGCTTGGTTGAGTGACAACATGGGATATTTGGGAAGAGATCAGTTGTTGAGCAGCTGCTGTTATGGACTGTTACAACCTCAGTGATTTACTTTTTATAAGGTTTTGAAACTAGCAATAGGGAGACAAAAGAAATTGTAGGCACAGCAGAGGGAGGTGATGTGTGACTAAAGGCAATAAATGTCTACTATGTTCATTTCCAGTTTATAGTTAATAACAAAGGAATATTAAAGTTCATAGAAGTCCAGGCAAGTATAATAGTTTAAAGGGATCTAGCAGGACAGTTCAGCCAAGCTGATTGCACATCCTCAGGAATGTGAGAAGCCATGAATACTTATCATGCCGTTGGTGAGCCCAGGTGCAGCAAGTGTCACTGGTTGTACAAGCTTGAGTTCCAGGTTTCAAGCTCTGGAGTCACATGAGGCAGACTTCTGTGGATAGCACATTCAGAGAGGTGGTCACACCTCAAGCTAGGGATAAGTGTGCCCAGTAGGGAATAGGTGACCATCAGCTTTGGGATAAGTATGCCCAGTGGGGAATAGGTGACCATCAGGCAGTCCCGGAGGAAAAGTCAGGAGTTGCCAGAGCTGAGAACTGGTGTACCATTCTGGATATCACTGAGAATGATGCATTCATCAAAGAATGCAGTAGGAGCACAAGCCCCTGGCCCCGTGTCCCAGAATGTCTGCAGGCCCTCCTGGGGAAATCCTGATGATGTATTGATAGATTCAGGAAGGTGTTGTCATCGTGCAGTTGGCATTTTGGGAGCAATGGAGAACGTTAGCAAACAGGACCTCGAATGTAGTCCCCTCCAAATTGCTCCAGCCTCCTGAGGCACTGGGACTACTTCTCGGGAATCTGGCCCAGCCTGACAATTTAAAGCTGAGCAGAGCAGGGGCTGAGTCCCCCTGCAGAGTATTTTGCTTGTGCTGTTGGAGGGGTTTTAAACTAACTCAGCAGGAGTGTGCGACTGAGAAAGCATCAGAAAGCAATAACTGGTGAACAACATGCTGGAAGAGCAAGCAAAATAGAGAACAATATGGCATGCAGTGACATGGGGAAAAGGCAGGAGATTGGCACTAAGTAATAGGAGAAAGTGAGGACTGCAGGTCAGAGTCAAGGGTGTAGCGCTGGAAAAGCACAGCGGGTCAGATTAGATTAGATTACTTACAGTGTGGAAACAGGCCCTTCGGCCAACAAGTCCACACCGACCCGCCGAAGCACAACCCACCCATACCCCTACATTTACCCCTTTAACCTAACACTACGGGCAATTTAGCATGGCCAATTCACCTGACCTGCACATCTTTGGACTGTGGGAGGAAACCGGAGCACCCGGAGGAAACCCACGCAGACACGGGGAGAACGTGCAAACTCCACACAGTCAGTCGCCTGAGTCGGGAATTGAACCCGGGTCTCTGGCGCTGTGAGGCAGCAGTGCTAACCACTGTGCCACCGTACCACCCAAGGCAGCATCCGAGGAGCAGGAGAGTCAGGCAAAAGTCATTCATCAGGAATGAGGCTGGGAGCTGAGGGGTGGTGAGATAAATGGGGGGTGGGCTGTTGGGGGGGGAGGGTGCTGAGAGTGTGATAGGTGGATAGAAGTGGGGGTAATGGTGATAGGTCGAAGAGGAGGGTGGAGCAGATAGGTGGGAAGGAAGATGGACAGGTCATGAGGGCGATGCTGAGTTGGGAGATTGGAACTGGGGTAAGGTGAAGGGAGGGGAAAATGAGGAAACTGGCAAAATCCATATTGATGCCATGGGGTTGGAGGATCCCAAGGTGGAAGATGAGGCGTTCTTTGACCCAGCGTTGGGTGGTTAGGGAGTGCCGGTGAAGAAGGTCCAGGACCTACATATCCATGGTAGAGGGAGAGTTGAAATGTTCGGCTGTGGGGTTGGTTAGTTTGAGTGTACTGGAGATGTTCTCTGAAACACTCTGCGAGTAGGTGTTCGGTCTCCCCAGTGTAGAGGAGACCGCATCAGGAGCAATGGATACAGTTAATGACATGTGGAAGTGCAGATGAAACTTTGATGGATGTGGAAGGCTCCTTTGGGGCCTTGGATGGAGGGGAGGGAGGAGAAGTGGGCGCAGGCTTTGCAATTCCTGTGGTGGCAGGGGAAGATGCCGGGAGGGGAGTGTGGGTTGGGAGGGGGGCGGGGGGCATGGACCTGACAAAAGAGTCGCAGAGAGAATGGTCTTTATGGAAAGCAGATAGGGGTGGGGAGGGAAATATATACCTAGTGATGGCGTCAGTTTGTAGGTGACGGAAATGGCAGAGGACGATGTAATGTATACGGAGGTTGGTAGGGTGGAGTATGAGGACCAGGGGGGATTGAGGGCGGAGGTGTGGGAAGTGGATGAAATGCACTGGAGAGCATCATCGACCACGTGGGAGGGGAAATTGTGGCCTTTGTAGAAGGAGGCTATCTGCTGTATTCTGTGGTGGAACTGGTCCTCTGGGAGCAGATGCGGCAGAACAATTGGGAATAAGGGATAGCGTTTTTATAAGAGGCAAGGTGGGAGGAGTCCAGGTAGCTGTGGGAGTCCAGGTCACTGTTGAGTCAGTTACTGTTGATGGAGAGGACCAGGAAGGGGAGGGAGGTGCCCGAGATGGGCCAGCTGAACTTGAGGTCTGGTGGAATGCGTTGGTTAAGTTGAGATAATGAGGGCAGTAAGCAATGCATACATGAATTGTTGGTGACTTTGCCAGTTTGATTCTCTGAATGTACAAGTTCAGAGGGGTCATGAGAAACAATTTATAAAATATAATCAGAGGACTGTTTCCGAGAACAACTGTTGTGAATCCAATTGGGGAGGGGAGGGTGAAATCGAGCAAGGTTGGATCTGGTCTTATGGTAATGAAGCAGGTTTAATAAATTATCTGAGTAAGCGATCAAGGGAGCTATCATCATAACATCATAGATATTAGCATTCAGTTTGCAGTTGAGAGACCTGTGTTGGAAACAACTCCGAAACTTAAAGAAGCGTAGTTACAGAAGGAGTTGATAGTAGAAGACCTGAAACGCAGAAGAAGGGTTTGAGGAACATTGGCAGATATTCAAGAAAATAGGCCAGAGCTCACCATAGAAATACATTTCAGGGAGGAAGAAGTGTTCCATCCTGCCACCATTTTCTCCTTTTCTGATTTGGGTCTCATGTGGCAGCACGATGCAAATTTTTGTAACGGCTCTGACTGGGAAAACCATCACTGGCTGTGGAGGCCCGTGAGAGTGTGAAGAAAAAGATCCAGGACAAGGAGGGGATTCCTTCCTCCCTGACCCACGCACCCCCCACCCCCTCCAAATCGCAATGCCCCTGCAGATCAGCAGTGTTTGATTTTTGCTGGAGATGGCTACACCCTGTCTGACTACAACACCGATAAAGAGCCAACTCTCTATCTGGCACAATGTCTGAGGGGCAGTGTTTTGGAACCTTCCCTTCACCTACTCACTCGGAAGTGTGACTGTGACAAGATGACAAGCTACAAGGGCTACATACATTATCCTCGTGCTTCAAACTGTCACAAAACCAAATGTAACCTCCCAAGGAATCTGCATTTCACGGGAAGAAGCTGCAGTTGTTGACCTTGATGTGATCGGGTTTGTGCTAAATCTCCAATGAAAGCACATATTGCATCACTATTAAAAAAAAATCTGCCACTGCCAATGGCAAAGTTATCAATATCATTCAAATTGCAAGTATAACATCCAATGTGGCGATATTAGTGATAATCATAATAGAACGATGCTGGCACAGTGGCTCAGTGATTAGCACTGCTGCCTCCCAGCACCAGGTTCAATTCCAGCCTTGGGTGACTGTGTGGAGTTCGCACATTCTCCCCACGTCTGTGTGGGTTTCCTCCGGGTGCTCCGGTTTCCTCCCACAGTCCAAAGAGGTGCAGGTCAGGTGAATTGGCCATGCTACATTGCCCATAGTGATAGGTGCACTAGTCAGAGGGAAAATGGGTCTGGGTGGGTTACTCTTCAGAGGGTCAGTATGGACTGGTTGGGCCGAAGGGCCTGTTTCCACACTGTAAGGAATCTAAAAGAAAAACTAATAGCGTTCCAAAAGTATTGGGGGAGGGGGGGGGGGGGGGGGGGAGCGAGTAAATAAATGCAATAATGAAACAAATAGAAATTTATTGTCATCTGACCCCACTATGGCATTTATGTCAATGACAGAACTCATATGTAATAATAAGTTCATCACAGTTCAGTTAACAGCTCCTAGGCTCAGGGAAAGCTGATTTAGGAATGATGGATTATCCTGAGGATGCAGCTGGGATGAGGCTGTCACACCGAGCTGCGGAAATACTGTGCTGGAAGCCTCTGCCGAAGATGCCCATCATTCCTGGATAAGAATGATTGCTGGAATACCTGGATCTCGAAGATTGAAGAAGATCTCTGCATGGGGATAAGACGTCCATGTGGGATGAGACAACCGCACAGGAAGACTGACCAAGCCAAGCTGAGACTCCCCTTCTCCAGGTACCTGGGCCTAGTTGCAGACCTGGAGCCTTAGCCTAGCCTGCGGGTCTGGGCCGGAGGAGTTAGTCAAGGACCTGTTCCTCACTTGCCAGGAGACCCTGGGCTAGGGTGGAGCTATTTCTGGATCATCATCACCAGAGGCCGAAAAAACAAAATGAAGAGGAAAAGAAAAAGCTCAAGAGAAAACCTGCAAGAGCAAAAAGTAAAAAACAGAGAAAGGAAGCCTCAGTGATTAGCACTGCTGCCTCACAGCATCAGGGACTCTGATTTGATTCCACCCTTGGGCCACTGTGTGGTGTTTGCATATTCTCCCCATGTGTCTGTGGGTTTCCTCTGGGTGCTCCAATTTCCTCCCACATCCTCCCAGAGATGTGTAGGTTATGTGGATTAACCATGGGAAATGCAGGGTCATAGGGTCTGGGTGGAATACTCTTCAGAGGGGTGGTGTGGACTCAATGTGTCAAATGGCCTGCTCCCACACTGTTGGGATTCTCTGATTCTCTGAAAGCCAATAAGCTTAGATCCTCTATTTTGCTGCTGTCTTGAAAATGATCACTAAGAAACAGTGCTAGGAAAGCTAATGAGGCCTGAAGACTCACAGGTGCCTGAAACTAATGGATTGCGTCCTTGTATTTTAAAAGCAGTAGCTACTGAAATAGTGTTGCATTTATAATCTTCCAACAATCCTTAGATTCAGATAAAGTCCCAGAGGATTGGAAAACTGCCAATGTAATACCCTTATTCAAAAAGGGTTGGGGCACAAAAATACATGTTGGTTAGGCCATTTAACTTAATATGTCATTGGAAAAATCATAGAATTTTATTGTACAGAAGGAAACCATTTGACCCATCATGTCTGTAAAGGCTCCCAAAAGAGCCAGCTATTCCCACTCTCCAGCCCCATCTCCATCACCCTCTAACTTCATCCCTTTCAAATATATATCCAGCACTCTATAGAAAACTCTGTGAAATCCACTTCAACCATTCTCCCAGCCAGCAGATTCCAAGTCCTAACAACTCCTTCACCAAAGAAGTTTCTCCTCATTTCACTCCAGACTCTCTTGCTGATAATCTTGAAGGTGTGGATGCTAGTTACAAACATACTAACAGGTGGAGACAAAATACTCTTCTTTACCCAATCGAAATTGTATGTAACTTTGAACATCTCAATGAAGTTACCTCTTAAACATCTCTGCTCCAAGGGGACCAACAGTTCAGGCAGCATCCGAGCAGTAAAATTGACGTTTCGGGCAAAAGCCCTTCATCAGGAAGCTCTTCCTGAAGAAGGGCTCTTCCAGCACCACTAATCCAGAATCTGGTTTCCAGCATTTGTTTTTACCCAAGGAGACCAAGCCTGATCTCTTTAATCTTGTGTCTAAAATCCTTCATTCCTAGCATCGTTCTAGTGAAACTCATTTGAACTCTCTCCAGCCCACTCTCTCAGTGGGGCAGGATAGACTGGAACCAAAGGTTAATGGGAAAAACAGAGGTTGAACAGTGGGTCACCTTCAAAGAAAAGGTATATGCCCTCAAAATGGAAAGGTAGAACAAGCAAATCCAGTATCCTTGGGTGAAAAGGGAGATAGAAATGAAGATAAAGAATAAAAGTGTGCTAATGCCAAGTAGAGAATACAATTGAGAGCCAAGAGGGATACCAAATGTGTAGAGGGGGAAGTGAGAAAGCAAATTCGGGAAGGAAAGTTGGATTGTGAGAAAAGACTGACATCTAACAAATTAATCCCAAATTGTTTTCCAAGCACATTGAAAGTGGTTAAAGGAGGAGAAGGGCATTTCTGCAGAGACTCTGGGCATAGCTGTGGTATTAAATAAATATTTTCATCTGTCTTTACCTACAAGGCAGATGCTACCCAGGCCATGGTGGCAAAGAAGGGAACTCAGTCACCAGGAGGGTTTAAAACTAAAAAGGAGGTGGTATTGGATTAAGCATTGGTACATAATGATAAGTAGATATAGAAACAGATTGGGGAGAGATGATAATAAAGTCAAGACGTCACTTGTGGAAGTGATGTACAGGCAAAATATCAATAACACTGTAGGGGTGGGGCACAAAGGAAGACATAATGTCAGAAAAGGAGGGTGATATTCATAAGAGATTTTAACGTAACTATACTGGAAAAAATCAGATGGGCAAAAGGTAGCCGAAATGAGGAGTTTGTAGAATGTTTTCAGGGTAACTTCTTAGCACAACACATTCTGGAGCTGACCAGAGGGCAGGCAATCTGGTATTCTGTAAAGAAATAGGATTCATTCATTGTCTCCTAGTGAAGGCAGCATGAGATACCAGCGATCGTAATATAGTTGGATCTTGCATTCAATTTGAGGGAGAGAGGAATGGGTCTGATACTATTTATTAAGATTTAAATAAATTATGAGGGCCTCAAAATGGAGCTGTGTTATATCGCTGTTACGTGATACATGGAAGGACCATTCTGGAAACCAAGCCCCACGCCACCACAAACTGTACCAAACATGTACGCCTTATCTCATCATCACTGTTACATGGAACAAAAGAGACTTCCGCCAGATTTCTTCATTAAACTCGAAACCAATTCATTAGAAACAATTTCATGCTTTAACACACAACTAAGCTGGCAATCAAAGAAGCAACTATTCAGAATTCAATTCTGGAGGAGAAAGTGAGGTCTGCAGATGCTGGAGATCAAAGTTGAAACTTTATTGCTGGAACAGCACAGCAGGTCAGGCAGCATCCAGGGAACAGGAGATTCGACGTTTCGGGCACAGGCCCTTCTTCAGGAATGCAGAAGGGCCTGTGCCCGAAACGTCGAATCTCCTGTTCCCTGGATGCTGCCTGACCTGCTGTGCTGTTCCAGCAATAAAGTTTCAACAGAATTCAATTCTGCCCTATCTCTAGTCCTAATACGTATACACTTATTTGTACAGAAACATAGAACTGCTGGATGCTGGAAGTTTGAATAAAAAACAGAAAGTGCTGGAGACATCAAGAGTCTGTCTTCACTCTACAGATGCCGACAGACCTGTTGAGTTTCTCCAGCAATTTCTGCTTTTGTTATACACATTCATACTCTGATAAGGTGACACAGCCAGCTTGATCATCATAGAATCATCATCATAGAATCCCTACAGTGTGGAAACAGGCCCAACAAGTCGACACTGACCCTGCAAAGAGTAACCCACAGACCCATTCCCCAAACCATTTACCTCTGACTAATGCACACCTAACCCACACATCCTTGAACACTACAGGCAATTTAGCTTGGCCAACTCACCTAACCTGGTGATTCTGGATTGTGGGAAGAAACCGGAGCACTGGAGGAACCCCAAGCAGACACAGAGAGAATGTGCAAACTTCACACAGACAATCACCTGAGGCTGGAATCAAACCCAGGTGCCTGGCGCTGTGAGGATGCAGAGAACATAGAACTGTAGAGTACAGAAACAGGCCCTTCAGCCCACGATGTGCCAAACAGGAAGCCAAATTAATCTAATCACTTCTGCTTGCCCTTGGGCCATATCCTTTTATATATTTATGTATTTATCAAAAAGCCCCTGAAACGTTTCTATCATACTTGCTTCCATCATCACCCCTGGCAGCGTGTTCCAGACTCTTATCATTCTCTGCGTAAAAAACCTGCCCCTCACATCTCCTTTGAACTTTCTCCCTCTCACCTTAAATGCCTGCCTCCTAGTTTTAGACATTTCAACTCTGAGAAAAAAAGATTCTGAGCGTCAATGCTATCCAAGCAGCTCACAATTTTATAGATTTCTATCAAATCTACTCTCAGCCTCCACAGCTCCAGAGAAAACAACCTGAGTTTTTCTAGCTTCTCCTTATCGCTCATACCCTCAATCCAGGCAGCATCCTGGTAAACCTCCTCTGCATCCTCTCCAAAGCCTCCACCTCCTTCCTGTAATGTTGTGACCAGAAGTGAACTCAATACTCTTTAAGTGTGGCCTAACCAAAGTCTTATAAAGCTACATGATATCCTGACTCTTGTACTCAATTCTCCAAACAATCAAGGCAAGCATGCCAAATGCCTTCTTTACCACCCTATCTACTTGTGTGACCACTTTCAGGGAGATATGGACTTCAACCTCAAGATCCTTCTATACATCAATGCTATTCGCAGTTCTGCCATTAACTGTATAGTTTTCCTGAGGGTTTGATCTCCCAAAGTGCAGCACTTCACACTTACCCAGATTAAATTTCATCTGCTATTTCTCCACCCACACCTAGAGCTGATCAATATTCTGTTGTTTCCTTTGACAACCTTCCACACTAATCACAACTCCACCGATCTTTGTATCGTCTGCAAGCTTACTAACCCGCCCACCTATATTTTCATCCAAGTCATTTGTATATATCACAAACAGCAGAGGTCTCAGTATGGAACCCTGCAGAACACCACTAGTCACAGATCTCCAGCCAGAAAAACACCCACCACTACACTCTCCCTTCTATAGCAAGCCAATTCTGAACCCGTGCAGCCAAGTCACTGTGGATCCCATGCATATTAATCTTCAGGATGAGCCTACCATAAGGGTCCTTGTCTAAAGCCTTACTAAAATCCATATAGACAACATCCACTGCTCTACCCTCATCAATTACCTTTGTCACCTCCTTGAAAATTCAAGTTATTAAGACATGACCTGTCCTGCACAAAGCTGAAAATGTGTTGCTGGAAAAGCGCAGGAGGTCAGGCAGCATCCAAGGAACAGGAGAATCGACGTTTCGGGCATAAGCCCTTCTTCAGGAATGCCCGAAACTTCGATTCTCTTGTTCCTTGGATGCTGCCTGACCTGCTACGCTTTTCCAGCAACACATTTTCAGCTCTGATCTCCAGCATCTGCAGTCCTCACTTTGTCCTGCACAAAGTCATGCTGACTGTTCCTAATTAGGCCATGCTTTTCTAAAAATGTGTGTAAATTCTATCCCTAAGAATTCTCTCCTATAGCTTCCTAATCACCGATGTAAAACTCACTGCTATATAGTTTCCTAGAATATTCCCATTTCCCTTCTTGAACAGGGGAGAAACATTAGCTACTTTCCAGTTCTCCAAGACCTCTCCAGTGGTTAGCAAGGCTATAGAGATCTTGGTCAAGGCTCCAACAATCACCTCTCTTGCCTCTCTCAATAACCTGAAGTAGATACCATTGGGCCCTGGGGACGTATCTACCTTAATGCTCTTCAAGAGACCAAACACCATTTCTTATATTTTCACAGTAATAAAAGCTAAAGTAGGCCATTTGGCCCATCAATCCTGCTCCGCCATTCATGAAGATTATGGCTGATCTATCCATTGTTTCAGCTCCTCCTACCTGCATTATCCCCATAACCCTTAATTCCCCCACCATACAAAAAACTCATCCAACTGTGTCTTGAACATATTAAATGAAGCTGCCTCCATTGCTTCCTTGGGCAGAGAATTCCATAGGTTCACTCCTCTCTGGGATGAGTATGACTCCGTCTGAGGAAATCATGCTGACTATCCCTGGTTAGCTCATGCTTTTCCAAGTCTATGTTAATTCGCACCTTCAGAATTTTCTCCAACAGTTTCCAAACAACTGACATGGAACACAGCAGTCTGTCATTTCCTGGTTCATCTTTACTACCCTTTTTGAAGAGTGGAACTACTTTAGCCTTCCTCTAGTCTCTGGGGACTTCCCTCATGGTCGGAATGCATTTGAAAATTTGTGTCAAGAGTCCCTGCGATTTCCTGCTTCATCTCCCACAGCAGTCTTGGATGCAATTCATCCGGGCCGGGGGATTTAGTCAATTCTTAGGCAGACAGAGCCTCCAATTATATCCTAGTTTCTATGTCAAACTGTGCAACTGTTTCACAGTCCCTTTTCCTGAATTTTGTACCTATGTTCTCCTCTTCCACCACAAAGATCAAAGAAAAGTATTCATTCAACACCCTTCCAATACCCTACGGCTTCACACACAATTTTCTCCCTTGTTCCTGAATGGGCCCTACTCTTTCCCTGGTTAACCTCTCCCCTTTAATATCTTTATGAAATAGGTAAGGATTCTCCCTAGTCCTGTTTAGAAAAACCATTCTACAAATATCTTAGGGACAAAAGGGTGACTAGGGAGAGAGTAGGCTCCTTAAAGATCTTCAAAGCTGCCTATATGTGGAACAGCAGGAGTTGGGGAAGATGCTAAATGAGTATTTTGCAGCAGTGTTTACTGTGGAGAAGGATATGGAAGCTAGTGAACTTGGGAAAATAAATAGTGACGTCTTGAAAAATGTCCATATTACAGAGGAGGTGGTGGCTGGACATCTTAAAGCGCATAAAAATGGATAATTCCCCTGATAAATCACCTGATCAGGAGTACCCTAAAACATTTTGGAAAACAAGGGAAGAAATTACTGGGTCCCTTGTTGAGGTATTTGTATCACTGATAGCCACAGGCGAGGTGCCAGAGTACTGGAGCTTGGCTAACGTGGTGCCACTTTTAAAGGTAGAGAGAAACCAGTGAGCTATAGACTGGTGAGCCTGACGTCAGTGCTGGGCAACTTGGACTGAATCCTGAGGGACAGGACTTATGTGTATTTGGAGGGGTACGGACTGTTTGTGGATAGTCAATGTGGGCTTTGCATGTGGGAAATCGCGTTTCACTAACTCAATTGAGTTTTTTGAAGAAGTGATGAAGAGGATTGATGAAGGGCAGATGTGCTCAATATGGACTGCAGTCAGCCATTTGACACATATTCACATGGTAGACTATTAGCAGGGTTAGATCCCACGTGAAACTAGAAAGGGTTCTGAAAAGATTTACAATGATATTGCCAGGGTTTGAGCCATAGGGAGAGGCTGAAAAGGCTGGGGCTGTTTTCCCTGGAGCGTCGGAGGCTGAGGGGTGACCGTATTGGGGTTTATAAAATCATAAGGGGCATGGATAGGGTAAATAGACAAGGTCTTTTCCCCAGGATAGCAGAGTTCAAAATTAGAGGGCATAGGTTGAAGGTGAGAGGGAACAGATTCAAAGTGGACCTAGGGGCAAATTTTTCACTCAGAGGGTGGTGTGTGTATGGAGTGAACTGCCAGAGGAAATGGTGGAGAATGGTACAATTACAATGTTTAAAAGGCATCTGGGTGGGTACATGAATAGGAAGGGTTTAGGGGGATATGGGCCAAATGTTGGCGCATGGAACTAGATTAATTTAGGATATCTGGTCGGCATGGAGGAGTTGGACTGAAGAGTCTGTTTCCATGCTGTACATCTCAATGACTCGACATAGAAAGTAGTTAAGAAGGCATTTAGCATGCTTACCTTTATTGCTCAGACTTTTGAATATAAAAGTTGGAACATTAAGTTGAAATTGTACAGAGTGTTGGTGTGGTCTCTTCTGGAGTACTGTATCCCATTTCTGTTCTCTCTGTTATAGGAAGGATATTATTAAGCTTGACAGGGTTCAGGAGAGATCTACCAGGTTATTGCCAGGAACAGAGGGTAGTTAAAAGGAGAGGCTGGATAGGCTGGGATATTTTTCACTGGAGCATAGGAAATTGAGCGGTGACTTTATAGAGGTCAAAGGGACATAGGTAAGGTGAATGGTAGGTGTCTTTTCCCGAGGGTAGGGGATTTCAAGACTGGGGGACATATTTTTAAGGTGAGAGGAGAAAGATTTAAAATAGACACAAGAGACAATTCATTTTCTTTCTAAAAAAGATACTTAGTTAAGGACATGATTAGGAAATGTTTAGAGGGATATGAGCCAAGTGCAGGCAGGTGGGACCAGTGTAATTTGCAATTATGCTTGGCATGGACTTATTGGATGAAGGGTCTGTTTCCATACTATATGAATCTATGGCTCTATAACTGCACTGCCTAGGACAAGAAACTATAGAAAATTGTGAACACAGTCCAGACCATTATGCAAGCCAACCTTCCACCTATTAACTCCATCTACACTGCCTGATGCCTCAGAAAGGCAGCCAACATCATCAAAGACCCCTCCCACCCAGTTACAATCTCTTACAAGTTCCACCATCAGGCAGGAGATATAAAAGCTTAAATATATATACTAACAGGCTCAAGAACAGCTTAGACTTCTGAATAGACCTCTCTCTAATTTCAAATCTAATGTTGATCTTGTTTTGTGTGCACCTTCTTTGCAGCTGTAACTTTGTATTTCTTGCTGTGTTCTGTCACCCCCTAGATCCTTTATGTTATGATTTGCCTGTACTGCATGCAAAACAAAACATTTCACTGTACTTAGGTACACGTGTCAATAATAAATCAAATCAAATCAAATTTAAAGGCGATGTGAGGGAAAAACATTTTTAACCCAGGGGATGGTGAGAATCAAGAACTTATTGCCTGTAAGACAGGAACCCTCACAACATTGAAGAAGTATTCAGATATGCATTTGCCAAGGCTATGGGCCAAGTGCTGGAAAATGGCATTATAATAGTGAGGTGGTTGTTTTTGACTGGCTCAGATGCACTGGCCCAAAGGGCATTTTCTGCACTGTAGATCTGTAACTGTATTATTCTATGGCCTATTAATTTAAATATAATTTGACCAATAGTTTAAATTTATATCTCAAGTTTGAGGACAGAATTAGCAAACGGTGTACAAAAACTATTGAACCTACTGCCTGTCAGCCGAAACACAGGGAGCATTGGAGTTTACCTCCCACGTCCTACAGGGGGAGCTTGCAACTGCCCGAACATCCATTCTCAATGTTCTGAATTCCAAAGAGACTATTGAAAAAAGCTAGTAACCTTACCAAATCGGTGCAGAGAACTTTTTTTTTGGTTAGAGGAGGAGGATGGTGTTTTGGTAGTGTTTCGGGTAAAGCAACCTTCCAAATATATTACCTCACTTACTCAGCAGTCCCGTGCTCAGCATGTGCTCTGCCTATTCACAAGATTCACGAGTTATTAAAGGATTAATATACCTTCCTGGCAGCCTCCTGGTCCTTGCTCTCCCCGTTCCCACTGCTGCTGCAAAAATGGAGGCCCCTGATCCCACAAGATAAGTTTTTAAAGGATTAATTTACCTTCCCAGCTGCCCCTAGGTGCTCGCTCTCACTGTTCCTGTTGCTGCTGCAGAAATGGGGTAATTGGGAAACCTCAGTCAGTGATAAAACCTGCACCCTAAACACTCATTCCCACATTTGAGGAACCTTTTTCAAGGCTCTTAACTGATTGTGTAGGACCATTTCCTGAAACAAAATATAGTAATCGTAATGACCCTAATGGATGTCTTTACCAGATTTCCAGAGGCATTCCATTACAGAGTATCCTGGATAAAAGGATTATGTAAAAAATTACTCAAATGTTTCATTAGATGTAGGCTACCCACAGCGTTACAATTAGATCCAAGTTTTACATCAAGATTATTAAATGAAGTTATGAATAGTTTAGGTAAAATAATTCAAATCCACTGTGTACCATCCAGAACCACAGGGAGTGGTAGAACAGTAGCAGCAAATTTAAAAACCATTACTGTCCAGCAGATGGGGATAAAGGAACTCCATCCACACTTTTTGTAATTAGGGACGCACCAAATTTGGTCCATTTGAATTAGTTTTCAGGCATAAGGTAATTAAGGAGAAATTGGTGGCTCAGAGTTCAGAGACCACGTATTTGGACTACTTGTCAAATCTTAGGGAAAGATTAAAAAGAGTGGGTGACAGCCATACAGGAAGCAGACAAGAAATCAAACACTCACAATTTTGTGAGTGGAGATAAAATGTTAGTGTTCCTTCCAGTGACAGGTGAAAATTCAACAGCAAGGTTTGAAGAGCCTTATCAATTGGAAAGAAATTGAGTGAGGTGGATTATTTGATAATGTTGCCAGATATGTAAGCTTCTTACCACAGAGTCAGGAAAATTCCCAGGATATGCTTCCTGTAACACGGCAGTTGCCTGATTTACCACTGTTTTTTTTTATTCAGCCACAGTAGGAATCACTGAGCACAGATATTCACAATTTGTATAAATGATCTGGATGGGAGAACCAAATGAAACCTTTCCAAGTTTGCTGATGACACAACACTAGCTAGCTTTGTGAGAAGGCTGCAAGGTGATTTAGGCAAATCGAGGGAGTAGGTAAATAGATGGCAGATGCAGTACAACGTGGGATAAACGTGAACTTATACACTTCAGTGTGAAAAACAGAAAAGTATTATTTAAATGGTGACATACTGGGAAGTGTGGATGTATAAACTGATTTTGGTATCCTTGTACATCAGCCAATGGAAGTAAACAGGCAGATGCAGCAACTAATTAGGAAGGCAAGTGTTATATTGGCCTTCAGTTTAAGAGGATTTGAGTTCAGAAATAGGGATGTCTTACTGCAGTTATACAGGATCTTGGTGAGATTGCACTTTGAGTATTGCATGCAGTTTTGATCCCCCTTCCTAAGAAAGGAGGCACATCCCATGCATGAAGTGGAGAGTCACTAATCACTGCATTCCACAGGCTTATGAATTAAGTTGTAGCTAATTAGCCTAAATGTGTGGTTTCCTTAGACAATGTTGTAACAAAGAGTGATCAGTGTTCTCCCTTTTTTGCTTGCTGCGTGATCTGTACATAGAAGCAACTTCCAGAACCAGAAATCAATACCATAATCTGTGTTCACAAACCAATCACCGTGTGTAGAATGTTACAATGGCTATGCAACGTAAGTGTAATGTTGACAGTAACACATGGACAGAGCATGAATGCAATTAGAGGACATGTGGAAACATTGCAGTTAGCTGGCTTGGAATGCAACTGTCCAAAAGTGAATTCATGGAAGAGTAACTTACCTAGAACATATCATTGACCAAGGACAGGGTGGTCAAGCATAGGAAAAGTCAATGGTCCGATCAAAATCTCTTCTTGAAGCGAACTGGGAAATCATGAGATTTTTTACTAATCTGAGGTTCTGATTGGAAATTTATGTATAAACTCAAATCAATATTTGACCATTAACAAATTTGGGGACAGAAACAAGCAAAAAAGGGTAAGAAGGCAAAATTGCTATACAATCCCAAAGATTGCTGAAGGTGTCAGCATGGGTAGACAGGACGGTGTAGAAGGTACGAAAGATGCTTGACTTCATTTGCTGGGAAATAGAATATAGAAACAAGGACATTTGTTACAACTTTATAAAACATTGATTAGGCCAGAGGTGGAATATTGTGTACAGGTCTGGTCACCACACCATTGGAAGGACATGATAGCATTGGAAAGGGTGCAGCGGATTCACCAGGATGTTGCCTGGGTTGGAAAATCTCAGTTATGAGGCGAGACAAAATCAACTTAGTTTTTTCTTGGAGCAGGAGAAGCCAATGGGTGATCTGATTGAAGTATACAAAATTATGGGTGGCATAAATAAGGTGGCACCAATCTTCACAGTGCATGATACCAGCAACATACATAGGGCAGGGGTGAGTGTAGTGGAGGAGACTAAGGAGGCCGTATTGGGGAAGCTGAAAGGAGCTAAATGACACAGAACTAAAGACATTGTTGCTAACTTTGCAGATGTCACAAGGGTAGGTGGAGGGATAAGTAGCTCTGAGGAAGCAGGGAGGCTACAGAAGGACTTGGGCAGGCTAGGAATGGAACAATGTGGGAAAAAGTGAGGTCATGCACATTAATAGGAAGAATAAAGGAGTAGATTGTTTTTTAAATAGTGAAATGCTTCGGAAATCCAAAGCACAAAGGGACTTCGGACTTCTAGTTCAGGATGTTAAAGTTAACATGCAGGTTTAGGTGGTAGTTAAGAAGGCAAATGCAATGTTAGCATTCATTTTGAGAGAGCCAGAATACAAGAGCAGCGATGTACTCGATGGAGTTTAGAAGGATGAGGGGCTATCTGATTAAACCTTACAGAGGACTGAGAGACTTGCCCCACCACAGTGGACGTGGAGAAGATGCTTCCACTATTTGGTGAAACTATGACCTAAGAGTACAGCCTCAGTGAAGGGATGACCCTTTAAAACTGAGATGTCGAAGGATTTCTTCAGACAGAACGGGGTTAATCTGTGGAGCTTTTTGCCACAGAAGAGTTGTGGAGGCCAAGTCAATGAGTGTATTTAAGATTGCGATAGCTAAGTTCTTAATTAGTCAGGGGATTAAGAGAGATACGGGGATAAGACAGGAGAGTGGGATTGGGAAACGTATCAACACATTCAATTAATGATTGAATGGCTGAGGACACTTGATTGAATCGTCAAATGGCCTAATTCTGTTCCCATATCTTATAGTCTAATGTCATGGAAGTGCATTTAGAATCACTAGCCCTGGTTCTTGGGAATGAGGTGGGCCAAGCTGATCATACTGACATAATATTTAGGGGACAGTGATCGTTGTATAAAGTGTCATTCTTCGTGAAACATGAACAATTATTAGAGGATTTTGAGAATGTCAATATTGAGAGGTCATTTCTCTTTATGGGAGAGTCTTGGAAAAGAGAACATAATTTCAGAGTAGTATCACTCTGAGATAAGGAGAAACGTATTCGTCAGTGGATAACGAAACTGTGGAATTCTTTCAGAGCACTGGAGGCTAAATCATTAAGAATATTCATTGCTGAGATATGCAGATTTTTAATCAGGAAGGGATTCAGGGGATCAGTCATGAAAGTGGAATTGCAGATGATCGGGGGGGTTCAGCCATAATCTCACTGAATGGCAGTCAATTCAACGGGCTGAATTCTACCAGAACTCGACTTCTGTTCTTATGAAAGATATGGTTCAGGCAGCAGAATGTAAAGCAGCCTTTCAGAAGCTGTAGGTAATCGTATTAATTGAACCAGTCTTAACAAAACCTTTTAAAATACCAATTGATTCCAGTGACTTGAGGTAGGAATGGCTCTGACCTTTCAGTTGCTTACCATTTCAATTAAAGCGCCTCGAATTCACATGTTTCTGTCTGAGCTTGCAGCAGTGTTTCATCAACTCTCTAAGCAAGTTGAACAGCATCTCATTTCAAGTTAGACACTTTACAGCCCTTAGGACTCAGCATTGAGTTCAACAATACCATGGTACTGTTATGAGATGTGTCTTTCAGAGAGATTTGTTCTATCTTGCTTCTTTTGAAGTGGTCTGTTATAAACCTGACATTGAGTTGTCGGCTCCATGGAGTTGGGATTTAAAAAAAAAATATTATTCAGAGAAGCATGAGTGGGTGGAGTCAGGATCACACAGATTTTCATTTTTGCTTTCATTTTTGGAAGTTGGGGTTTAAAGCTGCTGGATACAGCTCTCTCTGCTGCTCGATTCATTCTTCTGGTTTTCTTCTTCTCCTGGACTGGAGGAAACAACAAATGGAAAAATCTGTTTTACTTAATTTGCCTTTGCCAAGGGTGTGTTTATGGGATGCTGCTACGTTGGAACAGTTATGAGTAGTAGATCAAATATATATTTTTTGTTAAGTATTTTGATAGAGTTGAAGATATACCTTTTTTATGTTTGTATTTTAACTATGTTGTAAGATTAAGTGTTTTGCTTAGTCTAATAGTTTGACCAATTGAATCACATCTGGAACACAGCAGCCTTATATTTAATTATAAATAACATACAAGGTAGTGTCTTGGCTATCTCCTTGACATACTTTGAGGGGGTTTTATCTGATCCATAACAGCATGAACACTCCTCAATTTCAAATGATCACCTACCCACTCCGCCCACCTCACATCTTACGTGTTTGGTTGGATTCGTTCTAGACAGATCTGACCCATTTTCTCATTTTCACACCTGTCATTATCATTTTTGTTGTATCTCATTCGCTCCTTTACCATGCCATTTGTCTTTTGCTCTGGACATCCTCGCCATCTACTCCACTCAGTCCTCCTCCCTTTATGTCAACAGCATAAAGACAATCCCTTAGCCAGCCCCTTTAATTTCTTAAGAAATCATACTGGACTCGGAATGTTAATTCTATTTCCCTCTGATGCTGCCAGGCCTGCTGCGTTTCTCCCGCTATTCCTCTTTTAATTTCAACTTTCGGCATCTACAATTTTTTGCTTTCAAGGGAAAAGTTGCTTTCAGAAACACTGAAAGGGCAAATGGAAGGTGGAAGATTGAGAATTGGCACATCCATAGTCTCAGATTCCTCCTCAAGAGTTGAAAGAAACCAGAAGAAAATTGAAGCGAAACATCTGTTCGGTGTCTGTAATCTGGACTGCTGGCTGAGCTATGCTTCACTATCATTTTTAAAATTCTGCCCACTCACAATATTTGTTTTGTCTTGGATCTTTTTATGTGTCTGTTTGTACGTTTATGGAACTTTTTGAAAAGGATAAAGTTTAAGTTATGATGAATTATAAGTTAATGATCCATGTTTCTTTTCTGCCATTAGTTAATATTTGTCTGCAATAGCTCAGTATTGAAAGCTGATGAATATTTTCTTTTCACCCAAGTTTGTCATTCAGGGGACTACCTGGGGGCTTTGTGGATTGAACAGAGAACAGTACAGCAAAGGAACAGGCCCTTTGACCCATAGTGTCTGTGCCAACCATGATGTCATTCTCAACAAATGCCCCAGTTGGAAAGATGCAGTAACAACAGCTGTCATACTGGGTAACATTAATTTCTCTAACATTGACTGGGCCTCCTTTAGACCAAGAAGGTTAGATGCTGCAGAACTTGTTAAGTGCATTGAAGAGAGTTTCTTGAAACAGTAAGTGGATAGGCCAACTAGACGAGGGGCCAGACTCGACCCTGTATTGGCTAATGAGCCGGGCAAGGTGACTGATCTTTCAGTGGGAGGCCATTTTGGAAACAGTGATCACAACATCATAAGTTTTAAGATCGCTGTGAATAAGGATAAGTGAGTACTTTGGAGTCTAAATTGAGGGAAGGCAAGTTACATCAGTATTTGGCAGGAGCTGGGGCATGGTAATTGGGAGGAGCTGTTATGGGGTAAGTCCATATTTGACAAGTGGTAATTGTTTAAAGCCCTGCTGACCAGTTCAGGATCAGCATGTTCCAGTAAGGAGGGAGGGCAAGGATGGCAAGGTAAGGTAACCTAAGATAACCAGGGAGAATGTGAATTTAGTCAAAAGGAAAAAGAAGCATATGTAAGGTTTAGGAAGCTCAGATTAGACAGGGCCCGTGAGAAACATAAAGAAGCAGGAAAGAACTCAAGCAGGGAATTAGAAGAGCAAAAAGGGGTGATAAAATGACCTTGGTAAGTAGGGTTTAAATGAATCCAAAGGCATTCTATACATAGAACATAGATCATTACAACACAGTACAGGCCCTTCAGCCCTCAATGTTGCACCGACCTGTGGAACCAATCTGAAGCCCATCTAACCTGCACTACTCCATTTACATCCATATACCTATCCAGTGACCATTTAAACATCCTTAAAGTTAGCAAGATTACTACTGTTGCAGGCAGGGTGTTCCACACCCCTACCACACTCTGAGTAAAGGAACTACCTCTGACATCTGTCCTACATCTATCATACATTAAAAACATGAGGGTAACTGGGGAGAAGGTAGAACCACTCAAGGATAAAGGAGGGAACTTGTGCTTGGAGGCAGTGGATGTGGATGAGATCCTAAATGAATATTTTGCATTGGTGTTCACCCAGGAGAAGGATATGGTGGCTACTGAGATTAGTGTGGAGCATGCTAATATGTTAGTGCATTTTGAGATCAAGAAGTGGTGTTGGGTCTGTTGAAGAGCATTAAGGTGGATTAGTCCCCAAAGCCCGATGGTATCTACCCCAGGTTAATTAGAGAGGTAAGAGAGAAGATAGCTGAGGCATGGACCAAGATCTGTGTATCCTTGCTAACCACTGGAGAGCTCCTAGAGAACTGATGAGTAGCTAGTGTCATTCCTCTGTCCAAAATGGGAAATAGAGATAATCCAGGAAACTATAGACTGGTGATTCTCACATCAGTAGTTGGGAAACTATTGGAGAGAATTCTTGGGGATAGGATTTACGTGCATTTGGAAAAAAATATGTCCTAACTAGGGACAGTCAGCGTGGCTTTGTGTGGGGCACATCACGTCTTACTAATGTGAATGAATTTTGGAGAGGTCATGAAGGTGATCGATGAGGGTAGAGCAGTGGAAGTTGCCTACATGGATTTTAGTAAGGCTTTCAGTAAGGTCCCTTATGGTAGGCTCATCCAGAAGATTAAGGTGCATGGGATCCAAGATGACTTGGCAGCATGGATTTAGAATTGGCTTGTCCACAGAAGGCAAAAGGTAGTGGTGGAAGGGTGTTTTTCTGGCTGGAAGTCTGTGACCAGTGCTCCGCAGGAATTCGTATTTGGACCTCTGCTGATGGGTGAGTTAGTAAGTTTGCAGACCATATAAAGATCAGTGGAGTTGTAGATACTGTAGAAGGTTGTCAAAGGATACAGCTGGATATAGATCATAGAACATAGAACAATACAGCACAGGACAGGCCCTTCGGCCCACGATGTTGTGCCGAACATTTGTCCTAGCTTAAGCACCCATCCATGTACCTATCCAATTGCCGCTTAAAGGTCACCAATGATTCTGACTCTGCCACTCCCACAGGCAGCGCATTCCATGCCCCCACCACTCTCTGGGTAAAGAACCTACCCCTGACATCTCCCCTATACCTTCCACCCTTCACCTTAAATTTATGTCCTCTTGTAACACTCTGTTGTACCCGGGGAAAAAGTTTCTGACTGTCTACTCTATCTATTCCTCTGATCATCTTATAAACCTCTATCAAGTCACCCCTCATCCTTCGCCGTTCCAATGAGAAAAGGCCTAGCACTCTCAACCTATCCTCGTACGACCTATTCTCCATTCCAGGCAACATCCTGGTAAATCTTCTCTGCACCCTCTCCAAAGCTTCCACATCTTTCCTAAAGTGAGGCGACCAGAACTGCACACAGTACTCCAAATGTGGCCTAACCAAAGTCCTGTAGGGCTGTAACATCACTTCACGACTCTTGAATTCAATCCCTCTGCTAATGAACGCTAAGTTGCAGATATGGGCGGAGAAATGGCAGATGGAATTTAATCCGGATAAGTGTGAGGTGCTGCACTTTAGGTGATCAAATGTTAAGGAAAAGTGTAGTGTTAATGGCAGGACCCTAAACAACATTGATGTTGAGGATCTTGGGATTCAAGTCCATAGCTTCCTTAAAGTGCAAGTAGATAGGGTGGTAAAGCAGGCATAAGGCATGCTTGTCTTTATTGGTCGGGAAATTGAGTTCAAGAGTCAGGATGTTACGTTGCAGCTTTATTAGACTTTGGTTAGGCCACATTTAGAGTATTGCTGATCACCACATTACAGGAAGGATGTGGAGGCTTTGGAGAGGACGTTTATCAGGATGCTGCCTGCATTTGAAAGCATCAGGTAGAAGGAGAGGCTAGAAAAACTCAGGTTGTTTTCTTTTGAAGCAGTGGAGGTTGAGGGGAGACTTGATAGAAGTCTCTAAAATTCTGAGATGCATAGATAGTGTTGAGTCAGAGTTTTGTTCCCCAGACATGAAGTGTCTAAAACGAGGGTTCATGCATTTAATGAGAGAGTTGGAAAGTTCAAAGGAAATGTGAAGGGTAAGTTTCTCATGCAGTGTGTGATAGAGAACAGGTTGCTAGGGGTGGTGTGGAGGCAGATACATTACGGGCATTTAAGGGATTTTTTGATAAGCACATGAACATGCAAGGAATGGAGAGACATCGACAGTGGGCAGGCAGTATGGATTAGTTTAATTTACTATCATGTTTGGCACAACATTGAGAGCTGAAGGACCTGTTTCTGTGCTGTACTGTTCTATGCCTGTATATGGTCTGTATCCCTTGATGTTCTTTGTTCATATGTCTGTTTAAATGCCTCTTAAATTTTGCTAGTGTACCTGGTTCTCCCACCTCCCCAGCTGTGTTTCTTCCAGGTATCTCTGTAAGAAAATCTTGTTCTGCACATCTCCTTTACACTTCTCCCCCCTGCCCTCACTGCAAAACTATGCCCCTTAATATTTGACACTTCCACCCTGGGTTTGACTAAACCTTACTATCCTTGTGATGATTCTGGGAATAGTACTACACCAGTGAATTATGACTTTGGCCATTTTCAAAAGATCAAAACTTTTGTCATGACTCAACTGGGAGAAGTGTGCCTTTAATCAAAGCACACGGTTTCACCAGCTGACACAATTGTGGAAATGCCCAATTAAGCCATTAAATAACCTATTTGCCTGACAGAAGATGAAGTGTTGGAAGTCTTAAAAAAAACATATAGGAGAAACCTCCAGGATCTGATCAACTATATCCCAGGATGTTGTAGCAAGTTAGGGATGAAATTGTAAGAGCCCGAGCAGAGATATTTGTATTATCTACAGTCACAGGGTGAGGTGCCGGAGAACTGGAGGGTTGCTAATATGCCATTAATTGAGAAAGGCTCTAAGGAGAAGCCTGAGAATTACAGAACTGTGAGTTTGACGCCAGTAAGTTGTTAGAGGGGATTCTGAGAGAAAGTATTTACATGCATTTGGTGAGGCTGGGACTGATTAGGGATAGGAGAAAGTGAGGACTGCAGATGCTGGATATCAGAGCTGAAAATGTGTTGCTGGAAAAGCGCAGCAGGTCAGACAGCATCCAAGGAGCAGGAGAATCGACGTTTCGGGCATGAGCCCTTCTTCAGGATGGCTCTGTGCCTGGAAAATCAGATCTCTCAAACTTGATTGAGGCTTTTGAGAACGTAACCAAAAAGATTGATGTTGAATACATGGACTTAAGTCATGCCTTTGACAAGGTTCTGTATAGTAAACTAATTAGTAAAGTTAGATCACATAGTGTTAAGGGAGAGAGTGGTAGTAGGTGGTTATTTTTTGGACTGGAGGCCTGTGTTCCACAGGGATTGGTGCTGATTTGCTTTGTTTGTAATTTAAATCAATGATTTCGATGAGAATTTAGGAGGCATGGTTATAAGTTTGTGGATAACACCAAAATTGGTTGGACAGTGGATAGTGAAAGAAGGTTATGTAAGATTACAAAGGGTTCTTGATGAATTAGGCCAATTGGCTGATGAGTGGCAGATGGAGTTTAATTTGGATAAATGCTAGATGTTGCAACTTGGTAAAACACACAAGGGGAGGACCTATACAGTTAATGGTAGAGCAGAGACCTAGGGTTCTGGCATATAGTTCTTTGAATGTTGCACCACAGGAAGACAGCGTGGTTAAGACAGCATTTAGCACGCTTGCTCAGATAATTGAGTATAGAGTTGGGATGTCATGTTGATGTTGCTCAGGACATTGGTGAGGCCACTTGTGTACAAATCTGGCTGTCCTGCAATAGGAATGATATTATTAAGTTGGAGAGGGCTCAAAAAAGCTTTATCATGATTTTGCCCGGACTGGAGAGTTTGAATTATAAGGATAGACTGGGACTGGGACTTGCCACTGGAGGTTGAGGGATGACCTCATAGAGGTTTTTAAAATCACGAAGGGGTATAGATAAGGTGAATAGCAAAGGTCTTCTCTCTGGGCTAGGTGAGTTCAAAAGTAGGGGATGTATTTTTTTTAAGGGAGCTGAAGGGCAATATCTTCACAGTGTGTGGAATGAACCATTAAGGGAAGTGGTAGGTGCAGGTAGAATTAAAACATTTAAAAGACACTTGGTAGATGAATAGGAAAGGTTTGGAAATATATGGGCCAAATGCAGGCGAAGTGGGACTAGTTTAATTTAGGATTAAGGCTGGCATGGATGTATTGGACTGAAGAGTCTATTTCTGTGCTGCATGACTATGTCAGAGCAAGGGAAGGATTATTAATCGACTAGAATGTGACACAAGTCCCCTCTCTCACCTTCCTGCCCGTGATAACTGTCGAGCTGTTAACACAAATTTGATCCTTTGAAAGTCTCAGAGTTACAGAAGGTTTGCTCACACATGGTCAGCGCTGGCAGGTGCTTCTCCCATGCCTCCGAAAATCAACAGGAGAGACAAAAACACAGAAGGGAGTGGAATTATGTAGAAAGGTGCATTTATTATTTGACAATTTACATTAGGTTTGGGTTTGATATCAAATAAAAAATTGAAATCACTCGGTTGGCTACCACATCGAAGATCCAACAAGTGATCCAAGTCAGCAGTGTAACATACCCTGAACAGTTCAGGGGGTTGGTCTCCAATAACAGGGGAGTTCAGAAACAGTGTGGAGAGCAGCTGCAAGTCACACTTTGCACAATATGGTCCAGAATTGTAGATAACAAGGAGATTGAGGGTTTAAGGGGAGAATGGGGCTGAGAAATGTATCAGCCACGATTGATGGGCTGAATGGCCTGATTTCTGCTCCTATGTCTTATAGTCTGACACAGACTGAGAGCGCGACAGCTGGGTTCTGACACAGACTGAGAGAGCGAGAGCTGAGCTTGGGCACAGACTGAGAGAGTGAGAGCTGGGTTCTGACACAGACTGAGAGAGCGAGAGCTGAGCTTGGGCACAGACTGAGAGAGTGAGAGCTGGGCTCTGAGGCAGACAGAGAGTGAGAGCTGGGCTCTGACACAGACTGAGAGAGTGAGAGCTGGGCTCTGACACAGACTGAGAGAGTGAGAGCTGGGCTCTGACACAGACTGAGAGAGTGAGAGCTGGGCTCTGACACAGACTGAGAGAGTGAGAGCTGGGCTCTGACACAGACTGAGAGAGTGAGAGCTGGGCTCTGACACAGACTGAGAGAGTGAGAGCTGGGCTCTGACACAGACTGAGAGAGTGAGAGCTGGGCTCTGACACAGACTGAGAGAGTGAGAGCTGGGCTCTGACACAGACTGAGAGAGTGAGAGCTGGGCTCTGACACAGACTGAGAGAGTGAGAGCTGGGCTCTGACACAGACTGAGAGAGTGAGAGCTGGGCTCTGACACAGACTGAGAGAGTGAGAGCTGGGCTCTGACACAGACTGAGAGAGTGAGAGCTGGGCTCTGACACAGACTGAGAGAGTGAGAGCTGGGCTCTGACACAGACTGAGAGAGTGAGAGCTGGGCTCTGACAGACTGAGAGAGTGAGAGCTGGGCTCTGACACAGACTGAGAGACCGCGAGATGGGCTCTGACACAGACTGAGAGACCGCGAGATGGGCTCTTTCTCTCAGTTTTAGGAAGAGGCACTCAACAGGATCTGTTGATGGTCCAAACTGTATATAATGCTGGTTAAGGAGGTGATTGAGAACAGCACAAATTACTTTTGAAGGCATTGGTGACAGGGCCCAGTTAACCCCAGTTGTAAAAATATATCTTCTGCCAAACTGGTAAATATTCCATCAATGGACCTGGAAGAGAGAAACAGGAGCATCATAGATCAAAAACATTGCTCTACGTGCTCCCAGACCCACACCCCTAGCACCCCTCATCCATCAGGCATGCTCCTCCCTGCTCCATTCTCAGGTTTGTGCTGGAAACCTCTGGGGGTTCCTGTTCACTTCCTCCCGCCTCTCTACACTGCTCCAGAGGTACAGACAAGAGGAGGAACAGTCACACAGGAGAAATACAAATGTACTCACGAGCCACCAGACTGACTCCAGGAACATAGTCAGCGAGGATCCGGAGTAGGAAGAGGATCTTAGTCCTGGAATGAGAAACACAGCAAGAAGTGAGGGAGAGGCAGCTATTGATGTAGACTGATAAATGTCAGCAGGGATCCAGATATCCCTCTGTGCCTGTGGACAGGGGTTCAGTTACCCGCTCCCCTCCCCCCTCGCAAGAGTCCTGTGGACAGGGGTTCAGTTACCCCCTCCCTCCCCCATCCCCAGAGTCCTGTGGACAGAGTTCAGTCCCCTCCCCCCCCCACCCCCAACCATCCCCAGAGTCCTGTGGACAGAGATCAGTTATTCCCCCCCCCCCCCCCCTCCCCCAGAGTCCTGTGGACAGGGATTCAGTTACCCTCCCTCCCCAGAGTTCTGTGGACAAGCGTTCAGTTACCCCCCCTTCCCTCTCCAGAGTGCTGTGGACAGGGGTTCAGGTCCCCCCCCCTCCCCAGAGTCCTCTGAACAAGGGTTCAGTTACCCTCCCTCCCCAGAGTCCTGTGGACAGGGGTTCAGTTACCCCCCCCTCCCCAGAGTCCTATGGACAGGGATTCAGTTACCTCCCCCCTTCCCTCCCCAGCGTCCTGTGGACAGAGTTCAGTTACCCCTCCCCTCCCCAATCCCCAGAGTCCTGTGGACAGGGGTTCAGTTACAAAGCAGTGCCCTGTATACAGGGTTCCAGATACCCCACAATGTTCTGGAGGCAGAGCTCCAGATATCCCCGAGTGTCAGAGGGCACTGGTGAGAAGTGACCAAGGTGGATTCTGGGACTAGTCGGCTCAGTCACCATAACTGAGAAGGGGTTAGCAGATATACATATGGCTGCTCAGGAACCATGTTTGCAGACTGCATGGGTAGTGCCTCGAGAGAGAGATGAAGTGCTTATTTTACCTGAGCCATCTTCACCTGGAGATCAAAGATGGACCACGTCCACAGGGACACCATGTACTAAGCTCTGGACAAGGGGAGAAAGAATGTACTCAATGTTGTCCTCATCCTGATGGCCACTGTTGTATGCCTGTATCAAGCTGTGCTTAGATCCTTGTCTACGCACCAAGTGTCACTATGAGCTACGTTTCTACCTGTCCTTGGTGTTATGAAGGATGGGTTTGGTCTTGATGTCATGGAACGCTCCAGTAATTGGACCATTCTGTACCACCTTTGTGGAAAAATGTGTAAAGGAAAACACCTTTGACCACAAGTTCAACAAAAAGTGGTCAGCACGTAATGTCTATGAGGGAGAAGAAGGGGCTGGAATCTGTCTGGTGGTTCTCTGAGCAGAATATCAAAACTATTTAGCAGAACGCCTCATCACCAGAACTTTCCAACAAGCACCAAGGCAGAGCTTGGCTGGTGGTGAGAAGGGCCATGCTGTGAGATCCTCCATGCACACCTGGGCTCTCTCCGCCCTTGAAGTGGCAGTGCTGGTGAAGAGACTATCACACAACTCCATCTGGAATGTGCCTTTGTAAAGAAGGTCTGCAGAGAGATGCGGTAGTTTCTGTCAAGATTCATCCAGAGCAATTCCATGAAGCAGGGCTGTGTGCTCTACGGGCTGTTCCCTGGGATGCATACCGGGCAAACATTGACTGTGCCTGGAGGACCATCAACTTGGTGAAAGACGCTCCTAGGTCTGCCCAAACCTTGGTCTTGCAGTGTAAAGAGTTGACCTCAGTTGGGTGTTGCAGGCTAGCACACTGCAAGATCCAGGACTATGTGCTGAGGGACGTACTAAAGCTTGGGACGCCTGGTGCCACGGTGAAGTGGGGCAAGACCACCATCTCAGGTATAGAGAGGGTCTGTTCAGTTATCAGACCCTCTCTTTGTGTCAATGTATGTAAATAGTGTGGACAATTGAGGCCTGTACAACAGCAGCAGGTGCTTCTAAACTGGAGAGGTAGCAATATCCGAGTAAATAAGAAATGTCTTTGAAATTTTGCAACTGCAGGGAATGTTAAATTCAAATGTTTGTTTTTCTTGATATGCAAAGCTGTACAGAACTGCTTTAGTACCTGTGAATGTACATAAAGACTTTTATGAATAAAGTATATTTTAGCAATTTAAAAGAATTATTACTTTTTGTCGTTGTGGTCTACTTGGAATAGAAAGCAGCAGTGAGGGGCCTAAGTTTGGTAACAACTGGGTATGGCTATGTAATCCGTCCCTGGATTATTGTCCACAGTTGATAAGGGTCACAGTGGCAGGAGAACTCGGCTCCGTGGAATGCTCCTCCTGCAATATGTGGGAAACCAGGGACCATTGTGACCACGTATGTGCATTCGGCTGCAGCTCCACATGCAGTGGCTGGAACTGTGGATCGATTCACTTTGCAGCATCCAGGAGGTTGAGAACATGGTTGATAGCACGCTAGTGAGCTGGTCATACTATTAGTAAGGCCTACACACAGAAATGTTGGGTAAACACCAGAAAGATGAATAAGTGTGAGAAGGCAGGTGGAGGTGTCTCTGTGGCTATTCCCTTCTCAAACAGGTATACCGTTTTGGATAGTGTTGGGGGGGGTGAAAAACTATCGAGGGAAAGGAGCAGGGGCATCACGATTGGCACTGCAGAGTGGGCCGAAGTGTAGGCGAGCAGTAGGTAAAAAGAGAACCTGTGGCACAGATAGGGGTATGCAAGAAAGACTCTGGCTGCAAGAAAGACTCCAGGATGGTGTTTCCTCCCTTGTGCCAGAGTCAAGAATGTCTCTGAGTGGGTACAGGACATTCTCAAAAAGGAGAGTGAGCAGTCAGAGTTCCATACTGTTACAAATGACATGGGCAGAACAAGAGAAGTGGTCCTGCAAAGGGAGTTGAGGGAGTTAGGTAGTAAATAGAAAAGCAGGACATCAAAGGTTATAATCTCAGGATTACTTCCTGCCAGTGAAATTAGCAGGAAGAAGACAGTACAGTTTAACACATGGTTAAAGAGCTGGTGTAGGAGGGAAGGCTTTAGGTATGTGAATCATTGGAATGTCTTTCTGGGCAACTGATGCCTGTACAAGAACAGCAAGTGCATCTAAACTGGAGGGGTACCAATATCCTGGCAGGAAGGTCTGCTAGTGCCACTTGGGAGTGTTTCAACTGGTGTGTCCGGAGAGACCCACAGCAGTAGGGCAACAAGCAAAATAACCAAGGAGTAATCTGAGACTAAGTCTAGGAAAGCTAAGAGGGAGAACAAGCTGGAACTTTGCAGAATGCAGTAGGCCTGGCAGTGTATTTATTTTTATGCAAGAAATATGACAGATGAACTTACAACTTGGTTAAATATATATTATACAATCCTGTAGCCATTACAGATTCTTGGTTGAGTGAGGGACAAGATCGGCTGCTTACCGTTCCCGGATTTCAATGTGTTGAGCGAGATAGATATGGGGAAGATGTGTTACTGATAAGGCAGAATATCACAGCCGTACTGAGGGAGGACCTCTTGGAGGCCTCATCCAGCGAGGCCTTATGGACAGATCTCAGGAATAGAAAAGGGTGCAATCACTTTGATGGGGTTATGCTACAGGCCTCCCAACAACGAGCAAGAGATAGAGGGACAGATGTGTGGGCACATTATGGAAAAATGTGAAAACAACAGGGTTGTTGACGTTGGGCATTTTAACTTCCTCTATACTGACTGGGACTCCCTTAGCACCAGAGGCTTGGATTGGGATGGAGGTTTAGGTATATCGAGAACAGGGTTTTGAAACTCTATGTGAATAGTCCAATTAGGGAAAAGGCCATGTTAGAGCTGGTATTGGGGAATGAGCCTGGTCAGGTGATTGAAATTTCAGTGGGGGAGCATTTCGGGAACAAGGACCATAATTCTGTAAGCTTAAGGTTGCGGATAAGGATAAGAATAGTCCTTAGGTGAAAGTATTAAATTGGGGGAAGATATTAGGCAACGTTATTAGACAAGAACTAGGGAATATAGCTGGTGGGGACAGCTGTTGAGGATAAATCTACATCTGGCAAGTGGGAATCCTTTAAAAGCTAGTTGATTACAGTTCAGCACCAGCATGTTCCTCTGAAAATGAAAGATAAGGGTGGCAAGATCCAAGAACTTTGGATGACAAGACAAATTGGAAGACAAGGAGGAGGAAACATAAGGATTAGGAAAGTGAAGACCGAAAGCCCTCAAATAAACAGAAAGGTAGCAGGAAAGATACCACCCAGTGTCCTGTAGACTGGGCTCCAGATGGAATGCTGTTCTTGGTCAACAGGGCTCAAGAGGAACCCAGTAAAGTGAAAACCTTCTCCAGTGCCCTGCAAAGAGGGGCCCAGCTCCACACCACAGCCCTAACACAGAAAGTGATGACTCACTCTGAGTAACGGTCGTAGAATGGAGATCGCAGTAAGTAGTACAGTAACAGGAAGGTCCTTCGACGCAGTTCAGCACGTTCAGTCTGTCTCATGTCCTTGGGATCCCGCATCAAACTCAAGCTGTGGGAAATACACCAGTTATAGATACATCACAATAAGTCAGTATAACTCTGACCCTGGTTAACAGGCCAGTGTGCTAGTGTCAGTATAACTCTCATCCCAGTCAACAGGACAGTGTCTTGGTGTCAGTATAACTCTGATCCCAGTTAACAGGTCTGTGCGCTGGTGTCAATATAGCTCTCATTCCGATCAACAGGTCAGCGTGTTGGTGGTCAGCGTAGCTCTGATCCCAGTTAACAAGTCGGTGCACTGGTGTCAGTAAAACTCTCGTTCTGATCAACAGGTCAGTGTGTTGGTGTCAGTCTAACTCAGATTCTGGTTTGTGTACTGGTGTCAATACAGCTCTCATTCTGTTTAACAAGTCAGTATGCTGGTGACAGTATAACCCTGACCCTGGGTCGCAGCTCAGTGCACTATACATCAACTCCACTCACACAGTTTGCATGTTGACTTTATTTCCTATGCCTACCACTCACCTTGCAATATCCACAATGCCAGAAAGGAGCCATGGCTTCCAGGATTTCTGTCCCCAAATTCCTAATGCCAGCACTGGGAGCTTGGGATAAGGAAGGTAACTCATTCTGGTTTATTTATACTCAGGTCTGGGAGAAGTGAGGAATAGCCTGTTCATATATGATCATGAAGAATATGAAACGCCTTTGCCTGTGGCTATGTGACAGATCTGAGAGGCTGATGGCTCCTACCTCTTCCTGTATATCAAGCCTGGGGTGCTGAACCGCCTCCTCCTAATCCTTGCATAAATATACCTCCAGCTGTTCTTTAGTAACAGCCTCCAGATTCTGAATGGCCACCTCCTGTTCCTGTGCCATGGGAAATAAACGACCTACTCCTGTTCCTATGTGAGTATCGAGGTGGTGAAGAGACTGCAGTGTAAACACCAAGGTTGAACAGCCTTCTGGCTCTTTAGTGTAGGATACAGTGCACCAGTGGGCGGGTGATGTACAGTGACTCTGCCAGTATTTCCTGCTGGGTGAGGATGGTTGGAGGGTGCTGGGTTCCTGCCTGTGAGATCCATTGTCTCTGTTCCTCTTGAGGACTCCCCCAGTGACGGAGCTGCAGGGCTGGAGCTGAAAGAACAATCTCAATGTTACCTTGTCCAATAGAGACTGCACAAACATCTCTTAACGCCAAACACCAACGGGTGAGTGCCACTCAGGTAGGCGGGGAGAGTTGCACTGCTGGAGGAGACACCTTCCAGAGGTCCAATCTGCACAGAAAACCATAAAGCTCCTGGGGTCCTGAAAAATGTTTACCTGCTACACTGACCCTCTGGCAAGGCAGCACTAGCTCAGTAGTTGTTGATAGCGAAGAGGATGGTCTCAGGCTAGTCTGACATCGATCAGCTGGTAAATTGGGCCAAGCAATGGTATATGGAAGTTAATCCTGGTAAGTGCGAGGTGATGCATTTTTGGAAATCGAACATGGGAATGATTTATAAAATAAATTGTCGGTCCCGAGGGAGTACTGGGGAACAAAAGCACCTTGGTGTACATGTCCATAGATCTTCAAAGGTGTCTGCTCAGCAAGAGTGGTGAAGAATGCTTGCCTTCATTAGCCAAGTATTGCTACAATTTTATAAAAACATTGCACAGGCCGTAGATGGGATAGCCGATGTGGAATGTCACCACGCTAGCGGAAGGACATGATTGCACTGGACGGAGTACACAAGAGATTCACCAGGAGGTTACCTAGATGGAAAGACTCAGTTACCAGAGACTGGATGGGCTGGATTTGTTTTCCCTGGAGCAAAAGAAGCTGAGGGGGAGTGTGATTGAGGTATACAGATTTATGAGAGTCATAGACAAGTTAGATCATGAGAATTATTTTCCCCATGGCAGATGTGTCTAAGACCTGAGGGTTAGGAGGTAATCTGAGGGAAGATATTTTCACCCGGAGATAGTAGAAATATGGAACGAGCTGCCTGAGAGGGTGGTGGAGGTAGATACTCTTGCAACATTTAAGCAGCAAGTGAACAGGCACTTAAAATGCCAGGGCATTGTAGGCTATAGACCAAGTGCAGGTAAATGGGATTTGTGTAGTTCACCAAGGGCCTGTTTCTATGCTATACAACTCTATAATCTTCTGAGAGGGGGCAGTACTGGACTTAACTTTAGGTATGCAGCATCCAAGGAGCAGGAGAATCGATGTTTCGGGCATAAGCCCTTCTTCAGGAATGAGGAAAGTGTGTCCAGCAGGCTAAGATAAAAGGTAGGGAGGTGGGACTTGGGGGAGGGACGTTGGAGATGCGATAGGTGGAAGGAGGTCAAGGTCAGGGTGATAGGCCAGAGTGGGGTGGGGGCGGAGAGGTCAGGAAGAAGATTGCAGGTTAGGAAGGCGGTGCTGAGTTCGAGGGATTTGACTGAGACAAGGTGGGGGCAGGGGAAATGAGGAAACTGGAGAAATCTGAGTTCATCCCTTGTGGTTGGAGAGTTCCTAGGCGGAAGATGAGGCGCTCTTCCTCCAACCGTCGTATTGCTATGGTCTGGTGATGGAGGAGTCCAAGGACCTGCATGTCCTTGGTGGAGTGGGAGGGGGAGTTGAAGTGTTGAGCCATGGGGTGGTTGGGTTGGTTGGTTCGGGTGTCCCAGAGGTGTTCTCTGAAACGTTCCGCAAGTAGGCGGCCTGTCTCCCCAATATAGAGGAGGCCACATCGGGTGCAGCGGATGCAATAAATGATGTGTGTGGAGGTGCAGGTGAATTTGTGGCGGATATGGAAGTATCCCTTGGGGCCTTGGAGGGAAGTAAGGGGGGAGGTGTGGGCGCAAGTTGGAGGAAGGCTTTTTACAAGGTCCCGCATGGGTCAGCCCATGGGATCCAAAGAAATTTGACAAACTGGAAACACAATTGGTTGAGCGGCAGGAAGCAGAGGGGTATTATTCAACTAGAAGTCTGAGTCCAGTGGAGTCACACAGGGATTAGTGTTGGGGCCCTTGCTGTTTGTGGCTTATATTAATGATTTAAAGTTGAATGGAGGACATTCGGTCAATAAGTTCAGAGACTATTCAAAAATTGATGAGCGGTAAATAATGAGAAGGATCGCCTTAGACGAACAAGAGGATATAGATGAGCTGGTCAGATGCAGTGATCAGTAGCAAATAGGATTCAATCTGGATAAATAGTGCGTTTGGACAGGACAAACATGATGAACGGTCAGAAACTGGGTAGCATACAGAGCTTGGCGGATGAAATTGTTAAGAAGGCATATAGGATACTTGCCTTTAATAGTTGAGGCATAGAATTTATGAGCAGGGAGGTTATGCTGGAATTGTATAAAATATTGGTGAGGCCACAGCTGGAGCGCTGTGTGCATTTCTGGAGTCCACATTTTAGGAGAAATGTGATAGCATTGGAGAGGGTGCAGAGAGGATGTTTCTTGGGCTGGAGACTTTCAGTTACAAAGAGAGATTGGATAGATTGGAGTTGTTTTCCCAAGATCAAAGGAGACAGAGATGGGACATGATTGAGATGTCGAAAATTATGAGGGGCACAGACAGGGTAAACAGGAAAAACCTTCTCCCCTTGATGGAGGGATCAATGCCCATTGATTGAAGGTAAGGGGCAGAGGTTTAGAGATGAGAAAAAATAATTCATCCAAAGGGTGGTGGGAATCTGGAGCTCACTGCGTCTCAGGGCAGTAGATGCAGGAATCCTAACAGTTAAGAAGTATTTAGATGTGCACTTGTGATGCCCAAGCATACAAGGCTCTGGGCCAAAGGCTGGAAAATGGGATTAGAATAGTTTTTGATCAGTGCAGAAGCAGTGGGCCAAAGGACCTTTTACTGTGCTGTAGACCTCTCTGACACCCTCCACCAGTGCAGCGCTCCCTCGGCACTGATCCTCTGGCAGTCCAGCGCTCTCCCAGCACTGACCCTCCGCCATTGCTGAACGCTCTCAGCACTGACCCTCCGCCATTGCAGTGCTTCCTCAGCACTGACCCTCTGCCAGTGCAGCGCTCCCTTGGCACTGACCCTCCGCTAGTGCAGCGCTACCTCGGCACTGACCCTCCGCCAGTGCAGCGCTACCTTGGCACTGACCCTCCGCCAGTGCAGCGCTTTCTCAGTGTTGTGTTTTAGTAAGAAGCTGATCGTCAGTTCATGTTCCTCAAGTGGGAAGTGGAACTGACGGCCACAATTAAGAGCTCACCCAATCAGCCGTGATTGGATTTCGATGAGTAACAGCGAACCAGATTGAAGGCAGACACATACACACTTTAGGAACTGGAAAAGATGAATCACTTACTACTGTTGAGCATCCTGACTACTCTCTTGGAACGCTGTCCTATGAAGGCAGTCGACGAAGACTGTGAGGATACTTCAGCCTCTGTCACATTGTCTGTGAAATGAGAGTTTGACGAGCTTGTGTTAAGTCCAACAATGCAGGGTGAGGAGGCAGCAGGTGAGGGGGGGGAACTGGCCGAGGTAGGGAAAGGCAGGTGGGATGTCGAGTTGGGTAAGTGGGAGCTGAGGCCACAGAGAGATCATGGGAGATGAGAACAGAGCAATGGATTGAGGGGAGAAGAGGGCATGAGAACTTTGGGGTGGCGGAGTAAGGACGGGTGCTTAGGAAGGTTGTTTGCAAAAAAGCAACAGGAAGGGGGCAGGTAGTGCTGAGCGCAGTGCCATGGAGGAGCAGAGGGAAAAGATTTCAGAGGGAGGGCAAGTGGCCCATGGAAGTGAGATGGGTCGCAGGGTTAGTGAACTCGCCTGTTTGTCTCCCTCATTATTTCCTCAGTAGTACCATGTTCCTCTCAACAGCTAGGGGCTGCTCTCTCACCTTCACTGCAGCTCCTGTGCAGGTGTCTCTCTCTGTCCAGTGGTGTAATTGGGGGAGAAGTCTGGATTCCAGCCTTATACCAGTGCAGCAGCAGAATCCTCAGGGTTGCTCTGAGAGAGAGAGAGAGAGAGCGAGAGGGAGAAAAAGAGAGAGAGAGAGAAAGGCCTTCTCTTGTCAAGAGATCAGTTACTAAAAATATAGGTCCATCAACTAAAGTACAGAGATTTGCGGCTGAGAGAAAGGGCAGGTTAGCCTGGACAGGAACTAGAAAGTGTGGATTGGGATGTTGGAATGAAGGAAGGAATCAGAGACGGGGAGCAAAGGGAATTTGGGTGTGGGTGATGTCCTGCTTTTATTTTTGGTAATGGTCACACACACTCAACTAACACTCGAACTGAATGGTTCTTCAAAAGCTGGTATTAGTATCAAATAAGCTGGTTTGGTTATATGTTAAAAATGTTACATGCATGATATTTTACAGAACTGCACTATGCCTTTATGAACTGCAGGCCATGTTAAATACCCATGTATGGTGCCAGCATTTTCTGTATTCCTTTCTGCACCGCCATACAAATAGTTGGCCAGTAGTCAACAGACAATTGACATCACGTTGCCAACCAAATTTCCAACAGTACGCAAGCCCTCAATTCCAGTTTATCTGCTAACACTGCTGTAATTCACAGCTGTTATGACTCACTGAGACAGTGCACTGTAAATCAAGCTCTACCGTTCCCAGGATTGTCATAAAAGTCAAGGATTATAAGAAGTATGAAGAGATTCCCCAATTTACCTGCTTTTCAGATCCAGGTTGACAGAAAGCATGAACCAGGTTTCTATACCTATCAAAAACTACTATTTATTAGAAGTAATTAGATTCCAGCTACAGGCAAACAGTGGCATATAACAGTGATAATTAGACCTGTAATCCCATTATAAACTCCCCTTTTACACACACACACACAGACACACACACCAAAACATGGGTTATGGACAAAGGGAAAAAGCAGAAAAACAGTTCTGTGGTTCTCATCAAAAGCTTTGTTAATATCATTCTTACCCTGGTCAGGACGCTGCTTCTCAGTCATCCTGCTCTGGATGCTCCACTGGTTTGCAATATGCCAAGGGTGGTTGTTTCACTTATAAGAGTTTCTGACCGAATAATTAAAAGTCACAGCTGACAGCAACTGCTGAAGGAAACGCAAAGTGTTTTCTTCAGGATTCAAATGGCTTCCTGCAGGGATCTGAGAGCACACTCCTGGCTGGTGGAGACCTGATGGCTTCTCTCTATCTTGTTCCCAGCCCCAATTTACCCAAGAACTAATCATATGATTTCACCACCAATAGTTGGCCAGTAGTCAACAGACAATTGACACCACGTTGCCAACCAAATTTCCAACAGTACGCAAGCCCTCAATTCCAGTTTATCTGCTAACACTGCTGTAATTCACAGCTGGCCGCCTAACGTGGATGCGGCCTTGAAGGGAGTGTATGAAGAGAGGAAGGGCACACTGAGGGACCTGCAATTCATTGGGACCTGAGGCATGTACGTTAAGTTGTGGATCTACTTCAAGGACCTGAACCACTGCTCCCCCTTCTACTTTCTGAAAAGGCAGCGAGGTGGGCAGCAGCTCCCTATGTTGCTGGCCATGACAGGGGTCTCAACTTGGATCAAGACAGTATTAATGCCCAGACTTCAGGCTATTACATGGCTCTTTTCTCAACAGATCCATCCTTTGAGGATGTTCACACAGAGTTCTGTGGAAGGACCTGCCATAGGCTGGCCTGGGGGATGCCAGGATGCTCGAAACTCAGACACTTTAGAGGCACCCTCACTTGGCTTTCGAGGGACCACCCAAGGTTGGACAGGCTGACCATGGAGTTCTGCAGGGCATTCTAAGACATCCTGGGAAAGCGATTACGTACAGGTCCTGGAGGAATGTTTTGCTGCTGCAGAGCTGTCCCTTTGACACAGGGAAGTCATTATCTTGCTGACAAAAAAGGGGCACCTTCGTTTACTTAAGAACTGGCGTCCAGTCTCCTTCCTCCACACGGATTACAAAATCCTCACCAGGGTGTTGTCTTCTTGCCTGGGATTTGTTATCTCCCCTGACCAGTTCTACATCATCCACAACAATATCCATCTGGTCTGGGACCTGATTCACCTTTCCCAGAGGACTAGTCTGTCGAGCGCTTTCCTGTCATGGAGTCATACACCATGGAAACAGACCCTTCGGTCCAACCAGTCTATGCTGACCATAATCCCAAACTAAACTAGACCCATATCCCTTCAAATATTTCTTATTCCATGTACCGACCCAAATTTATTTTAAATGTTGTAACTGTACCCATATCCACCACTTCCTCTGGAAGTTCATTCCACATATGAACTATGCTCTGTGTGAAATATTTGCTCCTTCTATCTTTTATAAATTTTCTTTTTCATCCACCTAAAAGAGCAGACAACTTCAAAACAAAGAACAAAACAGCACAGTCCCTTTGACCCTCCAAGCTTGCATCAACACATTTTGCCCTCCCACACTAAAACCGTCTTCACTTACATGATCCGTAACCCTCTATTCCCTTCCTGTTCATGTGTTCATTCAGGTGCTTCTTGAATGCTGCTATTGTATCTGCTTCCACCACCTCTGATAGTAGCACATCCCAGGCACTCACCAACATTTGTGTGAAAAACGTGCCTCGCACATCTCTTTTAAACTTTCTCCCCTGCACTTTTAACCTATGCTCGAAACGTTGACTCTTCTGCTTCTCGGATGCTTTCTGACTGGCTGTGCTTTTCCAGCGCCACACCTTTTGACTCTGATCTCCAGCATCTGCAGTCCTCACTTTCTCCTATTAATATGAACCATGTCAATCTGAGATGAGTACTTCACATCCATCTTTACTCAGGAGGAGGAGGATGCAAGTACAGAATCCAAGAATTGGAGATGCCGGTGTAGGACTGAGGTGTATAAAGTTAAAAATCACACAATACCAGGTTATAGTCCAACAGCTTTAATTGGAAGCACTAGCTTTTGGAGTGCTCCTCCTTCATTGTTCAGAATTCAAGAAAACATTCTTGAGCAGATTGATACAAGAAGCATGGAGGTTTTGGAGGATATAGAGGTGTAGGTTTGAACAAGTTGTTTCCTAGGCTGCTGTGGGACATGTGGAGGAAATACTGTAAAAGGGGCCCTGATCCAAATTTTCAAATTGTTTCAGACCACAGGGGAGGTGCCAGAGGACTGGAGGACAGCTAATTTGATCCCACTTTACAAGAAAGTTGGTAGAGATAGACCAGGGAACTACAAACCAGTGAGTCTAACATCATTAGTAGGGAAACTCTTAGAGAAAAATAGTGAAGAAGAAAATTAATCTTCATTTAGAGAGGCAAGGTTTGATCAGGGATAGTCAGAATGGTTTTGTTAGAGAGGTCACGCCTAACAAATCTGCTGGAATTTTTCGAGGAAGTGACCAAGTGATTGGATGAGGAAAGGATAGTTGATGTAGCTTAGATTGATTTCAGCAAGGTCTTTGACAAGATTCTACAGGGGAAACTGATTATGAAGATAAAAACACAAGGAATCGAGGGAAATTTGGCAACGTGGATCCAAAATTGGCTTAGTGACAGGAGACAGAGAATGCTGGTAGAAGGTTGCTTGTGTGACTGGAGCCTGGCATGCAGTGACATCCCACAGGGATCAGTGCTGGGTCCTTAATTGTTTGTGATATGCATAAATAATGTCAATAAGAATGTGGGAAGGATGATTAGTTAGTTTGTAGATGACAGAAACATTACCTGGATGGTTGACAATGCAAAGGAAGGTATTAGAGTACAGGAGGATATAAACAGATTGGTCAGATGGGCAGATGGAATTTAAAACGCTAAGTGTAAGGGTATTCACATTGGAAGAAGGAACAAGACAAGGGAATACATGATGAACAAGACACTAGGAAGCTCAGAACAATACAGGGATCTTGAGGTACTTATCCGCAGATCCTTGAAGGTGGCAGGACAGGATAATAGGATAGTTAAGATGGTATGCAAGACACTTGTCTTTACAGTTGAAACATAGACTGTATGAGCAGGGTGGTTACGTATGAGCTGTACAGAACTTTGGTTAGGCCACAGCTGGAACATTATGTGCAGTTCTGGTCACTAGACTCCTGGAAGGATTTGACTGAACCGGAGGGTTGCTGAGGAGATTCACCTGGGATGGATCATCTCAACAATGTAAAGAGACTGGATAAAGTGAGGGTGTTTTCTTTGGAGAAAAAGGTTTAGGGGAGACTGGATTGAGGGGCATGGTCAGGATGAAGAGAAAGCAGTGACACTCGACAAAGATACACTTTGATGAAGGTGGGGGTGAAAGTGCCTGGAGGAGTTCTGGACAGAATAGATAGGGGGAAACACTCTTGTCAACAAAGGATTGAAAACCAGAGGTCACAGATTTAAAGTGCTTTGCAAAAGAAACAAATGCAAGATGAGAAAAATAGCTTTTTCACAGTCAGTCAACCATTAGAGTCTGAAATGCACTGCTTGGTAATGTGGTGGAGACTGACATTCTCTTTGAGATACAGCCATACAGCCACTCTGAGAGTCTGCACATTCCAAGTAGCATGCTGACACATTCACTTCCAGTTTCCTCAGCCACTGCTACATACGAACCTCAGAGCTCTACACTGCAGCTGGGGAAATTACAGAGTACACAGCCTGAGACATGGCTCAATTGAGGCATTCAAGAGGGCACTGGATGACTAATTAATTCAAAATAATACACATGTCTATGGGGCAAAAGCAAGAAATTGCCAGAAAGTTCAAGTATTCAGAGTAGATGCAGACACAATGGACTGAATGACCTCCTTCCACACCATCACCACTGTAACCCTGTGAACTTAAATATTTGTCGATTCTCCTGCTCCTCAGATGCTGCCTGACCTGCTGTGCTTTTCCAGCACCACACTCGCGACTCTAATCTCCAGCATCTGCAGTCCTCACTTTTGCCTTCAAGGACTGTAGAACCTTGGCATCTTTATTTTTTAACTAGATGCTCCCCATTAACTTTGAACCTATACAATGCTTGACAACATGTCTCCAAAATTTCTCTCAGGGCTAGCACACAATAAAATTCCCCTTCTTTGTACTCAAAAATGACCCGATAATTGGCTGTTGAAGGGCTGTAACTGATATCAAGTAACTACATCTTCATTAGAGAGAACCTGTACTGAGAAGATGATCAAATCTCAGAGGTGGTCCATTAAGGAAGCCGACATTTTGGACGGGGGTTTCTCTTCATCATCTGATCAGGTTGAGGGGCAGAACATTGCATGTAGGATTGGATGCAGGAGGGAAAGGGAGCAGGAACACACTGGAACTGAGTGCTGGGGTATGGCTTGTTCAGAGCAGCCCTCTAAGTCACGGAGGTAAAAGGGTTAACAGGCCAACCACAGCTGGTCTAGCAAAATGCCAGGTTTCCACAGAGTCATAGAGATGTACAGCATGGAAACAGACCCTTCTGTCCAATCTGTCCATGCCGACCAGATATCCCAATCCAATCTAGTCCCACCTGCCAGCACCCGGCCCATATCCGTCCAAACTCTTCCTATTCATATACCCATCCAAATGCCTTCTAAATGTTACAATTGTACCAGCCTCCACCACTTCCTCTGGCAGCTCATTTCAGACACGTAACACCCTCTGCTTGAAAATGTTTCCCCTTAGGTCTCTTTTACATCTTTACCCTCTCACCCTAAACCTGTGCCCTCTAGTTCTGGACTCCCCCACCCCAGGGAAGAGACTTTGTCTATTTATCCTATCCATGCCCCTCATAATTTTGTAAACCTCTATATTGTCACCCCTCAGCCTCCGACACTCCAGGGAAAACAGCCCCAGCCTGTTTTCCTTTTAGCTCAAATCCTCCAACCCTGGTAACATCCTTGTAAATCTTTTCTGAACCCATTCAAGTTTCACAACATTTTTCCGATAGGAAGGAGACCAGAATCGCACAAAATATTCCAACAGTGGCCTAACCAATGACCTGTACAGCTGCAACATGACCTCCCAACTCCTGTACTCAATACTCTGACCAATAAAGGAAAGCATACCAAACGCCTTCTTCACTATCCTATCTACCTGTGACTCCACTTTCAAGGATCTATGAACCTGCACTCCAAAGTCTCTTTGTTTTTGCAGGAGGTGTCAGGAAGTGAGCTGGGAGTAGGGACAGCAGACAAGGATCCAACTGAAATTCGGGGCAGGACACTTACTTGGCTAATTGGATGAGAATAATCACCAGCCAACGACACTTCTCACCCCAGAACTTGGCCGAGCACATCTCAGTGAAAACCTCTAAATGTTCCAAAACTGTCAACCACGTCATCAACCGCTGTTGAGTGCCAGACTGGGGTGGAAATAAAAAGGCAGTGAATGCACACAAACACAGACATAGTCTCCAAGCACTAGTTATTTGCAGACACAGGCATGGACGCCAAACACTGGTCAGTGCAGGCACAGGCACGGGCAGAGTCTCCGAACTCTGGTCAGTGTAGGCACAGACACAGTTCCTGAAGACCGGTCAGTGCAGGCACAGTCACAGTTCTTAAATGCCAATCAGTGCAGACACTGATACAGACCCTGAACACCAGTCAGTGCAGGCACAGTCCCTGAGCAACAGTCAGTGCAGAAACAGATAGTCCCTCAGCATCAGTCGGTGTGGCACAGACACTGTCCCTGAACACAAGTGAGTGTGGTGGCACGGTGACTCAGTGGTTCGCACTGCGGCCTCACAGTGGCAGGGACCCGGGTTCGATTCCAGCCTCGGGCGACTGTGTGTCTGGAGCTTGCACATTCTCCCAGTGTCTGTGTGGGTTTTCTCCGGGGTGCTCTGGTTTCCTCCCACAGTCCAAAGATGTCCAGATGAGGTGAATTGGCTGAACTAAGTTGTCCGTAGTGTTCAGGGATATGTAATTTAGGTGCATTAGTCAGGGGAATGGGTCTGGGGGGGGGGGGGGGGGGATACTCTTTGAAGGGTTGGTGTTGACTTGTTGGGCCAAATGGCCTGTTTCTCCACTGAAGGGGAAAGTGGAGACACAGATATCGTCCCTGAACACAAGTCAGTGCAGACAGATACATATGTCTTTTTATAGATGGAATCCCTACAGTTGTGAAACAGGCCCTTTGGCCCAACAAGATGACACTGACGCTTTGAAGAGTAACCCACCCAGATCCATTCCCCTACTCTATTGCCCTACATTTACCCTGACTAATGCACCTAGCCTACACATCCCTGAGCACTATGGGTAATTTAGCATGGCCAACTAACCTAATCTGCACATGTTTGGATTGTGGGAGGAAACCAGAGCACCCGAAAGAAACCACACAGACACAGGGACAATGTGCAAACTCCACACAGACAGTCGCCCAAGGGTGGAATTGAACCCGGGTCTCTGGAGCTGTGAAGCAGCAGTGTTAATCACTGAGCCACAGTGCTGCCCCAAGAGTAACAAGAGTAACAAAAAGATGGGGTACTAGGCTAATGGTCGGATACTTGGTAGTGTGGATGAGCAGAGGGATCTTGGTGTCCATGTACACAGATCTTTGAAAGTTGCCACCCAGGTAAATAGTGCGATGAAGAAGGCATATGGCGTACTGGCTTTTATTGGTAGAGGAATTGAGTTCCAGAGTACTGAGGTCATGTTGCAGTTGTATAAGACTCTGGTGCGGTCGCATCTGGAGTATTGTGTGCAGTTTTGGTCGCCATACTATAGGAAGGATGTGGAGGCACTGGAACGGGTGCAGAGGAGGTTTACCAGGATGTTGCCTGGTATGGTAGGAAGATCGTATGAGGAAAGGCTGAGGCACTTGGGGTTGTTTTCATTGGAGAAAAGAAGGTGTAGGGGTGACTTGATAGAGGTGTACAAGATGATTAGGGGTTTAGATAGGGTTGACCGTGAGAACCTTTTTCCACGTATGGAGTCAGCTATTACGAGGGGGCATAGCTTTAAATTAAGGGGTGGTAGGTATAGGACAGATGTTAGGGGTAGGTTCTTTACTCAGCGAGTCGTGAGTTCATGGAATGCCCTGCCAGTAGCAGTGGTGGACTCTCCCTCTTTATGGGCATTTAAGCGGGCATTGGATAGGCATATGGAGGATAGTGAGCTAGTGTAGGTTAGGTGGGCTTGGATCGGCGCAACATCGAGGGCCAAAGGGCCTGTACTGCGCTGTATTCTTCTATGTTCTATATAATTTATGTGAACCTAATGGGCGGGTTCAGGGGTTTTTTATATATTGAATAACAGATACATGGGAGTGAGTTACGGTCCAGAATGCAGTTGAGATGTTTCGGTGGTTTATATATAGAATAATAGATCTCTGGAATCTAACTGATGGGTTGCGGCAGTTAATATAGGGAGTAAATTATATCCAGAAATAAGTTACAGATCGGAATCTAATTAAAGGCAGAAAATGTGGGTGAAAGTCATCAGGCCAAGCAGTAGCTGTGGAGAGAGAAGCAAAGCTGATGCTTGACTCTTCTTCAAATCCAAAACAGTTGGAAGATGGTGGCTTTCGAACTTTTGACAGATGTAGAAGAGAAGCAGATAGTGTGGATAGCCAGTGCAAGAGACAAAAGTGTTATTAATTGGAGTGAAAGTTAAATAGAGACATTGGAACACTGCAGTCGAACAGAAACAGTAGCTCAAGACAAAGGTGATTTACTGAGATGGCAATAACTTAAACATCGGAGTGAATCCCATGAAGAGTATAAGAAAGGCCTTCTGTGATGCTGAGAACTAATGGAGCTAAAGGTCTCAGGCTTGCATCCTAAAAGAGGTTGCTGTAGAGATCGTGGATTCACTGGTTATAATTTTCCAAAATCCTTGCATTCTGAACATGTACTGGAGGATTGGAAAACTGCCAATGTGACATCTGTGTTAGAAAAAATGTTGGAATCAATTATTAAGTACGAAATAGCAACACATTTGGAAAATCATAAGCAGGGGCAGCACAGCTCACTGAAAGTGAAATCGTTTGTTTCTAACTTAGTTGAGTTTTTTTGAGGAAGTCTCAACCAAAGTAGACAGTAGCAAATCAATAGATGCTTTGTATTTGGACTTCTAGAAGGCATTTGAGAAGGTCCCTCAATAAGGTTAAGACTTAAGAGCCAATGGTGTTGGAGGTAGGATACTGGCATAGAGAATTGGCTAATGGGGAGGAAACAGCATGTGGGGATAAGGGATTCCTTTTCAGGTTGGCAACGAGTATCCAGTGGGATTTCATAGACATCAGTGGTGGGACTTATAGTTCATTGACTTGGAGGAATGAAGCAGATGTACTGTAGCCAAATTTGCAGACAACACAAAATGAGTGGAAAGACAAGTTGCCAAGAGGGATATAAACAGTTTACAGAAATATTGATAGGCTAAAAATTGGTAAATGAAGTATAATTTGGTAAAATTTGAAGTTGTTCATTTTGGAAGGGAAAATAAAAGAACAGACTATTTTATCAAAAGAGAAAAACTGCAAAAAGGGGTTCCTGTATACAAAACACAGGAAGTTAGCACACAGTGGCTCAGTGGTTAGCACTGCTGTGTTATAGCGCCAGGGACCCGGGTTCGATTCCTGCCTCGGGTGACTGTCTGTGTGCAGTTTGTGCATTCTCCCTGTGTCTGCGTGGGTTTCCTCCAGTTTCCTCCCACAATCCAGGTGAATTGGCCATGTTAAATTGCCCATAGTGTGAGCTGTATTAGTCAGGGGTAAATATACGATAGAGGAATTAGTCTGGGTGGGTTACCCTTCGGGGGTGGGGGGTGGACTTGTTGGGCCGAAGGGCCTGTGTCCATACTGTAGGAAATCTAAACAGGTGCAGCAGGTAATTAGGAAGGCTAATGGAATGTGGGTTGAAACTTTATTGCTGGAACAGCACAGCAGGTCAGGCAGCATCCAGGGAACAGGAGATTCGACGTTTCGGGCACAGGCCCTTCTTCAGGAATGAGCAGAGAGTGTTCAGCAGGAGAAGATAAAAGGTAGGGAGGAGGGACTTGGAGGAGGGGCGTTGGAAATGTGATAGGTGGAAAGAGGTCAAGGTGAGGGTGATAGGTCGGAGTAGGATGGGGGCGGAGAGGTCAAGAAGAAGACTGCAGGTCAGGAAGGCGGTGCCAGGCTGGAGGGATTCGGCTGAGACAAGGTGGGGGGAGGGGGGATGAAGAAACTGGTGAAGTCCAAGTTCATCCCCTGTGGTTGGAGGGTTCCCAGTCGGAAGATAAGACGCTCCTCGTCCGACCGTCGCGTTGTTGTGGTTTGGCGGTGGATGAGTCCAATGACCTGCATATCCTCGGTGGAGTGGGAGGGGGAGTTGAAATGCTGTGCTACAGGGTGGTTGGGTTGGTTCGTCCGGGTGGCCCAGAGGTGCTCTCTGAATCGCTCCGCAAGTAGGCGGCCTGTCTCCCCAATATAGAGGAGGCCACACCGGCTGCAGCGGATGCAGTAGATGATGTGGGTGGAGGTGCAGGTGAATCTGTGGCGGATATGGAAGTTTCCTTTGGGGCCTTGGAGAGAAGTGAGGGGGGAGGTGTGGGCGCAAGTGTTGCACCTCCTGCGGTTGCAAGGGAAGGTGCCGGGAGTGGAGGTTGGGTCGGTGGGGGGTGTGGATCTGACAAGGGAGTCGCGGAGGGAGTGGTCTCTACGGAAAGCTGATAGGGGAGGGGAGGGAAATATATCCTTGGTGCTGGGGTCTGTTTGGAGGTGGCGGACGTGACGGCGGATGATGCGCTGTACATGGAGATTGGTGGGGTGGTAGGTGAGGACCAGTGGGGTTCTATCCTGGTGGCGGTTGGAGGGGCGGGGCTCAAGGGCGGAGGAGCGGGAAGTGGAGGAGATGCGGTGGAGGGCACCGTCGACCACGTCGGGGGGGAAATTGCGGTCCTTGAAGAAGGAGGCCATCTGTGTTGTACGTATTTTGAACTGGTCCTCCTGGGAGCAGATGCGGCGGAGACGAAGGAATTGGGAGAATGGGATGGCATTTTTACAGGGGGCAGGATGGGAGGAGGTGTAGTCCAGGTAGCTGTGGGAGTCGGTTGGTTTGTAGTAGATGTCCGTGTTGATTCGGTCGCCTGAGATAGAAACAGAAAGGTCTAGGAAGGGGAGGGAGGAGTCCGAGACTGTCCATGTGAATTTGAGGTCGGGGTGGAAGGTGTTCGTGTAGTGGATGAACTGTTCAACCTCCTCGTGGGAGCATGAGGTAACGCCGATACAGTCCCTTGGAATGTGGAATGTGGGCCCTTATTTCAAGGGGGTTGGAGTATAAGGAGTGGGGGGGATGTCTTATTGCAATTATTCAAAGCACTGGTGAGATTAAATCTGGAGTACTGAGAACAGGTTTGATCCCCTTCTTGAAGAAAATTGATTACTTAATTCGAGGCAGTTCAGGGTAAGTTCACCAGAATGATCCCCAGTATGGAGGGATTGTCTTAAGAACAAAGGTTAAGCAGGTTAGAACTCCTCATTGGAGTTTGGAAGAATGAGGGTGATCTCATTGAAATATATCCGATTCTTAAGGGGCTGAACTCTGCTTCCCTCCCCCATCAAACTTGTTTTCCTCTGAACGCTTTGTTCTCTCAAGGCCAAGCCCGGTCTTGGTCACAAACGTGCTGATAAGAGTCAGGCATGCCAACCCCTACCCAGCAGAGGCTGAGCACCAACTCTCAGACACATCTTCCTATTCCTTCCACCCCAACAACCATGACCTCACCATTGAACATCAAGCTGTTGTTTCCAGGACTGACACTGACAACATCTCCTCCACAGATCTCCCGTCCATACCTTCCACACAACCCACTTCAACTGCCTTCCCAAAATCCATAAATGAGATTGCCATGGAAGACCATCATTTCAGCCTGTTCCTGATTCTCACTGAATTCATTTCATCCCAACCTGACTCAACATTCCCCTCCCCCCCGCCCATTCTCTCCCTACTTACATTTCTGATCCTGCTGAGACTTGACAGCAGTTCCACAATTTCTGATTTTCTGGCCCAAGCTACCTCTTCATGCTCATCCCCACCACGATAGTCTGAAAGCTGTCTGCGTCCTCCTTAAAAAGAGGCCCAACAGTCCCCATTGACCGTCATCCGCCTTCACCTAACTCAGCTAGTTTTCACCTTGAACAAATTCTCCTTTAACGCATCTCACTTTCTCCCAAAGGACAGTGTCCAAAGCCACTAGCATCCACATGTGGACTATATGTTGTTGCAATCCACTTTCTCCAGTACATTGATGGATGTCACCAGTGCCACCGTCTTCCCTCGTCCAGATTTGAAAAAAATCATCAGTATTGCTTTTAATTTCCATCCTTCTCTCACTTCCACTTGGTCCATCTTTGGCTCTTTCCTCTCCTTCCTTGATCTGAAGATAGGCTGTCAACCAGTATTAATTACAAATGCTAAATAAAAACCGAAAGAACTGCAGATACCATAAATCAGAAATAAAAAAAAGTTGCTGGAAAAGCTCAGCAGGTCTGGCAGCATCTGTAAAGGGAAATCAGAATTAACATTTCGGGTCCAGTGACCTTTCCTCAGAACTGCTGGACCTGATTTCTTAACTCTGATTTCTCTGCACAGATGCTGCCAGACCTGCTGAGCTTTTCCAGCAATGTCTGCTTTTGTTTCATTATAAATGCACTGACTCTCACTGTTAACCGTGACTACACTTCCTCACACCCGGTCTTCTGCAAGGACACCATTGTGACACCAACTTCCCTTCCGCTGATGATCTGATGATGCTACTTGGGGTGCCTCTGATATTACCTCCTTTTCCTTCAGCCGAGGACTTCCCTCCATTGTGATTGTTAATGTCTCCAGCTGTATCTGAACCATCTCCCATGCTTCTGCTCAGATATCTTATTTCCTCACCCAGAACCATATCTCCCACTAGGTTCCTCTTGTCCTCACTTTCCACCCCACTAGTCTTAGCATTCAGAGGATCATCCTCCATTATTTCCACCACTTCCAGCAGGATGCCACCACGAAATTCACCTTCCCCCTCCCCTCCACTGTTAGCATTCTGAGGGACTGTTCCCTACAAAACACCCAGTCCACTCCTGCATCATTCCTAACATTTCCTCAGTCCCCTCAGGACACCTTCCCACACAAATCTCAGGTGTAACCTCCTCCTCCTCCCTCCTCACTGTCCAAGGTCTCAAACACAACTCCAAGTGAAGCAGCATTTCACTTGTACTTCCTTCAATCTAGTCTACTTTGGTGAGATCAAATGCAACTGCGTGAGAACTGTGTGGAACACTTGCGTGACATGTGCAGGAATGACCCTGACCTTCCAATTGCTCTTATGCTAATACTTTTGTCCTGGGCCGGCTGCCAAGTGTCAACGAAACAAAACACAAGCTCAAGGAACACCGCTTCATTTCCTACTTAAGCACTTTATAACCTTATGGATTCGTCACTTGAATTTCACCACCTCAGAGCCTGATCTCATGGCATTTGTCTTCCATTTTTCTGCATTCTTCTCCTCCGTGCCCCAATACCCTATCTTATTTGTGCCTTGCTTACTTTCTCACAGCAGTCAGTGCACATTTACCCCTTTCACACCTTAATCTACAACTACTTTACATCTCTACTTCTCTTCCACCACAATTAACAACCCGTTTGTCTTTTGCACTAAGCACCGCATCATATATTCCCCTCACTTCCCCACAGCCTCTGTCAAATGTATGAAACCATCATTTTCCAATCCCTTTCAGCTTTGAAGAGTCATACTGGACTTGAAATGTAGATGCAGCCAGACTTACTGAGTTTCTCCTGTAATTGTTTTACAATTCCTGTATCTGCACTATTTTGTGTATATCTAATGGAAGGATTCACGTGGCTAAATGTAGGATAAGAGATACCCAGGAGTGAGTTACAGACTGGAATCTAATTGAGAGGCTTTGCGCATGTATATATAGAATACTAATTACCCGGGAGCGACTTCCAAACTTGAAATCGAATGGGAATGTTCAGTGTGGTTTATAAACAGAATAAAATATATCTGGATGGGAGAGATAGCCAGTGTTTAAATCCTAAATATCAGGATATTTTTTACAATAGCTATGCATGAGAAGGGGCTGGTGTTTGTGTTTTGGCTTTCGTCCTGCATGTCAGTGGTCAAACGTCCCTCCTGAAGTAGTACTTACCACCAGCGGTGTTGGAGCAACACCTTTCCTGAGGATTCCATCATTGACCAGCACCAGCAAATTGGATGCAGAGTACACTGTCGAGTGGAGAGAAACCCATGTGAAATAATGATACCAGACAGAACAAGCAAAAACTGAACTGTAAAGAACTGTTCTGCAGTCCTCACTTTCTCCTAGTTGATAAACAATCATCCAATCCCCACTTCAGCAATACAATAGGCAAATCCTGCCCTATACACTTTTCAATGTGAACAACAAGGTATTGTGGTCTGAGCACACTGCCATGCAAAACCGCACTATATCCTTTCCATTTCATTTCAGGCCTGTTTCCGAACCACCTCTCTCTCACTCCACACGAGTTCCTTTACACAAACAACCATATTACAATGCACCTCAACCCCTACCACTTCCGGTCAGTGCCGAGAGCATCACAGGCATTAAGTCACACTACCTCATGGAATTCCCAAGTCTATCTACTTGAATCTCTCATGCAGCCCCTTGTCCAAGAAACCAAGGGTATGTTCAGCAGGGATCAGGAATTGTCAGAAGTTAATCCCCAATCACAGGCACCTGGCTCTGTGATCAGCAGAATGTTCTCAATACCTGGGCACCTCATCTGTATGTGATCAGCATACTGTCCTCAATAAAGAGACAAGCTGTATAGCTGTGATCAGCAGACTGTCCTCAGTACCTATGCACCCAGCCTGTCTGTGATCAGCAGACTGCACTAACTACCTATAGGCCTTGTCCATAGTGATCCGCAGACTGTCCTCAATGCAGAGACACTCCACCTAGCTGAATTTAGCAGACCATTCACAGTTTAGGGACACCATGTCTGCTTGTTGTCAGCAGAACGTCCTTAGTTCCCTCATACAACTTGCGTGTTAAGCAAACTGTCCTCAGTATCTGTATAGCCTGCTTGTCTGTGTTCAACAAACTCTACTCAGTACGTGTACACCTTGTCTGTCTATGATCAGCATACTGTCCTCAGCAGCTGTTCATTGTCTGCCTGTGATCAGCAGACTGCACTCAATATCTGGCAAAATTGAGGACTGCTGATGCTGGAATCAGAGTGGGCAGCACGGTGGTTAGCACTGCTGCCTCACAGTGGGTTCAATTCCCGCCTCAGGCGACTCTCTGTGTGGAGTTTGTACATTCTCCCCATGTCTGCGTGGGTTTCCTCCGGGTGCTCCGGTTTCCTCCCACAATCCAAAAGTGTGCAGGTTAGGTGAATTGGCCGAGCTAAATTGCCCGTAGTGTTAGGTAAGGGGTAAATGTAGGAGAATGGGTCTGGGTGGGTTGCGCTTCGGCGGGTTGGTGGGGACTTGTTGGACCGAAGGGCCTGTTTCCACACTGTAAATAATCTGTAATCTGTAGGTCTAGATTACAGTGGTGCTGGAAAAGCATAGCAGGTCAGGCAGCATCCGAGAAGCAGGAAAATAGACGTTTTGGGCAAAAGCCCTTCAGGCTTTTCCAGCACCCCTCTAATCTAGACTTTGCACTCAATATCTGTAGACTCCTTCTGCCTGTGATCAGCAGACTGCGTTCAAAACCTTTACACGCTTTCCACCTGTGAGCAACAGACTGCTCTCAATACCTGTACACTCCTCCTGTCTGTGATCAGCAACTGCATTTTATACTTAACAATAAAAACAAAGGACTATGGATGCTGGAAATCAGAAACAACATCAGAAATTGCATGAAAAACTCAGCATTCTGGCAGCATCTGTGGAGAGAAAGCAGAGTTACCATTTCAGGTCTAGTAACAGCGCAATTTCACATTTTGTTTCTGCATTTTATGCCTGTATACTCCTTCTGTCTGTGACTAGCAGACTGTCGTCAGTATAGGTATAGTTCAGCTGTGATATTTCTACGGATTGTAATTAAACTTCTCAATGCTACTGTAAATATTGCACTCCCTTACACCCACTCCCGGTTCCACTTCTTTATACATACCAAGCTCAGAGAGTTCATGAGAATCTGCAAACCGCCCTGTAAAAGAAAGGAGAGACTCTGTCACTTTAATCCTGCCAGTGACCGAACTCAGCGATGTTTCCTGTCTCCCAGACTCCCTGCCAAGGTCAGATCAAGATTCACGACAAGGGAGAGCAGGGAATTGAAATGCAGAATTGTGCACTGAAAAGGAACATTTAAGAAAAGGTGATTGGAATCTGACACAATGTCACATTATGTTTAAAAGTGATGTTGCAAAGTTTGAAAATAGGTCTGAAGCTGAAACAAAGTCAGTTTGCGAGGTTCAGAGGGGTTGCTGGCTGAAAAATGCTGGGGAGATTCAGTCAAAATGCTGGTGGATAATCAATAGTAAACATTTTTAAAAATGTGTAATTCTCAACAAATATTAATTCACTTCCAGAAAATTCTGCAACTAAAATAGCCCAACAGTGACTAAAGAGTTAAAAGGAATTTACAATGTTGTCAAAAGAATAGAAGGTTTCAAATAGATAAAGAACCAGACCGACAAACTGCCGCAAAAGACAAAGCAGTTTTCAAGAGTTGAGAGAAGCAGGCAAGGAGAAAGGAAAAGGTTTGCCAAGTCCCTTACAGGCAGAACAATGAGAGCTAATAATCAGAGACTGGTTACAGTGCAAGAGGCCATCTGGCTCATGATATATATGCTGCCCCTGTGCAAGAAGGTGGTCATTCTGCATGGTGTCATTCTCCTGTCTTCTCTGTGTAACATTGCTCATTCTTCCTTTTCAGATAACCTTCTAATTCCCATTTGAATGGTTCATTTAGACCCGCCTCCACTACAATCTCAGGCAGTGCATTGTAGATCTTAACCACTCACTGTGTGAAGAACCGTAAGACAACGAACAGTACAGCAGGGTCGAGACAGTGTGGTGCTGGAAAAGCACAGCAGGTCAGGCAGCATCTGAGGAGCAGGAGAATCAACATTTCGGGTAAAAACCCTTCATCAGGAATCAGGGAACAGGCCCTTTGGCCCACTAAGACTGCGCCAAGGCATAATGCTTTGCTGAAGTAAAAGCCTTTTGCCACTATGCAGTGTGTATTCCTCTATCCCCTGCCTATTCATATGTCTGTCAAAATGCCTCTTAAATGTTGCTATTGTATTCGCTGCCTTCACCACCATCTCTGGCTGCACGTTCCAGGCATTTATCACTCATTGTATAATAAACTTGCCTCTCATACCTCCATTAAACTTACCCCCTTTTACCTTATCTTAGCAATTGACATTTTTACCCTGGGGAAAAAAAAGACTCTGCTACCCATTCCGTCCATGGTTCTTATCATTTTGCAAACTTCTAACAGGTTATAAGACCACAAGACCATAAGACATAGGAGCAGAAATTAGGCCATTCAGCCTATCGGGTCTGCTCCACCATTCAACATTGCTGATAAATTTCTCGACCCCATTCTCTCGCTTTCTCCCTGTACCCTCTTGATCCGCATGAACATATCTATCACTGTCTTAAATATACTCAATGACCTGGCCTCCACGGCCTTTTGTGGCAATGAATTCCACAGATTCCCCACTCACTGGCCAATGACGTTTCTCCTTATCTCTGTTCTAAAAGGTCTTCCCTTTACTCTAAGGCTGTGCCCTCGGATCCTAGTCTCTCCTACCAATGGAAACATCTTCCCAACATCTACCTTGTCCAGACCATTCAGTATTCTGTAAGTTTCGATTAGATGCCTCCTCATCCTTCTAAACTCCATCGAGTATAAACCCAGAGTCCTCAAACGTTCCTCATGTGTTAAGCTTTTCATTCCTGGGACCATTCTCGTGAACCTCTGAACACAGGCCAGGGACAGTACATCCTTCTGGAGATACGAGGCCCAAAACTGTGCATAATTCTCCAACTGTGGTCTGACCAGAGCCTCAGAGAGCCATAGAAGTACATCCTTGCTTTTGCCTTGGAGCAATCTTCGAGGGTTCCTCATGCTTTGACATTGAGGTGAAAGCAAACCAAGTTTGTTCAATCACTCCTCATAGCTATTACCCTCCATACCAGGCAACATCCTGATAAACCATTTCTGTACACTCTCCAAAGCCTCCACATTCTTCTTATAGTATGGCAATCAGAATTGTAAGCAATATTTTAAATGTGGTCTAACGAAAGTTCTACACAGCTGCAACGTGACTTGCCACTTTTATACTCTATGCCCCGACTGATGAAGGCATGCGTGCTACGTGCTCGGGAGACACCACCTTTCCTGCACAAAGCCATGCCGCTTATTGCTAAATAAGTCCATATTTTTTCCAAATGTGAGAAATTCCTATCCCCAAGAAACTTCTCCAGTAATTTCCCCAACACTGACACAAGATTCACTGGCCTGTAGTTTCTCGAATTATCCCTGTTGCTCTTCCCAAACAAAGGAACAATTCTCCAGTCCTCTAGGACCTCTTCTTTAAATAAAGAGGATATAAGGAGCTAAGCAATTTCCTCACCTGCCACCCTCAGCATTCTGGGATAGAACCCCTCAGATCCTGGGGACTTGTCTACCTCAATGCTTTTTAAAACACCCAACACTACCTCCTTTAATATAACGACATGCCCGAGAACAGCAACGTACTCCTCTTGATACTCACCATCCTGCATGTCCTTCTCCTCACCCACATCCTCCAGCTCCACGCATAACTTTCCTCATTTGTCCCTGAGTGGGCTTAATTTTTCCTTAGCTACCCAAGACGTTGCAGCAGAAGAAAGTCATTCAGCCCCTTGCGTCTGCTCCACCTGTCATGGTCCATCTTACAATCCTCAACTCCACTTTCCTGCTTTACTTCATAACCCTCGATTTCCTGACGGATCAGAAATGGTGCATCTCAGCCTTGAATATAGGTAAGGACCCAACCTCTACAGTCCTCTTCAGGTGAAGAATACCAGAATCATGACACTCAAAAATATTCCGCCTCATCTCTAGCCTTACATGAGAGACCACTTACTTTGGGATTATGCTCTGTGATACTACACCTACTCTACACAAGGAGAAACAACATCTCCACATCTATCCTGTTGAACCCCTTTCAGAGTTTGTTTCATTAAGGTCTCCTCTCACCCTTCCAAACTTCACTGAGTCCAAGCCCAACCTACCCAACGCTCCTCATAAGAAAGTCATTCCAAACCTGGTATCAGCTGAGTGAACCTTCTCTGGACTGCCTCCAATACTATCATATATTTCCTTAAAGGAACCAAGCCTGTTCACAGTATTCCACTCAAGTTTGACTCATACCTTGTACAATTTTAGCAAGACCTCTCCATTTTAAATCTCCATTCCCTTTGACATAAAGGCCAACATTCCATTTGCCTTCCCTATTAGCTATTGTTTTCCCTCATGTCGTCATTGCTTCTTTTGTTAGTCACCTTCCACCTTCAGGTTCTCCAACCTTCCCACCAATAGGAATCGTCTTCTCTATTTATTTCCTTGCACTCTCTGCCCCATTAATAAAACCCAGGATACTGTATGCTTTATTAACCACGGTCTCAACGTTCCTGTCCTTCAATTACTAAAGAGACACACACCCAGCTTGCTGAGCTCTTGCAGTTCCTTTAGTATTGTACCTTTGAGTTTATCCTGTCTCTCCATGTTCTTTCTACCCAAAGACATTACCTCACACTTCTCTGCACTGAAATTCATGTCCCATCTATACACTCACTTCATCAACTTGTCAATGTCTTTTTAAAGTTCTATACTGTCTTCCTCTCAGTTTATAATTCTTCCATATTTCATGACATATGAACAGACCAAGGAGCAAGAGGAGGCCACTCGACCCTCGAGCCTGCTCTGCCATTCAATAAGATCTTGACTGATCTGATTTTAACCTCAATCCTACAATCCTGTATATCCCTGATAATCTTCCCTCCTATTGGTAATCAAAACTACCCCTGCCATAATTAAAGATTCTGTATCAACTACCTTTTTCCAAAGATGCTCAACCCTCAGCAATGTTTTCCTCATCTGTGTCAAATGGGCTACCCGTTATTTTTTAACTATGACCTCTCGCTCTAGCTCTAGATTCTCCCACAAGAGGAAAGAATCCTTTCCATATCCACCCAGTCAAGTCCCCTCACCTCTGACTTACTCTAAACTCAATAAGATACAGGCCTAACCCACTTAGCCTTTCCACACAATGCAATCCATTCATTTGGGGAACTCCACGACAAACCTTCTTCCAGCCTGAGAAATATCCATTCACCATTCCTTTCCATTTCCTATCACCTGACCAGTTCCATATCCATTTTGTAAGCAGTGAAAGAGGAAATGGCTGAGGTGTCAAACCTCTCTCATAACTTGTGGAAATGCAGGGTCAAATAAGAATGTGAAAGTTAAATCATATGAAGAAAATACGCTGGGAAGAAATAATTAACTTAAAAGTGATGCATTCCCAGCCTTTATTTTACATTTTTAAAAAGGCAGTTGCAGAGGTAGGGGAAATGCATTTTGATCTTCCCGAATGTCTGGACTTAAGCAAATCCCACGGATTCAAAGGCGACTCTTCAAACATATTAATCCTAAAAGGTTAGTGAAGGATAGAGTGCGGCCCAAAAGGAACAAACAGGACAAGCTTCTCGCTGAAACAAAGGGTATAGCAGAGGCATAAAATTAATATCTTACTTCTGTCTTACCCAAATATTGTCAAGGGCCTAGTTGAAAACATGGGTGTTGAGCAACTGAGTAGTACAGTGATAGAAGAGGTGCTAAAAAGACTGGCAGCACTCCAAGTAGAAAACTCACCAGGTCAAAATGGGAAGCATCCTAGATCATAGAATCTCTCCAGTGTGGAAGCAGGCCATGTGGCCCATTGATTCCACACTGACCCTCTGAAGAGTGTCCCACATAGACCAACACCACCCCCTCCTCCCAAAGCCTTATAACCCTGCATTTCCCATGACTAATCCACCTAGCCTGCATGTCCCTAGATACTATGGGCAATTTAGCATGGCCAATCCACCTAACCTGCACATCATTGGATTGTGGGAAGACACCCACGCAGACACAGTGAGCATGTGCCAATGTGTACAGACAGTCACCCAAGGCTGGAATCGAATCCCTAGTGCACTGAGGCAGCAGGGCTAACCAAAGGAGCCACTGTGCTGCTCCTGACTTGCTGAGAGAGGTAAGGAAACAAATCGCAGAGCCCCTCAGAAATTTTCTGGGCCTCTCTGAACATTATTATTTTCAGGGGACAGGAAGGACTGCAAATGTGACACTGCTGTTAAAGAAAGGGTCAAAGGGTAACCCAAGAAAGTACAAATTTGAAAGCTTGATGTCAGTCTCAACAGTGAGAAAACTGATGGAGGCCATAATATGGGATAAGATAAACATACACTTAGAGAAAAATAAGTTAATACTAAACAGTCGACATGGCTTTGTCAAGGGCAGGTCATGTCTGACAAACTGAGTTTTTTAACAAGATGACACAAGCAATGGATGAGGATGGTGCTCTGGATGTTGGCTATTTGGACTTGCAGAAAGCATTTGCTATGGGGCTAATTAGGAATTTTTGATATTGATGAGTCCTTGGAAGCACGGATTCGAAGTTGGCTAAAGGACTGGAAATTGAGGGTAGGTATAGATGGATATTTCTCAGATTGGGAACAAGTTGAAAGTGGCGTTCCCCAGGAAACGTTGTTGTTACCCTTGGTTTTTCTGATTTACATAAATGATTTAGAGATAGGTGTTGGGGCAAAACCTCTAAATTTGCAGATGTTCCTAAGCTAGGGAGAATAGTAAATTATGAGGATGACGTTGAGTGACTTCAGAGAGACACTGACAAGTTGGACAAATGGGCAGAAACCTTGTAGATAAATTTCAAATGTACTGTAATGCATTTTGGTAGAAGAAACATGGAGAAACAATACAAGCTCAATGGGACAACCTTGAAGAGAGTACAGGAGCCGAGGGACCTTGGGGTTCACATGCATAATTCCCTGAGGGTGGCCAGACAAGTTGAACCAGTTGTTAAGAAGGGTTCATAAATAGAGGCACTGAGTATAAAAGCAAGGAAATGATTATAGGCCAGTGATCCTCACATTGGTGATCGGGAAATTATTGGAAAAGATTCTCAGGGACAAGATCTATATGGACTTAAAATAGACAGAATGGCTTTGTACGGGGAGGTCACACTTCACTAAATTGATCGAGTTTTTTAAGGATGTGACAATGATTGATGAGGTAAAAGTCGTTTATGCTGTCTACATTGACTTCAGTAAAGCCTCTGACAAGGTCCTTCATAGCAGACTGGTACAAAGGTGAAGTCACATGGTCTCAGGGGTGAGCTGGCAAAATGGATACAGAACTAGCTTAGTCATAGAAGATACAGGGCAGCAATGGAAGGATGCTTTTTGGAATGCAGGGCAGCAACTAGTGGTGTTCCACAGAGATCAGTGCTGGGACCTCTGCTGTCTGTGGTCTACATAAATGATTTGGAGGAAAACATGGCTGGTCAAATTTGTACGTTTGCCGACGATACAAAGATTGATGGAGTTGTGGATAGTGAGGAGAATTGTCAGAGGATATAGCAGGATATAGATCAGTTGGTGGCAGGTAGAGTTTAATCTGGACAAATGTGAGGTGATGCATTTTGGAAGGTCAAGTACAGCTGGAAATTATACAGTGAGTGGCAGAGACTTTAGGAGTATTGATATACAGAGAGATCTGAATGTGCAGTAGAGAAAATGTAGTGAAAAAAGGCCTATGACGTGCTTGCCTTCATTAGAAGGGGCATTGAGTATAAGGATAGACAAGATTAGAATGGCGCTGGAAAAGCACAGCAAGCCAGGCAGCATCCGAGAAGTAGGAAAATCAATGTTTCGGGCAGGAGCCCTTCCTGCTCCTCGGATGCTGCCAGGTTTGCTGCGCTTTTCCAGCGCCATTCTATTCTTGACTCTGGTCTCCAGCATCTGCAGTCCTCACTTTCGCCTAAGATAAATTTTGCTGCAGCTTTATAGAATTTTAATTATCCCATACTTCCAATATTACTTACTGTTCTGGCCACCACACTGGCAGAAGGATGTGGATGTTTGGGCAGGGTACAGAAAAGGTTTACCAGGATGTTGCGTGGTATGGGGGATTTTAGCTATGAAGAAAGGTTGGATAGACTGGGTTTGTTTTCACTCGACTTCAGGATGTTGAGGGGGTGACCTGAAGAAGTTTAGAAGATTGTGAAAGGCATGGATAGAGTGGAAAGTAAGAGGCTTTTTCCCAGGGTGAATGGGTCACAGATTCAAGGTGCAGGGGGAGTTTAAAAATGCGAGGCACATCTTTGACACAAAGGGTGGTGAGTGCCTGGAATGTGCTGCTAGAGGAAGAGATGGACAGCAGACGCAATAACAGCATTCAAAAGGCACCTAAATGATTATGTGAATAGGAAGGGAATAGAGGGATATAGATCCTGTAAGTGAAGACAGTTTTAGAACGGAAGAGCAAAATGTGTCAGCACAGGCTCGGAGGGCCAAAGGGCCTGTTCCTGTGCTGTATTGTCCTTTGTTTGATGTTATACACTTACAAATCATTGGTCAAATCACATTTGGAGTGTTGTGATCAGTTCTGGAACCCTGGCTAGACTGAAAGGGAGATTTACAAGAATGATACCAGAATGAGAGTTTTTATTCAGAGAATGGTTAGGATTTGGAATGCATTGTCTGGGTGAGTAGTGGAGGTGGTTTCAAAAGGGATATATCTTTGAAAGTGATGAATTAAGATAGCTACAGAGATACAGCTGGAGAACAGATTTAGCAGAGTAGCTCTTACGGGAGCTGGTGAAGACAAAACGGGTTGAATGACCTCCCTGTGTAATGTAAAATTCTACAACTGTGATGGTACAGTCCTTCCAGAAGAGGGCGAAAGACAGAAATTTCTAAAGAGTATGTTGCATTTTAAAAGTTTTTCAGAGTATATCAAGGTCATTAGTAGCGGAGCTAATAAAGGGAGGAGAGTATCTGAAGCAGTTTTGGGAGAGAACACCTAAACATAGCCCCACTCACCTACTCTGCTGTAAGATAGGAGATCACAGGCAGAGTAAGGGGGAACAATTCCTCCCCCTCTCACTGAACTATTGAGATCATGTCTCATTTGGGAGGGTTTTTGACTGAGAATGTACGCAGGGAAAGAGTTGAGTTTTGAGTTTTGTGAAACAAGAGGTTCAACCCAGCATGACTAAGATCAGATAAGATCTTGCAGTTAACAATGGGGTGCGGGACGCAAGGGTAATGGGTCAGCAAGGTGGAAAAGCATTCATATGTAGAGCCATTTAACAATATTGGAAGCATTCAGTATGTAAGGTCAGTTTAACAAGCTGAAAATTATTCATTGTGTGAAGCCAGTTAAAGTAATGAACATTCATTGTGTAACAGCAGAGGGCTTAATCTTTACTGTGACACCCAATAAGAAATGAGCAGTCACCTTGTTGGGTGTTTACTATAGGCCCCCCAATAGCAGCAGAGATGTAGAGAAACAGCTTGGGAAACAGATTTTGGAAAGGTGCAGAAGCCACAGGGTAGTAAGTCATGGGCGATTTCAACTTCCCAAATATTGATTGGAAGCTCTTTAGATCAAGTAGATTGGACGGGGCGGTGTTTGTGCAGAGTGTCCAGGAAACTTTTCTAACTCAGTATGTAGATTGTCCGACCAGAGGGGAGGCCATATTGGATTTGGTACTTGGTAACGAACCAGGACAAGTGATGGGCTTGTTAGTGGGTGAGCATTTTGGTAACGGTGACCACAATTCTGTGACTTTCACCTTGGTTATGGAGAGAGATAGGTGCATGCAACAGGGTAGGTTTTACAATCGGGGGAAGGGTAAATACGATGCTGCAAGACAGGATCTGAGGAGCATAAGTTGGGAGCATAGGATGTCAGGGAAGGATGTCGTTGAAATGTGGAACTTTTTCAAGGAACAGATACGACGTGTCCTTGATATGTATGTACCTGTCAGGCAGGAAAGAGATGGGTCGTGTGAGGGAACCTTGGTTGACGAGGGAGGTTGAATGTCTTGTAAAGAGGAAGAAGGAGGCTTACATAAGGTTGAGGAAACAAGGTTCAGACAGAGCGTTGGAGGGATACAGGATAGCCAGGAGGGAGCTGAAGAAAGAGATTAGGAGAGCTAAGAGAGGGCATGAAAAATCTTTGGCGGGTAGGATCAAGGATAACCCCAAGGCCTTTTATCCGTATGTGAGAAACATGAGAATGACGAGAACGAGGGTAGGTCCGATCAAGGACAGTAGTGGGAGACTGTGTATTGAGTCGGAAGAGATAGGAGAGGTCTTGAATGAGTACTTTTCTTCAGTATTTACAAATGAGAGGGACCGTATTGTTGAAGAGAAGAGTACGAAACAGACTGGTAAGCTAGAGGAGATACTTGTTAGGAAGGAAGATGTGTTGGGCATTTTGAAAAACTTGAGGATAGACAAGTCCCCGGGCCTGACGGGATATATCCTAGGATTATGTGGGAAGCAAGAGAGGAAATTACAGAGCCGTTGGCAATGATCTTTTCGTCTTTGCTGTCAACAGGGGTGGTACCAGGGGACTGGAGAGTGGCGAATGTTGTGCCCCTGTTCAAAAAAGGGAATAGGGATAACCCCGGGAATTACAGGCCAGTTAGTCTTACTTCGGTGGTAGGCAAAGTAATGGAAAGGGTACTGAGGGATAGGATTTATAGTATCTGGAAAGCCACTGCTTGATTAGGGACAGCCAGCACGGATTTGTGAGGGGTAGGTAGTGTACATGGATTTTAGTAAGGCATTTGATAAGGTTCCCCATGGTAGGCTTATGCGGAAAGTCAGGAGGCATGGGATAGAGGGAAATTTGGCCAGTTGGATAGAGAACTGGCTAACTGGTCGAAGTCAGAGAGTGGTGGTAGATGGTAAATATTCAGCCTGGAGCCCAGTTACAAGTGGAGTTCCGCAGGGATCAGTTCTGGGTCCTCTGCTGTTTGTAATTTTTATTAATGACTTGGATGAGGGAGTCAAAGGGTGGGTCAGTAAATTTGCAGATGATACGAAGATTGGTGGAGATGATAGTGAGGAGGGCTGTTATCGGCTGCAAAGGGACTTAGATATGATGCAGAGCTGGGCTGAGGAGTGGCAGATGGAGTTCAACCCTGCCAAGTGTGAGGTTGTCCATTTTGGAAGGACAAATAAGAATGCGGAATACAGGGTTAACGGTAGGGTTCTTAGTAAGGTGGAGGAGCAGAGGGATCTTGGGGTCTATGTTCATAGCTCTTTGAAAGTTGCCACTCAGGTGGAAAGAGCTTGTAAGAAGGCCTATGGTGTATTAGCAGAGGGATTGAATTCAAGAGTCGTGAGGTGATGTTGCAGCTGTACAGGACCTTGGTAAGGCCACATTTGGAGTACTGTGTGCAGTTCTGGTCGCCTCACTTTAGGAAAGATGTGGAAGCTTTGGAGAGGGTGCAGAGGAGATTTACCAGGATGTTGCCTGGAATGGAGAATAGGTCGTACGAGGATAGGTTGAGAATGCTAGGCCTTTTCTAATTGGAAAGGCGAAGGATGAGGGGTGACTTGATAGAGATTTATAAGATGATCAGGGGAATAGATAGAGTAGACAGTCAGAGACTTTTTCCCCGGGTACAACAGAGTGTTACAAGGGGACATAAATTTAAGGTGAAGGGTGGAAGGTATAGGGGAGATGTCAGGGGTGGGTTCTTTACCCAGAGAGTGGTGGGGGCATGGAATGCGCTGCCTGTGGGAGTGGCAGAGTCAGAATCATTGGTGACCTTTAAGTGGCAATTGGATAGGTACATGGATAGGTGCTTAAACTAGGACAAATGTTCGGCACATCATCGTGGGCCGAAGGGCCTGTTCTGTGCTGTATTGTTCTATGTTCTAATCAATACGTATGTTGCCTTATCTGGATGATCCTCCCTGTAAAATGACTATATAATTCATTAAGAAACTGCTGTTCAAGAGAAAAGACCGAGAACTCGTGTCTCTGTGCACGTGCGCGATCGTTCTCTCTCCCTCCAGGGCCCTGTATAAAGATGAAAGAGGTAGAGCCATATTATGTATTGGAGAGATTTGCTTTGACTAACGCGGGGGAAATGGGATGGCATGACAAGCTGGAGAATCTTTCTGATCCAATATTATATAAGCCACACTTAACATGTAGCTCTCCAGACCAAGTGCAGAGCAGATATGGAGAGGCACAGAGCAAAAAGGGGAGGGGGACATAACAGGATGTATATGAGGGGCATGTCTGGCCCATGATGACATACTCCACACAAATCAAGAGTGTAGTGCTGGAAAAGCATAGCAGGTCAGGCAGCAACCGAGGTGCAGGAGAATCAACATTTTGGGCAAAAGCCCTTCGTCAGGAAATAATCCACATGAAGCTAACTAGCAACCAAAAGAGTATAAGAAGATATTATGGGGGATATTGCAAATCCTCGTTATCCACGAAATCATGAACCTGCGTAGCCGTGTCAATAAAATAATTAACAGCAAAAATCAACATCTGCAGACTAAAATCACATCCCCGATTGTTAACGTTGAAAATCACAAAACACCAGGTTATAGAGTCACAGAGATGTACAGCACGGAAACAGACCCTTCGGTCCAACCCGTCCATGCCGACCAGATATCCCAACCCAATCTAGTCCCACCTGCCAGCACCCGGCCCATATCCCTCCAAACCCTTCCTGTTCATATACCCATCCAGGTGCCTTTTAAATGCTGCAATTGTACCAGCCTCCACCACATCCTCCCACACACGTACCACCCTCTATATAGAAAAGTTGCCCCTTCGGGTCCCCCTCGTCAGGTGATTGTGGACAGTAAGATTGTAAACCTGTTGGACTATAACCTGGTGTTGTGTGAGATTATTTTTTTTAAACTTTGTTACACACCAGCCCAGCACCGGCATCTCCGAATCACGATTTGTAACCTAATTTTTTTTTTTAAAAAAACAAGCTTCGAACTCGCGAATTACATTATTCTCGGGAGCTCTCAGCAATACAGCCCTCGGGGGTAGTGAGTATATGAAGGGTGTATGGAAGGGGCACATGTTTTGACCGGAAGTGATATTGGGCGGCGGGCGGATATGAGGTGACACTGATGGTCGGCCATGGGGGAGGGGAGGGTGTATGAAGTGAAGGGTATTTCTGACCCGCAATGATGTAGGACACACTCCGCACCGAGCCCTCGAGCTGCGCGGCCGCCCCTGGGTTCCTTGTGACGTAATCTCGGTACCGCAGCACCAACCGCCTCGTCGCGTCCGCCATGACAGCCTCGACCCTAACCGTAACCGTCCCCCGCCCCCCGCGGGACACTTCCGCTTCCGGGGGGGGGCACTCCGGTCCCAACAACGCGCATGCGCCTCCGCCGGCAGCGCGCCGGTCGTCCTTTAGTCGGCATCCAGTGTGTGACCTCCAGTGACCCAGTGACGCGGCACTGACCTCCACTGTCACCCCCAGCCCCCCAGTGACCTACACTGTAACCCCCATCCCCCTCCAGTAACGAGGCACTGACCTCCACTGTAGCCCCCATCCCCCTCTAGTGACCCAGTGGCAAGGCACTGCCCTCCACTGTAACCCACAACCCCTCTAGTGACGAGGCATTGACCTCCACTGTAACCCCTATCCCCCTCCAATGGCGAGGCACATACCTACACTGTAACCCCATCCCCCTCCAGTGACCCAGTGACGAGGCATTGACCTACACTGTAACCCCCATCCCCCTCCAGTGACCCAGTGACGAGGCACATACCTACACTGTAACCCCATCCCCCTCCAGTGACCCAGTGACGAGGCACTGACCTACACTGTAACCCCCATCCCCCTCCAGTGACCCAGTGACGAGGCACATACCTACACTGTAACCCCATCCCCCTCCAGTGACCCAGTGACGAGGCACTGACCTACACTGTAACCCCCATCCCCCTCCAGTGACCCAGTGACGAGGCACTGACCTACACTGTAACCCCCATCCCCCTCCAGTGACCCAGTGACGAGGCACTGACCTACACTGTAACCCCCATCCCCCTCCAGTGACGAGGCACTGACCTCCACTGTAACCCCATCCCCCTCCAGTGACCCAGTGACGAGGCACTGACCTACACTGTAACCCCCATCCCCCTCCAGTGACGAGGCACTGACCTCCACTGTAACCCCATCCCCCTCCAGTGACCCAGTGACGAGGCACTGACCTACACTGTAACCCCCATCCCCCTCCAGTGACCCAGTGACGAGGCACTGACCTCCACTGTAACCCCATCCCCCTCCAGTGACCCAGTGGAGAGGCATTGACCTCCACTGTAACCCCCATCCCCCTTCAGTGTGAGGCACTGATCTATGCTGTAACCCCATCCCCCTCCAGTGACCTCCACTGTAACTCCCATCCCCCTCTAGTGACCCTGTGGTGCGGCACTGCCCTCCACTATAACCCCAACAACCCCCCTCCAGTGACCCAGTGGTGAGGCACTGACCTCCACTGTAACCCACTCCCCCCTCCAGTGACCCAGTGGAGAGGCACTGACCTCCACTGTAACCCACTCCCCCCTCCAGTGACCCAGTGGAGAGGCACTGACCTCCACTGTAACCCACTCCCCCCTCCAGTGACCCAGTGGAGAGGCACTGACCTATACTGTAACCCCCATCCCCCTCCAGTGACCCAGTGGTGCGGCACTGCCCTCCACTGTAACCCCCACGTCCCCCCTCCAGTGACCCAGTGGTGTGGCACTGCCCTCCACTGTAACCTCCACGCCCCCCTCCAGTGACCCAGTGGCGAGGCACTGCCCTCCACTGTAACCCACAGCCCCCCCCGCTCCCCAGTGTCTGATCACCAACCCCACGACCAATGTGTGAGCCCTTCACCCCATCTGCAATCAAAAAGCAGATCCTTGAATTAAATAAATTAGCACAGTCAGCGTATGTTCTATGTTCTATAATGAGGTTGAGGCCAAAGGAGTTCCTAAGTGTTATTATCTTAAGAAATGAGTGCTAATGGGGAAGTAAAAGCCCTGTCATAGTACCACAGATAAAAAATGATCGCTTGTACATCAGGTACTGCCTCGTTATTGGGTTCTTTCCAAGACCAGTGACCAAGACGGAGATGGGCAGGAGTCTGAAAGGTTGTCTTTATTGAAAGAACTTCTTAGTACACCTTTGAGCTTAAGTTAAATTTACTGTGAGCAGACGTGGCTTTGTATACAGCATTGCAACTGATACTTGTGTGCAAAGCTTGTTTATCTTGTGGTTATCTGTCCCTACTATATAAACTGAGGTTTTATTTACAGGAGTATTTACTTATTCTATCTCTCTTACACAGTTAGCATGACTCACAGAGCATTTGCTGTCATGTGCCCCTTGTGTCGTCCACGTTAACCGTATCATCCATGTGAACCTGATCATATTTGCTGTCACGTGCTACATATTCAGTGAACTACCTTTTAGTTACGACCATCCACAACTCCCTGCTCTTTGATTCTTTCAAAGCACACTAACGAACCACAATCTTTAAACATAGGAGCCGAGCAATTTCTTTTGTGTCAGAGAACCAGACTGAACGGAATGAATTTTACCCAGCATCGAGCTCTTAATACAAGCAGAGGAGCATTGCAAAAGGATATATATGACAATTAAAATAAATAGTAAGATTATTATGCCTTGGACAATGGAAGTGCCCAAGGATCCTAACCATCTGGTAGTCCAACTCCAAAGGATGTTTTCTGGGGGGCTATTTGAGGTGGTCAGCCTCTTTAATGATGTCATCCACAAAGTTGGTAACATTCTCCAAATTGTCAGGGATGCAAGTGCAGCATTCTTTCCCCAATGAGTGCACATGTGCCTCCTTTTTCAAAGAGTAGCCAGTTTAGAGCCATTTGGGTTTTGTAAGGCAATTATGCAATGGCTGCCATTTTGGCAGTGATTTTATCAAAGGCCTGAGCTGTATCAGTGGCTATCTGTTCCAGGGCAGCAACCATTTTGTGAGATTCCCTGGCCAACCTCGCAGTGGGAGAAACAGAATAGAAAAGAATTGTTCGACTTCAATGATGGCACGCTTGTGCATGGTAAAGTGGATTTCGGCTAGTTTAGTAACGTGACCCATAAACGGGACAACATAAGCAAGATAACAAGAGCTTGTCCTTGAGGGGGGAATCCAGGAGTACACCTTGTGGCCACAAGCAAAATAAATATTAGATTAGATTCCCTACAGTGTGGAAACAGGCCTTTCAGCCCAACAAGTCCACACCGACCCGCCGAAGAGCAACCCATTCCCCTACATCTACCTCTTCACCTAACACTACGGGCAATTTAGCATGGCCAATTCACCTGACCTGCACATCTTTGGACTGTGGGAGGAAACCAGAGCACCCGGAGGAAACCCACGCAGACACGGGGAGAATGTGCCAACTCCACACAGACAGTTGCCCGAGGCAGGAATTGAACCCGGGTCTCTGGTGCTGTGAGGCAGCAGTGCTAACCACTGTACCGCCATTGTTAAAGAGGTAAAATGGGTAATAATTTCAGGGAACCAATTTTGGTGAAAAGTGCCTTTATGTTTGGCTTTGCCTAATGTTTGACTATTGGAGCCTTTGTGAGGAGAGAGCCGTTACAAGTCCCTTTGGTCAGAAAGGATTTGGAAAACTTTTCCTGGAGGGGAAAAATAGAGGCATTGGGAGCATCTGCTGGCTCCCATTGGTGATCCCTTTGCCTGAATTGCAGTACTGGTGAGACAGATAGGGGCCTTCCTTCATACAAAATGTTGGTCAGTGTAACAGAAGGGGGAGAGGAGGTGGTGTGATAGTCTGGTTGGTACCATTTGTCGAAGGCCGAGAAAGGGAGCCTGCAGAGCGCCACTCTTGCGTTAGTTGTTGTAGTGATAACCGTACAGCGACTAGCTTCGGTCTGTGAACCCTCCCAATCTCTGGGCCGCGAACTGTTCTGTTTCAGCATCTGCCCCACCACTTTGGAAGCATTGAAGGGGAATGGTCGTAATGGAATTCTATCTTTGGAGTGGGTCGGAGTATGGGTACGCACTATGTGGCTGAATGGGCCACTCAAAATGATGACTTTATGATGGATTTAACAAGAATGGATAATGACTAAGGCAGCTGAAAATGTGTCGCTGGAAAAGCGCAGCAGGTCAGGCAGCATCCAAGGAGCAGGAGAATCGACGTTTCAGGCATGAGCCCTTCTTCAGGATTCCTGAAGAAGGGCTCATGCCTGAAACGTCGATTCTCCTGTTCCTTGGATGCTGCCTGACCTGCTCCGCTTTTCCAGCAACACATTTTCAGCTCTGATCTCCAGCATCTGCAGTCCTCACTTTCTCCTAGAATGACTAAGGCATGCTGGGAAACTAAGGCAAACCTTGACCAAAGTGACTGTGCTAATAAAGATGCTGCAGAATCCAGACAGGTGGCAGCTACCAACATACAGTTTGCAACTGCAGACCCTACAATCCACACCCGAATTTGGGTTTGAATAGAGTCAACGGGATATCATCCTCAGGGCGATTGAAAACATTGGGGTGTGTAGCAGACATGGGGACTCCTCACACCCATATTTGGAGGGGGCTACATGTGCTCAGCACCTCCAGGAATGTATGCCTAAGGACCACCCTACTAATGATATGCCAACGCCTGGTTGGCTCTGATCAATCAAGCCTGATTGATCCAGTGGTGAATGGTAAAGCCCTCCCAAAAGGGCACAAAGACTTTCGAATGTAAGAATGGCTGCAACACTGTGCTCAGCACAGTAACTCAAGACAAACAGCCAAAAACAGGAGGCACCACGAGGAGAAGACCAGATGATCATCGCCATGTGGATCAAGGCCAAGAGCTAGTGTGGTGGTACATGATCATCCAGAGTTAAGTTAAAGCACAAGGTAGATTTGTAGTGTAAATCATTAGTTTATAGTGCACTTTGTTGTTATAGTATTAATTATGCCAAATTAATGAATATTATTGTTTATTATTATTAAGAGCTGAAATCAGTTCTTTTACTGGATACAAAAGTGTTGTGTAGCAGGTGCAACAGATGGGACTTTGATAAGAAGTGACTTTGCCACTCAGATCAAATCCCATGGAACCTAATATTCCTAGAGATTTTGCCTGAGCCGGTTGTTAAGAGGACAGCTGTCCCATGCGAAGGCCAGGGATTCAAGTAAATCAAAGGGAGTAGAAAAGGAATAAACTGAACTGTTCCTTAAAGGATAAAAGCCAACAGGTGTTCACTCCAGATCAAGCAAACAAGGAAATGATGTCACCACAGGAAATGACAGCACCAATCCAAATAGAAATAAATAGAAAGCAGGCGACCCCACCAGTGCTTCATTCGGAGGCTCACTGAAGATGTTACCTGGTATGGTGATGAAACGTCGGAAAACGAACCTTGCAGCTCAGTGACCAAACCTACATCCAAAACCTCAAAACCTGCCAAAAAGCAAACAACTGTTGCCCTTGTGTGTGTCTATGGGATCCTTAGTGGGATAGGTCTGGTAAAACACCGAAAGTTGGTGGAGACCTGGTGAGATTAGGACTGGAACATAGCTGTACCCTCAGTCTGATCCACCCACTGTACCTCGGAGTTTAATTGAAAATGGCAGAGAAAGGCCCCAGAGTAGAGGGAAACCAAACTGAGGCAGTACATTGTTAAGAAAAAGTGGCCCATCTGGGCAGAATTTTATTGCAATGATGAAACGGGACCAGGATCCTTCGGACAAAAGTACTGAGAAGATTTTAGCAGAACACAGGAGAAGCGGGTTTCCAACCTTGAGAAGGGGTCACAGCAATAATGTGCTGTCTAGGACAGTTATTAGAGACAGAACAGGAACTAAAAACCGTCCATAAGGAACAAGAACGTACAAAAAAGGAAATCACAGAGTTAAAGCTGAAAACTGAGCTCAGGGACAGAGCAACCTCGCAAAGCTATTACACCTGGGGCAATTCTAAACCCAGCATGAAAGAGCGTACGGAGATGCGCAGCACACAGGGTCAACTAAAGAGGTCGCTGAGAAGGAAGTGAGGCAATTGAGAAATAAATGTGCAGATTTGCAAGCAGCAGTAAGGGTAATGTACCAGGCAGATAGGGAAAAGAGACAGGTAGTCGCAGACCACACTAAGTGCCCGCGGGAGATTGAGAAGTGAAAAGCCCAACTCTCAATCTGCAATGGAATAAAGTGCGCATATGGGGAAGTTACAGAGGAAGGAGAAGAACAGGAGATAGATAGGGATGAGCTCAAGGAAGATGTGCAGCAGTATGCCATGTACACTACCTTTCCAGAGGAGTCAACTTCTGCAACAACCCCAGTCCCCAGCCTGTCACAATGAACCTGGAAAGACAGATTGGGGATGCCAAAGCACCAGCAATCACATATACAGTGCCACAGTTAGCAGAAATCGCGAAAAAGGTTCCAGATTTTGAACCATTGGCCGATCCATTGACATTCTTTGAAAGGGTCAGGCAGCAGAAGGTTTTACATGAGTTAGACCCGAGAGAAGTAGTAAAGGTCATTGTAATGTGTCTAAGCCAGTCCATGCAATCTGCAATCCCAGCCCCACTAAATTAGGGGGTGGAACCCTCACCGATATGAAAAAAGCGATCCTAAAAGCAATTGGGTAAAATAAGGGAGAGTAGAATCATAGAATCCCTACAGTGTGGAAACAGGCCTTTTGGCCCAACAAGTCCACACCGACCCTCCAAAGAGTAACCTACCCAGAACAATTCCCCTACTTATATTTGCCCCTAAGTAATGCATCTAACCTACACATCCCTGAACACTTATGGACAATTTAGCATGGCCAATTCACCCGAACCTGCACATCTTTGGACTGTGGGAGGAAACCGGAGCACCCGGAGGAAACCCGCGCAGACACGCGGAGAATGTGCAAACTCCACACAGTCAGTTGCTGCTGGCGTTTTGAGGCAGCAGTGCCAACCACTGAACCACAATCATTCCTCATGAAGGGCTTATGCCCGATCGTCGATTCTTCTGCTCCGCAGATGCTGCCTAACCTGCTGTGCTTCTCCAGCACCACACTTTCCGACTCTGATCTCCAGCATCTGCAGTCCTCACATTAAAGGACATCCTGTCAAAGAAGTGGGAGCACCTGACAGCCTTTTCTGGCCGCTTACAGGAATCCATGGAGACTTAAAATTGGGTCACTTATCCAAGGCTGACTCAGCGAAGTGGGCTAGGACTTTAGTTTCCCATGACACCTAAGAGAGCAGGAAGGCATATATGAATTTCGATCCCCCAGAGCCAGGTCACAATGAGGTATGGGCTCTGAGGGGAATGTCCCAGATGTGGGAGGAAAAATCCATGAATTAAACAGGAGCAAAGTAGAGAAAGGAGGGAAAATGCTTCCTTTCCGAACCAGTGTCTGGTGTGGAGGAATGAAGGAAGAGGGGAGAATTCTTACCAAAGGAACCTGGTTCTACCTTACACAGCCACGGGGAGAGATAGAGGTGCACAGCAGGGGAACACACGGCAGCCAGTGCGATGCTCCCACTGCAGGCTCACAGGACACTCTGCGTGAGAATGTAGAGCTCATGTGTGGCAGCCACAAGGACCACCGACTGCAGTGGGACCCAGAGGTGATAGAGGGAGTCACCAATTCCTGTTGGAAGGCCCAATGTGGCAGGCCGTGGTCCATGCTGTGAACACTAGCCAACCCATGTACCCCACCCCTCTCTCCCAACCTACAAGGCATCTGTATGACAGTGTCAGGCTCTGCCTCCCCAGTATGGGTCTGCAACACCAAGTGGGATAGTGTAGGTGGACCACTCGTCAATGGTGAGGTGGGACACCATTCTATAGAATTTATTTGGGATACTGGAAGTTCCAGCGCAATCCTGAACACCTCGAGATTTAATGATCAACACACATATGAATTCTGTGTTACGATCGAGCCCTCCACAATCACCTGATGAAGGAGCGTCGCTCCAAAAGCTAGCATGCTTCCAATTAAACCTGTTGGACTATAACCTGGTGTTGTGTGATTTTTAACTTTGAACACACATTAATATATGTATTAGGTATACAATTCCTACGGTGTGGAAACACACCCTTTGGCCCAACAAGTCCACACTGAACCTCTGAAGAGTAACCCACCCAGACTAATTCCTCTATCCTATTACTCTACATTTCCCATGACTAATGCACCTAAACCTACACATCCCTGAACACTGTATTTACCATGACAATTTAGCATGGCCAATTCACCTGACCTGCACACCTTTGGATTGGCGGAGCACCCAGAGGAAACCCACGCAAGACACAGGGAAAATGTGCAAACTCCACACAGACAGTCACCTGAGGCTGGAATCAAACTTGGGTCCCTGGCGCTGTGAGGCAGCAGTGCCAACCACTGAGCCACCATTGCCGCTCCCAATTTTGGATGTCATTGCCCTAGAACAAAATGACAAGAACAAGCATGATTCCTGAAACATCCTCTCAGTCAGACCACCCTCCTGACAAAATGTATACTCTTCCATCACTGCCACCGACTGCAACTTCAATGTCCGGGGAATCCCGACACATGAAATCACTCAATGAAAGACCCTCTCATGAATTGGAACGACTCGCTCGTGACTAACAACACGGACATGTAACACACTCCCACCTGCCAACAGGCTAGACCCGACACGACTCCCGATAACCCACTGACAGATAGGGAAAATCAAACATCCCTGACTCACTATAACTCAGACCCCTCACAACATACCTGCACTATGGGCATGTGACATTACAAAAAGGCTAGTATGGACGACAGAAAAACAGCCTCAGACTGCCAAATGGTAATTCCAGGTGTCACCACTAGAGGGAATGACAGGACGTGAACATGGGCACCCGGTGGATTCAGTGTTGCCCTGTCCCCCAGGCACGGAGAATTCACAACACACTGATGAGCCTCTGCTGGATGTGTATCTGACAAATGCACTCATTCACTAATGCGGGTGATGAAACAGCTCCTGACAGGCACCCAAGGTGAGATACAACAGTTTCTGATGGTCCAAACTTACATACATCTCACATATCTTTCAACTCTTATTCCTGAACATAGTGATGGAATTAAACAGGCTGCAATTCTTCTGTTTTCCGCTCATTTTCACTATATTTTAATTATTGGTCATAATGACTACCGTTTCATCTTATATTTAATCATTGGTCACAACGACTGCCTTGTCTCAGTCTTTCTCTGCTGATTGCATCACTTAAATTTAAATATTTGGTCAGATTCTGCACATCATGTCATGAGATCATCTTCATCTTCACTTACATTTAAATCATTGGTTGTGATGACCCCCTCGTTCCAGGTTTTCCTGACCACTTCAAGGTCAGGTTGTTTAACCCATTCTCACCTCTACCACTAGAAAGCGAGGTTGGAGTTTGCCAGGCCTCAAAACCCGACTTAACATTCCACATGGGTTCACAGTCCTGTGTTTCTTGTTTATTTTTAATTTAAGACAAGTAAGGGAGGGTTAGGGCACATGCATTACACTAGGCCAAAACTACAGAGGAACCTCGATTATCCGAATATCAATTATCCAAATTTTGGATTATCTGAAGGAGATCTCAAGGTCCTGATAGAAATATTACATAAAAGAGGCGGTTCAACAATAATTGTGTCTTTTGCTTACAGTGATTAAAAGTGAACATGGCTCACTGAAATGCTGCCGAGAACAGTCCTGGACATCGATGGGAACCCACGCACCGTCTACAAATGACTGACCTTCTGCCCTCTCTCTCTCTCTCCCCACACTTTCACTGGAGTTCTGCAGAGGGGTGTACCCTTAACCACCCCCCCCCCCCCCCCCCCCCCCCCCCGCTTCCCCAGATAATCTCTCTAATATTGTCCTGTACAGGGCAAAGGTGGAACCTGTCAAAAAGTTGTGTGTGTGTGCACGTGTGTGCCATTTTGACACTCACCCCGCCAAAGGCAGCAGCAAACTTACTGTTGGTGTCCAGTCTGGCTGTCTCAGAGAGGGGGGAGGACGGGGATGGAGGGTGGCCTGGTCGGATGGGGGGGGGGCGTGGCTGGGGTGCAGGTGTTGCGGGTGGGAGGGAGCAAATGGACAGTGGGGGGGGCACACGGGTCGGACAGTGGGGCAGAGTTGGATGGGCTTGGGGGCGGACGGGCAGCGGTGTGGGGGCAGACGTGTCAATCCCATTGAACTGAGTTGGGGATGAGGGGTGGCTTCAGCAATGCTGCAGGTCCCTTACACACAAGGGTCCGCCTGCTCAGAAAAAAACCCTGAGACAGCGAGAGGGAGCAAGGCAGGCAGAGCGAGGAATAAGGAAACTTCAGAAAACTCCGAGCCCCAGAGGAGAGGCATTGAATCAATTAACTGAATAATCAATTATTCGAAAGAAATACTGCCTGCCCATCTAGTTTGGAAAATTAAGGTTCCTCTGTATTCATAAATTAGACAAAAATAACAATGGAAACAACCTTGATCTCTCCCCAGGAGAGACTGAAATGACTGCCTGAAATGCAAACAAGGTATACCTCATCGGGTCGTCATTGTCATCAGGAATAACTGAGCAGACCAAGATAAGTATTTGTTAGCCTAGTAAATATTAGTTATTCTATTGTTTGTATAAAATATTGTCCCGGTTTATGATACTTATTCAATTTTCATGTGAATTTTTTTGTCTTATTTGTATTTGTTTATTTCTCCAATGTCTTATTCATTTTAATTTACCACGATTGCTTGATCAGCCGTTAAGTACAAGTCTTTTTAATTTCCATTTATATACAGTTTGCTATGCTATTGGGTAGAATATTCTCTGGTATTCTTCAGTATTATGATGTCCGTTTTGTTTTATGATGTTGGGTTTTTGTATCTGTTTCTTTCTCCAGTGTCTTACTTATTTTAATTTACTTTGGTTGCCTATCAGCCTTTCGGTGGGATTTTCAACAGTAATACCTGTAAGAGTTTAACTGTTTAAGTAAATGTGGTGCTTTGCTTGAGCCTGGATAATTATGTAGTCACTGCACAGAGATTGGTCTTTGATTAAATGATCCATCATGCTTTGCGTTCAGGATCAAGAGGAGGGACTGTGGCCAGATGGGCCACTCAAAATGATGACTTTATGATGCATTTAACAAGAATGGACAATGAATAAGGCATGCTGGGAAATTAAAGCAAGCCTTGAACAAAGTGACTGTGCTAATAACCATGCTGCAGAATCCAGACAGGCTGCAGCTGCCAACAGATGGTATGCAATCAACCGGTAGCTGCAATACACACCCGAATTTGGGTTTGAATAGAGCCAATGGAATATCATCCTCAGGGTGATCTGAAACATCAGGGTGTGTACCAGACATGGGAATGCCTCACACGTGTATTTGGAGGTGGCTACGTGCACCCAGCATCTTCAGGAATGGATGCCCAAGGACCACTCTACCATTGACATGGTTTGGTTGATCAATCGGGATGACCGAGCCTGATTGATCCATTGGTGAACAGTGAAGACCCTCCTAAAAGGACCTGAAGACTTTTGGGTATAAGAATGGCCGTAACACCATGCTCAGCGCGGTAACTTGAGACCAACCACCAAGAAGAGAAGATACCTCTGAGACTACCAGGAGAAGACCAGTTGATCATCGCCATGTGGATCAAGGCCAAGATCTAGTGTGATGGTAAATGATCATCCAGAGTTAAGTTGAAGCACAGGATAGATTTGTAGTGCGGATCATTAATGTCTTTGTTGTTATAGTATTAATTGTGTAAAATAAAAGAATATTATTGTTTATTATTATGAAGTTCTTTTGCTGGGTATAAGAAGTAAACACACTTATACCAACATCTAACAACTGGACACATTATTCCTAGAGCTGAAAATGTGTTGCTGGAAAAGCGCAGCAGGTCAGGCAGCATCCAAGGAACAGGAGAATCGACTTTTCGGGCATAAGCATCTGCAGTCTTCACTTTCTCCTCGCACATTATTCCTAGAGGCATAAGTATATGAAAGATAGAGGAAAGTGTTTACATCAAGTTCTTGCTTAGGTACATTACCATTAGAAACAAGACAAAAAGATGCGAGTAACAGATTTCTCACCAATGACTTCATATTTTGATGTTATGAGTAGTCCTTTTTATGTGGGACACATAGATCCAAGCGTTCTTGCCATGGACTTTAACAGTGGATTGTGTTGTCAGCAGAACTTGGTATGGATCTTTCCACTTGGCGCCCAAAGATTCTTTATGCACTTTCTTAATTTAGATCCAGGTACCAGGAATTAGGTCTTGTCCTCTGTCCGGGGGACTTCCTCAAGCTGCTGACATCTGCAGAGCTCACAGCTGTGGTTAGATCTTGACAATATTGGAGTAAAGAGTCACTTAACAGGTGGTAGTCAGCAATACGTAGTTTGATGCCTCATACCTGATGACGGGCTTATGCCTGAAACGTCGATTCTTCTGCTCCTTGGGATGCTGCCTGCTTTTCCAGCAACACACTCTAGACTCTGATCCCCAGCATCTGCAGTTCTCACTTTCTCGTAGTCTGATGGTACTGGGTAAGGACATAGGTTGTCCTGTTACGACTTCCAAGGGACTGAGGCTCGTAATCCTATTGGGAGTCATCCATTTACAGTGCTGCACAAGACCAGAGGTAGAGCTTGCTGCTAAGGCAGGTCTTCCTGATGAGACTTTGCCAACCTCTGGTTAAGACTGGTATTGGAATGCTCCACCTGCCCTGAAGACTGGGGATGATTTGGACAGTGTAGATCCCATTTAATCCCTAGTAGCCTGCAGACTTGCTGATATACTGCACCTCTGAAGTGGGTGCCTTGGTACTAGGGAGACCCCATCGAGGTATATCATCTTTACAGAAGGTTTTGGCAGTGTGGTTAGCAGTGGCCCACCTAGCGAGAGAGGCCTCCAACCACCTCGAGAATTTGTCCATTATAACTAGGACCTCTGAGTATCCCTGACGTTTTGGTAAGAACATATAACCAACCTGCAGGTGTTGGAAGGGGCCCGTGGGGGCTGAGAGTCTCAACCAGGCATCATGGTTGTGGGCCCAGCGGTTATTCTTTTGACAAGTCATGCTTCTTCACACTGACTGCGTGTGTCTTTGAAATCCCCTTACCCACCAATTTCTCTGAAACCTGGCCGTCGTCTGTGGGGGTCCTAGATGTCTCCAGGAATGGGTCTGTTGGGCCAAAAGAGGCAACTGCGCTTATGGTACTTCTGGTTTATTAGTTTCCCTCTGTCTCCAAATCCCATCCTAACTCAATCCTTCAATCCTGATTCAAACCATGTGCACTTCTTGAGAGCAATGCTTTTGCATTTTTTAAAAAAATCTTGCAGTTTATTAACTGTTGTCTGTAATGCCCCTATTAGGGGTTTGTGTGGGATACGGGCTACTGCATTTCAGGCTGCCTGGTCAGCCAGGGCATTGCCCCAGGTCTCCATGGAGTTCCCTTTGGCATGGGCTTTACACTTACGGATTGATACCTTCTGCCATACCTGGATGGCATTAAACAGGCTACGGACTTCATTTCAATTTTTAATGCAGGTACCTGCTGCCTTGTTTTTGCCAGAAGGGGCCAAACTCATGGGCTATACCAAAAGCAGCTCTGGAGTTGGTGTAAATGTTAGCCGTTTTCCCCTTGGCCATTCTACATGCTTTGGTATATGCCCTTAATTCAGCTGTCTGAGCGGAGGTACCCAGTGGCAAACTGCCCTGGGCCAGGACCTCATGCAGAGTCGTGACTGTCCACTCAGCCTTTCAGATCCTGTTTTCTACAAAGGAGGAGCCATCTGGAAAGAGGAACAGACCCAGGTTTTGTAAAGGTTCTCCTGAAGCACGAGCTGCTTCGTCAGGCTGCTGTAATATCTCTACACAGTCATGTTCCCTGTCAGTGTCACCACTCTCCCTCCTTTTGGTCCTGTGAGATTGGCAACAACGTGGCCAGGTTAACAGGATCGGCTCGTACAAGATGGAGATTAGGAGCCTCCAAACGTGTGGTCTAGCGGGTCTATCGAGCGGCTGTAACCTAGGGGTCACAGTTCATAGAGAGCGCAGCACGTACTCTCACAGCACGGACATTTAAGGGTTAATTTTTGATCAAGGACAGTAGACGCTGTGGCTTTAATTGAGCAGCAGGTGGCTTCCATCGTTCTTAAACAACGCCTCCATCCCAATGCCACAGGATCAAATCCAAGATGGAGGACGGGAAACAAATTGTGGCTGTAAGAGCTGCTCTTTGTTTTGAGGTATTTTAGGTGTTGGAGGTGATTTCCTCAAATTCCAGGAGCAGTAATTACTGTTTTATGAGCTGTTGCATTGTTTTGGAACTTTGAGAAAAAAAGTCAAAACAACGGCACTTTGAAAAGGGAGAAAGACAGACGAAAGGCAGCGACCACATGGTCAGTGAGGGAGAGATGGAAAGAAACCTACACTGCTAACTGACTCAGCAGAGAATCATCCCTGTTACTGCCTTTGCTGTTTGAGTTCATGTATCTCGGGACATCGGAGTGTGTCTGGGAAAAGTTAACAAACATCGAAATTCACAGCTATCCGTGAAGGAACCTGTGTGGGAGAGCTCACAGCACAGGAACAGATAAGTGCATAGTTTTTAATGTGTAACCTTGCTGTAAGTCTACAGTAGTTAGGAGAGTGGTTCTTATGTTTTATTGAAATCTGTCTATTGATTACGTTTTAAAAATATAAACCATAAGTACTAAGTTAGCCTGGAGCACTTTTTTTAGAGCAATAAGATGGTGCTATTTTCTGGGTTTGTAGATTGTAAAGGAGCAGAGATGGCCTCTAGTAGGGAAATGTGCTCTTCTTGTCGGATGTGAGAGTTTAGGGAGAGTTTCCACATTACTGATGATTATGTCAGTAGGAAGTGTCTTTGGTTGCGAATCGTATCAGATGGCATGGATAGTTTGGAGTGACAGTTAGAGGCAATGAGGAATTTATAAGAGCAAGGGGGTGTGATGAATGGCAGTTATAGGATGGGAGAAAAGCCCCAGATACAATCAGGTAGATGGGTTAACTCCAGGAAAGCTACGAGGGGAGGCAGGTAGTGCAGAAGTCTTCTGTGGCTACCCCCATTTCAAACAAGTATGCTGTTTTAGAAAATGTAGGGACTCTCAGGGAAAGGTAGCACGAACAGCCAAGGTTCTGGTATTGAGACAGGCTCTAATGTAATGAGGGGTACGTCGGGTTCCATGTGATTGATGGGGATGGGGACTCTCTAGTCTGAGGCACAGACAGACGTTTCTGTGGCCAGCAACAAAAAAATCAAAATGGTGTGTTACCTCCCTGGTGCCAGGATCAAGGATGTCTCAGAGAGGATGCAGAATGTTCTCAAAGGGGAGAGGGACCAGCAGGCCATCATTGTACACGTTGGTACCAACGACATAGGAAGGGAAGAGGATGAGATTTTGAATGTAGAATATAGAAATTTAGGCAGGAATTTAAAAAGGAGGTCCTAGAGAGTAGTAATATCAGGATCACTCCCGGGGCTATGAGTTAGTGAGGGTAAGAATAGGAGGATAGAGAGATGAATGCCTGGCTGAGGAGCTGGTGTATGGGAGAAGGGTTCACATTTTTGAATCATTGGAATCTCTTCTGGGGTAGAAGTGACCTATACAAGAAGGATGAGTTGTACCTGAATTGGAAGGGAACTAATATACTGGCAGGGAGATTTGCTAGAACTGCTCAGGAGGATTTAAACTAGTAAGGTCCGGGGGTGTGGGCACCCAGGGAGCTAGCGAGGACAAATTTCAATCTGAGACTGGTACAGTTCGGAAATGAAGTAAGTCAAACAGTCAGGGCAGGAAGCAACAAAGCAGAGAACAAGGTAGGCCTGATAAATTAAACTGCATTTACTTCAATGCAAGAGGCCTACCAAGGAAGGCAGATGAGCTCAGGGCATGGTTAGGAACATGGGACTGGGATATCATAGCAACTACAGAAACATGCATCAGGGAATGGACAGGACTGGCAGCTTAATGTTCCAGGATACAAATGCTACAGGAAGGATAGAAAGGGGAGGGGAGGGGGACAGGAGAGGAGGGGGAGTGGTGCTTTTGATAAGGGATAGTATTACAGCTGTACTTAGGGAGAATATTCCTGGGAATAAATGCAGGGAAGTTATGGAACTGAGAAATAAGAAAGGGATGATCACCTTATTAAGATTGTATTATAGACCCCCCCAATAGTCAGCAGGAAATTGAGAAACAAATTTGTGAGGAGATTTCAGTTATTTGTAAGAATAGTAGGAGATTTTAACTTTCCAAACATAGACTGGGACTGCCATAGTGTTAGATGGAGAAGAATTTGTGAAGTGTGTACAAGAAAATTTTCTGATTCAGTATGTGGATGTACCTACTAGAGCAGGTGCAAAACTTGACCTACTCTTGGGAAATAAGGCAGGGCAGGTGACTGAGGTGTCATTGGGGAAGCACTTTGGGGACAGTGACCATAATTCTATTAGTTTTAAAATAGTGATGGAAAATGATAGACTGAATGTAAAAGTTGAAGTTCTAAATTGGAGAAAGGCTAATTTTGATGGTATTAGGCAAGAACTTTCAAAAGCTGATTGGGGACAGATGTTTGCAGGTAAAGGAATGGCTGGAAAATGGGAAGCCTTAAAAAATGAGGTAACGAAAGTCCAGAGACAGTATATTCCTGTTAGGGTGAAAGGAAAGGCTGGTAGGTATAGGGAATGCTGGATGACTTGAGAAATTGAGGTTTTGGTGAGTAAAAAGAAGGAAACATATGTCAGTATTGACAGGAGAGATTGAATAAATCCTTATAAGTGTATAAAGGAAGTAGGAATATACTTAAAAGGGAAATCAGGAGGTAAAAAGGGGACATGAGATAGCTTTGGTAAATAGGATTAAGGAGAATCCAAAAGGTTTTCATAAATACATTAAGGATAAAAGGGTAACTAGGGAGAGAATAGGGCCCCTCAAAGATCGGCAAGGCAGCGTATGTATGGAGCCGCAGGAGATGGGGCAGATACTAAATGAGTATTTTGCATCAGTGTTTACTGTGGAGAAGGACATGAAAGAATTAGAATGTGGGGAAATAGATGGTGACATCTTCAAAAAATGTTCATATTACAGAGGAGGATGTGCTGAATGTTTAGAAACGCATAGAAACGCATAATCCCCAGGACCTGATCAGGTGTACCCTAGAACTCTGTGGGAAGCTAGGGAAGTGATTGCTGGGCCCCTTGCTGAGATATTTGTATCATCGATAGTCACAGGTGAGATGCCAGAAGACTGGAGGTTGGCTAATGTGGTGCCACTATTTAAGAAAGCTGGTAAGGAAAAGCCAGAGCACTATGTACTGGTGAGCTTGACATCGGTGGTGGGCAAGTTGTTGAAGAGAATCCTGAGGGACAGGATTTACATGTATGGAAAGGCAAGGACTGATTAGGGATGGTCAGCATGGCTTTGTGCATGGGAAATCATGTCTCACAAACTTGATTGAGTTTTTTGAAATAGTAACGAAGAGGATTGATGAGGGCAGAGCGGTGGATGTGATCTATATGGACTTCAGTAAGGCTTCCGACAAGGTTCCCTATAGGAGACTGGTTAGCAAGGTTAGATCTCATGGAATGCAGGGAGAACTAGCCACTTGGATACAAAATTGGCTCGAAGGTAGAAGACAGAGGATGGTGGTGCAGGATTGTTTTTCAGACTGGAGGCCTGTGACCAGTGGAGTGCTACAAGGATCGATGCTGGGTCCACTACTTGTTGTCATTTATATAAATGATTTGGATGTGAATATAGGAGGTACAGTTAGTAAATTTTCAGATAACACCAAAATTAGAGGTGCAGTGGACAGCGAAGAAGGTTACCTCAGATCACAATGGGATTTGATCAGATGGGCCAATGGGCTGAGGAGTGGCAAATGGAATTTCATTTGGATAAATGCGAGGTGCTGCATTTTGGCAAAGCAAATCAGAGCAGGACTTATACACTTAATAGTAAGGACCTAGGGAGTGTTGCTGAACAAAGAGACCTTGGAGTGCAGACTCATAGTTCCTTGAAAGTTGAGTCACAGGTAGATAAGATAGTGAAGAAGGTGTTTGATATGCTTTCCTTTATTGGTCAGAGCATTGAATATAGGAGTTGGGAGGTCATGTTGCGGCTGTACAGGACATTGGTTAGGCCACTTTTGGAATATTGCGTGCAATTCCAGTCTTCTTCCTATCGAAGGATGTTGTGAAATTTGAAAGGGTTCAGTAAAGATTTACAAGGATATTGCCAGGGTTGAAGGATTTGAGCTATAGGGAGAGGCTGAACAGGCTGGGGCTGTTTTACCTTGAGCATATGAGTCTTTGGGGTGACCTTACAGAGGTTTATAAAATCATGAGGGGTGTGGACAGGATAAATAGACAAAGTCTTTTCCCTGGGGTGGGTGAGTCCAGAACTAGAGGGCAGAGGTTTAGGGAGAGAGGGGAAAGATATAAAAGGGACCTAAGGGGCAACTTTTTTGCACAGAGGGTGTTGTGTGTATGGAATGCGCTGCCAGAGGAAGTGGTGGAGGCTGGTACAATTGCAACATTTAAGAGGCATCTGGATGGGTATATGAAGAGGAAGGGTTTGGAGTGATATGAGCCAAGTGCTGAAATGGGACTAGATTAGGTTGGGATATCTGGTCGGCATGGACATGTTAGACCGATGGGTCCGTTTCATGCTGTACATCTCTATGACTCTAAGTCGGACAGAATAGTAACCAATAGGCCATTGTTTATTACTGTGCTCTTGGGTCAAAACAGCTTTTATGTAATCGTCCTTTTTGTGCACATGGAGGGTGAAAGGTCGACCATTATCGGGGATGCCCAAAGCCGGGCCGGAACAAAGACCATTTTTAAGTTTCTGGAAAAAGGAGTGCTGCTCATGGGAAAACAAGACAGTGTCCTTGGAATCTCTTCCACCTTTAAAAGATCAGTCAGGGGCTCGGATATCTGGGAATAGCGACCAACCCAATTTCTGTTGAAATTTCAAAGGCCTAAAACAGATCTCAGTTCCTGGATAGTGGTGGGTTCCTTCACCGACTGAATAGCAGCTATACTTCTTCTGTGATCTCACATTTCCCCACTGATATTTTCTGTCCCAGGTATCTAACAATCTGGGCCTTTTTCAGGTTAGTCTTATGGCCCCAGGAGTGTAGGTGATCGAGAAGGGTACAGAGGTCTCTATATGCTGCTCCTTAGTCAGTAAGGCAACTAAGATGTCATCCACATGTTTTATAACTGCGGAGGCCATAGGGGCAGCTCAAGCAGATGGTTTTGCAGCACGATATAGAACACAGTGGGGCTACTGTGATAACCCTGTGGTAAGCATGTCCATGTATATTGCTGTTGTTGAATGGAAAAGGTGAACCAGTATTGTACTTCAGAGGGCCAGTGGAACTGACCAGAGCCTGTTGAGCCTGGCGAGAGGATATTAAAGATGGTGGAGGTGTCCACCACCAAGGATGCTTTCTGTTCAATGCACTGGTTCGCTTTCCAGTAGTCAACAGTCAGCTGCCATGTATCATCAGATTTCTTAACCGGCCAAACCAGATTGTTGGATGAGCTATGTGTTTTAATGAGAACTCCTTGGTATTCTAATTGAGTGATGATGGGTAAAATGCCAGCAATAGAGGCAGAACTAATAAAATATTGTATGGTGAGGTGACACCAGTGAATATTATGGTGTCATTTTAGTAGGCCACAGTGATTTTTATTTTTGGCCCAAATGAGTGATCTCACTATTCCCCTTGAGTAAAGGTGTCTTATGGGCCAGGTGACTTGACCATGGTTGCAATGTTTCAACAAGTTTGTCTGGGTCAAGACATTGCTGCCCAGCAGAGCTTGTCTGACAGGACCCACCCACATGGAGGTGACTATTTCACAGGGCCCAGCCGTATTGGAAGGGGTCTGTTTTCTCAGTCTTGTGTTCTTCCACCCAGCCCTCTCAGGGTAGACCATGGCCATTGAACAAGGAAGACAAGTTAACTCAGCACCTGTGTCAAGGAGACAGTCAATTTCCTTAGTGCCCAGCTCTGTTAAAACGTAACAGCCATCTGATTGATTTTCTAAAGCTGCAGGAAAAGGGGCTAAAAGATTGGGAAGGGGGGGTGGTAGACTGAGTTAGTTTTTTGTAGAATCAATGAGTTGCTTCAAGTGAGCCTCCGAATATCCTGTAAGTTATGGTTATGGTTGGACTTTCAGTGATCTCTTGTCTCTGTCTCAGCTGTTGCATAACACAAAGAGACCATTGAGTTTGTTCTTTATCCTCAAGTCAGGTACTTTTTCCCCAAGCTCGTTTGATATTGTCCAGGGACATTGTCCTGTGGACGTTCCGTATTTCTTACAAACCTCCGTTACAGTGGTGGTAATGACGAACTGCTGTTCAATATATTTTAGTTTTTGTAAGACTTCCTCTTACAAAAGATGCCTGCCCCAACCTTGACAGGAATTGGTAATGGACTAGATAATTTGCATTGGGTCTCACGCCTCTTAGATCTGAACCGATACTAGTCTCTTTATGAGCCGTAGATAATCCAATTGATTACCGAAACAGACATCTATTTTGAACAAGAGATTCTGGACTGACTATGCTGACCTTCTTTGGATCACGTCAGATGCGACTTTCCACCATACAGACTCAAGGACTTTTAAATAGAGTCCTTACATCGTAAGTACCAGTAAAGTGAAACAAAAGCAATGGTGGTAGTCAGGTGTCTTATTATGGTCCTGCTGAATATGTCAAATTGTTAGGTTCTTTCCAAGACCGCAAACAGGAGCAAGACAGAAACTAGGCAGGAGTCTTAACAATTGCCATTATTTGAAAGCACTTCTTAGTACACCTTCAAGCTTAAATAACACTCACTGTGAGTAGATGTGGCTTTTCATACAGAATTGCAACCGATATTTGCATGTGAAACTAGTTTATACAGTATTCTTGCAGTTATCTGTCCCTACTATAATAATCAGATGTTTTCTTGACAGAATATTTTCTTATTCTATCTCTCTTACACATTGCTATATTGCACCTCGGTCTCATCCACATGAACCTGATCATATTTGCTGTCATGTGCTACTTTAGTCATTCACTTTAATCTTCCTAACTACCTTCAGTTGCTGCCCTCCACAGCTATTACAGGGAGATATTGCAAGTAGCACATGAGATTCCCAGGGCAGGACACATAGAGATTCAGAGAACCTTAGAGTCCATAAACAGGTATGTTACCTGGCCAAAATTACATGAGGGTTCTGTTTGTAAAGCATCCAGACTTATCAAGTTGTCGGTAAACCATGACGTGTTATTAACCCAACACCCCTGATTTCCACACTAGCTCTTGAGGAATGATTCAAACATGCATGAGATTTTTTGGAATTGCAAATTCTATTGGAAGTTTATACCTAATTTTAGTAGAATAGAAACCCTTAACCAAGTTGTTATGAAACAGACAACAGTCAACAAAAAGCCAGGTAGCCTTTGAAAAACTGAAAAAAACCCTAATGATTGACTGCATCTAACTTTAACAAACCATTTAAACTTGCCGTAGATGCTAGTGATTTGAGACTGGAGCAGTTCCCTTACAGAATGATGAGGAGAATTGAGAATCCAGTGGCTTATGAAGCCACTGTGGGCGGCACGGTGGCACAGTGGTTAGCACTGCTGCCTCACGGCGCCGGAGACCCGGGTTCAATTCCCGCCTCAGGCAACTGACTGTGTGGAGTTTGCACATTCTCCCCGTGTCTGCGTGGGTTTCCTCCGGGTGCTCCGGTTTCCTCCCACAGTCCAAAGATGTGCAGGTCAGGTGAATTGGCCATGCTAAATTGCCCGTAGTGTTAGGTGAAGGGGTAAATGTATGTAGGGGTATGGGTGGGTTGCGCTTCAGCGGGTCGGTGTGGACTTGTTGGGCCGAAGGGCCTGTTTCCACACTGTAAGTAATCTAATCCCGTCACCAAGTCACCCTATATTTACATATGGAAAGTGATTGACAGTGATCCAGCTACTTCAGAGCCAACTGTCAGAGTGAACAGGATGTCTGACACTCCTGTTCTTATCTGACAGCCAGGACTCCCTGATTGAACCAGATTAACAGCCCGGATCAGGGAACATATATTCTGTGAGGTCCATCTGGCTGATCTCAGTACAATCACTACAGTTTATGCAGAGGAAACTCAATTATCCAAACATCGATTATCCGAATTTTGGATTATCCGAACAAGATCGCAAGGTCCTAATGCTTGGCTGAACTGTATTATCTAGCATTCGATTATCTGAACATATGATTATCCAAACAAAATACTCCCTGCCTGTGTTGTTCGATAATCGAGGTTCCACTGTCTATCCTAAGAGTTGGTTCAACATCAGACACTGTATTCACTATAAGAAAGGAGCCAGTTAGCAGCTTATCAACACTTAGAAGTTCATGTTTGACATGGAAACAATTAAAAATGAAATGCTTTGGGTACCTGTGCCAGTTTGCCTTCATCATTGCTTTGAGAATGCTACCACACAGAGACAGACAGCCAATTTAAATCACCCTCCCTATTCCCAGGTCTGCAACACAGTAAAATTAAAAGACTCAATGACCCTCAAAATTGACCACAATGGTTGTCAATTGACCACATTGCACTTTGGTTTTTTTTACTGATCACGATATGTTAACTTTTACTGAGAAATTTAAGACTAAAACTCCAAGACAATTTTGATGTATCTTGATATTGCAACCTTTTAGCATTAAAATTATATATATTTCTAAAACAATGACAATGCAATTGATGCCTTATACCAAATGTAAACTGTTGAAAGTTTAACAATATAAAAAGGAAGTTTCATAGTGATTAAGAATCTGATGACAGGAAGAATGAGAGTTTTGTCTTTGCTTGTTGTTTTAGTGCTACTAACTTTGTCTTGAAAATGTATTGTTAAAATGGCATTTCAAGTTTTGAGGGCGGAGGCATGTTATTTTTATTTTCTTTTATTATTTTCAGTTGAAACTATGAGCTGAGAATTGAGGGTGACTTTTGGACTGTGAGCAGCAAAAAAAACCCCACAAATAAACAAATTGATAATTATTTATCAGACCTGACCTGGAAGTTAATTGCAGGTTGATTCTTCTTCAGAGAACACTGTAGATGTTATGGCTCTTGACATACATTATATTCACCTGTTGGATATTAATAGGAACCATCACAGGAAGATGTTGCCGACTAGTCTAACAAAGAGAATGTTTAAAAACACAGAAAGACAAATTTAAATTCAAACCATGTATTTTCATCAGGAAGATTGTGGCTGTGGAATCTACAGGTGGTGCAGGCTCGAAGGGCAGAATGGCCTACTCCTGCACCTATTGTCTATTGTCTACAGGACGGGCTGCTCTCTGATTATCCTCCAGGATATAATCCATGTGCCTGTGATACTGCGTATCATTGAAACTGCTTAAGTGAACTGGCCAGTTCCATCTCTTTCATCACTCAACTGTGTGAGTGGGGGCTAGAATCAAAGAAGATTGGGTTTAAATCATGGACATTATTAGATTACCTTCCTATTGAACTTTGCTCAGCTGAACCTTAATTAATAAATAATAAGGCATTAGTAATAAATTGTTAATTATTTTCTTTAAGCTATAGACTTAGTATTTGCTTTTAGTTATTTAACAAGTCTGGCTAGGAACCATTTTGGTCAATTTGGAGGATCATTGTTCATTTTAATTTGCAGACATAGGGAGAGGGAGGCTGATTTGAATTGACCGTCTGTTGCTCTGTTGCCGCACTCTCAAAGCAATGATGAAGGAAAACTGGCACAGGTACCCAGAGGATTAAGATAAAGGATTCCTTTTTTCATTATTTGCTACCAGATACTCTCCAAATGAATACAAAGAAAATTTGCAGCCCAGGAACAGGCCCTTCAGCCCTCCAAGCCTGAGCCGATCCAAATGTACTGTCTAAACCTGCCGGTCAATTCCTAAGCATCTGCATCCCTCTGCTCCCCACCTACTCATGCATCTGTCCAGATGCATCTTAAATGAATCTACCATGCCTGCCTCTACCACCTCTGCTGGCAATGCGTTCCAAATGCCCACGACCCTCTGTGTGAAGAACTTGCCGCATGTATCCCCCTTAAACCTTTCACCTCTCACTTTGAAAATGTGACCTCTCGTTATTGAATCCTTCACCCTGGGAAAAAGCTTGTCTCTATCCACCCTGTCTATACTCTTCATGATTTTATAAACCTCAATCAGGTCCCCCTCAATCTCATTTTTTCTAATGAAAATAAACCTAACCTACTCACCCTCCCTTCATAGCTAGCACCTTCCATACCAGGCAACATCCTCGTAAACCTTCTACGGAAATTTGTCAGTTTCACTGGTTTACGGTCATGAGATTAGAGATCCATTAGAATTGATTAGGGAAGAGTTCTTGAACAAAAAAAATCCTCAATGTTCATGTCCACATATCAAGACAGACTCACAAGAGGTTGTCGGGTATCACAGGAACATTTAATAGTTTCGCAGCTGAAAATGAAAGAGTGGGCAGATGAAAGAATGCAGCAACTGAGAAGGTTTGAAGTGGGAGATGAAGTATTGATAATGTTGCAAGGTAATAAGCTAAATAGATGAGGGAAGTGGCTAATTTCTCAGAGCATAGGAAGAAGAATCAGTTGCGTCACATGAACATGTTGGGTAGAGATGAAAGAGGAGCAAGTGTGTTTGGTGGTAAGAATATTGGAAGAAGACTGAGATAATAAGAGTGAGGTAGAAGAAGATGCAGAGAGTTCTCACAGTGAACCTTCTACAGTCCGTAGATTCATAGAGATCTAGTGGGCGGCACGGTGGCACAGTGGTTAGCACTGCTGCCTCACAGCGCCAGAGACCCGGGTTCAATTCCCGCCTTAGGCGTGCACATTCTCCTCGTGTCTGCGTAGGTTTCCTCCGGGTGCTCCGGTTTCCTCCCACAGTCCAAAGATGTGCAGGTCAGGTGAATTGGCCATGCTAAATTGCCCGTAGTGTTAGGTAAGGGGTAAATGTAGGGGTATGGGTGGGTTGCGCTTCGGCGGGGTCGGTGTGGACTTGTTGGGCCGAAGAGCCTGTTTCCGCACTGTAAGTAATCTAATCTAATCTACAGCGTTGAAAAGGCACTTTGGTTCATTCTGTCCATGCCAGTCGAAAACAACCACCTAACTATTCTAGCATTCTCACATTTTCCAGCACATGGCCATCACCTTGTTTGCCTTGGTATCAGAAGTACAAATCTAAATCCTTCTTAAATGTTATATGAGGATTTCTGTCTCTACCGTCAAACTTACAGGCAGTGTGTTCCAGAATCCCACAACTATTTGGATAAAAAATCTTTCCTCACATCTCCTCTAACCCTTTGCCTTTTACCTTAAATCTACGCTTTCTGGTTATTGATTTCTCTATCAAGGAGTAACATTTCTTCCTGTCCCTTACAGTTTATACATCTCAATCATGTCTCCTCTCAATCTCCTCTGCTCCAAGGAAAATAACCCCTGTTTGTCCAATATCTCTTCATAACTGAAACCGGAACAGTCACTGCACCAGAGGTCAGATCAGTTTTCCTTCGTGTGAATCCAAGGAATCCAGACAGAGTACCAGAGCATGTGCAGATCAACTGGCAGAGGTCTTCTCACACATCTTCAACCTCTCCCTGTCCTTGCCTGTTTCAAGAGGGCTAACATCATCAGCTCCTGAAGAAGGGCTTATGCCCGAAACGTCGATTCTCCTGCTCCTTGGATGCTGCCTGACCTGCTGCGCTTTTCCAGCAGCACATTTTTCAGCTCTGATCTCCAGCATCTGCAGTCCTCACTTTCTCCTAACATCATCCCTGTGCCTAAGAAGGCTCATGCAGCATGTCTCAATGACTACTGCCTAGTGGCCCTAACTTCGGTGGTCATGAAGTGCTTTGAAAGGCTGGTCGTGGCATTAATCAATTCCAGCCTGCCCACTACTCTTGACCCACTCCAATTTGCCTTTCAGACCAACAGATCCACATCAGATGCCATATCACTTGTCCTTCACTCCTCCGTAGAACATCTTGACACCAAGAACAGCTATGTAAGAATCCTACTCATTGACTACAGTTCTGCCTTCAACACTCCTATCCCCTCGAGACTGATTACTGAGCTTAGTGATCTCGGACTAAGCCCCACTCTCTGCAACTGGATCCTCAGTTTCCTGACCCACAGGCCACAATCAGTGAAGATTGGGGACAATATTTCATCCTCACTAACACTCAACACTGGAGCCCCTGCAGGGGTGCGTACTCAACCCCCTACTGTACTCACTGTATACTCATGACTGCGTCGCCAAATACCAGACTAATGCCATTTACAAGTTCGTTGCTGACACCATCATAGTTGATCGAATCTCAGATGGCGATGAAACAGACGGGGGGTGGAAGACCTGGAAAAATGGTGCACTGAGAACAACCTAGCTCTCAATGCCGGCAAAACCAAGGAACTCATTATTGACTTTCAGCGGGATGTTACTCATGCCCCCCGACACATTAACAGCACAGAGGTGGAACGAGTAGAGAGTGTCAAGCTCCTGGGAGTGGTCTTCCACAACAAGCTTTCTTGGACTCTTCATGTGGACGCACTGGTTACAAAGGCCCAACAACGTCTCTTCATCCTCAGGCAGCTGAGGAAATTTGGCATGATGGCGAATACCCTTGCCAACTTTTATAGGTGTGCCATCTAGAGCATTCTGTCTGGATGTATCACTATCTGGTATGGCAACAGAACCATTCAAGATCGGAGACGGTTACAGAGAGTGGTGAACTCGGCTCAGACAATCACAAAGGCCAACCTCCCATCTATAGAATCCATCTACCAGGCCCACTGTCAAGGAAAGGCCGCCAGCATTCTCAAAGATCCATCCCATCCTGGCAATGTTTTTCTACAACCTCTACCATCAGGGGGAAGGTACAGAAACCTGAACACACGCACCAGCCGGTTTCGAAACATTTTCTACCCTACTGCTGTTAGAATACTGAATGGGCTCACAAACTCTTAACATTCGCCTGTACCTGTGTTTTTGTTTTTGCCGCTGTTAATTTATTATTTACTTATCTGTGCTACTTAACTCTGTGATCTGCCTGTATTGCTCGCAAGACAAAGCTTTTCACTGTGCCTTGGTACATGTATCAATAATTCAATTCAATTCAATTCGAAGAGCCCAAGTTCCTGGTAAATCTCCTCTGTACTTTCTCCAGTGTTATCACATTTCTTCTACAATGTGGATTTCAGAACTGCATATAATGGCCTAATCAAAATTTTATACAGTTTCAGCATAAGCTCCTTGCACTGAAACTCTGTGAATTGACTAATGAGGGAAAGCATCCCATATGTCTTCTTAACCACTTTATCCACCTGCCCTGATACCTTAAGGGACCAGTGCATATGTGCACCAGGGTTCTACTGCTCATCATGTCTTCCCTTGCCTTGTCTGTCCTGCCCAAGTGCACCACTTCAAATTTATCCAGGTTGAATTCCATTTACCACTGATCAACCCATCTGATCAGCCTGTGTATATCCTCTTGTAGCCCAGGGCTATTTTTCATACCACCCTCCAAATTTTTTATAATCTGCAAACTAACTGAGCCTCCCTCCTACATTCAAATCCATATCATTTATATAAACTTCAATCAGCAAGGACTGCTGTACGATCCCATTGGACACAGACTTCCAGTCAGAAAAAACACCCCTCAGACATCACTCTCTGCTTCCTGTCACTCAGCCATTTGTGGATCCAATTTTCCAAACTTCCTTGTATTCCATGGGCTTCAGTCTTCCTTATAAAAAACCTTGCTGAAGTCCAAGTTGATGACATCAAAAACATCGTTCTCCACCTACCTGGCTGCCACTTCAAAAATTTCAATCATTGGTCAGACATTACCTCCCCTTAACAGGTTCGACCAGGTAATACAGAATTACTGGGACAGTTAGACACTGTGTTCTCAGAGAAAGAACAAGAGGATCTCATAAGATGACTCAGAAAGTATGAGGTAATCCGTGGAGATATACATGCAAGTATCACATTAGCTGAACATGATATGGCTATAAGAGGGTCAAGATGAAGAAAACAGTATCTTGCTCTTGAGGGAGTGTGGCGAAGTTTTACCAGGCTAATTCCGGGGATGGTGGGACTGATGTATGAGGAGGCATTGACTAGGGTCACGTTTGTTTAGCTGGAGTTCAGACGAATGAGGGGAGGATCTCATAGAGGCTTATAAAATTCGAACAGGACTAAGCAGGGAATGGGGATAAAAGGATCTTTCTCAGGATGGCAGCTGGTGACAAGTCATCTTCTGCAAGGCTCTATGTTGGGACCACAACCTTTCACTTTATACATTAACGATCTGGATGAAGGAACTGAGGGCATTCTGGCTAAGTTGCAGATGATACAAAGATAGGTAGAGGGACAAATAGCACTAAGGGGAGGCTGCAGAAGTATTTGGACAGATTAGGAGAGTGGGCAAAGAATTGGCAGATGGTGTACAATGTAGGAAAGTGTGAGTTATGCACTTTGGTCGGAAGAATAGACACATGGACTATTTTCTAAATGGGGAGAAAATTCAGAAGTCTGGAGTGCAAAGTGACTTGGGAGTTCTCGTCCACAATTGTCTCAAGGTAAACTTGCAGGTTGAGTCAGTATTTAGGAAGGCAAATGAAACAATGGCATTTATTTTCAGAGGACTTGAATATAAAAGCAGGGACATACTTCGGAGGCTCAAAAAGGCTATGGTCACATTTGGACTATTCTGCACAGTTTTGGACCTCATATCTCAGGAAGGCCCAAGAGCATGTGCAGAGGAGGATCACAAGGATGGTCCCAGGACTGAAAAGCTTACCACTTGAACATTTGAGGACTCTGTGTCTACACCCGAAGAGTTTAGAAGGATGAGGGGCATCTAGTAGAAACTTACTGAATACTGACATTGGGACATTGTCTGGACATTGGGAAGATGTTTCCATTGGTAGGAGGGACTAGGACCCGAGGGCACAGCCTTAGAGTAAAGGGAAGACCTTTTAGAACGGAGATAAGGAGAAACCTCTTCAGCCAGTGAGTGGTGAATCTATGGAATTCACTGCCACAGAAGGCTGTGGAGGCCAGGTCATTGAGTATATTTAAGACAGAAATAGATATGTTCTTGGTTGTCAATGGGGACCAAGGATTATGGGGAGAAAGCAGGAGAATGGGGTTGAGAACCTTATCAGCCATAAGGATGTTCCTATTGATGGATGTGTCTAGAACCAGAGTTCACAGTCTGAAGATTTGGGGTAAACCATTTAGGATGGAGATGAGGAGACAATTCTTCACCCAAAGAGTGGGCAGCCTGTGGAATTCATTACCCCAGGAAGTACTAGCTGTTAAAGCATTTAATATATTCAAAAGGTAGCTAGATATAACACTTGGGGCGAATGGGATCAAAGGTTATGGGGAGAAAAGCAGGTTAGGCTATTGAGTTCGATGATCAGCCATGATTAGATTAGATTACTTACAGTGTGGAAACAGGCCCTTCGGCCCAACAAGTCCACACCGCCCCGCCGAAGCGCAACCCACCCATACTTCTACATTTACCCCTTGTCTAACACTATGGGCAATTTAGCATGGCCAATTCACCTGGCCCACACATCTTTGGACTGTGGGAGGAAACCGGAGCACCCGGAGGAAACCCACACAGACATGGGGAGAACGTGCAAACTCCACACAGTCAGTCGCCTGAGTCGGGAATTGAACCCGGGTCTCTGGCGCTGTGAGGCAGCAGTGCTAACCACTGTGCCACCGTGCCGCCCACATGATCATGATGAATGGTGGAGCAGCTTTGATGGGCTGATTGGTGTCCTCCTGCTCCTTCTTTCTATGTTTCTATCGGTTGAGCCCTGTGAAAGAAGCTCAAACAGAGATTCATTGCAAACTGGAAAGCTACTTGATTCAACCAAGAGAGAGCAGCTGGATTTCCCCAATTGTGTTGGTTCCTAAACTGGATTGAAGAACTAGACTATATATAGGTTATAGAGAGGTGAATGCAGTCAGGAAGGCACATCCATACTCCATTCCATTGTTTGAAGACTGTCATTGATAATATTGACAGTGCGTCATTCTATCCCGAGAATAGATCTGTTGAAGGGGTACTGACAAGTGCAATTATCATCAAGGGCTAAAGAAATACCTGCTTATGTTATACCAAATGGTTTAAACAAATGATGCCATTTGGGTTAAAGAACACTTGAGCTGCATTGCAGAAGCTTATCAATCTGCAATTTGAGAGGGAGAGGGTACAATCGGAAGTGACAATATTTCAGTTGAGTAAAGGGAACAATGGAGCTATGAGGGAGGAGCTGGCCAAAGTTCAATGCAGCGATGACAGTGGAGGAACAATGGTGGATATTTCTGTGAATAATGCAGAAGATGCAGGATCAGTTAATTCCAAAAAGGAAGAAAGATCCTAGGAGGAGGCATGGGATGCCGTGGCTGACGAGGGAAGTTAAGAAAAATATAAAGTTAAAAGAGAAAAAGTATAACATAGCAAAGATAAGTGGGAAAACAGAGGACTGGGAAGCTTTTAAAGAACAACAGAGAATTACTAAGAAGGAAATATGCAGAGAAAAAATGAGGTACGAAGGTAAACTGGCCAAAAATATAAAGGAGGATAGTAAAAGCTTGTTTAGGTATGTGAAAGGCAAAAAAATGGTTAAGAATAAAATTGGGCCCTTGAAGACAGAAACAGGGAACAAAGAAATGGCAGAAGAATTGAATTGGTACTTCAGATCTGTGTTCACTGGGGAAGACACAAGCAATCTCCCTGAGGTAACAGTGGCTAAAGGACCTGAACTGAAGGGAATTTATATTTGCCAGAATTTGGTGTTGGAGAGACTGTTAGGTCTGAAGGTTGATAAGTCTCCGGAGCCTGATGGTCCACATCCCAGGGTACTGAAGGAGGTGGCTCGGGAAATCGTGGATGCGTTGGTGATTATTTTCCAGAGTTCGATAGATTCAGAATCAGTTCCTGCGGATTGGAGGGTGGCTAATGTTGTACCATTTTTTTAAGAAAGGTGGGAGAGAGAAAGCAGGAAATTATAGACCAGTTAGCCTGACCTCAGTGGTGGGAAAGATGCTGGAGTCAATTATAAAGGATGAAATTACGACACATCTGGATAGCAGTAACAGGATAGGTCAGAGTCAGCATGGATTTATGAAGGGGAAATCATGCTTGACTAATCTTCTGGAATTTTTTGAGGATGTAACTCTGAAGATGGGCGAGAGAGATCCAGCAGATGTAGTGTACCTGGACTTTCAGAAAGCTTTTGATAAAGTCCCACATAGGAGATTAGTGAGCAAAATTGCTGGGACTGCAGCTTTTTACAATATATGTTAATGATATAGAAGATGGTATTAGTAATAACATTAGCAAATTTGCTGATGATACTAAGCTGGGTGGCAGGGTGAAATGTGAGGAGGATGTTAGGAAATTACAGGGTGACCTGGACAGGTAAGGTGAGTGGTCAGATGCATGGCAGATGCAGTTTAATGTGGATAAATGTATGGTTATCCACTTTGGTGGCAAGAACAGGAAGGCAGATTACGACCTAAATGGAATCAATTTGGGTAAAGGGGCAGTCCAAAGAGATCTGGGTTTTCTTGTACACCAGTCAATGAAGGTAAGCATGCAGGTACAGCAGGTAGTGAAGAAGGCTAATAGCATGCTGGCCTTCATAACAAGACGGATTGAGTATAGAAGCAAAGAGGTTCTCCTGCAGCTGTACAGGGCCCTGGTGAGACCACACCTCGAGTACTGTGTGCAGTTCTGGTCTCCAAATTTGAGGAAAGACATTCTGGCTATTGAGGGAGTGCAGCATAGGTTCACGAGGTCAATTCCTGGAATGGCGGGACTACCTTACGCTGAAAGACTGGAGCGACTGGGCTTGTATACCCTTGAGTTTAGAAGACTGAGAGGGGATCTGATTGAGACATATAAAATTATTAAAGCATTGGATACTCTAGAGGCAGGAAACATGTTTCCGCTGATGGGTGAGTGCCGAACCAGAGGACACAGCTTAAAAATACGGGGTAGACCATTTAGGACAGAGATGAGGAGAAACTTCTTCACCCAGAGAGTGGTGGTTGTGTGGAATGGAGGCCCAGTCTCTGGATTCATTTAAGCAAGAGTTGGATAGAGCTCTTAAGGATAGTGGAATCAAGGGTTATGGAGATAAGGCAGGAACAGGATACTGATTGAGGATGATCAGCCATGATCATATTGAATGGTGGCGCAGGCTCGAAGGGCAGAATGGCCTCCTCCTGCACCTATTGTCTATTGTCAAACAAGTCATAGCTGGTTCACAATTGTGTCATTTATTTAATTGATATTGTAGTTTATAGTAACACTTATCCTGAATGTAAAATTTTTCAATAAGTTTCACAAATTCTAAAACTGTGTTAGTTTGTATTGAGGAGTGAAGAAAATTGAATGGTTATAAGTCTTGTTGTTGCGTATTACATGTTTATAAGGAAATGCATTTTTAAATATGGTGTTTCTCTCATAAGGATGGAGGTTTGTAAGAACCGTGCCTCTTTCACTTTTGTATCTTTAGAAACTGTGGACTGCGGGGGATTCAAGATGGCGGCAACCCAGTGGGTCCGAGTTTGCTGAGCTCTGCCCAGAACCTAGATAAAGTGGGGCACCTACCCTCCCTTCACCTCTTAAGTTTCTAAAAATAGCTTTTTCCTGGCTGCTATAGCCATTTTGCACCAAAATTGAGCAGTTTGGTACACTTTAACATGACCAAAGCATGGAACCTGCAACAGACAGGGAGATAGCCCCCCCCCACCCCCCCAACTCCCCCACCTTCCACCACACAGCCACAGGTGAGTGAGACAGAGGCGAGTTTGGTCTCGGAATTTGTAAACTCCGAGAGAAGATTGATGCATCGATGGAGGAAACCAGGGCCAGGTGGGAATCGATCTCAGTCATGCTGCAAAAGCATGATCTGGAGATCCAAACTCTCGGGCAGCATGTCGGAGGGGCAGAGCAACAGACCGCGGCCTCCTGAACAGGAGGAAGAAGGCCAGCTTGTTAACTTCCTGGAGCAATGACTCCCACAACTGCTGAGGCTGGAGTCTGAGTTAGAAAGTGAGGACTGCAGATGCTGGAGATCAGAGCTGAAAATGTGTTGCTGGAAAAGCGCAGCAGGTCAGGCAGCATCCAAGGAGCAGGAGAATCAACGTTTCGGGCATTCCTGAAGAAAGGCTCATGCCCGAAACGTCAATTCTCCTGTTCCTTGGATGCTGCCTGACCTACTGCGTTTTTCCAGCAACACATTTTCAGCTCTGGAGTCTGAGTTAGGCCAGGTGTGGGTCAAGTGTGTGCTGGGTCTCAGTGCACAGGCCCGGATTGGACCAGCGCCCCCACCCTGTCCTAGTGTGACTCCAGCACTACAGAGACAAGCAAATGTTGCTGGAGGCCTCCAGAGAACTGGTGAAGGAACCCAGGCTATGGTGTACAAGGGATCAAGAATAGTGCTCTTCAGTACTCCATGAGATATCCGGCAACACTGTGCTTCAGCCAGTGTTTAACTTTGGATCGCCGGAAAAGGCGAAGGAATTTTTGGACGCTCTAAAATAGACTGACTGGCCTGAATTATATGGACATTATTCTATTTTACCCACTTTTCCCCCCCTCCTACCCCTTTTTTTCTTTCTTCTTATTTTTATTTGTAATCTGCTTGGTTTACCTGGTTGTTGGGGGGTGTTTTTGATTTTTCATTTAATATATGTCGGGATTATAATTTATATATTTTATCTCATATTGCTGCTTTGCCAAGAATGCCTAGGGTAACAGCATGGAAGGGATGGGTTGGGTACCCACCTTTAACTTGGTTGTTATAAGATATTGGTATTCGTTTATCTTATGTTGTGATGTGTGGGGCGAGGGCATGGCCCCAGCTGGAAGGAGTCATGGTGGGATTATTGGATGGTAGGAGTGTCCCCTATGGACAAGGGGGAAAGTCCCCTTTTAGTTATACAACATAGAACATTACAGCGCAGTACAGGCCCTTCGGCCCTCGATGTTGCGCCGTCCTGTCATTCTAATCTGAAGCCCATCCCACCTACACTATTCCATGACCATCCATATGTCTGTCCAATGCCGACTTAAATGCACTTAAACTTGGCAAATCTACTACCGTTTCAGGCAAAGCATTCCATACCCTTACTACTCTCTGAGTAAAGAAACTACCTCTGACATCAGTCTTATACCTATCCCCCCTCACTCTAAAGTTGTGTCCCCTCGTGTTTGCCGTCCCCATACTTGGAAAAAGGCTCTCTCTGTCCACCATATCTAACCCTCTGATTATCTTGTATGTCTCTATTAAGTCACCTCTCAACCTTCTTCTCTCTAACAAGAACAGCCTCAAGGCCCTCAGCCTTTCCTCGTTTTATGTTGTTACTTCTTAGGAGCAGTTTTCAGCAGTTCTGATTTAGTAGTTTTAAAGTTTGTATTTTTAAATCTATGTGAATTGTTTACGGTTCTTCCTCCTGGGGGGTCTTGGACTCTCCTGGACGATCATGGATAGGCATTCGTTTAAATGGTGCACCTGGAATATTAAAGGGAGTCACTCACCAATTAAAAGGAAAAAGATACTATCGCCCTATTACAGGAAATACACCTAACTGAAAAGGAGCATTAGAAGCTGCAACATGGAGGATTTGGCCAGGTGTTCTTCTCATCTTTTAACTCGAAGAGTAGCGGAGTGGCTACTCTCATCCAGAAGAATTTTCCATTTCAAATGTTAAGCCAAATAAAGGATGAGTCCGGGCGGTTTATAATACTTAAAGCTCTCGTACATGGTGAGGACTACGGGATCCTGAATGTATACTGCCCTCTGGCACATCCTTTTAAATTCGTAACGGATGTCCTCCCCAGATTGATGGCCCTTGGGGTCCGTCATACAATTATAGGGGGAGAGTTCAACCGTATCATTGACCCCGATGTGGACAGGATGCCTCGGGGCTCTGCAGGTATATCTCTGCAATATGGACAGTTGGTGGATTTGAATAGGGAGTTGGACTGGTAGATGTGTGGAGATGTCTTCACCCTGAGGATAGAGATTTTACCTTTTATTCTAATCCACGTAAGTGCCATACCAGAACTTATATGTTTTTTTGTCCCTCCGGCCTTTTTGAACTCAGTACTGACCTGCAAAATAGGGAATATAGCTGTTTTGATCACGTGGCAGTGTACAGAGGAACCTCAATTATCAGAACATGATGGACAGGCACAATTTTGTACGGATAATCGATTATTCGGTTAATCAATTAAATGCTTTTCCTCTGGGGCTTGGAGTTTTTTAAGTCTGCTGCCCGTTCAGGAGATGAGGCATCAGTACACTGCATGTGAGCCCTGCCCCCCCCCCCCCCCCCCCCCCCCCCCCCCAACCCCCCCATCCCCGTCCAATACTGTCCAACACTGTCCCCACAACCCCGTCCAACACCGCCCCCCCCCATCACCATCCAACACCGGCCCCCCCCATTCCCGTCCAACACTGCCCTCCCCAACCCCATCCAACACTGCCCCCCCATCCCCATCCAATGCTGGCAACCCAACCCCGTCCAACACCACCTCCCATCCCCGTCCAACACTGGCCCCCCCAATCCCGTCCAACACCGGCCCCCCCAACCCCGTCCAACACCGCCCCCCCCATCCCCGTCCAACACCGCCCCCCCCAACCCCGTCCAACACCGCCTCCCCAACCCCGTCCAACACCGGCCCCCCAACCCCGTCCAACACTGGCCCCTCCAACCCCGTCCAACACCAGACCCCCAACCCCGTCCAACACCGGCCCCCCCATCCTCGTCCAACACCAGCCCCCCCCAACCCCGTCCAACACCGCCCTCCCAATCCCCGTCCAACACCGCCCCCCCATCCCCATCCAACACCGGCCCCCCAACCCCGTCCAACACCGCCCTCCCAATCCCCGTCCAACACCGCCCCCCCCATCCCCATCCAACACCGGCCCCCCAACCCCGTCCAACACTGGGCCTTCAACCTTGTCCAACACCAGCCCCCACAACCCTATCCAACACCAGCCCCCCCATCCCCATCCAACACCGGCCCCCCAACATCGTCCAACACTGGCCCCTCCAACCCCGTTCAACACCGGCCCCCCCCAACCCCATCCAACACCGGACCCCCCAAACCCGTCCAACACCGGCCCCCCCAACCCCATCCAACACCGCCCCCCCATCCTCGTCCAACACCAGCCCCCCCAAACCCGTCCAACACCGGACCCCCCAAACCCGTCCAACACCGGCCTTCCCAACCCCATCCAACACCGCCCCCCCATCCTCGTCCAACACCGGCCCCCCAACCCCGTCCAACACTGGGCCTTCAACCTTGTCCAACACCAGCCCCCACAACCCTATCCAACACCAGCCCCCACAACCCTATCCAACACCAGCCCCCCCATCCCCATCCAACACCGGCCCCCCAACATCGTCCAACACTGGCCCCTCCAACCCCGTTCAACACCGGCCCCCCCCAACCCCATCCAACACCGGACCCCCCAAACCCGTCCAACACCGGCCCCCCCAACCCCATCCAACACCGCCCCCCCATCCTCGTCCAACACCAGCCCCCCCAAACCCGTCCAACACCGGACCCCCCAAACCCGTCCAACACCGGCCTTCCCAACCCCATCCAACACCGCCCCCCCATCCTCGTCCAACACCAGCCCCCCCAACCCCATCCAACACCGCCCCCCCATCCCCATCCAACACCGGCCCCCAACCCCGTCCAACACTGGGCCTTCAACCTCGTCCAACACCAGCCCCCCCAACCCCATCCAACACCAGCCCCCCCATCCCCGCCCAACACCAGCTCCCCCATCCCCATCCAACACCAGCTCCCCCATCCCCGTCCAACACCGGCTCCCCCCAACACCGTCCTCCCATCCTCGTCCAACAGCAGCCCCCCAAACCCCATCCAACACCGCCCCCCATCCCCGTCCAACACCGGCCCCCCCATCCCCGTCCAACACCGGCCCCCCCATCCCCGTTCATACCGCCCCCCCCCATCCCCATCCAACACCGCCCCCCAATCCCCGTTCAAGACCTCCCCCCCAACCCTGTCCAACACCGCTCTCCAACCCCATCCAACACCGGCTCCCCCCAAACCCGTCCAACACCGCCCCCCCCCCCCCCAATCCCTGTCCAACACTTGTCCCCCCAAGCCTGTCCAACACCAGCCCCGCCATCCCCGTCCAAAACTGGCCCCTCATCCCCGTCCAACTTCGCCCCCCCCCACCCATCCCCGTCCAACACCGCTCCCCCATCCCCGTCCAACACCGACCCCCCATCCCCGTCCAACACCGCCCCCCCATCCCCATTCAACACCGCTCCCCCATCCCCGTCCAAAACCGCCCCCCCATCCCCGTCCAACTCCGCCCCCACAACCCCCTCCAACACCCCCCCCCGACCCTGTCCAACACTGCTCCCCATCTCCGTCCAATACCGCTCCCCCCAACTCTGTTCAACACTGCCCCCCGCCTGTCCCCCAACCCTGTCCAACACCTCCACCCGACCCCCCAACCTCATCCATTGATATTAGGATAATCGAGGTTCCACTGTATATGGCGGTTAAGGCTGGTGGTGATGAGATGGATTCCTGGTACAGGCGTATGGACCCTTTCCTACTGAAAGATAGTAAGTTTTTCGAATACTGTGTGCAGGAATTTAAAGCTTTCTGGGACATTAACTTAGGTACGGCCAGCAACCCGTTGGGGATGTGGGAGACTGCCAAGGCCTGTGCATGCGGCTTGATTATCTCATATTCTGCGACCCGGAAACGACAGAGGGGAGAACAACAATGTCTGCTCGAGGCTTGCCTGAAGGCAGCTGAGTCAGCCTATGTTGATAGGCTGTCCATAACTAAATTATAGCCGATTACAGCCTTCAGGGCTACTCTGAATGCTGCACTTACTCAAACTGCAAAGAGGGAGATATTATTTGCGAAGCAGAGACTATTTGAGTCCGGCGATACCTTGCCAGAAAGAAGAAGGCTCCACAAACTATTACATCTATTAGAGAGAGTGCTGGCACTTTGACCTGTGATCCTAAAAAGATCAATGCAGCATTTAGAAAGTTCTATTTTAAGCTGCATCCTTCGGAGGTCTGTGAGGATAGAATGAAGAAGATGGAGTCCTTTTTTAAGAACTTGGGTGTAACCTCGGAGTAGGTGTCCTTTTTGAGTATCCCCTTGACAACTCAGGAAGTGCAGGAGGCGGTGAGGCTCCTCCAGAGCGGTAAAGCGCCCGGGCCAGATGGATTCCAAACTGTTTCTATAAGGAGTTTCTAGATGAACTGGCTGGATTGCTTATGGACATATACAACTATTCATTCAGTCAGGATAGTCTCCTGTCCTCTTTGAGAGAAGCAAATATCTGTCTCAGGTGACTGTACTTCATACAGGCCTATATCCTTATTAAACGTGGACTTTAAAATCCTGTCGAAAATGCTGTTATCAAGACTGGAGACGGTATTGCTGTTTATCATAAAAGAGGACCAGATGGGCTTTATTAAGGGTCATAGGTCTAGTAATAATATTAGAAGAGTACCTAATATGGTATAAGTATGCCAGTAAAGAGCAACACTGGGCTTGGTCGTTGCCCTAAACGCAGATAAAACATTCGATCGGGTGTAATGGCCGTACCTTTTTTATATCATGGAATGGTTTGGCCTTGGAGAAGTTTGTACCAAATGGGTCGCAATGCTATATAGTAAACTGAAAGCAGCGGTATTTAGTAATGGTATAAATTCAGATAGTTTTAGTGTTGGCAGAGATTGTCGCCAAGGATGCCCTCTTTCGCCACTATTATTCACACTAGTCATCGAACCGCTGGCGGAAGCCATTCGGACAGATCTCAGCATAACAGCGCCAGAGGTAAGATCAGACAAGCATAAAATCACTCTTTATGCGGATGACATCTTTGTTTTCTTAACTGATCCATTGACATCTGTGCCCTGCTTAATTGGTGTGTTTTCAGAGTACAAAATTAATTTCGTGAAATCAGAAGCCGTGCCGGCGGGAGGTCTTACCAGCATATCCAACTTTGGGGATGGAACCTGTTTCCCCTTTCGGTGGTCACAGAGTGGTTTTCTGTACTTAGGTATCTTTATTACCCCAGCTTTTGATCAGCTATATAAAGCTAACTATGTGCAGTTGTTAGAGAAAATGAGGCAGGACCTTCGGCACTGGGAAGATCTCCCGATATCCTGGTTGGGGAGAATAGCTCTGGTCAAGATGAATGTTCTCCCTTGCCTATTATACCCCATGAGAATGCTTCCTTTGATATTGCCGAGGCAAGCGTTGCGTAGGCTTTATGCCGCTCGGATAGACGGTTCCTTATCAAATTAGATAAACTGCAGCTCTCACAAGAAAGGGGGGAATCTAGGTTTTCCGGACTTCAGGAAGTACCAACTGAGCTCCTTGCTATCATATGTGGCTGATTGGGCCTCTTGTGATCCACGATCAATTTGGTTGGACATCGAGGCTTCCCAGGCAAAATGCCCCCTCATCATCCTGTTGTTTATAGACAAGACGAGAACTGTCACAGATCATTGTAAAAGCCCGATTGTCCTCAACACAGTCAAAGCTTGAAGGATGATGCGACAGGGTGAGGGTAATTTACAAAAAAACCTCCCCCTCACTCCTATAGTGGGAATATTGGGATTTTAACCAGGCTTGATAAACACTGGATTTAAGCTCAGGAGATCTATTTCATGGGGAGGTCATGATGTCCTTAGAAAAATTACATCAGAAGTTTAGGCTACCTAGCAAGGACCTCTTCCGATATTTTCAAGTGTAAGACTTTATACAAAAAAAACTACATTGATGGTTAATCCTTATCAATTGGATATGGAGAGGAAAGTGCTTTGGCTAGTGGGTGCCCCCTCGATCAGTACTCTCTATCACTTGCTAGGTAATAATGTGACGAAGGACATGGAACGACTATATAAATCCTGGACTCAAGAATTAGGAGTGGAAATCTCCTCAGAGATGTGGGAGGACATCTGGGAAAATGCTAGGAAGATCTCAATTTGTAATAGGACTCAAGCTATTCAATTGAAGATACTTCATAGGGCCCACATGGCGCCAGAACGGCTTGCAAAGTTTAAGGTAGGAGTGTCCCCAATGTGCCCTAAGTGCAAAATAGAAGTCGGTACCCTCACTCATTGTTTGTGGACATGCCAAAAGATCCGCAGGTACTGGGACAGTGTAGCGAATGCCTTGGCAAAGATCTTGGGAGCTGAAAGAGCTGAAAAGTTGCTCCCCAGCATCTGCAGTCCTCACTTTCTCCTCAAAGATCTTGGGAGCCGAGATTGGGTTGGATCCAGTGTCTCTCCTTCTGGGTTTTCCAAATTTTCCCTCGCTAGATGTACAAGGGAAGAAACTGTTTACTATCCTCTCTTTTTGTGCGAGGAAAAACATTTTAGTGAGCTGGATATCGGAAAGTTCCCCAGGACTCTCGAACTGGTACAGGATAGTTATGGAATATATTCCCCTGGACTTCCTTATGAATATGGTGCACCAGAAAACGGAATTGTCTTATAGAACATGGCAGCCCTTCTTGAGCTATATCGATGTAGATGTATCGGCCATATTATCTAGGGCCTTAGTCTAGCCGTGAGGATTGTGTCTGTCGGTTTGGGGACCCCTAGGAAGAAGAATCCCGTAGAAATGTGGGTCTACTCACTCTTGCTCCCACTGATGGGGAGCTGCAATGAGAGTGCTTTGAATATTGTAATTTTATTGAATGTAAATTAAGCTATCTTGTTATGACTTGGTATAATTCTATTTTGAATGTTTATTTATTTATTTTGTTTTCTTTTTTGTTAGTTACTTACCATACTGTTGTTTTTAAAAAATATATAGAGCTTTTTTAAAATATCCTCTTTTGTTGTTTGGTAGTTTGTAGATAGATTAGATTCCCTGCAGTGTGGAAACAGGTCCTTCAGCCCAACAAGTCCACACTGACCCTCCGAAGAGTAACCTACCTAGACGCATTTCCCTCTGACGAATGCACCTAACACTACGGGCAACTTAGCATGGCCAATTCACCTGACCTGCACATCTTTGGATTGTGGGAGGAAACCGGAGCACCCGGAAGAAACCCACGCAGACACGGGGAGAATGCAAAACCAGGTCTCTGGTTTTGTTTATTTAAATGGTTGTTGCTATTATATTGTAAAGCAGTTACACCATGTTGTACTAGTTCTGTAACTTTGTTAAAAAAAAACCTAAAAACTTTTCTTTCCCAGTAAAATACAAAAAAAAACTGTTGACTGCAAGGAGAAAGAAGTGAAGCTGATTGGTTCTTAACTAACTGAGCAGGTTGGAACTGGAAACAAGTTACAGAGACACAGCCACACAGAGAAAGACACAGGAGTGTGTACTGTTGAATTCCCCAGTAGAAGTTGCCTGTTCTGTGCAGATAAAAACCATAGTTTAAACCTGAAGAAAACCATAAGATCATAAAACCTTTATTCCAAGAGTTGCCGTGAGCCGTGATTTCTGAATTCATAAATCAGAGACACTTTCTGAGTGAATCAGTCCCTCTGTACTTCTTACACACCTGTGGAACTTTCCAGAGAAAAGACAACTGAACACTAAGGGAAATAAGATCATCTTGACATCAGAATTGGGAAAGCAAACACCACTGAACTTTATAAGGGGACAGGATTTTTGGTTAGTGGTGTTCTATGTCAATATTTTAAATGTGTTTATTTGTAGCTATAATACAATTACTTCCTGTACACCCGTAACTAAATTCCAATTGGACACTGTATCTAAGTTCACTGATGACCCCACTGTAGTAGGATAGATATGTAACAACGGCAAGTCAGAACACAGAAGGGAGATAGAGGGGTTGGTGACATGGTGCAATGGGAACAACCCCTCTCTCAACATTGTCAAAACTAAAGAACAGATAATTGACTTCAGTAACAAAGGAGGAGAATATGCCCTCATTTACATCAATGGAACTGAGGTCAAGTTCCTTGGAGTGAAAAATACCGATAACCTGTCTTCCCATGTAGTTGTGACAGTAAAGAAGCCTCTCCTCCCTCAGGTAGCTCAGGAAATATGTCATGTCCATAAGGAACCTCACCAACATCTACAGATGCATGATTGAAAGCATACCGTCTGGGTGCATAATGGCCTGGTATGGAAACTGCTCTGCAGGAAACTAGACGGTGGTGTGCACAGCCCCAGGCCATCACAGGAGCCAACCTTCCATTCATGGACTCCATTTACATGGCTCGCTGCCACAGTAAGGCTGCCAATATCATCAAAGTTAAAAATCACACAACACCAGGTTATAGTCCATAGGGTTTATTTGGAAGCACTAGCTTTCGGAGTGATTAGATTAGATTAAGGCCCAACCAGTCCACACCGACCCTCCGAAGAGTAACCCACCCAGACCAATTTTCCTCTGACTAATGCACCTAACACTATGGGCAATTTAGTATGGCGAATATACCTGACCCGCACATCTTTGGACTGTGGAAGGAAACCGGAGCACCCGGAGGAATCCCACGCAGACACGGGGAGAACGTGCAAACTCCACAGACAGTCGCCCAAGGCTTTTCGACCTCAGTTCCTCATGTAGATGAGGGCGTGTTCTCCTCCTTTGTTACTAAAGTCAATTATCAGTTATTTAGTTTTGACGATGTTGAGAGAGGGGTTGTTCTCATTGCACCATGTCACCAACCCCTCTATCTCCCTTCTGTGCTGCTCCTTCATCAGTGGTTGTGGAGTATAACGTAATAAGACAAGAATTTAGAACAAAAGTTTACAATGTGATGTAACTGAAATTATATATTGAAGAAGACCTGGATTGTTTGTTAAGTCTCTCATCTTTTAGATTGTTAAAAATCACACACCAGGTTATAGTCCAAGAGGTTTAATTGGAAGCATACTAGCTATCTATCACCATTGTGAACAGCTAACCCGAGAATGCAACTTTTTAAAATAAGGCTTTTGTGATTTACACATGAAAGAAGTGAAACCATCACTTTATTCTAACAGATGAAAGGCTTAACAGACAATCAGTTTTTCAATGTATAATTTCAGTTACATCACACTGTAAATTTTTGCTCTAAATTCTGTGTGTTAGGATTCAGTCCTCCACTACCACTTGATGAAGGAGCATCGCTCCGAAAGCTAGTGCTTCCAATTAAACCTGTTGGACTATAACCTGGTGCTGTGTGATTTTTAACTTTGTACACCCCAGTCCAACACCGGCATCTCCGAATCTTTTAGAATGATTTGCAGATGCTGGTGTTGGACACTACCACCCGATGAAGGAGTGACGCTCTGAAAGCTAGTGTGCTTCCAATTAAACCTGTTGGACTATAACCTGGTTATAGTCTTTTAGAATGATCACGTTGGTTTCAGTTCTTTCATATGCAAATCACAGAACCTTTTTAAAGTTACATTCTCAAGTTACTTTATCAATTGGTGTCATGTTGGCCCAGATAAGGTTTTGAAGGTGTTAATTCCCTGTGGGGCTGTCTGTGCCACAATGGTCAGACTGATTCTAATTTAAAAAAAGGGATTTACAGAATCTTACATGGATTCATGCAGTTTTTGAGCAAAATAAAATGTAATTCTGCAAGTAGAAATTCATCCCACAAACCTGCATGTGGATGTGTGTGTGCAGGGGCTATGAGTGTCTGTGCGAGACTGTATATATGTGTATTTGTGTGAGTGTGAGTGTCAAGGTGTATAAGTCTGTGAGTGGGTGCATGCGAGCGTGGGGATGCATGAACGAGTATATGAGAGAGGGTCTGCGTGAGTGAAGGGTCTGTAGGAGTGTGTGTGTATGGTGCAGTGGGGCATCTGAACCCAAGGTCCTGGTTGAGGCCATCCTCATGGGTACCGAACTTAGCTATCAGCCTCTGCTTGGCTACTTTGCATTGTTGTCTGTCCTGAAGTCCACCTTGGAGGATGGTCACCCGAAAGTCCGAGGTCGAACGTCCTGGAACGCTGAAGTGCTCCCCGACTGGGAGGGAACACTCCTGTCTGTTGATTGTTGTGCCATGTCCATTCATTCATTGCCGTAGCCTCTGCTCAGTCTCACCAGTGTATCGTGTCTCAGGGCGTCCTCGCCTGCAGCCTATGAGACAGACAACATTGGCCGAGTTGCATGAGTATCTGCCACGTACATGGTGGGAGGTGTCCCCATGTGTAATGGTGGTATCTATGTCCACACTCTGACACGTCTTGCAGCGCATACCATGACAGGGTTGTATGGTGTTGTCCTGAGAGCCGGGCAGTTTGCTACGAACAACGATCTGTTTAAGGTTTGGTGGTTGTTTATAGGCGAGCAGTGGAGGCGTGGGGAGTGTCTTGGCAAGGTGCTCATCCTCATTGATAATGTGTTGCAGGCTGTGAAAAACATAGCATAGTTTTTGGGCTCCTGGGAAGTAGTGGACAAAGAAGAGTACCCTGTTGGTTGCAACACATGAGGCGGTCATTACGGTTTCTCACTGTGGCACGTCGGAACTGGCAGTCGATGAGTTGAGCATCATACCCTATTCTTATGAGGGCATCTTTGAGTACTTTCAAGTGTCCACTGACGCGTGCGCACACACACACCTACAGATCCGTACACTTACGCAGACCCTCTCTCATACACAGACCCTCTTTCATAAACTCATTCATATGCTCCCACATTCACACACACGCACCCTCTCACAAACGTATACCCCTTTACATTCACACTCACACACATACACACATTGTCTCACAGATACTCATTCATACACTCTCACACTCACACGCACCCTCTCTCAGACTTATACCCCTTTACACTCACATACACACACACTCTCACAGATACTCATAGCCCCACGTGCACGCACACACACATATAAGTTTGTGGGGTGAATTTGTACTTGCAGAATTACATTTATTTTGCTCAAAAACTGCATGAATCCATGCACGATTCTGTAAATCCCTTTTTTAGATGAGAATCAGTCTGAACATTGGGACATAGACAGCCTCAGACAGGGCACTTCACACCTTCAGCTCAGATCCTCCAACCCTGGCAACATCCTTGTAAATCTTTTCTGAACTCTTTCAAGTTTCACAACATCTCTCTGATAGGAAGGAGACCAGAATTGCAAGCAATATTCCAGCAGTGACCTAACCAATGTCGTATATAGCTGCAACATGACCTCGCAACTCTGTACTCAATACTCTGACCAATAAAGGAAAGCATACCAAACGCTGCCTTCACTATCCTATCTACCTGCGACTCCACTTTCAAGGAACTAGGAACCTGCACTCCAAGGTCTCTTTGTTCAGCAACGCTCCCTCGGACCTTACCATTAAGTGCATAAGTCCTGCTAAGATTTGCTTTCCCAAAATGCAGCACCTCGCATTTATCTGAATTAAATTCCATCTGCCACTTCTTAGCCCTTGACCAATCTGATCAAGATCCCATTGTAATCTGAGGTAACCTTCTTCACTGTCCATTACACCTCCAATTTTGGTGTTATAAAATCAAGAGGGGCATGGATAGGAGAAATAGACAAAGTCTCTTTCTTGGGGTGGGGGAGTCCAGAACCAGAGGGCATAGATTTAGGGTGAGAGGGGAAAGATATAAAAGAGACCTAATGGGCAACGTTTTCATGCAGATTGTGGTACTGTATGGAATGAGCTGCCAGAGGAAGTGGTGGAGGCTGGTACAATTGCAACATTTAAGAGGCATTTGGGTGGGTATATGAATAGGAAGGGTTTGGTGGGATATGGGCTGGATGCTGGCAGGTGGGACTAGATTGGGTTGGGATATCTGGTCGGCATGGACCGAAGGGTCTGTTTCCGTGTTGTACATCTCTGTTACTCTATTATCTGGGCTGACATGACACCAATTGTTAAAGTTCACTCTGGAATGTAATTTTAAAAATGTTCTGCGATTTACACATGAAAGAACTGAAACCAACATGTTCATTCCAAAAGATGAGACTTAACAGACAATCCAGGTCTTCTTCAATATATAATTTCAGTTACATCACACTGTAAATTTTTGTTATAAATTCTTGTCTTGTGACGTTATTCTCCACAACCTGATGAAGGGGCAGAGCTCCGAAAGCTAGTGCTTCCAAATAAACCTGTTGGACTGTAACCTGGTGTTGTGTGACTTTTAAATTGAAAAATATAAGTTTCAGATTCCAAACCACATTGTAACACCAACACTCCTTCATTTCTCCTCTCTTCATGCTCTCTTATACCAATGCTTTATTTTTGTCCAAATATTCCCATTTATCCAACTTGCAGAGAGGCACTGACGTCATGGCGATCCCTGAGAGGTGGTGAGTGTCCCGCGCCGGGGACGTGAACCCGCCATGTTGAGTGTCCCGCGCCGGGAACGTGGACCCGCCATGTTGAGTGTCCCGCGCCGGGAACGTGGACCCGCCATGTTGAGTGTCCCGCGCCGGGAACGTGGACCCGCCATGTTGAGTGTCCCGCCTCTGCCTGCCATGCCCGTGGGTTGTTGGGAGCGGAAATTCGGCCATTTTGAGCGCGTCTTCTTGTGGGAGCCGAGAGAGAGAGAGAGTGACGCTGAGCGGGTAAGATATCAGCATCTCCTGAGGAGAGGCACACACGGGGGGGGAGAGGCAAGGGTTAGGGTTACAGTTACAGAGGAAGGTATCACAGTCCACGTGGAACGATTAACCGACGATCATTCAGCCTTTCCACCTAACCCCACCTAACAGTTACTGTACCCTCAGCACTGACCCTCCGACAGAGCAGCATTCCCTCAGTACTGACCCTCTGACAGAGCAGCACTCCCTCAGTACTGACCCTCTGACAGAGCAGCACTCCCTCAGTACTGACCCTCTGACAGAGCAGCACTCCCTCAGTACTGACCCTCTGACAGAGCAGCACTCCCTCAGTACTGACCCTCTGACAGAGCAGCACTCCCTCAGCACTGACCCTCCGACAGAGCAGCACTCTCTCAGCACTGACCCTCTGACAGAGCAGCACTCCCTCAGTACTGACCCTCTGACAGAGCAGCACTCCCTCAGTACTGACCCTCTGACAGAGCAGCACTCCCTCAGTACTGACCCTCTGACAGAGCAGCGCTCCCTCAGTACAGCCCCTCTGACAGAGCAGCACTCCCTCAGTACTGACCCTCCGACAGTGTGGCACTCCCTCTGTACTTATCCTCTGACAAAGTGGCATGAGACCTCAGTATTATTCATCTGAAAGGGCACTATGCACTCCGTGTGACTGACTGCAGCAGTGCTGCACTCCCTCAGGACTGGCCCTCTGACAGTACTCCCTCAACGCTGAACCTCTGAAGTTACGGCATGTCCTTGGCACCCTCCAACACACTGAGTAGTAGCTTTCTGATAAAGTGTTGCTCCCTTGATATTGGCCCGCTGACGGCGCGGCGTTGGGTCAGTGCTGATCCTCATAGTGCAACACTTCCTCAGTACTGACCCTGTGACGGCGCGGCGCCGGGTCGGTGCTGATCCTCATAGTGCAACACTTCCTCAGTACTGACCCTGTGACGGCGCGGCACCGGGTCGGTGCTGACCCTATGACGGCGCGGCGCCGGGTCGGTGCTGACCCTGTGGCGGCGCGGCGCCGGGTCGGTGCTGACCCTGTGGCGGCGCGGCGCCGGGTCGGTGCTGACCCTGTGGCGGCGCGGCGCCGGGTCGGTGCTGACCCTGTGGCGGCGCCGCGCCGGGTCGGTGCTGACCCTGTGGCGGCGCGGCGCCGCGTCGGTTCAGCGCTGACCCTGTGGCGGCGCGGCGCCGCGTCGGTTCAGCGCTGACCCTGTGGCGCCGCGTCGGTTCAGCGCTGACCCTGTGGCGCCGCGTCGGTTCAGCGCTGACCCTGTGGCGGCGCGGCGCCGCGTCGGTTCAGCGCTGACCCTGTGGCGGCGCGGCGCCGCGTCGGTTCAGCGCTGACCCTGTGGCGGGGCGGCGCCGCGTCGGTTCAGCGCTGACCCTGTGGCGGCGCGGCGCCGCGTCGGTTCAGCGCTGACCCTGTGGCGGCGCGGCGCCGCGTCGGTTCAGCGCTGACCCTGTGGCGGCGCGGCGCCGGTTCAGGGCTGATCCTGTGGCGGCGCGGCGCAGCGTCGGTTCAGGGCTGACCCTGTGGCGGCGCGGCGCGACGTCGGTTCAGCGCTGACCCTGTGGCGGCGCGGCGTCGGTTCAGCGCTGACCCTGTGGCGGCGCGGCGTCGGTTCAGCGCTGACCCTGTGGCGGCGCGGCACCGCGTCGGTTCAGCGCTGACCCTGTGGCGGCGCGGCGCCGGGTCGGTGCTGACCCTGTGACGGTGTGGCGCTGCAAGTGGCCCGGCTCGCTGACAGTGCAGCACTCCCTCTGGTGCATTGACAAGTTCCCCCACCATATTAAAATACCAGGCTCAATTTTGTGCCCATACCTCTCAATTGGAACTTGTTTCCACTGCCTTCTGACTCAGTGGAAGAGAAATGACATTGGGGCATGGTTGAACTAAAAACAGAAACCGTGCAAGACAGTGACACTGCTGTGGGAGGTGTCATTTGATTTTTTACAGCTGCGTGGTGAAGTGAGGAGCTGTAGCTTTCTGAACCTGTGCATTTTGCATGTCTGTTCTATTCAGTGTTGTCTCTCAGACTGGCGGTGTAGTACTCGTTGGCCGGGATGCACCATTCTCAGCTTTTTGGCAGGTTTTGACTTTGGCTGAACTTGGTTTCTTGTTTTCCTCGAGGGTTCAGAGGGTCGCGATCGAGCAGCAGAGAGTATTACTCAAGGAAGGCTTTAAGGTAAGTGTTCTTAAAATATGTTTCACTGGCTGTTGGAAGGGCTGCTGGTGTCTGATTACTTGTTTACTGCTGGCCCGTGTGGATTTGTCTGTGAAGAGTATTTGGATCTTGATTTTAGCAAACAGTCTATAGAGGGACCAGTTTTAAATTTTTCAGCTGCTTTGTATGACAGGCTGAGGATAGTCTGCAGTACTGGTTTATGGTGAAGAATGGAAACCTTAACTATTGTGAAGTTGCTTTGATCTCTGAAAGTATCGGAATAAAATCAAGAGCTGTGATCTTGACCATTGTGAACCTGATTTGGAGATGTCGATGTTGGACTGGGGTGTACAAAGTTAAAAAAAAATCACACAACACCAGGTTATAGTCCAACAGGTTTAATTGGACTAGCTTTCGGAGCGCTGCTCCCTCAGGTGGTTGTGGAGTACACCGTTGTAAGACTCCTGACATTGTAAGACATCGTGAACCTGATTTGGCACATTAGTCTTTCGAGGCCTGAAGCCATTTGATTTTTCACATTGCTGGAGGCAGGGACTCCCAGGTCCAAAGTTTACCAACATGTGGGCTGGTGCTGAGTTGTCTGATTGAAGTTGAAGGATGTACTGTTTGGTGGCTTTCATTCAATGATTAGTCGAAGAGGTCTCAAGAGAGATTATGGCTGTCACCCATGAATTTTGATTAACTAGTTGGTTTGATTTATTGTTTGCAGTGTCATTCTAACGAGCCTTAAACAACACTCCGTCCATTGTGCCACATCCTGCTGTCTGGAGATGGCAAGGGGTCTCCTGTGGGATTCCCACTTCATCAGATTCTTTCCCCTGAACAGCTGGGAACTGGTGTCAAATACAATCCATTTGTTGTAGGTGTACCTCGGTGTTGTTAGGGACAGTGTTCCAGGATTATGATTATGGTCTACCATCCTTTCACTATCTTGAGGGGAACATAGGAAAAGTTTTTTTTGAGGGATTGCTGCACGGGTTTGTAAGAACTTTAATCTCAGGATTCGAACCAGGGTCCTCAGAACATTATCTAGGTTTCTGAGTTAACAGCCTGGCAATAATACCACTAGGCCATCACCGTGCATGTGGATGACTCTCAGCTGCTGTTTGGGGCACTTTGGGCCATCATTTATTGCCTATCCCTGTCAGTGACACCCACATCCTGTCAATGATAAAAAAACATCCTGGTAAATCTCCTTTGCACTCTCTCCAGTTCTGTCACATCTTTTCTCTAATGTGGATCCTACATTTGCACATAGTGCTCTAGCTGTGGCCTAATCGACATCTTGTACAGTTCAAGCATAACCTCCCTGTTCTTAAACTCTGTATCTTAACTAATAAAGCTTAAAAATGTGTTGCTGGAAAAGTGCAGTAGGTCAGGCAGCATCAAAGGAACAGGAGAATAGACGCTTCGGGCAGAAGCCCTTCAGAAATGAGGAGGGTGTGCCAAGCAGGCTAAGATAAAAGGTGGGAACGGAGAGGTCGGGAAGAAGATTGCAGGTCAAGAAGGCGGTGCTGAGTCTGAGGGTTGGGACTGAGAAAAGATGGGGGGGAGGGGAAATGAGAAAGCTGGAGAAATCTGAGTTCATCCCTTGTGGTTGGAGGGTTCCTAGGCGGAAGATGATGCCCTCTTCCTCCAGGTGTCATGTTGCCATGGTCTGGCGATGGAGGCGGCCAAGGACCTGCATGTCCTTGGCGGAGTGGGAGGGGGAGGTAAAGTGTTCAGCCATGGGGCGGTTGGGTTGGTTGGTCCGGGTGTCCCAGAGGTGTTCTCTGAAATGTTCCGCAAGTAGGCGGCCTGTCTCCCCAATGTAGAGGAGACCGCAGCGGATGCAGTAAATGATGTGTGTGGAGGTGCAGGTGAATTTGTGACAGATATGGAAGGATCCTGGGGCCTTGGTGGGAAGTGAGGGGTGGCGTGGGCGCAAGTTTTGCATTTCTTGCGGTTGCAGGGGAAAGTGCCGGGAGTGGAGGTTGGGTTGGTGGGGGGGGTGTGGATCCAAACAGACCCCACCACCAAAGATATATTTCCCTCCCCTCCCCTATCAGCGTTCCGGAAAGACCACTCCCTCCGTGACTCCCTCGTCAGATCCACACAATGCCTGGAGGAAGAGCACCTCATCTTCCGCCTAGGAACCCTCCAACCACAAGGGATGAATGCAGATTTCTCCAGCTTTCTCATTTCCCCCCCCCCCATCTTTTCTCAGTCCCAGCCCTCAGACTCAGCACCGCCTTCTCGACCTGCAATCTTCTTCCCGACCTCTCCGTCCCCACCCCCTCTCCGGCCTATTACCCTCACCTTAACCTCCTTCCACCTATCATATTCTCGACGTCCCTCCCCCAAGTCCCTCTCCCTACCTTTTATCTTAGCCTGCTTGGCACACCCTCCTCATTCCTGAAGAAGGGCTTATGCCCGAAACGTCGATTCTCCTGTTCCTTTGATGGTGCCTGACCTGCTGCGCTTTTCCAGCAACACATTTTTAAGCTCTGATCTCCAGCATCTGCAGTCCTCACTTTCTCCTACCTCAACTAATAAAGCCAAGATTAGCATATGTATTAACTATTTAGTGAGATTTGTTTTATTTTGTATTTTCCTCATTTATTCAGGTAATGTGGGCTATTGCCCGTCCCTAGTTTTCCTGGAAGATGTGATGAGCTGAGGCCTTGAATCACTGCCATCCATTTTTAGTAGGTACACCTACACTGTTAGGGAGGGAGTACCAGGGTTATGTCTCAGCAATAGGGAAAGGATGGGGAGTGTCTTGAGGGAGACTTGAGGTGTTGCAGCCCTTGTTTTTTGTAGGATTGCTCCTCGGGGTTTGTAAAGCATTTCAGTCCCAGCTTTCTGATCTTTGGCCATCCGATATGCAAATGGCAGGAGGGATGGTGAGGACAGACTCATGCAGAGAAAGTAGGAGCAGGAGTAGGCCATTTGGCCCTTTTGAACTTCCTCTGCCATTCAGTATAGAAAAGTACAGCACAGAACAGGCCCTTTGGCCCATGGTGTTGTGCCAAGATTTAATCCTAATGTCAAATATAGTAACTTAAGCTATGCACCCCTCAACTCACTGCTATCCATGTGCATGTCCAGCAGTTGCTTAAATGTCCCCAATGACTCTGCTTCCACCACCACAGCTGGCAACGCATTCCAAGCATTCACAACTCTGCGTAAAGAACCTACCTCTGATGTCTCCTTTATACCTTCCTCCTAATATCTTCAAACTATGACTTCTCGTACTAGTCAATCCTGCCCTGGGGAAAAGTCTCTGACTATTGACTCTGTCTATTCCTCTCATTATCTTGTATACCTCAATCAGGTCTCCTCTCTTCCCCCTTCTCTCCAGAGAGAAACGCCCGAGCTTATTCAACCTTCATAAGGCAAGCCCTCCAGTCCAGGCAGCATCCTGGTAAGCCTTCTTTGCACCCTCTCCAAAGCCTCTATCTTTCCTGTAGTAGGGCGACCAGAACTGGACACAATATTCCAAGTGTCGTCTCACCAGGGACTCGTAGACCTGTAGCAAAACCTCGTGGCTCTTAAACTCGATCCCTTTTTTAATGAAAGCCAAAACACCATATGCTTTCTTAACAACCCTGTCCACTTGGGTGGCAACTTTGAGGGATCTATGTACTTGCACACCCAGATCCCTCTGTTCCTCCACACTGCCAAGAATATGATCATGGCCGATCATTCAAAATCCCTTTCTCTCCCCATACCATTTGATTCTTTTATTATTAAGAAACATTCAGTGTTTCGTCTCAACTTTCGGTAACAGAGAATTCTACGGCTCACCATTCAGTTGAAGAAATTTCTCCTTGTAGTCCTCAATGGACTACCCCCATGTCCTTAGCCTAAAGCCCTGGCTCTGGATGCTTCACACATCAGGAACATCCTTCCTGTGTTTACCCTGTTTAATCCTGTTAGGTTTCTAAACAACACTCTGGCATCTTTCTAAACTGCAATGTAGTCCCGTCTGATCCTGCCTCTCTTTGTATTTCAGTCTTGCCATTCCAGGAATCAGTCTGGTAAACCTTTGTCCAAATCCTTGCATAGCCAGAATATCCTTCCCCAGAGAAGGAGAACCGTGGGCGGCACTGCTGCCTCACAGCGCCAGAGACCCGGGTTCAATTCCCGCCTCAGGCAACTATTCTCCCCGGGTGCTCTGGTTTCCTCCCACAGTCCAAAGATGTGCAGGTTAGGTGAATTGGCCATGCTACATTGCCCGTAGTGTTAGGGGACTAGGTCTGGGTGGGTTGCTCTTTGGAGGGTCGGTGTGGACTTGTAGGGCTGAAGGGCCTGTTTCCACACTGTAAGTAATATTCCAGATTTGGTCTCACCAAGGTCCTTTGCAATTACAACAAGATATCCTGTACTTGGAGTAGAGAGTGTGGTGCTGGAAAAAACACAGCAGGTCAGACAGCATTCGAGGAGCAGGAGAATCAACATTTGCTCGAAACATTGATTCTTCTGCTCCTCAAATGCTGCCTGACTTGCTGTGCCTTTCCAGCACCACACGCTCAACTCTGATCTCCAGTACCTGCAGTCCTCACTTTCTCCATCCTGTACTTTGATCCTATCGCTGTGAAGACGACAAGGCATTTGCTGCCTTTGCTGCTTGCTGCACCTGCATGCTTGCTTTCAGTGACTGGTATAGAAGGTCACATTCATCTCATTGCGTTTCCCTCTTTCCCAATCTGTTGCCAATCAAGTAATCTGCCTTCCTGTTTCTGCTACAAAGTGGACAACTTCACATTTATTCACATACAGCATGTGCAGTACATGTATCGCTCTCTCAATTTGTCCAAATCACACTAAAACATCACAGCATCCTCCTTGCAGTTCACTGTCCCACCCACTTTTGTGTTATCTACAAAATTTGCGATATTATATTTAGTTTCCTCATTGAAATTGTTAATGTATATTGTGCAAAGCTGGGATGCAAGTTCTGATTCCTGAAGTACCATACTTGTACAATTATACAAAGTCTCTTTATTCTTAACTTTGTCTGAAAGCTCTCTATTCATGTCAGTACACTACTCCCAATTCCACGCACTTTAAGTGCTAATCTCTTGGATGGGGCGTTGTTAAAAGACCTCTGAGAGTCCAAGTAAACTGTATAACTGGCTCTTCTGATCAACTGTACGACTACTCTCAAAATTCCTGTAGATTTGTTGACCTTGATTTCCCTTTTGTAAATCTGATGCTGCTTCTGTGATATGGTCATTTACAGGTCAAAGGGCCTTTAACAGGTGCAGCAGGAGGTTGTGGATGTCATTTGACCCAACAACCTTCTCCACGTTTGTAGGTGGTGTGTGTACTTCAGTGCCTCTGGGGAGGGAGCTGCGGCATCTGCTCATGGCCGTCTGAGACTGCTGGGTGTCACTGTGGGATAAGTACATTATATAGGTCTGGGGAATTAGGTTTTAATTTTGTTTAAGTTTTTGTTGAATGCTTTACTTTTATTAATGACAGTGGGTTGTAGATTGAGGGGCTATACTGGTGATCAATGGTAGAATAAGAAACTGTATATTTGTTATGACACTCTGCCAATTACTCTAAAACTTGACAACCGACGACTGGTTTCCTCATTCACCAACTGGTGTTCAGAAGTTTAACATTGTAGATAAAGGGGCTCTGGAGGTGACTGCAAATTGACAACTGTGGTATGAATGGTTTGTACAAAGAATTTGTTTGAGTGTTGAAGGAAGTAGTCCCTATCAATTGGCCCAAAGGAAGAATGACAATTTAACTTCGGGGCTGCTTTGTAGTTTGTGTAATACCTTTAAGCCTTAAATGGTTTGGTGGATATTTTAAAATCAGATGTTACGACACACTTCCGGGGCAGGTGGAATTTGAATCTGGACCTTCACCAACGAGTTGGGGTCACTACCACTCCACTACAAGAATCCCTAAAAAATTTCCACTCGCGTGGAGATGCATACATTCTCCAGATATTTCTGTCCTGTTTCGAACTGGCGACCGTTTTCATGTGAGGCAAACATAATATTGATTGCACAAGAGAAACACTAGTCGAGTGTGGATGAGGAGATCCACCTTTCTGATCTAACAAGAAGAGTCTTGTTGAGTAAATATCATGAGATTTATTGCCTCTCTAATTATTTATAGGTGATGTGATTATGACCTCCATGATTATTGAGACTGATCGGAGCACACTGTTATATTCCCAGCTTATGGTACCACTGGACAAGTCATATCCTAAACATGGTGACCACCCACTGAAATCCACAGCCTCCTGTGACTGTTTCAATGATAAAACTGAAGTTTACTACATAAAAGGAAAAGTGACAAAATAAAACAAACTAAGCTATTTAAATATAGAAGAATTTGAAAGATCTTAAAACTCACAGCTTTCATATTTTCCCCAGCACCATCCCTTTATCATTTCACATTTAGGGAGATTGCCTCTGTCTCAAATCTTTAAGTTCAACTCAACCCCATTTTCCTGTGTTTTCTGTGAACTGTGAAGTTTTCTCGCATGAATATTCACAGAGCTGATGCTTAGGTTTTCTCAGTCTGTCGATCATCTGTCATTTCTAGCTTCAAACTGGTTCTGTTCCCCGGGTTTCCTAAGCTAAAATCAATTATTGATCATCTTAAATCAAAAGCGAGTCTTGCATGTTTACATTCCTGGTCGTAAACCTGGTCTGTGCACCGAAAGCTGCATTAAAACTCTGGGGGCTCCCTACTGTCTGACGGATACTGAATTCCATAGAATTGTAGAAGCATACAGGACAGAAAAGGCCCTTTGGCCTATTTTGTGTGTACTGCCAAAAATGTTCTAAATCTATGCTAGTCTCACTTTCCTGCACTCGGCTGATAGCCTTGAATATTTTGACACTTCGTGCTTGTCCAAGTACTTTTAGATTAAAAGTTGTGAGGTTTCCCTCAACTACCCTCCAGGCAGGGCATTGCAGATCCTACCACCCACTGGGTGAAAAAACATTCCAGGTCCCCTTTAAACTGCTTGCCTTTCATCTTAAAGGTATGCTCCCTTGTTATTGACCCTGCAACTAAGAGGAGCAGCTGTTTTGTATCTCTCTGTCCATGCCCCTCATAACTTTTCCAAGTCTATCAGATTTCCCCTTAACCTTCACTGCTCCAAACAAAAATCTGAGCTCATCCAGTCTCTCTTTGTGGCGAAGAAGCTCCATCCCAGGCAACATCCTCTGCACCCCCTCTAGTACAATCACATCGTTACTATTGTGCTGTGATGCAGAACTACATTGATAAATGTCTGTATGCCACCTTGACCACGCTATTTGTCTGTCCCACCACCTTCAGAAATCAGTGGACAACTACCCCAACTACCTCTGTACTCTGAGCTTCCTCATGTCCTGCCATTCATTGAATACTCCCTTGCCTTGTTACTTCTTCCCAGGGTTACTTTTCAGGGTTAAGTTCCATCTGACACTGGTATGCTCTCTGATCAGTCCTTCTATATTCTCAAGCTAAGACCTTCTTCCTCGCAGTCAGCCATCTGGCCAAACTTCATGCCATTAACAGACTTACTTATTGTTTCCCCCCACTCCCATCGACACTGTTTATATCAGTGTCACAAACAATAAGGAATTCAGCACTGATCCCCATGGTGCAATTAGGCCATTGGCCTTCAGTCCTGAAAACAGCCATCTACGTCCCTATGTCTCTTGTCACTTAGCCAACTTTGTATTCATCTTATCTAGTAACCCTGGATCCCAAATGCTTTCACCTTGTTAGTCAGTTTTCCATGCAGGATCCGGTCAAAGGCATTCCTGAAATCCATGTAAACCACATTAACTGCATTACCCTCTTCTACAAACTTGTTCATCTCAAAAGATTCCACAAGATTATGTCTCTCTAACAAAGCTGTGTTGCCAATTCCTGATCAGACCATGACATTCTAAATGGATATTTATTTCCTCCTTTGGTTTTCTAGCTTTTAGTAAGAAGGACTGTAATGTTTAACTTTTTGACTTTGTTTTCCTTATTTTTCTGTTTTCTAACTAAAACTCTGTACCTGAGATGGTGCTGGAAGCAAATTGTAAACTTTTCACTGTACTTTTGTGAATACATGTGACAATAAAACGAATTCAATTCAATTCCTTTAGAATTTTCTCACTGATGTGAGATTCACTGGTCTGTCATTCCCTGGTCAGTTAGGAGGATTGACTGACCTAGTCATTTTTTTTTAACCCTTCAATGCAATTAATTTGGGCAGGTTTAATCACACATCTCCCCAAAAAGGACTGAAAATATACCTTTAATAGGCATTATCATTTGGGGTGGCGGGGCGGCACAGTGGCTCAGTGGTTAGCACTGCTGCCTCACCGCCAGCAACCCAGGTTCAATTACTGCCTCTGGCAACTGTCTGTGTGGAGTTTGCACATTCTCCCCGTGTCTGCATGGGGTTTCCTCCGGGTGCTCTGGTTTCCTCCCACAGTCCAGAGATGTGTAGGTTAGGTGAATTGGTCAAGTCAAATGTAGTGTTAGATGCATTAGTCAGGGGTAAACATAGGGGAATGGGTTTGGGTGGGTTGCTCTTCGGAGGGTCAGTGTGGGCTTGTTGGGCCGAAGAGCCTGTTTCCACACTGTAGGGAATCATTTATCAAACAAACATTCTTTTAAACTTTAAATATACTTACATTATTACTGTTCAGAAACAATGAATTTCATGGTAACCTTTTTTTTACCTAGGTCCATTTGAATCTCAGTATTAGCTTTCTGTTATGTGATTATGATAAAGTGTTAGCTCCAGCATGTTTCTTTCCCAGTGACTTGAATGATGTTTAATTATAAGGCTGGAGAATTAAACTCCACTGAAATAACCATTTTTCTCATTGCACCACCCGCACCCCGATTGTGGTCAGTATAAATCACAGTTTCTCTACCATTGGTAATATGAATTTCAAGGAGATAGTGAGGACTGCAGATGCTGGAAAGTAGGAGTCGATAAAGTGTTGCACTGGAAAAAGCACAGCAGGTCAGGCAGCATTTGAAGACCAAGGGAGTCGATGTTTCAGGCAAAACCCTTCTTCAGTACTGGGAAGGGGGTTTTGCGAAGATTTGCAGCTCAGGTTGAGGTTCTGGATGTCGGTTTGCTCGCTGAGCTGGAAGGTTCATTTCCACCTGGGGCCTCTTGGAAATGAACCTTACAGCTCAGCGAGCAAACCGTCATCCAGAACTCGGTAGGGGGCTGAGACGTAAATAAAGGGAAGAATTGAGGCTGGGGAAAGGTAGGTGAGTAAGGGTAGGAGGTGATGGCGATAGGACGGTGGGAAGTGTGGAGCAGATAGGTAGGAAGGAAGATGGTCAGGTAGGTCAGGTCAAAAAGGTGGAGCTGAGTTGGGGGTTTGGATCTGGGATTGGGTGGGAGGTGGGGAGATTTGGAAATTGGTGAAATCGACGTTGATGCTGTGTGGTTGTAGGCTCCCGAGGTGCCACCTGAAGTGTTGTTATATCCAGTTTGTGGGTGGCCTTGTTTAGGTGGTGGAGGAGGCCCAGTATGGACATGTCATTGGGGGAGTTGAAATGGATAGCCACAGGAAAGGGGGGGGGGTAGGTATGTGTGGACCAGAGATGTTCTTTGAACTGTTCCATAAGTTTGCTTTCAGTCTTACTGATATGGAGGAGACCACATCAAGAGCAGCGGATGCAATAAGTGAGGTTGCAGGAGCTCCGCCCTCTTGACCTGACCTACCTGTCCATCTTCCTTTTCAGCTATCCGCTCCACACTTCCCACTGATCTATCACCACCACCACCTGCACGATGTGGGACCTCAGGGAGACTTCCATTGTCCCTGATGCCAACACCTGCGGGAAGTGCATCCAGTTGCAGCTCATGGGAGACCACATTAGGGAGCTGGATGCATTCCGGATCATCCGAGATGTTGAGCGCTTCATAGATGAGAGTTTTAGTGAGATGGTCACACCCAAGATGCAGGCAGAGAGTAACCAGAGAGTAGCTGGGAGTAACCAGGAAAGGCAAAGGAAGGAGATAGGAATCCCCTGTGGCCATTTCCCTCTAAAACAAGTATACCATTTTAGATACTGTTGAGGGGCAATGACCATTCAGGGGAAAGCAGCAGTAGATAGGTTGATGGCATTATGACTGGTTCTGGTGCACAGTAGGAAAGGGTAAAGGTAAACAGCACCTTAATGATAGGAGACTCAATAATTTGGGGGACAGTTAGGAGATTCTGTGGCCGCATATGGGAATTCAGGATGGGGTGTAGCCTAAGAGAATGTGAGGACTGTAGATGCTGGAGATCAGAGTCAAAAAGTGTGGTGTTGAAAAAGCACAGCCGGTCAGGCAGCATCCGAGGGACAGGAGAGTCGATATGTCTGGCAGCGCTCTTCATCAGGAAGCCACCCAAGTGCCAGGGTCCAGGATGTCTGAGTGGCTGCAGAACATTCTCAGGGGGGAGGGTGAGCAGCTAGAAGTCATTGTACATGTTGGCACAAATGATATAGCTAGAAATAGGCATGAGGTCCTGCAGAGCATTTATAGAGAGCTAGGAAAAAAGTTTAAAAACCAGAACCTCATTGGTGATAATCTCAGGATTACTTCCAGTGCCATGTGCTAATGAGGTGAAGATCAGGAGGATATGGCCGATGAATGCATTGCTAAAGAAATAGTCCAGGTGGCAGGGATTCCGATTTTTAGATTATTGGGATGTTTTCTGGGGCAGAGGTGACCTGTTCAAGGGAGACTGGTTGCATCTGAACTGGAGAGGGACTAATATCTTGGTGGCCAGGTATGCTAGTGGTGCAAGAGAGGATTTAAACTAGATTAGCAGGGAGGTGCTCAAAAACAGTTCGAGGATGGAAGGAGATACAGTGATCAGAAATAGTAAGGTGAAGAGAGACATCAGGCTGGAACACAATAGGGTGGAAGGAATGCCTGTTGGATTAAATTGCATTTATTTCAATGCAAGAGGGCTGACAGGTAAGGCCAATAAACTCAAGGCGTGGATAAGTCTATGGGACTGGGATAGAATATAGAACATTGAAAATTACAGCGCAGTACAGGCCCTTTGGCCCTCGATGTCGCGCCGACCTGTGGAACCAATCTGAAGCCCATCCAACCTACACGATTCCATTCTCATCCATATGTTTATCCAATGACCATTTAAATGCCCTTAAAGTTGGCAAGATTACTACTGTTGCAGGCAAGGTGTTCCACACCCCAACTCCTCTGAGTAAAAATACTACCTCTGACATCTGTCCTATATTGATCACCCCTCAATTTGAAGCTGTGTACCCTCATGCTACCTATAGAAAGCTTTAGGGTTATCCTTGATCCTATCTGCCAACTGCTTCTCATGTACCCCCCGGCTCTTTTTAGCTCTCTCTTTAGGTCTTGTCTGGCTAATTTGTAACTCTCAAGCACCCTAACTGAGCCTTCACATCTCATCCTTAACATAAGCCGCCTTCCTCTTCACAAGAGATTCAACTTTTTTAGTAAACCACTGCTCCCCTCCCTTAGCCATTATAGAAACAGCTTAATGTGTCAGGGTACAGGTGCTTTAGGTGGGGCGGAGGTGGTGGAAGGAGGGGAGGGGGAGTTGCATTTTTGATTAAGGCGAGTATCACAGCAGTAGTCAGAGATGAATTAATTGGAGTGCAGTGGAGCAGAGAGATGTTGGAATTCAGGGTCACAGTTCTGAAAGGGGAGTCATAAGGAGACAATGCAGTGAAGGAGGCTTTTGGCACATTGACCTTCATCAGCCAGAGCATTGAGTATTGAAGTTTGGAAGTTATATTGCAGTTGTACAGGATGTTGGGGAGGCCACACTTGGAGTATTGTATTCAGTTTTGGTCACCTTTTTATAAAAAGGATGTTATTAAACTGAAAAGAGTGCTGAAGAAATGTACAAGGACTTTGCCTGGACTGAGTTATAAGGAGCGGTTGGACAAGCTAGGACATTTTTCTTTAGAGTGTAGGAAACTTATAGAGCTGTACAAGATCATGAGAGGCTGAAAAAAATCTCCCTCAAACCCTGTCTTCCCTCCCACAACAGTGAGAGGGTCCCTCTTGTCCTCACCTCTTTTCCATCTCACTAGTATCCACTTCCATAGGATCATTAGCTGCCACTTCCACCACCTCCAGCAGGAAGCCAACATCAGACACTTATTCCCCTCCCCTCCTAGGTCAGCCTTCTGTAAGGACCGTTCCCTCCAGGCCACCCAGGTCCACTCTTCCTTCAGTGCCAACATATCCCCGCACCCCTGCGTTTTTTTCCCCAGGGTTAGGGAATCGAGGATATTAATTTAAGGTGAGAGGGGAAAGAATAAAAGGGAACCTGAGGGGCATGCATGTGGAATGAGCTGCCAGCGGAAGTGGTTGAGCTGGGTACATGAACAGCATTTGAAAGGTATTTTGATAAATACATGGATAGGAAAGGATTAGGAAGGTATGGGTCAAGTGCAGTGAAATGGGGTTAAGGTGGATGGACATTTTAGTTGGCATGGACTAGTTTGGGCCAAAGGGCCTGTCTCCGTGCTGTAGGACTTTATGACTTCATACTTGCCCCAAAAAAATGATCAGATGCAGAGTCCAGGCAATTCTCCTCCACAACACCATTGCTAGTGTGGTTTCTCCAAACTCTCTTCCTAAAAGAAATCAGAATAAAACACATCTCTTAAAGCCACAGCATTATCACAAATAGCTACTAGTGGGGAATATTAATAGCTGAGAATGGGTAGCAATCCATCAGATGACAAGGCCTGGTGTGTGGTGTTGGGGGAAAAGACAGAGGAGAAAGTCCTCAATTGAGTCCAGAAGGCTGCTGATTTCTCAAGTGAAAAATGGGATGTTTTTGGTGCCTTGGATAATGAGGAGTGAGGAAGTACGTGGGCAGGTGTTACATCTTCTACAATCGCAGGGGAAGTTGCCATGGGATGCAGGGATATGTTGGCAGTGAAGGAAGAGTGGACCTGGGTGGCCTGGAGGGAACGGTCCCTGCAGAAGGCTGACCTGGGAGGGGAGAAGAATATGTGTTCGATATGGGCATCTTGCTGGAGGTGGTGGAAGTGGCAGCTAATGATCCTGTAGAAGTAGATACTAGGGAGATGGAAAAGAGGTGAGGACAAGAGGGGACCCTCTTGGTGTTGAGGGAGGGAAGAGAGGGTTTGAGGGAGATCTATTTCGGCTTGAATTGTGCAGGGACAAGAGTCCTGATGAGTTGCACAACTAGAGCTGTGAGAAGGCTTGGGCTTAGTGGCAGAGAGGGTTGGGTTCCGTCGCATGAAAAATAATGGGAAAATTTAAAGAGGAAAAGGTCAAAGTATTCTTATAACATTTGCAGATGACAGATGGAGAGACAAACTGTTGAGGAAGTGAGTGGGCTGCAAAATAATTTGGACAGGTAAGGAGAGTGGGCAAAGAAGTGGAAGATGGAATACAATGTGGCAAGTGTGATGTTATACACTTTGGTAGGAGGAATGGAGATGTAGACTACTTTCTAAATGGGCAAAGCCTTTGGAAATCTGAAGCATAGAGGCACTTAGAGCAAGTTCAGGGTTCTCTTATGGTTAACATGCAGGTTTAGTTGGCAGTTGCAATTTTAGCATTCATTTTGAGAGGGTTAGAATAGAGGAGCAGAGGTGGACTGCTGAAGCAGTACGAAGCTGTGGTACGACTGCATTTGGAATATTGAGTGGTTTTAGGCCCCATATCTAATGAAGGATATGCTGGCATTGGAAGGGGGTCAAGAGAAGGTTTACAGGAATGATCCGGAGGATGAAGGCTTGTCATATGGGCTTATACTCATCATAGTTTAAATGGATGGGGGTGGGAGGGGGTTCTCACTGAAACTAGGAGAACACAGAGGTCTAGGTTGAGTGGACATGGAGATGATGTTTCCACCAATAGGAGAGACTGTGACTCGAAGGCACAGCCTCCGAGTCAAGAGATGACATTTCAGAACTGAAAAGAGAAGGAATTTCTTCTGCCAGAATTTCTTCTGGGGTTAATGTGTGGAATTTATTATCGCAAAGGGCTGTGGAGGCCAATTTATTGAGTGTATTTTTGTTCTTGATTAGTAAGGGAATCTGTGAGAAGGCAGGAGAATGTTGTTTGGCTCCGGTACATTTGCTTTTTTCTAAGTTTTATATGGCAAACAGTTTTAGTTCCAGCACTGATCCCTGTGGCAACAGCTTGTTGATCTGAAAAATAACCCCTTATCCCCAATTGCTGTTTCCTACCCATTAGCTAATTCTCTGTTCCTACCAATAAATGACTTTCAAGCTCTTATGAGTTAACTTTGTGAAGTACCTGGTCAAATGCCTTCTGAAAGTTCAAACACAACATACCAACTCATTCCCTCAATACACTCTGGTTGAGACTTCCTTTGTCAGACATGATTTCCCTTTCATGAAGCCATGTTGACTTTGCTTAATTAGACTGTGATTTTCCAAATGTTCTGTTATTACTCTCTTAATATTTGCCTTCAATACTTTTCCAATAATAAACTTTCAGCTAATTGGTCTGCGGCTCGTTGATTTTTGCCTCCCTCCACTCTTGGATAGTGGCATTCATTGGCTATTTTCCATTCCTCCAGACTTCTGCAGAATCCAATGATTTTTGGAAAGTTAGAACTAGTGCACCCACTATCTCTACAGAAACGTATTTTCTGTTCCGAGGATGCAACCTTCAGGGCCAAGGGACTTAACATCCTTTAGCCCCATTAGGTTGTCTAATGCTGCTACTTTCATTTTCATGTTTTAGTTGCTCTCTTAGAGTCATAGAGTCGTAGAGATGGACAGCACGGAAACAGACCCTTCGGTTTAACTTCTCCATGCCGACCAGATATCCCAACCCAATCTCGTCCCACCTGCTAGCAGCCGGCCCACATCCCTCCAAACCCTTCCTATTCATATATCCATCCAGGTGCCTTTTAAATGTTGCAATTGTACTAATCTCCACCACTTCCTCCAGCAGTTCATTTCATACACGTACCACTCTGTATGTGAAAACCTTGCCCCTTAGGTCTGTCAGATATCTTTCCCCCCTCACCCTAAACCTATGCCCTCTAGTTCTGGACTCCCCCACTCCAGGGAAGAGACTTTGTCTATTTACCCTATCCATGCCCCTCATGATTTTATAAACCTCCATAATGTCACCCCTCAGCCTCTGACGCTCCAGGGAAAACAGCCCTAGCCTGTTCAGCCTCTCCCTGTAGCTCAAATCCTCCAACCTTGGCAACATCCTTGTAAGTCTTTTCTGAACCCTTTCAAGTTTCTCAAATCCTTCTGATAGGAAGGAGCCAAGAATTGCACGCAATATTCCAACAGTGGCCTAACCAATGTCCTGTACAGCCGCAACATGACCCCCCAACTCCTGTACTCAATACTCTGACCAATCAAGGAAAGCGTGCCAAATGCCACCTTCACTATCCTATCTACCTGCGACTCCACTTTCAAGGAGCTATGAACCTGCACCCCAAGGTCTCTTTGTTCAGCAACTCTCCCTAGGACCTTTCCATTAAGTGTATAAGTCCTACTCTGATTTGCCGTCCCAAAATGCAGCATCTCGCATTTATCAAAATGAAACTCCGTCTGCCACTTCTCAGCCCATTGGCCCATCTGATCAAGGTCCCATTGTAATCGGAGGTAACCTTCTTCGCTGTCCACTACACCTCCAATTTTGGTGTTATCTGCAAACTTACTAACCATACCTCTTAGGACTCACATCCAAATCATTTATATAAATGCCAAAAAGTAGTGGACCCAGCATCAATCCTTGTGGCACTCCACTGGTCACAGGCTTCCAGTCTGAAAAACAACCCTCCATATGTTGCATTATTATAAGCAGCTTATTTCACTCTAATCAACAGTCATTTTTTAAAGTCTTTGGAGACCTTGCTTTGCTTTTCTTATGTTTATTACCTTATTATATTGGTCCTAACTTTCTCAGTTAACTCCAACCGTACTTGTTCAAAAAATGTATACTTCTCTAATTTACAGCAATTTACAGACAGACAATCTTCATCAACAGTTTCTTAACCAATAAACTTAGTTTTTCTGAGATGTAACTCTTTTTCTCACTGTTTCAAACTCTGTGAGCTGTTGCTTCACAGGTCCCACTGTCTCTCCCACTTTGCACTGGTCCCTCGCAGGTCCTGTTGCCTCTTCCACTCTATGCTGCTCCCTCACAGGCTCCACTGTCTCTGCCACTCTGCACTGCTCCCTTGCAAGTCTCGCTGCTTCTCCCACTCCCAAATTCAGTGATGTAGGGCTTGAGCCTCCACGATGATTGATATCCTCTCATCCAGATCCTACCGCCTTTTCAACTCCCAGTGTTGCTGATGTAGACCTGGGTTGGTGATGTCATTTCCTGTGGTGGTGTCATTTCCTGTTCTTTTTCTCAGGGGGTGGTAAATGGGGTCCCAGTCAATGAGAAAATGAATAGGAAATGACATCACCCCATTAGATGACATCACCAACCCAAAGAAGCCCAAACATATAAATAGAAAGCAGGAATCATCAGCAATGCTTTGTCTGGAGGCTCACTGAAGATCTTACCTAGTATGGTGACAAAATGTCTGACAATGAGCCTTCTAGCTCAGTGAGCAAACCTATATCCAGAACCTCAACTTGAGCGACAAATCATCTCAAAACTTGTTGACATCAGCTAAATGCCTTCTTAAAGTTAATATACATACCATCAATTACCATCATACCTTCACCAGTCACTTACCATGCTTCAACAACAAACTCAGTCTGGTTTGACAGATGCAATTAAGTTTTAACAAATCAGTACTGGTGTTCATTTATTACCTTCACCACTGAAACAGGGTGGAGACAGTGTTCTACCCTCTTCGTTCATCGGTTTGTCTGCAACCAATATATGTTTAAAAAAAAAAATGAATGGCTGTATTTCTGTGCACAGGTGTAGTGTAGGTTAGATGGGCTTCGGATTGGTTTCACAGGGCATGCTACATTGAGGGCCTGTACTGAGCTGTAATATTCTATGTTCTATGTTAGGTATGACTCAAGACAGAACTAATTACTTTTTGTGAAGTTCCAGATCCCTGGAATCTTTTTCACAGAATTCATTAGGTTTGGGAGATACGGCAATTTGTTTTAAGAAGTGTTGTATAGGTTGTTTAATTTAAAGTATACTGTTGACTTGTGGATTAGTTAATCTGCTGTGTTGGACTTTGTCAGTGCTTTCAAAGTTTTCAGGACAGGTGGATTATCCTGAAGTTGGTGAAATGGAAACTCTGAATAATAAGGCTTTTTTTCAACTTTGTAGGTGTAGAGAATCAAACAGACAAGGAAACACATGGCTTGAGGGATGGTGTGGGAGGGAGGGATTCAGATTTGTGGGACATTGGGAAAGGTTCTGGGGAAGGTGGGATTATTGCAGATTGGATGGTCTACACCTGAACCAGACTGAAACTAATGTCCTTGGGGTAGTTTTTGCTACTGCTATTGGGGAGGTTTTAAATTAATGTGGCAGGGGGCTGGGAACCAGAAGAGCAGACTAGTAGACAGTGAGGTGGAAACTAGAGACTGTAATGATCATGAAGTTAGCATTACTAAGGGAAAGGGTAGGCAGAGAGCAGATGAACACAAAAGAACTGGTGGCCTGAAGTGTACTGTTGGACTTTAGCTCAATCTACCAGCTTACTTTCATCTATGTGTGAGCCGAGTCCTGCGTGTTCTTTCAATGAAGCGATAGGAGAAGATATTCGGTCTCAAACTCTTAGTTTATTTTAGCAGTAAGTGGATAAAGTATACAGAGCTCTGGGTCTAGGACTTCCCGTCCCTGACAAACAGCAAAGTGTGTCAGTTCACGAAGTCCGACCTATTCCAGTCGCTGACCCAGTCTTTTATACAGTACAGAACGTCATGCAATCGCTGAGGTGGGATTGTCTTCTGATTGGCTGTTGATCTGACTCCACTCTCCGCCCCCTCGCATTCCCGGATGTCTAACCCCATGTGACCTCCTTCTGCCCGTGAAACAGAGCACCACGCGACCTCCTCTTGCGCGCAAAACAGATACATCATCAAAGGCTTCTGAATGCCGTGTGGACGAAGCCATATATTTACAGTACATACTTTAATGCAAGGAGTATAGTGGGTAAGGCAGATGAACTTGGGCTTGGATTGATGCCTGGGAGTATGACATTATTGTGATAACAGACTTGGTTGATGGAAGGGCATGATTGGCAACTAAATGTTCCAGGATATAGACGCTTCAGACAGGATCAGGAGGGAAGTAAAGGCAGGGGAGGAGTTGCATTGTTGGTCACGGATGATATCACAGCTGTGCTAAAGGAGGACTTGAGCAGTGAGGCATTATGAGTGGAGCTGAGAAATAAGGGTGCAATCACACTGTTGGGGCTGTATTACAGGCCTCCCAACAGTGAGCGTGAGGTAGAAGAACAAATAGGTAAACAGATTATGGAAAGATGTAGAGGCAAGAGTGTGGTGGTGATGGGAGATTTTAATTGTCCCAATATTGACTGGGATACAATTTGTGTCAGAGGTCTGGATGGGGTAGAATTTGTAAGGAGCATCCAGGAAAGTTTTCTAGAGCAGTATGTCAATAGTCCGACATTGGAAGAGGCCATATTGAACCTGGTGTTGGGGTAGAAGGTGGTAGAAGTTGCAGTGGGGGATTTCCTTGGGTATAGTGACTACAATTCTGTAAGCTTTAGAATACTTGTAGACAAAGGTAAGTGTAGTCCATGGGGAAGAGTACTAAACTGGACCAAGGCCAATTATAGAACATAGAACATGGAACAATACAGCACAGAACAGGCCCTTCGGCCCACGATGTTGTGCCGAACATTTGTCCTAGCTTAAGCACCCATCCATGTACCTATCCAATTTCCACTTAAAGGTCACCAATGATGCTGACTCTGCCACTCCCACAGGCAGCGCATTCCATGCCCCCATCACTCTCTGGGTAAAGAACCTACCCCTGACATCCCCCCATACCTTCCACCCTTCACCTTAAATTTATGTCCCCTTGTAACACTCTGTTGTACCTGGGAAAAAAGTCTCTGACTGTTTACTCTTATCTATTCCCCTGATCATCTTATAAACCTCTATCAAGTCACCCCTCATCCTTCACCGTTCCAATGAGAAAAGGCCTAGCACTCTCAACCTATCCTCGTACGACCTATTCTCCATTCCAGGCAACATCCTGGTAAATCTCCTCTGCACCCTCTCCAAAGCTTCCACATCTTTCCTAAAGTGAGGCGACCAGAACTGCACACAGTCCTCCAAATGTGGCCTTACCAAGGAACTGTACAGCTGCAACATCACCTCACGACTCTTGAATTCAATGCCTCTGCTAACGAACGCGAATACACCATAGGCCTTCTTACAAGCTCTATCCACCTGAGTGGCAACTTTCAAAGAGCTATGAACATAGACCCCAAGATCCCTCTGCTCCTCCACCTTACTAAGAACCCTACCGTTAACCCTGTATTCAGCATTCTTATTTGTCCTTCCAAAGTGGACAACCTCACACTTGGCAGGGTTGAACTCCATCTGCCACTCCTCAGCCCAGCTCTGCATCATATCTAAGTCCCTTTGCAGCTGACAACAGCCCTCCTCACTATCCACAACTCCACCAATCTTTGTATCGTCTGCAAATTTACTGACCCACCCTTCGAATCCCTCTTCCAAGTCATTAATAAAAATTACAAACAACAGAGGACCCAGAACTGATCCCTGCGGAACTCCACTTGTAACTGGGCTCCAGGCTGAATATTTACCATCTACCACCATTCTCTGACTTCGACCGGTTAGCCAGTTCTCTATCCAACTGGCCAAATTTCCCACTATCCCATGCCTCCTGACTTTCCGCATAAGCCTACCATGGGGACCTTATCAAATGCCTTACTAAAATCCATGTACACTACATCCACTGCTCTACCCTCATCCACATACTTGGTCACCTCCTCAAAGAATTCAATAAGACTTGTAAGGCAAGACCTACCCCTCACAAATCCGTGCTGGCTGTCCCTAATCAAGCAGTGGCTTTCCAGATACTCATAAATCCTATCCCTCAGTACCCTTTCTATTACTTTGCCTACCACCGAAGTAAGACTAACTGGCCTGTAATTCCCGGGGTTATCCCTATTCCCTTTTTTGAACAGGTGCACAACATTCGCCTCTCTCCAGTCCCCTGGTACCATCCCTGTTGACAGTGAAGACGAAAAGGTCATTGCCAACGGCTCTGCAATTTCCTCTCTTGCTTCCCACATAATCCTAGGATATATCCCATCAGGCCCGGGGGACTTGTCTATCCTCAAGTTTTTCAAAATGCCCAACACATCTTCCTTCCTAACAAGTATCTCCTCTAGCTTACCAGTCCGTTTCATACTCTTCTCTTCAACAATACGGTCCCTCTCATTTGTAAATACTGAAGAAAAGTACTCATTCAAGACCTCTCCTATCTCTTCTGACTCAATACACAGTCTCCCACTACTGTCCTTGATCGGACCTACCCTCGTTCTCGTCATTCTCATGTTTCTCACATACACATAAAATGCCTTTGGGTTATCCTTGATCCTACCCGCCAAAGATTTTTCATGCCCTGTCTTAGCTCTCCTAATCCCTTTCTTCAGCTCCCTCCTGGCTATCCTGTATCCCTCCAACGCTCTGTCTGAACCTTGTTTCCTCAACCTTATGTAAGCCTCCTTCTTCCTCTCTACTAGACATTCAACCTCCCTCGTCAACCAAGGTTCCATCACACGACCATCTCTTTCCTGCCTGACAGGTACATACATATCAAGGACACGTCGTATCTGTTCCTTGAAAAAGTTCCACATTTCAACGACATCCTTTCCTGACAGCCTATGCTCCCAACTTATGCTCCTCAAATCCTGTCTTACAGCATCATATTTACCCTTCCCCCGATTGTAAAACCTACCCTGTTGCACGCACCTATCTCTCTCCATAACCAAGGTAAAAGTAACAGAATTGTGGTCACCATCACCAAAATGCTCACCCACTAATAAGCCCATCACTTGTCCAAGTACCAAGTACCAAATCCAATATGGCCTTCCCGCTGGTCGGATGGTCTACATACTGTGTTAGAAAAGCTTCCTGGACACACTGCACAAACACCGCCCTGTCCAATCTATTTGATCTAAAGAGCTTCCAATCAATATTTGGGAAGTTGAAATCGCCCATGACTACTACCCTGTGGCTTCTGCACCTTTCCAAAATCAACTATATCAATTATATCAAAATTCGGCAGAAGCTGGGAAATGTGGATTGAGAGCAGCGATTTAAATGGAAGTCCACATTTGATATGTGGGATGCTGTCAAAGATAGGTTAAAGATAGTGCAGGTTAGGCGTGTCCCTTTGAAAACAAGGGATAGGAAAGGCAAGATTCGTAAACCGTGGATGACAGGAGAAATCATGCAACTAGCCAAGAGGAAAAGGGAAGAGTACATAAGGTCTAGGCAGCTAAGAACAGAACGGGCCTTGGAGGAATAACAGGAGAGTAGGACCAATCTTAAACGAAGAATCAAGCGGGGTAAAAGGGATCATGAAATATCTTTAGCGAGCAGAATTAAGGAGAATCCCAAAACCTTTTCTTCATATATAAGGGGCGGCACGGTGGCCTAGTCGTTAGCACTGCTGCCTCACAGCACCAGGGACCTGGGTTTGATTCAAGCCTCGGGCAACTGTCTGTGTGGAGTTTGCACATTCTTCCAGTGTCTGCGTGGGTTTCCTCCGGGCCCTCTGGTTTCCTCCCACATTCCAAAGATGTGCAGGTCAGGTAAATTGGCCATGCTAAATTGTCCAAAGTGTTAGGTGCATTAGGCAAGGGTAAACATAGGGTCGGGGTGGATTACTCTTTGGTGGGTCGGTGTGGACTTGTTGGCCTGAAGGGCCTGTTTCCATACTGTAGGGAATCTAACCTAAAGAAGCAAGAGGGTACTAGAGAAAGAGTTGGTCCACTAAAGGATAAGGAAGAAAGGTTGTGTGTCGAACCTGAGAAAATGGGTGAGATTCTCAATGATTACTTTGCATCAGTGTTCACTGAGGAAAGGGACATGATGAATGTTAAGATTAGAGATAAAAGTTTGTTTACTCTGGATCAGGTTGACAGAAGGAGGAAAGATATGTTGTGCAGGCTAAAGTATATTAAGGTGGACAAATCCCCAGAACCGGATGGGATCTATCCCAGGTTGCTGAGGGAGGTGAGAGAGGAAATAGATGGGAGCCTGACCCAGAATCTTTGTGGCATTCTTAAACACGGATGAGGTGCCGGAGGACTGGAGGGTTGCTCATGTTGTCCCCCTGTACAAGAAGGGGAGTAGGGATATTCCAGGTAACCACAGACCCAGTGAGCCTGTTGTCAGTGGTGGGAAAGTTGCTGCAGAAGGTATAAACCAAATATAAACCTACTTATATTTGGAAAAGAATGGGCTTATCAGTGATAGGCAACATGGTTTTGTGCGGGGGAGATCGTGCCTTACCAACTTAGAGTTCTTTGAGGAAATGACCAAGTTAATAGATGAAGGAAGGGCTGTAGATGTCATATTCATGGTCTTTAGTAAGGCGTTTGATAAGGTTCCCCATGGTAGACTAATGGAGAAAGTGAAGTCACATGTTGTGCAAGGTGTTCTAGCTAGGTGGATAAAGAACTGGTTGAGCATGAGACAGAGTAGTAGTTGAAGGGAGTTTCTTGAAATGGAGAAAGGTGACCAGTGGTGTCCCACAGGAGTCAGTGCTGGGGCCACAGTTGTTTGTGATATACATAAATAATATGGACGAGGGCACTGTTGGTCTGATCAGTAAGTTTGCAGATTGCATGAAGATTGGAGTTGCAGAAAGCATAGGGGATTGTCAAAGAATACAGGAGGATATAGATAGACTGGAGAGCTGGGCGGAGAAGTGGCAGATGGAGTTCAATCCAGGCAAATGTGAGGTGATGCACTTTGGGAAGTCTAATTCTAGAGTGAAATATACTATAAATGGAAGAGCCTTGAGAAAAGTTGATGAGCAGAGAGATCTGAGAGTGCAGGTCCATTGTACCCTGAAGGTTGCTGCACAGGTGGATAGAGTGGTCAAGAAGGCATATGGTATGCTTGCCTACATTGGACAGGGTATTGAGTATAAGAGCTGGCAGGTCATGTTAAAAGTGTACAAGACTTTGGTTCAGCCGCATCTAGAATACTGTGTACAGTTCTGGTCGCCACATTACCAAAAGGATGTGGACGCTTTGGAGAGGGTGCAGAGAAGGTTTACGAGGATGTTGCCTGGTATGAAGGCACTAGCTATGAAGAGAGGTTGAGTAGGTTAGGATTGTTTTCATTAGAAACAAGGAGATTGAGAGGGGTCCTTATTGAGGTCTACAAAATCATGAAGGGTATAGACAGGGTAGATAGAGAAAAGCTTTTTCCCAGGGTGAGGGATTCAATAACGAGGTCATGCGTTCAAGGTATGAGGTGAAAACTTTAAGGGGAATAAATGCTGAAAGTACTTAATACAGAGGGTGGTAGGTGCCTGGAACGCGTTGCCAGCAGAGGCAGGCACGGTAGATTCATTTAAGGTGCATCTGGACAGATGCATGAGTAGGTGGGGAGCAGAGGGATACAGATGCTTAGGAATTTGGCGATAGGTTTAGACAGTGGATTGGCTCAGGCTTGGAGGGCCGAAGAGCCTGTTTCTGGCCTGTAAATTTCCTTTGTTCTTTAGCTCAAAGGAAAATCTGTATGTTTGTAATAACATGGAACTGAAATGACATAGCAGAAATTTACACACTGCCCTCTCCACTTGCATCTTCCAAATGATAATTTTGTTGTAGCTGATCGCTTCCAACCAAGGTTCCCTGGTTTCTAATTACGAGATTAATTCCTTTCTCTGTTTGTTTAAGGAGAGATATAATATGCAATTTAGCAGTGCCCTGGTATCACTCCATAGCAAAGGAGGATTGAAAGGGTGTGACCAGAGCCTCCATTATTGTCACCTTGCGTTCTCTCTGTTCCGTTGGCCAGTATATCCCTTCTGGAATATTATCTCTCACCTTTCCCATGACATTGGCAATATTCCTGTATTGATGGAGACTGAAGCAAAGCATTAATTTTGTAATTTGGCCATGCTTCCTGTCTACGAGCAAAACTTCTTTTTATTTAGCTCCTAAGCAACTTTAGTCCAATGTCTTATTTTATGTAAAATACTTCTAGTTTACTTTCTTACTCACTAATCTATTCTCATGCTCTCTCTATGCCTTTTAAACTCTTTGTTTTGTATATTCATTTGGTTCTCATCTCTACTGTGAATCTTACATAAACTTCCTTAACTTGTCTTGATAGTTTGTTTCCAGGAACCTCGAGCTTTTGATGCCTTTTCTTTTATCCTTGTGAGAATCTGCCTTCTCTCTCAGGACCATCTCCACTTTGAAGGTCTCTCATTGTTCGATCACTGTTTTGCTGATCAGGTTTTGATTCCAGCCCACCATTTAGAATCATAGAATCCCTACAGTGCAGAAACAGGCCCTTCGGCCCAACAAGTCCACACTGACCCTTCGAACACCCAGACCCTTGAGCTATTATCCTATACTGACTAATGCACCTAACCTACATGTCACTGAACACTATGGGCAATTAAGCATGGCAAATACACCTGACCTGCACATCGTTGGACTGTGGGAGGAAATCAGAGCACCTGGAGGAAACCCGGGGAGAACGTGCAAACTCCATACAGACAGTCGCCCGAGGCTGGTATCGAAGCTGGGTCGCTGGCACTGTGAGACAGCAGTGCGAACCACTGAATCACTGTGCTGCCCCCAAGAAATTTCAGACATTTCCAGATCCTTTTTCAAATCATCAAATTTAGCTTTCTTTCAGTGAGGTTTCTTCACCTTTTTCCTTCTGCTTTTCCATAATTGATCCAACTGCTATCCTCATCACTTTAAGATCAGCTGCGTTTGCCCCTCAACCTGCCCCACTATTAGACCCACAACCATGTCACATCAAGAAAAGCCTTTTGTCCCTGTTATGTATGTTCTTTGGCATGCTGTTGTTTTATACCCAGTCTATATTAAGATTATTGGCCCTGTTATCAATATTGTTGTTAGTTTTGCATCTTCCTGAAATTTGTTTGCAGATCTTCTCTCTCATGCTGCTTCTAGTCTTTGGTGGCTTATTGTATTAAATCAGTATTAAGCTAATATCATGGTCCACTAAATGTCAGCAAAATTTGCTGCATCTGTTTATCGCATCAAAATAGTGAGGCAGCAGCATGTGGGAGTCCCTGGATGCCAGCACGATTCATGGTAAACATATCTGTGGTAAGTATTTCTGGCTAACTAGCTTTGGCTCAGAAGTTATAAGCTAGAGGCAATTGCCCAACAAATTGGAGAGTCTTTCAGCCTCTTTGGATGAGAGTACAGGGTATAGGGTGATAAGCAAGTTGACCATGGCACGGTGGTACACCATGGAAGACACACGTGGGAGGAGTGAAAAGGGATTTGGTGACAATATGGGGACAGTATTGATGAGGGAGATTGAACTGTTCTCTGTAGCAAAGAGCAAGAGCCCAGACAACGTTGTTGCCCACACAGTTGCAAGATTTGCACAACTGTTCGTGGCTGGAGAGGACTTGCAGTGATGAGGTGAACCTGGTGGTTGTGGTTGTGACATAAATAGGAAAAGGCAAGAGGTTCTGCATAGTCAGTATGAGGAGCTCAATGCCAAATTAAGAAGCTGAACCAAAAGGTTATTGTTTGTAATTGATTACTTGAACTATACATAAGTTGGTGCAGCGTGAGTAAGATTAAAGCAGTGGGTGACTCAAAGGCGAAGTTGGTGAAGTGGGTTTTGGGTCATGTAGCAATGTCACCAGACATGGGGCAAGTGGGCTGTATACTCCACCTGAACCATGCTGGGGCTGGTGTTCTATGAGCCCCATTATTGAGAAAAGTAGAGAGGGTTTAAATTAGTAGGGACAAGCGTAAATGTGGAGAGATGTGGCAAATCCATGTGAAGAGACAAGATGAAAGATGAAGATACTAATATAAGAAATGGTAAACACACTGTATTAGAAAAGGATATTGATGAGAAAGTAAGGATGGAAAAGGAGGTATGTGATGCATACTCAAAAATAATAATTGTAACAGGAATCAGGAAGAGTATCTCAAATGCAGAAGAGGACACTGCTGAAATAAGGAAGGCTAAGAGCAAGTGTGAGGAAAGGATTGCAGGCTGCACTAAAATCGTTCTTCAATCATAGCAGTAAAATATTGGTGAAGGATACAGTGAGTACATAAGACCATATGATATATAGGAGCAGAATTAGGCCATTTGGCCCCTTGGGTCATCTTCACCATTCAATCATGTCTGATATGTTTTTCAAACCCATTCTCCTTGACATGTCAGCCTTGAACCCCTTACTAATCAAGAGCATATTTATCTTTGTCTCAAGTCTCAATGGCTTGGCCTCCTATGTGGCATTGAGTTCCACAGATTAACCACCTGGCTGAAGAAATTCCTCCTCATCTCAGTTCTAAAGGGTTCTCCCTTCACTGTGAGGCTTTGCTGTCTGGTCTTGGTCTCTTCTAGTAGTGAAACAGCTTCCCCATATTCAGTCAATCCAGGCCCCTTAGAATTCTGTAAGTTTCAATCAGATCCCTCGACTCCATCCTTCTGAACTCCACCGAGTACGGCCTCAGAGTACTTAATCACTCCTAATATTCCTAGAATAATTCTGGTGAACCCCCTCCAATGCCAGCACATCCTTCATTAGCTATGGGGCCTAAAACTGCTCAGTACATTCTGTTCAGAGCCTCATAAAGCCTCAGCAGTGCATCTATGTTCTTGCATTCCAGCTCTCTGAAATGATTACTAACATTGCATTTGTTTTTTTAACTGCCAAATGAACCTGCATTTTAACCTTAAGAGACTAACACTCTTAACTTTCTTTATGCTTCAGATTTCTGAAGCCTTTTCTCATTTTGAAAATAGTCTATGCCTCTATTCTTCCTGTCAATATGCATAATGTCACATTTTCTCACATTGTTTTCCATCTGCAGCTTCTTTGCTCACTCTTCTAGCTTGTCCAACTCCTCCTGCAGCCTCCTCACTTCCTCAATGCTACCTGTCTATCTTCACCTGCAAACTTGGCAACAATGTCATCAGTTCCTTCGTCCAGTTTGTTAATTTTATACATGAATAGTTGTGGTCCCAACACTGACTCCCTGTGCAACTCCACTAGTCACCAGCTGCCATTTCTGAAAAAATCCCTTCGTCCCCAACTGTCTGCCTTCTGCCAGTCAGCCAAACCTCTATCCTTGCACCTAACACCATGGCTCTTATTTTATTTAACAGCCTCCCGTGTGGCACCTTGTCAAAGGCCTTGTGAAAATCCAAATAGACCACATGCACTGGCTCTTCTTTGTCTATCTTGCTCATTACCTCGAGTCATACAGCACGGAAGCAGACCTTTCAATCCAACTTGTCCACGTCAACCAAGTTTTCAAAACTAAATTAGTCCACTTTGCTGTATTTTGCCCAAATCCATCTGATCCCTCTTTATTCATGTATCTATCCAAATGTTTCAGTGTTGTAACTTTACCTGCAACTCCCTGTGGCAGTTCACTCTGCACACGAACCACTCTGCGTGGAAAATGTTGCCCCTTAGGTGTCTTTTAACTCTTTTCCTCTCACTTTAAAAATATGCCCCTAGTTTTGAAATCTCCCACCCTAGGGAAAGGAGCTTTGCTATTCACTTTATCTATGCCCCTCACAATGTTATAAGCCTCTATAAGGCCACCCCTCAACCTCATACACTCCAGTGAAAAAGAAGTCCCATCTATCCTTATAACTCAAAACTTCCAGTCCCAGCAAAGTCCTGCTGAATCTTTCCTGAACTTTCTCCAATTTAATAATAATCTTCTATTGCAGGGTGATCAGTACTCCAAAAGTGGCCTCACCACTATCCTGTACAACCTCAACATGACATCCCGTCTCCTGTACTCAGTGGTCTGAGCATTGAAAGCAAGCGTACTAAATGCCCTCTTAATCATCCTGTTCACCTGTGCCTCAGTTTCAAAGAACTGTGTACTTGAATCCCTAGGTCCCTCTGTTTTACAACACTGCCCAGGGCCCTACTATCAACTGCATTAGTCCTGCCCTTATTTCTTTTACCAAAATGCAAAATTTTGCATTTATCCAAATTAAGCTCCATTTGCCATTCCTCAGCTAGTTGGCCCAATTGATTAAGATCTCTTTGTAATCTTAGATAAGCACCTTCACTAGTAAACACAACATTTCCCAGAGAACATTGTGTTTAAGTTTTAAAAGACCATTTTACTTAGATTACTTACAGTGTAGGAACAGGCCCTTCGGCCCAGCAAGTCCACACCGACCCTCTGAAGAACAACCCACCCAGACCCATTCCCCTACATTTACTGTGTCTAACCTACACATCCCCGAACACTATGGACAATTTAGCATGGCCAATTCACCTGACCTGCACATTTTTGGACTGTGGGAGGAAACCGGAGCACCCGGAGGAAACCCACACAGACACAGGGAGAATGTGCAAACTCCACACAGTCAGTTGCCTGAGGCGGGAATTGAACCTGCGTCTCTGGCGCTGTGAGGCAGCAGTGCTAACCACTGTGCCAAAATGTCCATTGATCAAAGAAAATTTACTGAGGTGGGTTACATCCTTAAAGAGTCCTAACAGATTTGTCAGGCATGACCTCCCTTGACAAAGTGTGCCGAGTCAGCCCTATTTTATCATGTACTTTCAAGTACTCCACAATCTGACCCTTATAATCGACTCTCAAATCTTACCAATGACTGAGGTCAGGCTAACCTATCTGCTGCCTCCCTTCTTAAATAGGAGGGTTACATTAGCCATTTTCCAGTTCTCTGGGACCCTCCCTGACTCCAATGATTTATTAGATTAGATTAGATTACATTACAGTGTGGAAACAGGCCCTTCGGCCCAACAAGTCCTCACCGACCCGTCGAAGCGAAACCCACCCATTCCCTACATTTACCCCTTACCTAACACTGCGGGCAATTTAGCATGGCCAATTCACCTGACTGTGGGAGGAAACCGGAGCACCCGGAGGAAACCCACGCAGACACGGGGAGAATGTGCAAACTCCACACAGTCAGTTGCCTGAGTCGGGAACTGAACCCGGGTCTCCGGCACTGTGAGGCAGCAGTGCTAACCACTGTGCCACCGTGCCGCCCACACGGTGGCACAGTGGTTAGCACTGCTGCCTCACAGCGCCGGTGGTGAAAGATCATCACCAACGCCTCTAAAATCTCCTCAGCTAGCTTCTTCAGAACTCTGGCATGTAGTCATTGTGGTCCATGTGATTTATCCACTTTCAGACCTTTCAACTTCCTCAGCAGCCTTTTCATTTTACTCACCTCTGTCACGATTTTCTTGAATTCTGCTATGCTCCTGGTGGCTTCCACTGTGAAAATCAATGCAAAGTACTTGTTCAGTTCCTCTGCCATTTCTTTGTTGCCTGTTACTACTACTCCAGACTCATTTTCCAGCAGTCGAATGTCCACTCTTGCCGTAGCTTTTATATATGCAGGGCGCTTTGCTATAACACGACAGTTCTGTCCCTTTGCAACCTCTCCCTATAGAAAGTCGTACCAAGGGAAGCTGCTGTAGAAAACCCACTGGACCCGTTTGTGTTATGCAGCAATGTCCACCAGTCATGAATCGCGTTACAGCCAATTCACGCTGACAAAGCACGTGTCATAGAACTACCTGTATCTAATAATAACTCTTGCAACCTTATTTTACATGATTTAACGAGCTTGTCATCATATTTCCCTTTTGTGCTTTTTCAGTTATCCTCAGCTGGTTTTTTAAAGGCATCTTAATCCCCTGGCTTCCCACCATGTTATATGCTTTGTCTTTCACTTTGATGTTGTCCCTGAATTCTCTTGTCAGCCATTGTCGCCTCGTCCTCGAATTTCTTCTTCTTTGGAATGAATTCAGCAGGGTGATGGGAATCTAAGTTGCAGTTTGAGTGTACAGGAGGTTGAGAGTAGTGAGGTACAGTATTAAGGTTTCAAGGTCACAAGAGGGCCCCGGCAAGCAAGAAGTTGGTTTGAAGTGTGTCTACTTCAATGCCAGCAGCATCTGGAATAAGGTGGGTGAACTTGCAGCATAGGTTGATACTTGGGATTTCGATGTTGTGGCCATTTCGGAGACGTGGGTTTAGCAAGGACAGGAACGTTACTGCAGGTTCCGGGATTTAGATGTTTCAGTAGGGACAGAGAAGATGGTGACGGGGTGGGGTGGACATTGTTAATCAAGGACAGTATTATGGTGGCAGAAAGGACATTTGAGGACTTGGCTACTGAGGTGGTTAGAAACAGGAAAGGAGAGGTCACCCTGTTGGGAATTTTCTATAGGCGTCCGAATAGTTCCAGAGATGTAGAGGAAAGGATAGTAAAGATGATTCTCGATAGGAGCAAGAGTGACAGGGGAGTTGTACATAGATTTCTGAAGGTTGCCACCCAGATTGATAGGGTTGTTAAGCTTTTATTGGTAGAGAGATTGAGTTTTGGAGCCACAAGGTCATGCTGCAGTTATACCAAACTCTGGTGCAGCCGCATGTGGAGATTTGTGTACAGTTCTGGTCACTATTATAGGAAGCATGTGGAAGGTTTGGAAAGGGTTCAGAAGAGGTTTACTAGGATGTTGCCTGATATGAAGGGAAGGTCTTAGGAGGAATGGCTGTGGGACCATCTGTCGTCTTTCAATTTGGTAGCTTCTCTTATTTCCTTAGACACCCATGGCAGATTACCGCTTTTCTTACAGTCCGTCCTTTTCATTCGAATACGCTTTTGCTGAGCATTTTGAAAAATTTCTTTGGAAGTCCTCCACTGCTTGTCAACTGTCCCACCATAAAATCTTTGTTTCCAGTCTGCTTTAGCCTTATTCTATTGTAGTTCCCCTTGTTCAAGCACAGGACCCTGGTATTGAATTTTATCTTCACACTCACCATCTGTATTCTAAATTCAACTATACTATGATCACTGCTTCCAAGAGGATCCCTAACTATGAGGACATTAATCATTCCTGTCACAGGACCAGATCTAGGATAGCTGGCTCCCTCCGTGGTTCCATTACATACTGTTCAAGAAAACTATCACAGATACACTCAACGAACTCCTCCTCAAGGCTACACTGGCCGAGCTGGTTTGACCAATCTACATGTAGATTAAAATCCCTGCTGGGGGGGATCCAAGATGGCGGCGACCCAGTAAGACTGAGTCTATAGTGCTCCTCCCAAGACTTGGGCACAGTGGGTCACCTACCCCCTACCAAGCTCACCAAATCATTTATAAATCATTTTTAATAGTTTAGTAACTCAATTAGTTGTGTAATATTACATTTAAGCAACTTTATCCTAAGTTAAAATGACTAAAGGGAAGGGAGCCCGCAGCTCTCAGCAAGCAGGAACCCCTCCCCCACACTCTCCAGCTGCAGCAGAGGCGTCCACAGCTGCCCCGGGGGACTTACCTACAGTAGCAAGCCTTGCAGAAATGCTTTCCAAGCTTGACTCGAAGATCGATGCCTTTATCGTCGAATCCAGGAATCGTTGGGAGTCGCTGTCGGCCGCGCTGCAGAAGCACGACCGTGAAATTGAAGAAATTCAACGCCGAGTTGGAGGGGCGGAGCTAAAGGCCGCGACCTCGGAGACAACCGCTCAATCGGCCGTGGATCAGGTCCGGACTCTCGAGCAGCGAGTCCGGACCTTGGAAAATCATATTGACGACCTCGATAATCGAGGTCGTCGAAAAAATATTCGTTTGCTGGGCCTTCCCGAACGGGAAGAGGAAGGCCAGCTTACAGCATTCCTGGAGCAGTGGCTGCCACAACTTTTAAATCTGCAAGCTGGATCAGGCCAGGTAAGGGTGGAATGGGCCTACCGGGTAGCAATACGCGGGCCTGGCTCGAACCAGCGCCCACGCCCGGTCCTGTTCCGGCTGCAGAGCTACAGGGAGAGGCAGATACTCCTAGAAGCCTCTAGAAATCTCGGAAAAGACCCCCAAGCTATGATCTACAAAGGATCCAAGATCATGCTATTTCAGGACTTTTCCCCGGCTCTGGTTCGAAAGAGGAAGGCATTCGACGAGGCGAAGAAGCGTTTAAGGGACTTAAATGTACAGTACTCCTTACGCTACCCAGCGATGTTACGCTTTAACCATGAAGGATCTGTATATAACTTTGGATCACCAGAAAAGGCTAAGGAATTCTTGGACTCTCTTAGATAAACTGTAGGACATAATGGATGTTGGTCTGCCTTCCACCCCCCCCCGTTTTGGTTTATATCCCCTCCCTTTTTTTTTCTTACCTTATTGCTTAATATTATTATGGGGGGTGGGGAGAGGGATTTGATTTTCTCCCCCCCCCCCCCTTGGAGTTGTTTTCTGTTATTATTTTATGTATATATGAGGGGTGTATGTATATGTGTGTGTGTATGTATATATATGTATATATAAGCTGGGGGATTTGGTTAATGTTGGTGGGGGGAGGTGGTTACCTTATTCGATTTTACCTCTGTCTTTAGGAGCGGGGTTGTTTTTCCCTTCGTTATTTTGTATTATCATATTTAATTATTATTTGTTGAACTGGTAATTTTATAGTTATATGTTTATATATGGTATTAACATTACCAAATATACCCAGGTGTTGGTAGGGGTGGGGGTGGGGTGCTCACTGTTAACTCTAGCTTTGTATTATATTTGAATTTTCCTCATTTGATTGAGGAGTGCCTGGGTCAAGGGTGGGGCATCGGTTGGGAGAGGATATGAGGGATTTTTGGAGAGGAAGTGATGCCCCCTGGGAACAAGGGGGAAAGTCTCCACTTAGATACGTTTTATATATTTTTTTTATTTAGAAATAGTTTTTTACTGTATTGTTGTGGGTGTATTAAAGAGGGTTTATTTTTGTAAATTTTACATGTTCCATGCTCGTGATGTTCTGGATAGGGTTCCCCCTCCCGAGGGGTCTCGGATTGGCCCAGAGGATTATGGTTGATCAATCGGTTAAGTGGTGCACCTGGAATGTCAAGGGGAGTAATTCGCCACTTAAAAGGAAGAAAATATTATCGAATCTTAAGAAGGAAAGAGTTGATATAGCTCTCCTACAGGAGACACACCTGTCAGATAAAGAACACTTGAAATTACGACAGGGCGGATTTGATCAGGCCTTTTTTTCTTCTTTTAGCTCAAAAAGCAGGGGAGTTGTTATTCTTGTTCGGAAGAATTTCCCTTTCAAAATCCTAAAGCAGATAAAAGACGAATCTGGACGATATATCTTGATTAAAGCTCTCATAAATGGAGAGGAATATGGGATTTTAAATTTGTACTGCCCCCCGGCACACCCCTTTAAATTTATAACGGAAGCCTTTTCAAAATTGATGGCTTTTGATGCCCGTCATATAATTATAGGGGGAGACTTTAATTGTATTATGGATCCGGAAATAGACAGGATTCCCAAGAGTACTGCAGGAGTATCTCCCAGATCTAGACAATTGATGGATCTGAACAAAGAATTAGGATTAGTAGATGTATGGAGATGTCTTCATCCACAGGGTAGAGATTTTTCTTTCTACTCTAATCCTCATAAATGTCACACCAGAATTGATATGTTTTTTGCCCCCTCAATTTTTTTAAATTCCATATCATCCTGTAAAATAGGTAATATAGCAATTTCTGACCACGCTGCTGTATATATGGAAACTAAGGCGAGGAACAGTGGGACATCCCCTCGGCATTGGCGTATGGACCCCTTCTTAATAAAAGATAGTAAATTTGTAAAGTACTTCTCGCAAGAATTTAAAACTTTTTTAGAAATTAATTCAGGTACAGCTAGCAACCTGTCAATGATGTGGGAGACCATCAAAGCTTACACGCGAGGCTTGATCATCTCCTACTCAGCGACCCAGAAGAAATTAAAGGGAGAACAACAGCGTCTGCTTGAAGCCCGCTTAAAAGCGGCTGAAACAGCATACACTGATAGACCCTCTATTATTAAATTGCAAAGGATTACAGCTCTTAGGACAGCTCTAAATACTACACTTACTCAAACGGCTAAGAGGGAAATATTATTTGCAAAGCAAAGGTTATATGAATATGGCGACAAACCGGGTAGATACTTAGCATTTCTTGCAAAGAAAAAAAAGGCCCCTCAGACTATTATGTCTATCAAGGAAAGTACGGGTATTTTGACTCATGATCATAAAAAGATTAATGCGACCTTTAGAAAATTCTATTCTGAGTTATATAAATCACAGGATTGTGAAGATAGGACGAAGAGGATGCAGTCATTTTTTAAAAATTTGACTTTTCCAGACCTAACTCCGGAACAAGTATCGGTCCTAAATGCTCCTCTTACACCCCAAGAAATAGTTGATGCAATTAGGCACCTTCAAAATGGTAAGACGCCGGGCCCAGATGGCTTTCAAGCTGAATTCTATAAAGAATTTACAGAAATACTGGTTGGTCCACTTATGGATATGTATAACTATGCATATAGTCAGGGCTGTCTCCCGCCTTCGCTGAAAGAGGCAAATATCTCTCTTATCCTTAAAAAAGGAAAAGACCCAGAAGATTGTACATCATACAGACCAATATCCTTGCTAAATGTAGATTTTAAAATCCTCTCTAAAACGTTAGCACTGAGATTAGAAAGGATACTGCCACATATTATAAAGGAGGATCAGACGGGGTTTATTAAGGGCCGTAGATCATCCAATAATGTTAGAAGGGCTCTGAATATGATTCAAGCTTGTCATCAGGGAAAGATACCAGGAGTAGTGGTTTCATTAGACGCGGAAAAGGCATTTGATAGGGTCGAATGGTCATATTTGTTTTACACATTGGAGAGGTTTGGTGTTGGACAGGTGTTTACCAAATGGATCTCAACATTGTATAGTGATCCCAAAGCAGTTGTGGTTACCAATGGATTAGGCTCGGATAGCTTCAGTGTCGGTAGGGGCTGCCGTCAGGGATGTCCCCTCTCGCCATTGTTATTCACGCTAATAATTGAACCACTAGCAGAAGCTATACGAGCTGATCCTAATATAGTGGCCCCAAGGATTGGTACAGGTAAACATAAAATTACCCTTTATGCAGATGATGTTCTTCTATTCCTCAGTAACCCTTTGATGTCCATACCTCGCTTAATCCAAGTTATTAATACATTTAGTGCATTCTCAGGCTATAAAATTAACTTTTCAAAATCGGAGGCTATGCCAATGGGTGGCCTTGCTGTGATACCCCGCTTAGCGGACGGTTCCCTTTTTCCCTTTCGCTGGTCCCTGGAGGGTTTCTTATATTTAGGCATTTTTATTACCCCAGTATTTGGTCAGTTGTATAAGGCTAATTTTGTGTATTTATTGGAAAGGATAAGGCAGGACCTCCAGCGATGGGGAGACCTGCCAATTTCCTGGTTGGGTAGAATAGCATTAATCAAAATGAATATCCTGCCCCGTCTCCTATATCCTATGAGAATGCTTCCGGTGATGCTGCCGAGGACAGCTTTATGTAAATTATACGGCTGGCTGAGTTCCTTTATTTGGAACCATAGGCGGCCCCTTATTAAGCTGAAGAAGCTACAGCTTCCACAGGCAAGGGGTGGATTGGACTTCCCAGATTTTAGGAAATATCAATTAAGTTCCCTATTAAGTTATATAGCTGATTGGGTCTTGTCTGATCCACAATCAATCTGGTTGGACATCGAGGCTTCTCAAGTAAAATACCCACTTATTAACCTTTTATTCTCAGACAAGAGGAAAATCATTACAGATCACTGTAAAAACCCTATAATACTGAATACAATCAAGGCTTGGAATATAATGCGGCAAAATGAGGGTAATTCACATAAAACATCCCCCTATGCACCGATAGTGGGAGCATGGGGATTCCAACCGGGGTTAACAGATGCCACTTTTAAACTCTGGAGATCCAGGGGTATCTCATGTCTCGGGGACTTATTTAAGGATGGGGTCCTGATGTCTTTCGGACAGCTGCGTCAGAAATTCGGATTACCCAATGGAGACCTCTTTCGATACTTCCAAATTCGAGATTTTATACAGAAGAAGACTACGTTATTAGATAGTCTTTATAAATCCGATAGAGAATGTAGTGTCCTACGACCAGTGGGGGTATCTTCCGTCAGTAATATTTATCATTTGCTACATGATGAAGTATCGGGAGATATGGATAATCTGCTTAAAACATGGGATCAGGATCTGGGACTAGAAATCTCCACAGAAACGTGGAATGATATCTGGGAAAATGCTAGAAGAATTACTATTTGTAACAGAACCCAGGCTATCCAGCTGAAGATACTTCATAGGGCCCATATAGCACCGGTTCGATTGGCAAAATTTAAGGCAGGAGCATCTCCAATGTGTCCTAAATGCAAAATAGAGGTGGGCACTCTTGTACATTGCTTATGGACCTGTCATAAGATCCGTAGATATTGGACTAAAGTAGCAAGCACCCTGACAGAAATTTTAGGAACGGAAATAAAAGTGGACCCCGTATCTCTCCTCTTGGGCTTTTTGAACTTTCCCTCCCTGGACACGTACGGGAAGAGACTATTTTCTATTCTTTCTTTCTGTGCAAGGAAAAATATTTTGATGAACTGGGTGGCGGAGGGCCCCCCTGGACTTTCAAATTGGCACAGACTAATTATGGAATGTATTCCCCTTGACTTCTTGCTAATGAAATCTGTAACAGTAGTGGTATAGTCATTTAGGTTGAAAATGTGTTGCTGGAAAAGCGCAGCAGGTCAGGCAGCATCCAAGGAACAGGAGGATCGATGTTTCGGGCATAAGCCCTTCTTCATTTAGGTTGCCTACCACCAATCCACTGATTCCAAGCAGTCCCACAGAAACTGCCTCAGGCCAGCACTGTTTCTGATCTTTCAATTTCTGCTTGTAAGATGGTCGCAGGAACACAGCTCCTGGTGTAGGGTTTAACATCGGCATGGATAGAAGGTTGGCTAGCTCACAGGGAAATAAATATTACTTTTGCTAAGTAACAGTGGTGTGCCGCAGAGGTCGGTATGAGGACTGCAACTCTTTAAGTTTATGGAAATGACTTGAATGAAGAGAAAAAGGTATGCTTGCTCTGGAGTTTGATACATAGAGCTGGGATATCAACCAAGGCTTCAGAACAACATCTTGTCTTTGGTAGTTTAACAATGTCTCAGCGTGACATTGATTTAGGTTTACATGGGTCTCAGCGTGACATTGATTTAGGTTTACATGGCCTGCTGAATCATTCCCCTTCTGGTGACTGTGTGTGCACCTCATTGATTGCTGGTTTGTACCCTAGCACTCCAGCTTAGCTCAAACTACAGCTCGATATGACTCGATCATTCCTCTTCTCCCATCATGTTGCAGAAGGTGTCACTGGGGACCACACACCCCCTGCCCCCACCATCCTGTCTGTGGGAGGACCATTTTGTTTGCAGGCATCTGGCTGGTGCTGGGAGCCAATTATCAACATACCTGCCAGCCTTATTCAAGGCCTGATTACCCTCAACCGATATCCAGCGTGACAGAAAACAACTTAGCACTGTGCTGATGTCAGGCTGACTGACATTAACAATGAATTAAAATGACCAGCCAGCTTTTATTTCCAAACATCAAGCGACCATATCGTGATCAATCTGACATTGGATCTGCCTGACACTGCACTTTGTACTGCTATGGTTGTACATTCTACAAAGCCCCTGATGGCTCAGCGTTTCTATTGTGTGCCAGGGTGAGACTGTATGTGCTACTTTGCCTCCCGCTTCACCCAGTTGCTGCTCCATCCTGCTGCAGTGTGTTTGTTCAGTCTGAGCTGTCCTTTACGTGTCTCACGGGTCCTACAATACTCAACTTTTCCCCTCCCCACCCCTCCCCTGTTCTCCAGCCGCACCCCCCCCCCCCCCACATCGTGTCTGAGATCTCAAGAAAGCACACACAGACTCTTGACTGAGAGCTGTGCCCGAGCCTGCTGCACCTGTCTCCATCTATCTGCAGAGATTTTCTTTTTAAAGAAGAATTATTTCCATTGTTTGGAAAACTTGTGGGCCTTATCAAGGGTGAAACCTGTCGCCACACACTCAGCCTTGCCTTTGATAATGTCTTCCTTCAAACTGGACTTCTTACCGGAGATGATGGTGGACCACTGCACCCTGAGTTCCAATTCTGTGTGAGTACAAAGCCCAATGTCTGTGCATTGTGTGGCTCATACTGTTCGGGCTTTATGATCAGCTTCTATCATGCACATGCTTCGCCAGCATTTGATCATTCTGTCTCCCATCCTCGGACACTCAAACTTGATTGCTTGTTCTCTGTACGGTCCCAGTATTCTCTTGCTCAATATCCGTCTGGTTCTCTCTCATGCTTTCTGTGCAGCTCTCACTCACTTTGTCCCATCACTTACTCTCTGTACTGCCCTCACACCCTCTCTGCATGATCATTGCACCTTTTTGCTTGCTGTTGAGGCAGTCCTCACTTGTACTTTCAATCGAATCCCATCTCCTTGAGCTCACATTCTGCCCAGCGCTCCCGCACGAGCTTGCATTCCACCCAACCTGCGCATGAGTTTGTGCTCTGCCTGGTCTGCGCTCAAGCTTGCGCTCCTCCTGGCTCCACGCACAAACTTACATTTCTGCCCGGTCCCACCCTCGAGGCCGCGCTCTGCCCAGCCCTGTCTTCATCACACGCTGCCTGGCCCCACCCTGAGCTGCATTCTTGCCATTATGTCCTGTTCGATGCTTTGACCTCAACTGGGAGAGAATTCCATAGGCTCATTGCTCTCTGGATGAAGAGTTTTCTCCTCCTCTCAGTCCTCGAAGGCCTACCATGTTTCCTTAAACTTCCTTAATCAAATCCTTGTTTCTTCACTCCTCAGTATTGAGTAATATCCTTCCTTCACTCACCTTGTCTAGTCCTTTTAGATCTTTATTGGTTTCAATGAGATTCTCTCCCATCATTCTTCAAAATTCCAGTGAATATAGACCTAACCAATTCAGTCTCTCTTTGTACTTTAGTCCGCCATTCCAGGAATCAGTCTTTTGCCTGAAACGTCGATTTTTCTTTTCCCTGCTTCTCGGATGCTGCCTGACCTGCTGTGCTTTTCCAGCACCACACTAATCTTGACTTTGAAATTAGGGAGTCCACTCATCCGTCTAACAACAGCAGGGAAGAAGCTGTTCCTGAACCTGCTGACATGTGTGTTCAAGCTTCTGTATCTTCTGCCTGATGGAAGAGGTTGGACAAGAGCATTGCCGGGGTGCAATGGGCCTTTGATGTTGACAATCTTTCTGCAGCAACGGGCCATGTAAGGGGAGTCCATGGATAGAAGCTTGGTTTCAGTGATGGTCTTGGATGTGCACACAACCTCTGTAGTTTCTTACGTGTCCTGGGCAGCTGTACCAGGCCGTTATGCGCCCACACAGTGTGCTTTCAATGGTGCATCTGTAAAGGTTGGTGAGGGTCTTATAGACATGCCATATTTTGTGAGCTGCTGAAGGAAGAAGAGGCATGGTATGCCTCTTTGACTGTCACATCTGTGTGGGAATCCAGGATAGGTTGTCAGTTGTCGTCGCTCCTAGGAACTTGATGCTCTCCACCCTGTCAAACCTCAGCTCTGTTGATGTGCGGGAGGGGGATAGGGAGGGTCTGTTCTCTTCCCTTCTGTCTAAAGTCAGTTCTTTACTTTTGCCGGCATTGAAAGAGAGGGTGTTCTCATTGCACCTTGTCAGCAATCCCTCTATCTCCTTCCTGTATTGTGACTCATCGTTGTCCTACCATGGTGGTGTTATCAAACTTGTAGATGGCGTTCCTTTTGACTTTAGCAACACAGTCGTGGGTGTACAGGGAGTACAATAGGGGTCTGAGAACACATCCTTGGGGGGCTCCAGTGTTGAGTGTTATTATGGAGGAGGTGCTGTTGTCTATCTTCACTGATTGCGGTCCATGGGTCAGAATGCTGAAGATCCAGTTGCAGTGGGCAGAGCCGAGAGTTAGGTGTCGTAGTTTTGTAATCAGTCTGAACGGGATAATGGTATTGAAGGTGGAGTTGGAGTTGATGAGCAGGAGTCTGATGTGGGTGTCCTTGTTGTCCACATATTCCAGGGATGAGTGCAGGGGAAGGGAAATGTGGACATGTTACATCGCTCGGTAAATTGTAAAGGTTCGAGTTAGACTGGGAGACCAGAGTTGACGTGGGCCATGACCAGGCTGTCGAAGCATTTCATGATTGTGGAGGTCATGGGCTCACCGACCTCCACACTGCTGAAGCCAGGCACCACCTCCTACCGCCCCTTCGACCACGACCTCACCTCCCATCACCAAACCATCATATCCCAGACCAGCCACAACCATATCACCTCAGGAACTCTCCCATCCACAGCCTCCAACCTCATAGTCCCTGAACCTCACACTGCCCGGTTCTGCCTCTTCCCCAAACTCCACAAACCTGACTACCCCGGTTGATGACTTGTCTCCACCTGGTCCTGCCCCACTGAACATATGTCCTCATAGCTCGACATTGCCCTGTCCCCCTTGGTCCCCAGATATGTTCGGGACATGGCCCATGCCCTCCACCTCCTCCAAGACTTTCTTTTCCCCAGCCTCCAACGCCTCATCTTCACCATGGACATCCAGTCCATGTATGCATTCATCTGCACTGATGAAGGCCTCCAAGCCCTCTGTTTCTTCCTCTCCCCTGACCCAACCAATATCCCTCCACCGATACTGACTCAATTGGCAGAACTGGTCCTCACCCTCAACAACTTCTCTTCTGAATCCTCCTACTTCCCTCAGACCAAAAGGGTAGCCATGGGCACCCGCATGGGTCCCAGGTATGCCTGCCTCTTGGTAAGAAATGTGGAACAGTCCATCTTCCACAGTTACATTACCTCACCTTTTCCTCTGCTACATTGAATACTGTATTGGCGCCATTTCGTGCTCCCATGAGGAACTTAAACAGTTCATCAACTTCACTTACACCTGACACCCTGACCTTAAGTTCACCTGGGCCATCTCGGACACCTCCCTCCCCTTTCTGGACTTCTCTGCCTCCACTCTCCAACCCACTCAACACGGACAGGAATTTCAGTCCCACAGCTACCTGGACTGAACCACCTCCCAACATGATCCTTTACTCCCAATTCCTTCTCCTCTGCTGTATCTACTCCCAGGAGGAGGAATTCCACTCCAGGACATCCCAGGTGGCCTCCTATTTCAAGACTGCAATCTCCCTTCCCACATGATCAACAATCCCCTCCAGCACATGTCTTCCACTACTTGCACTTCTGCCCTTGAACCCCAGCCCTCCAACTGCAACAAGGATGCCCCCCCCCCCACTTTCACCCCACTTATCTCCAGATATAGCTTATCCTCCGCTGTTTCTGCTACCTGCAATCAGACCCCACCACCAGAGATATATTTCTCTCCCCACTCCTGTCTGTGTCCTGCTCAGCTCCTGAACTTATTACAGCCTTGATTCAAGCATGGACAAAGAAACTGAATTCTCGAGGTGAGGTGTGAGAAAACTGCCCTTGACATCAAGGAGCCCTAGCAAAACTATAATCAATAGGTCTCGGGAAAGGTCTTTGCTGTTTGGGATCACAGCTGGCACAGGAAGATTCTGTGATTGTTGAAGTTTGGTTGTATTTGCAGGATTTCCTCAGGGTAGTGTCCACGCCCAACCATCTTCAGCTGCTTCATCACTTCCCTCCATCATAAGGTCAGAGTGTGGATGTTTATGCTGGTGATTGCACCATTTGTGACTCGCCAGATACTGAACCGGTCCATGTTCAAATGCAACATGATCTGGGCAATATCTTGGCTTGGGTTTGGAAAGTAGCAAATAACATTCACGGATACAAATGCCAGGCAATGGTCATCACCAATAAGAGACAATATAACCACCACCCCATGACATTTAATGATGTTACCATCACTGAATTTCCCACTACCAACATCTAGCAGGTTACCTTTGACCATAAACTGAATTAGATTACAATGTAAAGACAAAGAGCAGGTCAGAGGCTAGTAACACTGCAGCGACTCACTTCCTGACTCCCCAAGCCTGCCTACATCTCCACGCACAAGTCAGGAGTGTGATGGAATGCTCCCCATTCCCGGAGGAGTGCAGCTCCAAAAACTTTCAAGAAGCTTGATACCATCAGGGACAAAGCAGCCGCCTTGATCCACAAACATTGTCCCTCCACCGTTGGCACTCAGAGGAAGCACTGCGTATTATCTGCAAGATGCACTGTAGAAGTTCACCAAATATCCTTAGCATCTGCCAAACCCACAGTCACTTACATCTAGAAGGAAAAAGGCAGCAGATACTTGGGAGAACCACCACTTGCTGATAGAAGGTGGATATATTTCCAAGTCAGGATAGCGAGTGGCTTGGAGGGAAACTTGCATGTAGTGGATCTGTTGTCCTAGTCCTTCTTGGAGTATTGTCGTGGGTTTGGAAGGTGCGGTCTAAAGAGCCTTGATGAATTTCTGCAGTCATTCTTATAGCTGGTACGTATTTCTGCGACTGCACATTGACATAGCCTCCACTCCCCTCACCATCAATCAGTCAGCTGTTTGGCCCTGGATAGTGTCAGGCTTCTTGAGTGTTGTTGGAGCTACAATCATCCAGGCAGCTGGGGAGTGTTCCATCATGCTCCTGACTTGTGCTTTCGTGGACAGGCTTGACGGGCATAATTTTAAATTGAAAGACAAGATGTTTTGATTAGATTTGAGGAAAAGCGTTTTCACCCAAAGGATGGTAAGAATCTGAGACGGTAGTTGAAGCAGGAAACCTCATAATCTTTTAAAAAGAACTTGGATGAGCTCTGGGCCTAGTGTGGAAGAGTGGAACTAGTGTAGATTGTATCATGTTTTTCATGGCACACACTTGATGGAGTGCAGTGTGTCTTCTGTCATCTGATTTTATAATCAGGAGGCAGGATTGCTCAAAAGCTCTGTCTTGACAGGAGGCATATTGGAAGGGATTTGATATGAGTGTCATGACCTCAAACTGCACAGAGTTTTAGATTGGTGAAAGGTGGGCTCAAGGCTTCAGCCAGGGAGCATTTAATTGAGTGATCATTAGCTTCTACCAGAGAGGCTGCTGAAAGGGTGTGCTGTCTTGCTGCCACATCGCTTCACCACTCTCTGTAACCCAGCACAACCTAATGCTTCCCGCACATCTGTTGGTCTGTGATTTTTTAATAATGATGCTACTTCTCCTTTGCCTAGATCGAAGAAGATGAATGGGTCTCTGGATCACCCCGACCAGCCCGATATCGACTCCATCAAGATGTTTGTTGGTCAGATTCCACGGTCTTGGTCAGAGAAGGAACTAAAGGAGCTCTTTGAGCAGCATGGCGCTGTATATGAAATCAATGTGCTTCGAGACAGGAGTCAGAATCCCCCTCAGAGTAAAGGTGAGCTTGCTAAATTTGTTGCATTTTGTCTTTAGTATATGCCTGCAAACACCAGGTTTCTGGGAGGCTGTTCAATAAATACAAGGTTGAACTCCACACAATTTGTGTATTTTGTGCGGCTTCAATTATTGCATTCTTCCTCGTCAGGGGCAAGTTGCAATACTGCCTTGTGGTTGGTATATCCACACGCAGAGGCTGGGCTGTTAGGAACCCAAAACTCTTATGCTGTGCTTACTTCTGGGGCCCCCTCAACTTGTGTAATTCTAAGATCCTTTTAGTTCTGGGTACTGATGCCTGCAGCATTTTTAAAAATACAATCCTAATTCTCAATCTTGCCATCCACTCAATAAAAATAGGAGTAGGAGTGGACCATTTACCCTTCAGCCTACTCCACCTCAGTAAGATCAGATATGATCTAATGGCCTTGACCCCCTCCGTAAAAAGGAGAAAGTGAGGACTGCAGATGCTGGAGATCAGACTTGAAAAATGTGATGCTGAAAAAGCACAGCAGGTCAGGCAGCGTCCGAGGAGCAGGAGAGTCGATGTTTCGGGCATAAGCTCTTCATCAGGAATGAGGGGGTGGCCCAAGGAGGCTGGCAGTTAAATGGGAGGGGGTGCGGGGCTGTGGGGAAGGGGTGGGGGTGGTGGGGAGTTGGGGGGGGAAGGTAGTTGGGAGTGTGATAGATAGATGGATGTGGAGTGTGATGGTAATATGTCAGAGGGGAGGTTGGAGTTGATAGGTGGGACGGAAGATGGACAGGTAGGACAGTTCAAGAGGGCGATGCCAAGTTGGAAGGTTGGATCTGGGATGGGGGGAAATGAAGAAATTGGGAAAACTACATTGTGATCCCATGTGGTCGAAGTGTTCCAAGGCAGAAGATGAGGTGTTCCTCCTCCAGGCGTTGGATGGTTAGAGTTTGGCAGTGCAGGAGACCCAGGACTTGCATGTCCTTGGCGGAGTAGGAGGGGGAGTTAAAGTGTTTGGCCACAGGGTGGTGGGGTTGTTTAATGCATGTGTCCCAGAGATGTTCTCCGAAACATTCTACAAGTTGGCATCCTACCTGCCCAATGTAAAGAAGACCACACCGAGAGCAACGGATACAGTAGATCACGTGGGTGGCAGTACAGGTAAATCTCTGCCAGATGTAGAAGGATGCTTTGGGGTCTTAGTTGGAGGTGTGGGCACAGGTTTTGCAATTCTTGCAGTGGCAAGGGAAGGTGCCGGGAGTGGAGGGTGGGTTGGTGGGGGCCGTGGACCTAACAAGGGAGTTGCGGGGGGAATAGTCTCTGCGGAGCGCAGATAGTGGTAGGGAGGGAAATATATTACTGGTGGTGGGATCTGTTTGTAGGTGACAGAAATGGCGGAGGATGATATGTTGTATCTGGAGGTTGGTGGGTTGGAAGGTGAGAACCAGGTGGGTATGAATCTTTTTGGTTGGAAATTCAAATGCACTTATATCTGCTGGTTCCCCTTAATCAACACTGTTTGTTACGTAGTTGCCAAAAACGGTAATACATTTCAGATCAGGGAAGGAGGACTGGAGAAGAGCTGAGTTGTATTGAGTGTGCTGACTACAGATGGCTCAAATAGCTGTGTGCTCTGGATCCCTTATAAGGGATGTTGCTAGTGCATTTGGTGGGGAAGCTGCAGTTGCTGAACAGTTGCATAACAGCTGCAGCTTTCATGGTGTGTGAGAAGTGGAGTTAACACCCAATCTGAGAGGCTGTTACACAGGTTTGTGTCAGTAAAAGGCAGAATGAAGTGGCAAATAGGGCACTGCTGCTTTTCTGCACCTTGGCATGTTCACAACACCTGGAGCGGTCAATAATTGATTAATGCCAGAGCAGGTGAGAAGGGTCATAAGGGAAGGGAAGCATTCTTACTGTTTACTCTTTGCCTTTCTTTTTTAGGCTGTTGCTTTGTAACATTTTATACACGTAAGGCAGCACTGGAAGCACAAAATGCTCTTCACAATATGAAGATTCTGCCTGGGGTGAGTATGCGCATGCTCGCTGTGGTATTTAAGAGGTCAGGTACTGGCGTCGACTTTGTGAGAGTTGTGTCTTCAGAACCAAATTAACAGAGTACTGTGCCTGTCGTTAAACATGGAACTTTGTCTTCATATAAGGCCTCTTAAGTCTGCTCTGCTAGCCAATGAGATTGATGGAGTAGCAGAAAGCATAGGGTCAAGGAATACAGGAGAACATAGACTGGAGAGTTGGGCGGAGAAGTGGCAGATGGAGTTCAATCCAAGCAAATGTGAGGTGATGCATTTTGGGAGGTCTAATTCTAGAGTGAATTATACTTTAAACAGAAGAGCCTTGGGAAAAATTGATAAGCAGAGAGATCTGGGAGTGCAGGTCCATTGTACCCTGAAGGTGGCTGCACAGGTGGATAGTGGTCAAAAAGGCATATGGTATGCTTGCCTTCATCGGACGGGGTATTGAGTATAAGAGCTGGCAGGTCATGTTAAAAGTGTACAAGACATTGGTTCGGCTGCATTTAGAAAACTGCGTACAGTTCTGGTCGCCACATTACCAAAAGGATGTGGACGCCCTGGAGAGGGTGCAGAGAAGGTTTACGAGGATATTGCCCGGTAAGGAAGGTGTTAGCTATGAAGAGAGGTTGAGTTGGTTAGGATTGTTTTAATTAGAAAAAAGGAGATTGAGGGAGTGACCTGATTGAGGTCTACAAAATCATGAAGGGTATAGATAGGGTGGATAGAGATAAGCTTTTTCCCAGGGTGTTCAAGGTGAGAGGAGAAATGTTTAAGGGGAATGCACACAGAAAGTACTTTACACAGAGGACGGTAGGTGCCTGGAGTGTGCTGGCAGCAGAGACAGGCACAGTAGATTCATTTAAGGTGCGTCTGGGTAGATGCATGAGTTGGTGGGGAGCAGAAGGACACAGATCCTTAGGAATTGGGCGATAGGTTTAGACAGTGGATTTGGATCTGTACAGGCTTGGAGGACTGAAGGGCCTGTTCCGGGGCTGTAAATTTTCTTTGCTCTTCCTTTGAGATCATGGCTGATCTGAAAACCCTCAACTCCATTTTGCTACCTTAGGTCAGGTGAATTGGCCATGCTAAATTGCCTGGACTTGGTGGACTTTCAGAATTTGCAAATTAGAAGAAACTTCCATGTTTTGTGAACTGAGAGGTGGACAGTGTTAAAAGTAAGAACAAGTTGATGGAATAAGAAGATAGTGATGAAATTTAAGTTAGAGCAATGTGAATTGATTTGTTTTGTTGGGAGTAATGCAGAGAAACAACTTGTAACGAACAGTACAATTTAAAAGAGGTGGAGAGGCAGTAGAAACTGGAAGGACAGGTGGAAGTATGGTTAATAAGATGTCCAGCATCCTGGGTTATATCATTAGTGACACATACTACAAAAGCAAGGAGGTTATGTTAACATGTGTAGACCTGTTGGATGATTAGGTGCAATGCTGGGAACACAATTTCATGGAGAAGTGGAGGTGTTGAAGACGGTGCAATTTTTTGAAGAAGTAACAAAGAGGACAGAGCAGTAGACATGATCTATATGGACTTGAGTAAGGTGTTCGACAAGGTTCCTCATACGAGACTGCTTAGTAAGGTTAAATCTCACGGAATACAGGGAGAACTGGCCATTTGGATACAGAACTGGCTCGAAGATAGAGGACAGCGGGTGGTGGTAGAGGGTTGCTTTTCAGACTAGAGGCCTGTGACCAGTGGAGTGCCACAAGGATCTGTGCTGGGACCACTACTTTTCATCGTTTATATAAATGATTTGGATGTGAACATAGGAGGTATAGTTAGTAAGTTTGCAGATGACACCAAAGTTGGAGGTGTAGCGGACAGTGAAGTAGGTTACCTCAGATTACAATGGGATCTTGACCAGATGGGCCAATGGGCTGAGGAGTGGCAGATGGAGTTTAATTTAGATAAGTGCGAGGTGCTGCAATTTGGCAAAGCAAATCAGAGCAGGACTTATACACTCCATGGGAAGGTCCGAGGGAGTGTTGCTGAACAAAGAGACCTTGAAGTGCAGGTACATAGTTCCTTGAAGGTGGAGTCGCAGGTAGATAGGATAGTGAAGGAGGCGTTTGGTATGCTTTCCTTTATTGGTCAGGGATTGAGTATAGGAGACGGGAGGTCATGTTGCAGCTGTACAGGACATTGGTTAGGCCACTGTTGGAATATTGCATGCAATTCTGGTCTCCTTCCTGTCGGAAAGATATTGTGAAACTTGAAAGGATTCAGAAAAGATTTGCAAGGGTGTTGCCAGGGTTGGAGGATCTGAGCCAAAGGGAGAGGCTGAATGTCCTGGGGCTGTTTTCCCTGGAGCACTGGAGGCTGAGGGGTGACCTTATAGAGGTTTATCAATCATGAGAGGCAGCGATAGGATAAGTGGACAAAGTCTTTTCCCTGGGGTGGGGGAGTCCAGAACTAGAGGGCATAGGTTTAAGGTGAGAGGGGAAAGATATAAAAGGGAACAAAGGGGCAACTTCTTCACACAGAAGGTGGTGTGTGTATGGAATGAGCTACCAGAGGAAATAGTGGAGGCTGGTACAATTGTAGCATTTAAAAGGCCTCTGGATGGGTATATGAATAGGAAGGATTTGGAGGGATATGGGCCAACTGCTGGCAGATGGGATTAGATTAGGTTAGGATATCTGGTCAGCATGGATGAGTTAGACCGATGGGTCTGTTTCCGGGCTGTATATATCTCTCTGACTCGATGAAAATGGTATCGGGAATGAAGAACTTTAGTTGTTAGGACAGATTTGAGAAGTTGAGACTGTTTTCCTTGGCTAAGAAAAGACTGAGGGGACATTTGATTGAGCTGTTCAAAATTATGAAGGGTCTGGACAGTATAAATGTTAGAAAATCTTCCCAATAATGGAAGAATAGAGAGCACAAGTTGAAGATGATTAGCCAAAGAAGCAAAGTATTAAGATAAGGACGGCAAGATTCGGGAACCTTGGATGACCAGAGAAATTGTTGAAAAATGTGCTGGAAAAACACAGCAGGCCAGGCAGCATCCGAGGAGCAGGAGAATCGACGTTTCGGGCATAAGCCCTTCTTCAGAGAAATTGAGAACTTAGTCAAAAAGGAGGCATACGTAAGGTTTAGGAAGCTGAAAACAAACATAATAAAAAGATGGCAGAAAACGCAAACAAGAAATTAGTAGGGCTTAAAGGGATGATGAAATGTCTTTGGCAAATAGGATTAAGGAAAATCCTAAGGCATTTTATCCACATATAAAGAGCAGGAGGGTAGTCTGGGAAAGGGTAAGTTCATTCGAGGAACTGTTTGCATGGGTTTGATAACAACAGAAATTCAAATCTGACTAAACTTGATTGAATTTGAGGAAGGAGAAAGTGAGGCCTGCAGATGCTGGAGATCAGAGCTGAAAATGTGTTGCTGGAAAAGCGCAGCAGGTCAGGCAGCATCCAAGGAACAGGAGGATCGACGTTTCTGGCATAAGCCCTTCAGGAATGAGGAAAGTGTGTCCAGCAGGCTAAGATAAAAGGTAGGGAGGAGGGACTTGGGGGAGGGGCGTTGGGAATGCGATAGGTGGAGGGAGGTCAAGGTGAGGGTGATAGCCCGGAGTGGGGTGGGGGCGGAGAGGTCAGGAAGAAGATTGCAGGTTAGGAAGGCGGTGCTGAGTTCGAGGGATTTGACTGAGACAAGGTGGGGGCAGGGGAAATGAGGAAACTGGAGAAATCTGAGTTCATCCATTGTGGTTGGAGGGTTCCTAGGCGGAAGATGAGGCGCTCTTCCTCCAACCATCGTGTTGCCATGGTCTGGCGGTGGAGGAGTCCAAGGACCTGCATATCCTTGGTGGAGTGGGAGGGGGAGTTGAAGTGTTGAGCCACGGGATGGTTGGGTTGGTTGGTCCGGGTGTCCCAGAGGTGTTCTCTGAAACGTTCCACAAGTAGGCGGCCTGTCTCCCCAATGTAGAGGAGGCCACATCGGGTGCAGCAGATGCAATAGATGATGTGTGTGGAGGTGCAGGTGAATTTGTGGCGGATATGGAAGTGTCCCTTGGGGCCTTGGAGGGAAGTAAGGGGGGAGGTGTGGGCACAAGTTTTGCATTTCTTGCGGTTGCAGGGGAAGGTGCCGGGAGTGGAGGTTGGATTGATGGGGGGGTGTGGACCGGACGAGGGAGTCACGGAGGGAGTGGTCTTTTCGGAACGCTGATAGGGGAGGGGAGGGGAGGGGAGGGGAATATATCCCTGGTGGTGGGGTCCGTTTGGAGGTGGCGGAAATGACGGCGGATGATACGCTGTACATGGAGGTTGGTGGGGTGGTAGGTGAGGACCAGTGGGGTTCTGTCCTGGTGGTGGTTGGAGGGGCGGGGCTCAAGGACGGAGGAGCAGGAAGTGGAAGAGATGCGGTGGAGGGCATCGTCGACCACGTCGGGGGGGGAAATTGCGGTCCTTGAAGAAGGAGGCTATCTGGGTTGTACGGATTTAGAACTGGTCCTCCTGGTAGCAAATGCGACGGAGACAAAGGAATTGGGAATATGGGATGGCGTTTTTACAGGGGGCAGGGTGGGAGGAGGTGTAGTCTAGGTAGCTGTGGGAGTTGGTCGGTTTACAGTAAATGTCCGTGTTGATTCGGTCGCCCGAGATAGAAATGGAAAGGCATCCGCTGCACCCGATGTGGTCTCCTCTATATTGGGGAGGAGTTTGCACGTTCTTGCCATGTCTGCCTGCTTTGGTTTCCTCCACCAGTCTAAAATAGTGCAAGTTAGGTGGATTGGCCAAGCTAGATTGCCCTGTAGTGTTCAGGGGTGTGCAGGCTGTGTAGATTAGCCACAGTTAATATGGGATTATGGGGAATAAAGTGGGATGTTCTTCAGTGGGTCAGTGCAGACTTAATGGGCTGAATGGATCCTTTCTGCACTGAAAGGATTCTATGTAACTGCATTTGATTGTTATTAAGCCCTGTGTGACTTATGAAAAGCCTTTTGGAAACGAAATCTGACATCCTTACCTGGTCTTTGCTGCCGATGATTCCAGACTGTGGGCAGTTGGTATTGGGCAATAAATGCTGGCTTGGCCAGAGACATCCACATCTGTGAACAAGTAGATCAACCTTTGTAGGTATGGCACTTATGGTAGACCTAGAATGAAAGATGAGATTGACTAACTTTTAGTCATCTGGCACAGATACACTTGATGAGTGATCTCCTATTATCTGTTTAAATTTGAAGAGTTTTGATGTAGGTTTTGAAAATAGCAGAGATTTTAGACAGAGTAAATGGAAGGACATAATTTCAGACATTTGTAGGTTTGTGGGAGGGCACAGATTTAAACGGGATCATTGGAAGTAGCAGAAGCCTCCTCAGATGAAAGTTTGGCATGCACTGCTTGATTGCGTAATGGACACAGATTCACACCGAACCTGCAGAACGATATTGTTGAGATATGAGGAAATGACCGTCGAAAGCAGCATTAATGAGCCTGCTCTTTGAAAGATCTAATGAACATTCAGTTGGCTCTTGTGCTCTCCTCCTCTGATCCTGTGCTTATTCTGTGCTGTTTCTGATTTCAAAAGAGCATTCGATAACCCTAACAGAATTTATTATTTTGTCTTTTGATTTATTCCCATCAATGTAGTTGTCCTTCTAATTTGCTCTTGCAGTCACTTTGTTAAAGTCTTTTCCCCTTTGGGATGAACCTTGATCTTAGTTCTCCTTGTTCACCCATCTCTTGACTCTTCTGTGCTCTGGTTACAGTGTGGCATTCTCCCTACTGACCATTTAGCAATATGGGGGCTCCCTCATTACTGACCATCTAATAGTCCAACGGTCCTTCAGTACTGGCCCTCTCACAATGCGATGCTCCTTCAGCACTGACCCTTCAAGAGTGTGGTGTTCCCTCAGCAACAACTCTCTGACAGTGTGACACTCCCTCGGTACATCACAGAATTGTCAGTTTGAATTTTTTAACTTGAGCCCTGGGTGCAGATATACTGAGAGCTGTTTCAGCGCAGGATTGCTCTTGAGTGTTATTGATTGATCCATTGCTTTTCCTTCTCTTTCTCCAGATGCACCATCCTATACAGATGAAACCAGCTGACAGTGAGAAGAATAATGGTGAGTTAGTCCCTTCCTCTGAAAGCACCCATCAGTGTCCTCATGTCAGAAAGCTGAACCCCTCAGCAATCTGACTCCCTCAAGCCTGTTCAGCCATTCAATCAGCTTTTCCCAATGTGGGCACAAAACCTCATATACTTACCATTGACCATGTTTCTGAATTTCACTCCTGAAAGTCTGTGTCTAATTTTTAGACAGTGTCCCCTAGTGTCAGGCCAGTGAAAATAATTTCTTTCCAGATATACTCTCAGTTCTTCTCTCTCAACCCTCTGTCAACTCAGCTCTTTTACACTGATAATTCCAGGGAATAAACTCCTAATTTGTAGCACTGGGAGAGTTGGTGTATGTGCCTTTCTACATCCATAACTATCTGTTGCTGAAGTAATTCCTTCCCTTGTTTCATTGCAGCGGTGGAGGACAGAAAGCTATTTGTGGGGATGATTTCCAAAAAGTGCAATGAGAATGATGTCCGTGTCATGTTTTCACCATTTGGACAGATAGAAGAATGTCGAATATTGCGAGGCCCAGACGGACTGAGTCGAGGTCAGTGGAACCAATGTTTCAGGGCTTGGGGGTTGTGGGATACAGGGAGAAGGTGGGCGTTTGTGGTGGAGAATAGCTGGTTAATGGCTGCGATTGAAATTTGGAGTTTCCAGATCATCTGGAGCTAAAGACTGGGTAATCTGTTCTCGTGGTTGAAAGATAAACACTGTTTGGGACAGTGCCGTGACAGTCCGCATTCAGTGTGCTCATGGGATTCCTCCTGCCTCATCCCTCCTCCCTGCTCTTGATGTAGGTGGAGGTCTGATAAAGAATTTTAAAAAACAAAGCAAGAGATGCAAGAGACGCTGTCTCTGGGGTGGTGTACTTTGTGTGTGGATGGGTAAGGATGTGGGAAGAGTGGTGGGGAGAGAGTGAGACAGTTAAGGAGCGTTTTAGTGAGCACAAGACTCAACGTTTTAAGTTTGTTATAGAAAAGCAAAAAAAGAGTTCTTGGATCGGGGTAAGACAAATGTTATTAAAAGTCGGATCTGGCCAAAGTAAACTGGGAACTGCTACTTGGGGGAAAATCTATAGCAGAAGAGCCATTTTGCTGCAGCGACGGTAACGGTGAGAGTGAGGACCAGGGGGCTGCTGGAAAGGTACATTTGTCATTTAAATACTTACTTTGTGGAATCAGCGGCCTCCATTTTGCAGCGGGAGCATGGTGAGGATCTGAGTAGGATTAGTCTAATTGTGCTCTGGGAAGGTGAGTGAACCGATATATTTGGGCAGTGGTTAAATCGGAGACATTACACATGTAGTATTTCTGACCTGCCGTCCTCCTGAAACCAAAAAAGACGACTCTGTGGTGTGTTGATAATGAAAGGTTTTTCCTTTTCTTTTTCATAGTGTGCTGGTAAGTAGTGTGATTGGTTTAAAAAAAAAGTAACTTCATTCATCTATTATTTGATATTATAGTTTGACAAATTCAAGCTTACGAGTAAAAATGGCAAGAGATCCCAGACCCGTGTTATGCTCCTCTTGCTCAATGTGGGAGTTCAGGGATACAGCTGATGTCCCTGACACCTTCACATGCAGGAAGTGTGTCCAGCTGTAGTTCTTCTTGGACCGCATTACAGCTCTGGATGGATTCACTTTGGAACATCGGCGATGCTGATGAGACTGTGGATAGCATGTTTAGTGAATTGGTCACACTGCAGATTAGGATTGCTGAGGGAGAAAGGGAGTGTGTGACCAAAAGGCAGAGAAAGAGCATGAAGGCAGTGCAGGTGTCCCCTACAGTCATTTCCTTCCAAAACAGGTATACGGGTTTGGATGCTGTTGGGGGAGATGGCTCACCGGGGAAGGCAGCTGTGGTCAGGTTCATGGAACCATGGTTGGCTCTGCAGAACAGAAACGTAGGAAAAAGAGTGGAATAGCTGTAGTCATAGGGGATTCAATTGTAAGGAGAGTAGATAAGTGGAAAACGAGACTCCAAATGGTATGTTGCCTCCCAGGTGCTCGAGTTAGGGATGTCCCAGATCAGCTGCAGGACATCTAAAGGGGGAGGGTGAACAGCCAGTTGTCGTGGTGCATACAGCACCAGTAATATAGGTAATAAACAGGATGAGATCCTATGAGCAGAATTTAGGGAATTAGGAGCCAAGTTAGAAAGTAGGACCTTGGAGGTAATGATCTCAGGATTGCTATCAGTGCCATGTGCTAGTCAGAGTAGAAATGAAAGAATATGCAGGAGGAATGAGTAGCTTGAGAGATAATGCAGGTGGGAGGGATTCAGAGTTTTGGGATATTGGGACCGGTTCTGGGGGAGGAGGGAGTATTACACCTGGGATGACTGTAACCAATGTCTTTGGGGGTGCTTTTGCTAACTCTGTTGGGAAGGGTTTGAACTAATGTGGCAGGGGGATAGGAACCAAATGAGGAGGTTAAGGACAGTAAGGTGATCGTGATTGCATCCTGTATGGAACTAGATAATGAAGTCAGCATGACTATGGGGAAGAGTAGGCAGGGAGCAGATGATGAATGCAAAGGGGCAGGTGGTGTGTGTGCATTTGCTTTAATGCAAGAAGTGTAGTAGGTAAGGCAGGTTAAAGTCGGGCTTGGATTAATACCTGGGAGTATGATGTTAGTGCTATTACTGAGACTTGGTTGAGGGAAGAGCAAGATTGGTAACTAAATATCCCAGGATATAGATGCTTCCGGTCGGATAGAGAGGGAGGTAAAATTGCAATATTGGTCAGAGAGAAAATCACAGTTGTGCTGAAGGGGGGCACGATGGAGGACTCGAGCAGTATAGGCAGAGCTCAGAAATAGGAAGGGTGCAGTAACAATGTTGGGGCTGTACTTCAGGCCTCCCAACGGCGAGTGTGAGATAGAGGTACAAATATGTGAACAGATTATGGAAAGATGTAGGAGCAACGGGGTGGTAATGATCGGAGATTTTAATTTTCCCAGCATTGACTGGGGTTCACTTAGTATTAGAGGTTTAAATGGAGCAGATTTTAAGGAGCATCCGGGAGGGTGTTCTAGAGCACTGTATAAATAGTTCAACTTGGGAAGGGGCCATACTGGACCTGGTAATAGGGAATGAGCCTGGCCAGGAGGCTGAAGTTTACTTTGGGAACAATGATCACAATTCTGTAAGTTTTAGGATACTTATGGACAAAGACAAGAGTGGTCCTGAAGAAGAGTGCTAAATTGGAGGAAGACCAACTACAGCAAAATTGAGCAGGAGCTGGGGAATGTGGATTGGGAGCAGCTGTTTGAAGGTAAATCCACATTTAATATGTGGGAGGCTTTTAAAGAGAGGATGATTAGAGTTCAGAAAAGGTATGTTCCTGTGAAAATGAGGGACAGAAATGGCAAGATTAGGGAACCATGGATGACTGATGAAATTGTGAGACTAGCTAAGAGGAAAAAGAAAGCATTCATAAGGTCTAGGTGACTGAAAACAGATGAAGCTTTCGAAGAATATCAGGAAAGTAGGACCATTCTGAAACAAGGAATTAAGAGGGCTAAAAGGGGTCATGAGATATCTTTAGCAAACAGGGTTAAGGAAAATCCCCAAGTCTTTTATTCGTAGATAAGGCGCATGAAGGTAACTAGGGAAAGGGTTGACCCACTCAAGCGCAAAAGAGGGAAGTTATGCGTGGAGTCAGAGAAAATGGGTGAGATTCTTAATGAGTACTTTGCGGTATTCATTGAGGGAGGGACATGACAGATAGAGGTTAGGGATGGATGTTTGATTACTCTAGGTCAAGTCGACGTAAGGAGGGAGGAAGTGTTGGGTATTCTAAAAGGCATTAAGGTGGACAAGTCTCCAGGTCCGGATGGGATCTCTCCCAGGTTACTGAGGGAAGTGAGAGAGGAAATAGCTGGAGTCTTAGCAGATATCTTTGCAACATCCTTGAACACGGGTGAGGTTCTGGAGGACTGGAGAATTGCTGATATTGTCCAATGTTTAAGAAGAGTAGCAAGGATAATCCAGGTAATTATAGACCGGTGAGCCTGGCGTCAATTGTAGGGAAGCTGCTGGAGAAGATACTGAGAGATAGAAAATGGGTTTATCAGTGATAGGCAGCATGGTTTTGTGCAGGGAAGGTCATGTCTTGCCAACTTAGTGGAATTCTTTGAGGAAGTGACAGAGTTGATTGATGAGGGAAGGGCTGCAGATGTCAAATACATGGACTTCAGTAAGGCATTTGATAAGGTTCCCCATGGTAGGCTGATGTTGCATGGGGTCCAGGGTGTACTAGCTAGATGGATAGAGAATTGGCTGGCCAACAGGCGACAGAGAGTAGTAGTGGAAGGGAGTTTCTCAGAATGGAGAACTGTGACCAGTGGTGTTCCACAGGGATCTGTGCTGGGACCACTGTTATTTGTGATATACATAAATGATCTGGAGGAAGGTATAGGTGGTCTGATTAGCAAGTTTGCAGATGACACTAAGATTGGTGGAGTAGCAGATAGTGAAGGGGACTGTCAGGGAATACAGCAGAATATGGATAGATTGGGGAGTTGGGCAGAGAAATGGCAGATGGAGTTCAGTCTGGACAAAGGTGTTGCATTTTGGAAGATCCAGTTCTAGAGTGAACTATATGGTAAGTGGAAAAGCCCTGGGGAGTATTGATGTACAGAGATCTGGATGCTGGCAATGCAGGTCGATAAAGTGGTTAAGAAGGCATACAGCATGCTTTCTTTCATTGGATAGAGTATGTTACAGTTGTATAGGACGTTGGTTTGGCCACATTACCAGAAGGATGTGCATGCTTTGGAGAAGATGCAGAGGACGTTCATCAGGACGTTGCCTGGCATGGAAGATGCTAGCTAAGAAGAGAGGTTGAGCAGATTAGGGTTATTTTCTTTAGAAAGATGGAGGTTGAGGGGGGACCTAATAGAGGTCTACAAAATCATGAGAGGTAAAGAAGCTTTTTCCCCAGAGTGGGGGAGTCAATTACTAGGGGTCACAAGTTCAAGGTGAGAGGGGAAAAAGGTTTAAGGGAGAAATGTGTGGGAAGTTCTTTACGTGGAGAGTAGTTGGTGTCTGGAACAAGTTGTCAGCGGATGTGGTAGAGGAGTCATTTAAGATGTATCTAGACAGATACATGAATGGGCAGGGAGCAGAGTGATATGGGTCCTTGGAAAATAGGTGACAGGTTTAATACAGGATTGAATTGGTGCAGGCTTGGAGGGCCGAAGGGCTTGTTCCTCTGCTTTAATATTCTTTGTCCTAAAAGTGGGGGCTGTTCAAAAAAGAAATGGGGAGAGTACAAGCCCAACAAGTTCCCCTTATGCTGAAATATAGGAGCAACAAGCCCAGAGAACCCTGGATGTCTCAGGAATGGTAAAAAGGAAAGGGGGAACAAATCAGTGGAAATCTTAATGGAGTTTGGAAAATGTGGGGGTGGGGGAAATCTTAAATCAGCAATTAGGAGGGCAAAGAGGGGTATGAAAAGAACACTGGCTAAAATTAAGGATAATCACAGCATATCAGGAGGAAGAGGATAACCAGAGGAAGAGTAAGGCCCATTAGGGACTGGGGTGGGGGCAAAGTCTGTGCGAGGAGCTGGAGGACATTGGTTGGGTGTTAAGTGAGTACTTCTGTCTTCACTAGGGAGAACTCTGGAAGAGGGACCAAAGTTTTTGAGCAGAGTGTTATAAGGAGTGATGAGATATTTGAGCTTTTGGAAGGTTTAAAACTGGACACGTACCCTGGGTCTGGATGAGTTGTATCCCAAGCTGCTGAGCAAAGTGAAGGAGGAAATTGCAGGAGCTTTGACCCAAATTTTTGATTCCTTTCCGGTTGCAGGGGAGGTGCCAGAGGACTGGAGGACAGTTAGTGATTTCACTTTTTAAAAAAAAAAGGTGTTAGAGATAGACCAGAGAAATGCAGATCAATAAGTCTGACATTGGTGGTCAGGAATGTTTTGGAGTAAGTTTTGAAAGAGAGAATTATACTCCATTTAGAATGTTTGACCAGAGATTGTCAGCGTGGCTTTGTCATACCTAACAGATTTGATTGAATTTTTCAAGGTGGAGATCAGGCGTGTAGATGAGGGAGTGCAGTTGATGCAGTTTGTGGATTGGTGAAAGCAAAGCCTTGACAAAGTCCCACATGTGAGACTCATAAAGAAGGTAAAAGCACATGGGATTCTAGGTAACTTGGCATATTGGGTCCAAAATTGGCTTAGTGACAGGAGACAGTAAAAGGTTATTTGTGTGACTGGAGGCTGGTGTCAAGTGTGGTGCTGGAAAAGCACAGCAGGTCAGACAGCATCTGAGGAGCGGGAGAATCAACGTTTCTGGCATAAGCCCTTCCTGATGAAGGGCTTATGCCTGAAACATTGATTCCCCTGCTCCTCGGATACTGTCTGACCTGTTGTGCTTTTCCAGCACCACACTCTCGACTCTGATCACCAGCATCTGCAGTCCTCACTTTCTCTTCCTGACTGGAGGCTGGTGTTCAGTGACGCACCACAAGGATTAATGCTGTGTCCCTTATTACAGTGAGGGAGTACAATAATAAGTAAGCTTGCAGATGACATGAAGATTTACTAGATGTGTAGTATTTAAGAAAGTCTTAGGTTGCAGGAAGCTATGCACAGATTGGTCAGATGGACAAATTAATGGCGGATGGAAGTTAAACTTGATAAGTGTAAGCTGATTCGCTTTGGAAGTCGGAACAAGACAAGGGAGCGCTCAATGAATGGCAGGACACTTGGAAGCTCAGAGGAATTTTGGGGTGCTTGTGCACAGATCCTTGAAGGTGGGAGGACAAGGAATTAAGGTAATTAAGAAGGTATACAGGAGCACTTGCCTTTATCCTTTTGAGGTATAGTTTGTAGGAACAGGAGGTTATGTTGGAGCTGTACAGAACTTTGGTTAGATCACAACTGGAGAACATGGTGCAGTTCTGGTCACCACACTATTGAAAGGATGTGATTGTAGGATGTTGCCTAGGATGAAGCATTTCAGCCACATTTCTTTCAAGCAGAGAAGGCTGAGAGGGCACCTGAGGTATATGGGATTATGAGGGCGTATGGTAGACAGGGAAGTAGGTGTTCTCCTTAGTTGAAGGAGGAATAATTTCAAGATGAAGGACAGCTGATTTAGATGGTGGTGAGAATCTGGAATGCAATACCTGGGAGGTAACCTCATAACCTAAATAAAGTGCATGGAAGAATACTTGAAATGTCATTCAAGGCTAGGGGCTGAAAATGGGGCTAGTAGTTTGGTGCAGACTGTCCACTCTGACTCTATGATGCTATAGTGTTACAAGCAGTTTGTAAGCAATTAACGTTCCTCACATTTCATCTGAATCTCAGCCAGAACCTGAAATTAGTGCCTCCTAAATTTGGTACCAACAGAGGTTTTCCTATGTCCATGCTTTTAAAAAGAATGAAAGAGGAAAACCAGGCAATTTGCCAAGCAGTTAACCTAACATTTATGGTGGGGGAGTTGTTAGAGTCTATGAACGATGATGGTGGTAAATGAACACCTCAAGTTTTTAGTTAGTCAGTGAGAGCCAGCATGGATTCATGACAGGTAAGTCATGCCTGACCAACTCATCAAATGTTTTGAAGAGGTGACTAAGGTAGTGGGCATGGAATGTCTGTGGATGCTTATATGGACTTCAGGAGGCAGTTTGGCCGTCTGAGTCTAGTTTTGCTATTCTAAAGGCCATGGTTGATCCAACATGCTTCACGTCTTTTTCCCTTTTCTGGTAATCCTTGATTCCCTTATTGATCAAGAATGTATCTGTTTCAGCCTGAAGTGTTCACAAGGACTTTGCCCTACAGCTCTCTGTGGCAAGGAGCTCCAAAGACCCTCAACCCTCTGAGAGATCAAATTTCTTCTCATCTCAGTCTCAAATTGGCGCTCCTTAATTCTGGTGCTAGATTATCCCATGAGGGGAAATTTCGTCTCAGCATTTACCCTGTCAAGCCCATTCAGAATCCAGTATGTTTCTATGAGATCACCTCTCACTTTTTCAAACCCGGAGACCCGGGTTCATTTCCCGCCTCAGGCAACTGTGGAGTTTGCACATTCTCCCCGTGTCTGCGTGGGTTTCCTCCGGGTGCCCCGGTTTCCTCCCACAGTCTAAAGATGTGCAGGTCAGGTGAATTGGACATGCTAAATTGCCCGTAGTGTTAAGTAAGGGGTAAATGTAGGGGTATGGGTGGGTTGCACTTCGGCGGGTCGGTGTGGACTTGTTGGGCCGAAGGGCCTGTTTCCACACTGTAATGTAATGTAATCTAATCAATGAACAGACAGCCAACATGTTAAGCTTTTGCTCATAAGACAATCCCTCCATTCCAAAGATCATCCTTGTAAACCTTTTGTTAAGTGCCTTCAATGAAATGATATCTTTCCTTAACTAATGAGACCAAACTGCTCTCAGTACTCCAGATGTGGTATCACTAGCACTGTGTACAGTTATAGAGTCTTAGAGTTACACAGCATGGTAACAGACGCATACGGTCCAACCAATCCATGCGGATTGTGTCCCAAACTAAACAAGTCCCACCTGCCTGCGCTTGGCCCATATCCCTCCAAACTTTTCCTATTCATGAATTTATCCAAATTTTAAACATTGTAACTGTACCTGCATCTTAGTACTTACTCTGGAAGTTCATTTCACACACATAGCATTCTCTGTGTAAGAAAAAATTGCCTCAGGTCCTTTTTAAATCTTTCTCCGCTCACCTTAAAATCATGCCCCCTAGTTTTGAACTCCCCCACTCGAGAGAAACTACCCTTGTCATTTGCCTTACCTATACCCCTCATAATTTTATAAACTTCAATAAAATACCTCAACCTCCTTTACTCCACTGAAAAAGGTCTTGGACTTTCCAGTTTATTTTTATATCTCAAATGCTCTATTCCCAGCAACATCCTGGTAAATCTTTTCTGAACCCTCTTCAGTTTATATCCATTCTATATACGGGGCGATCAGAACTGGACGCAGTACTCTAGAAGATGCTCTACCAACGTGCTGTGGAACCTCAACATGATGCCCCAACTCCTACACTCAAAGGTCTGAACAATGAAGGCAAGCATGCTTAACCACCCTATCAATTTGTGAGCCACATTTTAAAGAATTATGTACCTGAACCTCTAGGTGTCTCTGTTCTACAACACTACCCAGGGCTCTACCATTCATTGTCTAAGTCCTGTCCTTGTTTGTAATACCACAATGCAATACCTCACATTTATCCAAATCTGCCGTTCTGCAGCCCATTGGCTCGAATGATCAAGATCTCTTTGTAATCTTGGATAACCTTCTGCGCTGTCCACTTTATCACCAATTTTGGTGTTTTCTACTGCAAACTTAGTAACCATGCCTCCTCCATTCTCTTACAAATTATTTATATAAATGACAAACAAAAGTGGATCCAGCACAGATCCCCGTGGAACACTGCTGATCCTGGTCCGAGAAATAACCCTCTGTCACCATCTACAACCACTCCACAACTCTCTTACCATAAAGCCAATTTGGTCCTCACTTGGCAAGCTCATCCTGAATCCCATGCGATATAACTTTACTAATTAGTCTACCAAGTGGAACCTTGTCAAGGGCTTTACAAATGTCTAAGTAAACAACGTGTACTGGCTTCAATTTTTTTTTATTCCTTCATTAAAAAACTCAATCAAATTTGTGGGACACTATTTTTCTCGCACAAAGCCATGCAGGCTATCCCTAATCAACCTTTGACTCTCCAAATGAATATAAATCCTGTCTTTCAGAATCACCTCAAACAAATTACCCACCACCAATGTCAGACTCATGGGCCTATTGTTTCCAGGCTTCTCCTTGCAGCTTTTCTTAAACAATGGCATTACATTAGCCACCTCGGTCCTCCTGTACTTCGCCTGTGTTTATAGATGATACAAATATTTCTGCAAGGTGTCCTGCAGTTTTGTCTCTAACTTCTCACCATGTCCTGGGATACATTTGATCAGGTCCTGGAGATTTACCTACCTTTTGTTTTCTAAGACCTGCAGCAATTCCTTTTCTGTAATGTGAACTGTTTATTTCCCTGAGTTCTCCAGCTTCCATTTCTTCTCAACAGTAAAAGCAGTTGTGGAATGATTTCCGTACTGTCCTACTCCTTAAAATAAAGGCCAGCATTCCATTAGTCTTCTGATTACAAATTGCAACTGTGTACTATGTGAAATTAGGTGTAAAAAAAAGTTCTATTTTGAAGAGGAAGTGTTCTGATTATGATGTATTGCACATTTGACATCATTAAAAACATATTTTCTGCTGTCATATGTGGGATCTGGCTGTGCACAAATATCTTCCCAGATCACCCACATTAGATCGAAAATTATTCTTTTGGTTTGACTTATTATTGTCACACACTAAGATATAGGGAAAAATATGTTTTGCGGAGTGTTGAGACAAATTGCACCTTACATAAGGGTAATAGGAAGTAGAATCAGAGAGCAGGAGAGTCAGTGTTTCCAGCAGGACCCTTAATGAGGACTCGTACAGCAGGTCAAGCAGCATCAGAGGAGCAGGAGAGTCAGTGTTTCCAGCAGGACTCCTCTTCAGGCCTGTGCTTTTTCCAGCTCCACGTTTTATCGACTTTTTTCAGCATCTGCAGTTCTCACTGTCTCCAAGTAGAATGCAGAATATAGTGTTACAGCTGCAGAGAAGGTGCAGGGAAAGATCAAATCTAATATTTGACAGGTCCATTCATAAACCTGATAATAGCAGGGAAGTGGCTGTTCTTGAATCTGTTGACATTTTTTTTTAAAAGTTCTGTACCTTCTGCCAGATCGAAGAGAGTATGACCGTGCACAGGGTGGGGGAGTGGCGGCGGCGGTGGCGGTATGGTGTGTGGTCTTCGATTATGCTGGCTGCTATCCTAGGGCAGTGGGAAATGGTGGAGTCAATGGAAGGAAGGCTGTTTGTTGTGATGGGCTGGGCTGTGTTCACAACTGTCTGTAATTCCTTACGGTCTTGGGTTGAGCAGTTGCCATACCAAGCTGTGATGCATCCAGGTAGATGCTTTCTATAGTGCACTTATAAAAATTGTCAAGGATCATTGTGGACATGCTGAATTTCCTTAGCCTTCTGAGGAGATAGCAGTGTTGAATGTGCTTTCTAGACATGGATGTACCAGGACAGATTGGTGACACTTACTCTGAGGAGTTTGAAGCTCTTGATGATCTCCACCTCAGCAGCATTGATGCAACAAGAGTGTCCTCCCCTCTGCTTCCAGGCGTCAATAACCAGCTCTTTTGTTTTGCTGACATTGAGGGAGGGAGAGAGAGGCCTTTATACCATGCCAGTAAGCTCGCTTGCGCTCTCTCTTTCCTGTACTCTGTCTTGTCGTTTTTTGAGATCCGACCCACTACGGTGATGTCGTCAGCAAATTTGTAAATGGAGTTAGAGCTGAATTTGGCTACATAGTTGAGTCTATAACGAGTGTAATAAGGGGCTGTGTATGCAGCCTTGCGGGACACTAGTGTTGAGGATTATTGTGGAAGGGGGTATTGTATATCCTTACTGATTACTGTCTGTGAGTCAGGAAGTTGAGGCTCCAGTTGCAGAGGGAGGAGCAGAGTCCTAGGTCTCAGAGCTTGGAGGTGTGTTTGGTTGGAATTATGGTGTTGCAGGTTGAGCTAAAGTCTATAAATAGGAGTCTGATGTAGGTATCCTTGTTATCCACATCTTCTAGGGATGAGTGTAGGGCCAGTCTGATGGTGTCCTGCATGGATCTATTGTGACGGTAGGTAAATTGTCATGGATTAAGGCAGTCTGGGAGGCTGGAGTTGATGTGCGCCATTGCTACTTGAAGTAGCAATGATGGATGTCAGAGCCACCGAGGTAATCATTAAGGCATGTTGCCTGATTTTTCTTTGGCACTGGGATGATGGTGGTCTTCTTGAAGCAGGTGGGAACATCACATCAGAGTAAAGAGAGATTAAGGATGTCCGTGAATACCCCTACCAGCTGGTCTGCGCAGGATCTGAGTGCACAGCCAGGGAGTTCATCCAGGCCAGTTGCTTTCTGTAGGTTAACTTTTAAGAAGGCCAATCAGATGACTGTGGTGGTGACTGGGTACAGGTGCACCTGAGACTGTCCATGCAGATAACTTTGTTTCACTGGCCTTCTATTTAAAACCAACATTGAATGCATTGAGCTCATCGGGGAGAGATGCATTATTGTCAGCGATTCTACTCAACTTCTCTTTGTCACTAGTTAGATCATGTAAGCCTTGCTGCAGTCAATATGAGTTTGTGTGGTTAGTCTGGGATTCTGATTCTTGGCGTAGCTGATGGCTTTGCGAGGATCGTGCCTCGATTCCCTGTATAAGTCAGGGTCACCAGACTTGAACGTTGCAGACCTGGACTTCAAGAGGGAGTGCATCGTCCGGTTGATCCATGGCTTCCAGCTGGGGAACACTCGGGTTGACCTCTTTGGCTCACAGTCCTTTACATACTTACTGAAGAAATGTGTGACAGTAGTGGCATACTCATTTACGTTGGCTGCTGACTTCTTGAATATGGACCAGTCCACTATCTCCAAGCTGTCAGATCTGTTACCTCAGGCCAGCATTGTACGACTTTCTGTAATGGATCCTCACACTCCAGTTAAGCCGGGAGAGGGAGCACAGCCTTATGGTCCGATTTACCGAAACATGGGCAGGGGATGGAACATTACACGTCTTTAATGGTTGTATAGCAATGACCAAGGGTGAGTGAACCTCTGGTGAAACGGGAGACGTGTTGATGGTATCTTGATCTCACACACTTGAGGTTGACCGGTTGAAGTCACCAGCTGCAGTGAACAAGGCTTCAGGATATTCCATCCCGGCTATTTGTGGCAGTACATATTTCATCAAGTGCACTCTTCACTTCAGCAAACGGTGGGATGTAAACTACTGTCAGGATAGCAGAAATAAATTCCCATGACAGGTTGTAGGGATGGCACTTCACCATTAGATACTCTCGGTCTGGGGAGCGGTAACTCACCAGGTTCATCACGTCCGAGTATCAAGAGTATGAATGGGTGATGAAATATGTCTACTAATCTAAACCCTTGCTTTTCTTCATTGTCATCTTGTCTTTGTAAATGCACGTCCCTGCACTCTCTTTAGCCATGGATCCCTGAAGACTAAGATGGAGGAGCAGAAGGAAGCCGATTATCTCATCAAGTCTGCTCAGTCATTTAGTCCAATCATGGCTCACCCCATCCATAACTCCATTTGTCTGCCTTTTTCCCATTTTCGACTCCCTTACGGATTAAAATCTGTCCATCTCAGCCTTGAATATAATTTAAGACCAATCCTCGATAGCCCTCTGTGGTAAAGAATTCCACAGATGCACTACCTTCTGACAGAAGGAATTCCTCCTATGTTGTAAGTGGGCAATCCCTTACTCTAAATTCTGCTCTTGGGTCCCAGACTCTCCCACAAAGGAAAACAACATCTGTATCTACCTTGTCATGTCCACTAAGAATCTTAAACAAAAACAGAAATTGCTGGAGAAACTTTCGAAGGTCTGACAGCATTTGTAGACGATAAGATGTAGGAGCAGAATTAAGCCATTTGGTTCATCGAGTCTCCTCCATTTCATCATGGCTGATATGTTGCTCAACTCAGTTCTCCTGCCTTCTTCCTGTAACCCCTGATTCCCTTACCAAGCAAGAACCTATCAGATTCCAAAATTAATATTGAATCCTGAAGACTTCAGGATCCCTAAGTGGAAAATGGGATGCAGTTCTCCCAGATTGTGCTGAGTCTCGCTGGAGCACTGTAGCAAGCCCGAGACTCAGATGTTGGCCAGGGAACACAATGGTGCTATGGAAGCTCAAGATCATTTTTGTGGATAAGATTCAATGTTCCACAAAGCAGTTGCCCAATCTGCGTTTCATCGCCACAGTGTAGAGGAGACCACACTATGAGCAGCAAGTGCAGTAGACTAGATTGATTGAAGTGTAGGTAAATTGCTACTTCATGTGGAAGATATAGGGGCCTTGAATAGTGAGAAGGCAGGTTTTGCACCACCTGCAAATGCTTGGGAAGGCGCCATGGGGATGTGGGGAAGTGTTGAGAGTGGAGGAAGTGTGCCGCAGAGGAAATGATCTCTGCGGAATGCCAGTGGGGTGGTGGTGATGATGGGGCATGTGAGTTTCTGAGTCTCGTGACAAAAATGGCAGCTTATGATCTTTTGGATGCCAATGCTAGTGCAATGTCCAGAGGGACCTTATGGTGTTGAGAGGGGCAAGAAGGGGTGATGGCAGAAGTATGGTAAATGAATCAGAAATGGCTCAGGCCCCTGTTGGCCATGGTGGCAGGAAATCCTCTGTTAAAGTAGAAGGTGGGCATTCCTGAAGCTCCCTTGTAGATGGTGGTATCATCAGGACAGGTGCGATGGACACTGAGAAACTGGATAAGTTGAATGGAATCTTGACGGGAAGCATGGCCAATTCACCTAACCTGTATATCTTTGGACTGTGGGAGGAAACTGGAGCACCTGGAGGAAACCCACGCAGATTAGATTAGATTACAGTGTGGAAACAGGCCCTTCGGCCCAACAAGTCCACACCGACCCGCCGAAGCGAAACCCACCCATACCCCTACATTTACTCCTTACCTAACACGACGGGCAATTTAGCATGGCCAATTCACCTGACCCTGCACATCTTTGGACTGTGGGAGGAAACCGGAGCACCCGGAGGAAACCCACGCAGACACGGGGAGAACGTGCAAACTCCACACAGTCAGTCGCCTGAGGCGGGAAGTGAACCCGGGTCTCAGGCGCTGTGAGGCAGCAGTGCTAACCACTGTGCCACCGTGCCGCCCACCGTGCCGCAGACTTGGGGAGAATGTGCAAACTCCACACAGACAGTTGCCTGAGGCGGGAATTGAACCCGGGTCTCTGGCGCTGTGAGGCAGCAATGCTAACCACTGTGCCACCATGCTGGCCAGCCTATCCCCAGAAATGGAAACAGATTCCAGTCAAGTTGAGAAAAGGAAGGGAGGAGTCAGATGGGACAGGTGAAGGCAACAAAGTGAGGACTGCAGATGCTGGAGATCAGAGTCGAAGAGTGTGGTGCTGGAAAAACACAGCCAGTCAGGCAGCATCCGAGGGACAGGAGGATCGATGTTTTGAGCATAAGCCCTTCATCAGATTCCTGCCAAAGTGAATAACTTCACATTTTCCCACATATTTCATCAACAAAGTTTTTGCGTGCTCACTTAAACTAGTCTCTATCCTTCTTGCAGCCACTTTGTGTCATTCTCATTACTTGCCTTCCCACCTGTTTTTTTAAGAGATATTTTTATTGAAAATTTAACATGTTTTTACAAGTTTACGAATAAAAAAACCCAAGTATAAACATTGATATACAATTAAATCTTAAATAACAAACAAAAAAAACCGAGAAAAGAAAAAAAGACAAAACTCAACTAACTACTAATCTAACCTACAAGTAACCAAAGTGTATAATTAAATCTCTTACATTACTTAAGAAAAGAAAAAGAAACGACGGATAACACAGAAATTGAGTACATGCTCGGAATGTGTTAACATCAGATCGTAACAAAACCCGTATTCGTGCGGGATTCCTCTCCCAAGGGGCCCCGGACCAGCCAGGGTCGTTGTCTCAATTAGATAAAAGCCCTTGTTAGAATGGCCGAAATATCTGTATCTGTGTAATTCAAGAAGGGCTGCCATATTTTATAGAATAATTCGGTTTTTTGGTGCACCATATTTGTAAGGAAGTCAAGGGGAATATATTCCCATGATTATTCTGTGCTAATTCAAAAGACCAGGACGGCACTCAGCCATTCAGTTCACCAAAATATTTCTCCTTGCACAGAAAGAGAGAATGGAAAATAATCTTTTCCCGTGCACATCCAGGGAAGGTAAGCTCGAAAAGCCCAAAAGGAGAGATACTGGATTCACTCTAATTTCCGTTCCCAAGATTTCTGTCAGAACATTTACTACTTTAGTCCAATATCTACGGATCTTATGACAGGTCCATAAGCAGTGTACAAGAGTGCCCACCTCTTTTTACATTTGGGACACATTGGAGATGCTCCTGCCTTGAATTTTGCCAATCGGTCAGGTGCTACATGGGCCTGTGAAGTATCTTCAACTGATTGGCCTGAGGTCTGTTGCAGATGGAGATTTTTCTGGCATTTTCCCAAATGTCATTCCACATTTCTATAGAGATTTCCAGCCCCAAATCCTGATCCCATGTTTTAAGCAAATTGTCCATATCTTCCGATAATTCATCATGTAATAAATTATAAAGAGTGCTGACCGAAGGTACCCCCATTGGCCATTACATTCTACGTTTTCTGTCTGATTTATAAAGACTATCTAATAGCGTAGTCGTCTTCTGTATGTAATCTCGAATTTGGAATTATCAAAAGATATCACCGTTAGGTAATCCAAATTTCTGATGCAACTGTTCAAAAGACATCAGGACCCCTTCCTTAAACAGATCCCCGAAACAGGAGATACCCCTGGATCTCCAGAGTTTGAAAGTGGCATCTGTAAGCCCCCGGTTGAAAGTTCGGAGCATAAGGGGATGTTTTATGTGAATTGCCCTCATTTTGCCGCATTATATTCCAAGCTTTAATTGTAGTTAGTATTATAGGGTTTTTACAGTGATCCGTGATGATTTTCCTCTTGTCTGAAACTAAGAGGTTAGTAAGTGGGCATTTTACTTGAGAAGCCTTGATGTCAAGCCAGATTGATTGTGGGTCAGACAAGACCCAATCGGCTATGTAGCTTAATAGGGAACTTTTCTGATATTTCCTAAAATCTGGAAAATCCAGTCCTCCCCTTGCCTGTGGAAGCTGTAGCTTCTTCAGCTTAATGAGGGGCCGCCTATGATTCCAGATGAAGGAACCCAGCCAGCCATAAAATTTACGTAATGCCAGCCTCGGCAGCATCACCAGAAGCATTCTCATAGGGTATAGGAGACGGGGCAGGACATTCATTTTAATTAGTGCTATTCTACCCAGCCAGGAAATTGGAAGGTCTCCCTATCGCTGGAGGTCCTGCCTTATCCTCTCCAGTAAATGCACAAAGTTAGCCTTGTATAGCTGGCCAAATACTGGGGTGATAAAAATGCCTAAATATAAGAAACCCTCCAGGGACCACCGAAAGGGAAAGTGGGATCCGTCCAATAGGTGGGATATACTAGCGTCCATTGGCATAGCCTCCGATTTTGAAAAATTAATTTCATAGCCTGAAAATACACTAAATGTATTAATAACTTGAATTAAGCGAGGCACGGACATCATGGGGTTACTGAGGAATAGGAGAACATCATCTGCGTATAGGGTAATTTTATGTTTACCTGTACCAATCCTCGGGGCCATTATATTAGGGTCAGCCGGTATCGCTTCTGCTAGTGGCTCGATTATTTGCGTAAACAACAATGGTGAGAGAGGACATCCCTGACAGCAGCCCCTACCCACACTGAAGCTATCCGAGCCTAGTCCATTGGTAACCACAACTGCTTTTGGCATCATTATACAATGTTGAGACCCATTTGTCAAACATCTTTCCAATGCCAAACCTTTCCAATGTGTAAAACAGATATGACCACTTAACCTTGTCAAATGCCTTTTCCGCGTCTAATGAGACTACTACTCCCAGTATCTTTCCCTGATGGCAGGCTTGAATCACATTCAAAACCCTTCTAACATTATTGGATGATCTACAGCTCTTAATAAACCCCATCTGATCCTCCTTTATGATGTATGGCAATACCCTTTCTAGCCTCAATGCTAACGTTTTAGAAAGAATTTTAAAATCTACATTTAGCAAGGATATTGGTTTGTATGACGCACAAGCGTGGTGTTCAGGGCTGTCCTAAGGGCCGTAATCCTTTGTAATTTGATAATAGAAGGTCTGTCAGCATATGCTGTTTCAGCCACTTTTAAGCGAGATTTGAGCAGATGCTGTTGTAGCCGAGTATGAAATGATCAAACCTCGTGTGTAAGCTTTGATGGTCTCCCACATCATTGATGGGTTGCTATCTGTACCTGAATTAATTTCTAAAAAAGTTTTAAATTCTTGAGAGAAGTACTTTACATATTTACTATCTTTCATCAGGAAGGAATCCATGTGCCAATGCCAGGGGGTGTCTCATTGTTCCTCGCCTTGATTTCCTTATATACAGCAGCGTGATCAGAAGTTGTTGTACTACCTATTTTACAGGATGATATGGAATTTAAAAAAATCGAGGGGGCAAAAAACATATCAATTCTGGTGTGACATTTATGTGGATTGGCGTAAAAAGAAAAATCTCCGCCCTGTGGGTGAAGGCATCTCCACACATCTTCTAGTCCTAATTCTTTGTTCAAATCCACCATTGTCTGGATCTGAGGGATACTCCTGCAGTACTCTTGGGAATCCTATCTATTTCCGGGTCCATAATACAATTAAAGTTTCCCCCTATAATTGTATGCCGAGCACCGAGAGCCATCAATTTGGAGAAGGCTTCCGTTATAAATTTAAAAGGATGTGCCGGGGGACAATACAGATTTAAGATCCCATATTCCTCTCCATTTATAAGGGCTTTAATCAGAAGATATCATCCAGATTCGTCTTTTATCTGATTTAGGATTTTGAAAGGGAGATTCTTCCGAATAAGGATGACAACTCCCCTACTTTTTGAGCTGAAGGAAGAAAAGAAGGCCTGATGAAATCCACCCTGTCATAATTTCAAGTATTCTTTATCCAATAAGTGTGTCTCCTGTAGGAGAGCTATATCAACCCTTTCTTTCTTGAGGTTTGATAATATTTTCTTCCTTTTGATTGGTGAATTACTCCCCTTGACATTCCAGGTGCACCATTTAATCGACTGATTAACCATAATCGTCCGGGCAAGTCCGAGACCCCTCGGGAGAAGAAACCCCATCCAAAACATCCTGAGTATAGAACATGTAAAATTCACAAAAATAGAGGTTCTTTAATACACTAACACAATAAAAAACTATTTCTTATTTAAAAAAAAGTATTTAAATGGAAATTTTCTCCCTTGTTCCCAGGGGGCATCACTTCCTTTCCAAAAGCCCATCATATTCTCTCCCAGCCAGTGCCCCACCCTTGACCCAGGCATCTCGCGATAGAATAAAGAAAAGTCAAATATACTACGAAGCTAGAGTTAACAGTGAGTACCCTACCCCTTCCTCCCCCACCCACACCAACACCTGGATATATTTAGTAATGTTAATACCATGTATGAACATATATAACTATAAAATTACAGTCTCAACAAATAATAACTAAATATAGTAATACAAAATAACGGGGGAAAACAGCCCCGCTGTTAAAGACAGAGATAAAATAGGATAAGGTAACCACCTCCCCCCACCTACATTAACTAGACCGCCCGGCCTATTATATATATATATATATTTTAAAAAAAAGTGAGAAAATCGCTAAGTGAAGAACAAAAAAATTAACCCCTCTCCCCACCCCCTGGAGATAATATTAAACAGTACGGTAAAGAAAGGGAAAAAAAAGTGTTATCGGGATGGTGGGGAGGGCAGAACAACATCATTCACCACTCGAATTAACTCTTACAATTTATCTAAGAGAGTCCAGAAATTCCTTGGCCTTCTCTGGCGATCTGAAGTTATACATGGACCCTTCATGGCTAAAACGTAGCGTCGCTGGGTAGCGCAGGGAGTACTGGATGTTTAAGTCCCTTAAACGCTTCTTCGCTTCGTCAAACACCTTCCTCTTTCGGGCCAAAGCTGGGAAAAAGTCCTGGAATAGCATAATCTTGGATCCTTTATAAATCATGGCTTGGGGATCTTTCCCAAGATTTCTGGAAGCTTCTTGTAGCTCTGCAGCCAGAACAGGACCAGGTGGGGGCGCTGGTCCAAGCAGGGCCTGTGCATTGCAACCCGGTGGGCCCATTCTACCCTTACCTGGCCTGATCCAGCCTCCAGATTTAACAGCTGTGGAAGCCACTGCTCGAGGAACGCTGTAAGCTGGCCTTCCTCTTCCCGTTCGGGAAGGCCCAGCAAACGAATATATTTTCGACGACCTCGAGAATTGAGGTCGTCGATGTGATTTTCTAAGGTCCGGAATCGCTGGAGAGTCTGGAGCCATCCCATGGCCGATTCTGCGGTCGTCTTGGAGGTCGCGGCCTTTAGCTCCGCCCCTCCGACTCGGCACTCGATTTCCTCAATGTCTCGATCGTGCTTTTGTAGCGCAGCCGAGAGTGAATTCCACCTGCTCCGAGACTCTTCGATGAAGGGCGTTGATCTTCACGTCAAGCTTGGAAATTACTTCCATGAGGCTCGCCACCATAGATAAGTCCCCCGGGGTGGCTGTGGACGCCTCTGCTGCAGTTGGGGAAGGTGGGAGAGGGGTTCCTGTATGCTGAGAACTGCGAGCACCTTTCCCTTTAGTCATTTTTGCTGCAGACTAGTCTGTTCACATTTAGTACAGAGCAACTAATTACATTAAGTAAAAACTATTTAAAATGATTTGGTAAGTGTGGTGGAAGCGGGTGGCCCACTTTGCCCAAGTCTTGGGAGGAGCACTTAGACTCAGACTTGCTGGGTCACCGCCATCTTGGATCTCCGACTCCTGTTTTTTTTAATCATCCATAAGCTGTACGTTCACTTCTGTCATCCTGGATATTAAAATGTATTGTAAATAACTGTGGTCCCAGCATTGATTCCTGTGGCACTCCACTAGTTACAGGTTGCCAACTTGGACTTGCTCTCCTTATCTCCACCTTGACTTCTCTGTTCGCCAATCCTCTCTTCAAGCTGCTATACAACCCTCAACATCATGGGCTCTTACCTGAAGTAGCTTTATGTTAGTTACCTTATCAAACGTGTTTAAGAAATCCAAATGTTTACTGGTACTACCCCTTTATTTATTGCACGTTCTTTCTCCTCAAAGGACTGTGTTTAACTTGTCAGGCATGATCTCCTCTCCCTTGTGAAGCCATGCTGACTCTGTTGATTCTTTCTAAATGGTCATGTATTGTATCCTTTTTAACAGGCCCGTGCATTTTCTCGATAGCGTATTAAGCCAGCAGGTCTGTGGTTGCCTGTTTTTTTTTCTCCTTGCTTTTTTGAATAAACGTGTTACTTTGACAGTTTTCCAATTGTTTCCAGATCTAATAATTCTTGGAAGGTTACTACAGTGCACCCACTAACCCTTCAGTCTTTTAAAATTCCACAATGCAGCCCATCAGTGAACTTGTCAGCCTTTGGTGCCAATAGTTACCCGAGTATGTTTACCTCTAGTGATAGTTATTCTGTTTAACTCTGTCCCTCGGTTATTTAGTGTTTTCAGAATAGTGATTTGCCACATGGAGTGCCGGGAACTCGAGGTGAACTCACCAGAATGCGATTTTATTGTTGCGTGTACTCAAGTATAGGAATACATGAGAACAGTGTAAGTGTACCAAGTCATCTCTATCACTGTGCACTATGGAGTGTCCATGAGACTGACAGTGTTGTGGATAGCACGTTTAGCCAGCTGGTCACACCACCAGTAAGGGCAAAAGAGACAGAAGGTTTGGGGTAATGACCCGGGAGACTAAAGTGTCAGCAGGCAATACAGGAGACCCTTATGGCCATTTCCCCCTCAAGCAGGCATATCCGTTTGGATAATGTTGGGGGGGATGGCCTCTCAGGGGAAAGCACAAACAGCAAGCAGCCAAATCATTGGCATTGTGACTAGCACTGTTGTACAGCAGGATGGGTTAGTGTGTAGGCGGACAGAAGTGATTGGATTCTGTAGTGGGGGCACTGACAGACGTTTCTGTGGCCATAAACAGGACTCTTGGGTGATGTATCGCCTGCCTTGTGCTAGGATCAAGGATGTCTGTGACCCAGCATGGGGGGATATTCTGTAGGGAGAGGGTGAGCTGCCAGAGGTTGTGGTCCGTATTGGTACCAAGGACATAGGCAGAAAGAGAGGTAAAGTTCTGCAAAAGGAGTAAGAAATTAGGGTTATAATCTTGGGATTACTTCCTCTGTCCCGTGGCATGAGGCTAGGAATAGTAAGATAGTAAAGACGTGGCTAAAGAGCTAGTGTAGGAGAGAGGGACTGTGTTATCTGGATCATTGGGATGTGTTCCAGGGTAGGTAGGACCTGAAAAAGAAGGACCGATTGCACCTAGCTGAAAGGGCAGCAATATCCTGGAAAGGAGTTTTGCTAGTGCCACTTGGGAGGGTTTAAACGAGTGTGGCAGGGGACCATGAACCAAAGCAGTAGGTCAGCAAGTGAAATGATCAAGGTGTCTGAGACTCGAGCCAGTAAGGCTAAGAGGAAGAACAGACAGGGGGGGACGTTACTGAACATGGCAGAACTGGAAGAGCAAATGCTGGAAAATCTCAGCAGGTCTGGCAGCATCTGTAAGGAGAGAAAAGAGCTGACATTTCGAGTCTAACTGACCCTTTGTCAAAGCTTTGACAAAGGGTCAGTTAGACTCAAAACGTCAGCTCTTTTCTCTCCTTACAGATGCTGCCAGACCTGCTGAGATTTTCCAGCATTTGCTCTTTTGGTTTCAGATTCCAGCACCCGCAGTAATTTGCTTTTATGGCAGAACTGGAGGTCTGAAGTGTATTTATTATAATGCGAGGCATTAGACAGGTAAGGCAGATGAGCTTGCATCAATACATATAAAACTATCATGCCGTAAATGTTACAGAGACTTTGTTTAGAGAAGGACAAAACTGGCAGCTTAACGTTCTGGGGATTAGATGTTTCGGGGTAATTGAGATGTAAAAGAGGAAGGTATTATGATAAGGGGGAATATCACAGCTGTACTGTGAGGGAGGACACCTTGTATGGTTCATCCAGCAAGACTAATTGCATCAAGCTCAGGACTAAGAGAAGTGCAATCGCTTTGCTGGGATTGTTCGACAGGCCTCCCAACAGCCAGTGGGAGATAGAGGAACAGATATACCTACAGAATATGCAAAAATGTGAAACCAGCAGGATTGTTGTGGTGGGTGATTTTAACTTCCTCAATATTGACTGGGTCTGGCTTAATTCCACTGCCTTTGAAGGAGGAGAATTTGATAGGCATGTCTCGGATTTTTTTTGGAACAATATATAAATAGTCCAACTGGGGAAGGGGCCATTTTAGATCTGGTACTGGGGAATGAACCGAGCCACGTGTTTGAAGTTTCAGAGGGAGAGCATTTTGGAAACAGTGCCCATAATTCTGTAAGTTTTAAGTTACTTATGGATAGGGATGCGAGTAGTCCTTGGATGAAGTTGGGAGAAGACTAATTACCACAATATTAGTAGAATAGTGAAGGGGACTGTCAGAGAATGCAGCAAGATATAGATAGGTTGGAGAGTTGGGCGGAGAAATGGCAGATAGATTTCAATCCGGGCAAATGTGCCGTGATGCATTTTGGAAGCTCCAATTCAAGAGCGAACACGGTAAATGGAAAAGTCCTGGGGAAAATTGATGTTCAGAGAGATCGGAGTGCTCAGGTCCATTGTTCCCTGGAGGTGGCAACGCAGGTCAATAGAGTGGTCAATAAGGCATATGGCATGCTTTCCTTCATCAGATGTGGTATTGAATACAAGAGTTGGCAGGTCATGTTACAGTTGTATAGTACTTTGGTTCAGCCACATTTAGAATACTGTATACAGTTCTGGTCACCACATTACCAAAAGGATGTGGTTGCTTTGGAGAGGGTGCAGAGGAGGTTCACCAGAATGTTGCCTTGTATGGAGGGTGCTAGCTATGAGGAGAGGTTAAGTAGAAAGACGGAGGTTGAGGGGGTCATGATTGAGGTCTACAAAATCATGAGAGGTATAGACAGAGTGGATAGCAAGAAGCTTTCACCCAGAGTGGGGGACTCAGTTACTAGGGGTCACGAGTTCAAGGTGAGAGGGGAAAACTTTAAGGGAGATATGCTTTGAAAGTTCTTTACACAGAGGATAGTGGGTGCTTTGCCAGAGGAGATGTTAGAGGCGGGCATGATAACGTCATTTAAAATGTATTTAGAGAGATAAATTAATGGGCAGGGGGCAGAGGGATACAAATCCTTGGAAAATAGGCAACAGGCATAGATAGAGGATCTGGGTTGGCACAGGCTTAGAGGGCTGAAGGGCCTGTTCCTGTGCTGTAATTTTCTTTGTGCGTTCTTACAGGAATGTAGGCTGGAGCAGCTGTTTGAAGGTAAATCCACATCTAGCAAGTGGGAGTCTTGTCAAGGAGAAAGTGAGGACTGCAGATGCTGGAGATCAGAGCTGAAAATGTGTTGCTGGAAAAGCGCAGCAGGTCAGGCAGCATCCAAGGAACAGGAGAATCGACGTTTCGGGCATAAGCCCTGAAGAAGGGCTCATGCCCAAAACGTCGATTCTCCTGCTCCTTGGATGCTGCCTGACCTGCTGCGCTTTTCCAGCCACACATTTTCAGCGGGAGTCTTGTCAAGGCCATTTGATTTAGCCTTCTAGACCAGCATGTTCTTGTGGAAATGAAGGATAAGAATGGTAAGATTCCGGAATCTTGGATGGCAAGAGAAATTGAGAGCTTAGTCAAAAAGGAAAAGGGCGTATGTAAGATTGATGAAACCTTAAAGAAAAGACAGGCAGAGCCCTCAAAGAATTCGAAGAGGGTGGGCAGGCGAGAGACTGTGCGAGGGAGGGAGGGAGGGAAGGCGAGAGACTGGGCGAGAGACTGGGCGAGGGCGGGAGGGCAGGCGAGAGACTGGGCGAGGGCGGGAGGGCAGGCGAGAGACTGGGCGAGGGCGGGAGGGCAGGCGAGAGACTGGGCGAAGGAGGGGAGGGCAGGCGAGAGACTGGGCGAAGGAGGGGCGGGCAGGCGAGAGACTGGGCGAAGGAGGGGCGGGCAGGCGAGAGACGGAGGGAGGGCAGGCGAGAGACTGGGCGAAGGAGGGGCGGGCAGGCAAGAGACAGAGTGAGGGAGGGCAGGCGAGAGACAGGGCAAGGGAGGGCGGGCAGGCGAGAGACAGAGGGAGGGAGGGCGGGCTGGCGAGAGACTGGACGAGGGAGGGGTGGGCAGGCGAGAGACTGGGCGAAGGAGGGAGGGCGGGCAGGCAAGAGAATGGGCGAGGGAGGGCGGGCGAGAGACTGGGCGGGCGAGGGAGGGCGGGCAGGCGAGAGACTGGGCGAGGGAGGGAGGGCGGGCAGGCGAGAGACTGGGCGAGGGAGGGAGGGCGGGCAGGCGAGAGACTGGGCGAGGGAGGGAGGGCGGGCAGGCGAGAGACTGGGCGAGGGAGGGAGGGCGGGCAGGCGAGAGACTGGGCGAGGGAGGGAGGGCGGGCAGGCGAGAGACTGGGCGAGGGAGGGAGGGCGGGCAGGCGAGAGACTGGGCGAGGGAGGGAGGGCGGGCAGGCGAGAGACTGGGCGAGGGAGGGAGGGCGGGCGGGCGAGAGACTGGGCGAAGGAGGGGCGGGCAGGCGAGAGATTGGGCGAAGGAGGGGCGGGCAGGCGAGAGACAGAGGGAGGGCGGGCAGGCGAGAGACTGGACGAGAGAGGGGCGGGCAGGCGAGAGACTAGGCGAAGGAGGGGCGGGCAGGCGAGAGAATGGGCGAGGGAGGGCGGGCAGGCGAGAGACTGGGCGGGCGAGGGAGGGCGGGCAGGCGAGAGACTGGGCGGGCGAGGGAGGGCGGGCGAGAGACTGGGCGGGCGAGGGAGGGCGGGCAGGTGAGAGACCGGGCGAGGGAGGGAGGGCGGGCAGGCGAGAGACCGGGCGAGGGAGGGAGGGCGGGCAGGCGAGAGACCGGGCGAGGGCGGGAGGGCAGGCGAGAGACTGGGCGAAGGAGGGGCGGGCAGGCGAGAGACTGGGCGAAGGAGGGGCGGGCAGGCGAGAGACGGAGGGAGGGCAGGCGAGAGACTGGGCGAAGGAGGGGCGGGCAGGCAAGAGACAGAGTGAGGGAGGGCAGGCGAGAGACAGGGCAAGGGAGGGCGGGCAGGCGAGAGACAGAGGGAGGGAGGGCGGGCTGGCGAGAGACTGGACGAGGGAGGGGTGGGCAGGCGAGAGACTGGGCGAAGGAGGGAGGGCGGGCAGGCAAGAGAATGGCCGAGGGAGGGCGGGCGAGAGACTGGGCGGGCGAGGGAGGGCGGGCAGGCGAGAGACTGGGCGAGGGAGGGAGGGCGGGCAGGCGAGAGACTGGGCGAGGGAGGGAGGGCGGGCAGGCGAGAGACTGGGCGAGGGAGGGAGGGCGGGCAGGCGAGAGACTGGGCGAGGGAGGGAGGGCGGGCAGGCGAGAGACTGGGCGAGGGAGGGAGGGCGGGCAGGCGAGAGACTGGGCGAGGGAGGGAGGGCGGGCAGGCGAGAGACTGGGCGAGGGAGGGAGGGCGGGCAGGCGAGAGACTGGGCGAGGGAGGGAGGGCGGGCAGGCGAGAGACTGGGCGAGGGAGGGAGGGCGGGCAGGCGAGAGACTGGGCGAGGGAGGGAGGGCGGGCAGGCGAGAGACTGGGCGAGGGAGGGAGGGCGGGCAGGCGAGAGACTGGGCGAAGGAGGGGCGGGCAGGCGAGAGACTGGGCGAAGGAGGGGCGGGCAGGCGAGAGATTGGGCGAAGGAGGGGCGGGCAGGCGAGAGACAGAGGGAGGGCGGGCAGGCGAGAGACTGGACGAGAGAGGGGCGGGCAGGCGAGAGACTAGGCGAAGGAGGGGCGGGCAGGCGAGAGAATGGGCGAGGGAGGGCGGGCAGGCGAGAGACTGGGCGGGCGAGGGAGGGCGGGCAGGCGAGAGACTGGGCGGGCGAGGGAGGGCGGGCGAGAGACTGGGCGGGCGAGGGAGGGCGGGCAGGCGAGAGACCGGGCGAGGGAGGGAGGGCGGGCAGGCGAGAGACCGGGCGAGGGAGGGAGGGAGGGCAGGCGAGAGACCGGGCGAGGGAGGGAGGGCAGGCGAGAGACCGGGCGAGGGAGGGAGGGAGGGCAGGCGAGAGACCGGGCGAGGGAGGGAGGGAGGGCAGGCGAGAGACTGGGCGAGGGAGGGGGGGCAGGCGAGAGACTGGGCGAAGGAGGGAGGGAGGGCGGGCGAGAGACTGGGCGAAGGAGGGGCGGGCAGGCGAGAGACAGAGGGAGGGCGGGCAGGCGAGAGATTGGGCGAAGGAGGGGCGGGCAGGCAAGAGACAGAGGCAGGGAGGGCGGGCAGGCGAGAGACTGGACGAGAGAGGGGCGGGCAGGCGAGAGACTAGGCGAAGGAGGGGCGGGCAGGCGAGAGACTGGGCGAAGGAGGGGCGGGCAGGCGAGAGACTGGGCGAGGGAGGGCGGGCAGGCGAGAGACTGGGCGGGCGAGGGAGGGCGGGCAGGCGAGAGACTGGGCGGGCGAGGGAGGGCGGGCAGGCGAGAGACTGGGCGAGGGAGGGAGGGCCGCAGGCGAGAGACCGGGCGAGGGAGGGAGGGAGGGCAGGCGAGAGACCGGGCGAGGGAGGGAGGGAGGGCAGGCGAGAGACCGGGCGAGGGAGGGAGGGCAGGCGAGAGACCGGGCGAGGGAGGGAGGGAGGGCAGGCGAGAGACCGGGCGAGGGAGGGAGGGAGGGCAGGCGAGAGACTGGGCGAGGGAGGGGGGGCAGGCGAGAGACTGGGCGAAGGAGGGAGGGAGGGCGGGCGAGAGACTGGGCGAAGGAGGGGCGGGCAGGCGAGAGACAGAGGGAGGGCGGGCAGGCGAGAGATTGGGCGAAGGAGGGGCGGGCAGGCAAGAGACAGAGGCAGGGAGGGCGGGCAGGCGAGAGACTGGACGAGAGAGGGGCGGGCAGGCGAGAGACTGGGCGAGGGAGGGAGGGCGGGCAGGCGAGAGACTGGGCGAGGGAGGGAGGGCCGCAGGCGAGAGACCGGGCGAGGGAGGGAGGGAGGGCAGGCGAGAGACCGGGCGAGGGAGGGAGGGAGGGCAGGCGAGAGACTGGGCGAGGGAGGGGGGGCAGGCGAGAGACTGGGCGAAGGAGGGAGGGAGGGCGGGCGAGAGACTGGGCGAAGGAGGGGCGGGCAGGCGAGAGACAGAGGGAGGGCGGGCAGGCGAGAGATTGGGCGAAGGAGGGGCGGGCAGGCAAGAGACTAGGCGAAGGAGGGGCGGGCAGGCGAGAGACTGGGCGAAGGAGGGGCGGGCAGGCGAGAGAATGGGCGAGGGAGGGCGGGCAGGCGAGAGACTGGGCGGGCGAGGGAGGGCGGGCGAGAGACTGGGCAGGCGAGGGAGGAAGGGCGGGCAGGCGAGAGACCGGGCGAGGGAGGGAGGGCGGGCAGGCGAGAGACCGGGCGAGGGAGGGAGGGAGGGCAGGCGAGAGATGGGGTGAAGGAGATCTCAAACTAGGAATTAGGGGGGCTTGCATTAAGGTAAGAGGAGGAATGTTCCCAGGTGGTGTGACGGGCAAGCTTTTTATACGGTGAGTGCCTGGAACCTGCTGCCAGGGGTCGTGGCGGAGGCAGATATGATAGGCTTTTAGATAAGCAGATGTATAAGCAAGGAATGGAGGATATGGACATGGGCAGGCAGAAGGGATTAGTTTAACTTGGTATCATGTTTGGCACAGCATCGTGGGCCAAGGGCCTGCTCCTATGCTGTACTATTCTATGTTAAAATGGGCTATGACATGTCTTTGGGATTAAGGAAAGCCCAAGGTGTTATATACCAATCTAAGGAGCAAGAGGGTAGCAAGGGAAAGTGTACGTCAACTCAAGGACAGGGGTGGGATTTATTGTGTGGAGCTGGTGGAAGTGGGTGAGGTCCTTAAACAATACTTTACATCGGTATTCACAAAGCAGGAGGGCACGGTGGATGGTGAACTTTGGGAGGAGTACATTGAGATTCTGGGGAGGCTGTGTTGGGTGTTTTGAAAAGAATTACAGCTGGATCTGATGTGATCTATCTCAGAATGCTGAAGGAGGCAGATAAGGACATTGCTGGGGCCTTTTATGAAATCTTTATATGCTCTTTGGTTATAGGAAAGGACCCAAAGGAGAATAGCCCCTGCTGATCCTTTAAGAAGGGCACCAGGGATAATCTGGAACATTCCAAGCTGATGAGCCTTGTGTCAGTGATAGGGTAATTATTGGAGAAGGTTCTGCATTTCCTCACATTTGGAAAAACATGGACTTATTAATGATAGGCAGCATGACTTTGTGCAGGAAAGTTTGTGTCTCAGAAACTTGAGTTATTTTTTTGAAGAAATGACAAAAGATGATTGAAGAGGGCAGGCCAGTAGACATCGTCTGTATGGACTTTAACAAGGCCTTTGGCAGGATCCCTCATGGCAGACTGATACAAAAGGTGAAATCACATGGGATCCACAGTGAGCTGGTAAGATAGATACAGCACTGGCTTAATCATAGAAGACAAAGTGTAGTGGTGGAAGGGTGTTTTGCTGACTGGTGACTTGCGACCAATGGTGTTCTGCAGGAGTCCATTGATTTGGAGGAGAATCTAGGTGGCCTGATTAGTAGGTTTGCAGGAAACACAGATTGGGGTAGCTGCAAATATAGTGAGGATTGTCAGAGAATATGACAAGATATAGTTGGAGTTTGGTGGAAAAATGGCAGATAGAGTTTAATCTGGATGAATGTGAGGTGATGCATTTTGGAAGAACTAATACAGGAGGGAAGTATATAGTAAGTGGCAGAACCTTTTGTCGCATCAATATACAAAAGGAGCTAGGCATTCAGGTCCTCAGTTCCCTGAAAGCAATATAAGTGGATAAGGTGGTCACTAAGGCATATGGCATGCTTGCCTTCATCAGTTGGTGCTTAGAGTATAAAAATTGGCAAGTAATTTTGTAGCCATATAGAACTTCAGTAAGGCCGTGATAGGAATATTGTGTACAGTTCTGTTTGTCACACTAACAGAAGGGTGTGGAGGCTTTGAAGAGTGTGCAGAAACAGTTTACCAGGATGCTGCCTCGATGGGAGGGTATTAGCTATGAGGAAAGATTGGACCGACTTGAACATTGAAGAATGAGGGGCAGCGTGACAGAATTTTATAAATTTGTGAGGTTTGAATAGTCAAGAGTCTTTTTCCCCAGGGTAGAAATGTCAATCACTAGGACACATGGTTTTAAGGTAAAAGGGCTAAGTTTAAAAGTTGTGAGAGGCAAGGTTTTACACAGAGGGTGGTAAGTGCCTGGAATGGTGAGGCAGATACAACAGCGACATTTAAGTGGCACCTTGTCTGACACATGAACTAGCAGAGAATAGAAGGATACAGACCATGTCAAGGCAAAAGGCGTTTAGTTTAGAGAGGCATCCTGTGTCAGCATCGTCTTGCTGTGCCAAAGGGCCTGCTCTCGTGCTCTGCTGTTCTTTGTATTCTTTGTTCTCGTCCAGTTGATGTCCTCTACCATAAAGGTTGATGCAAAGTACTTACTTAATTCCTCTGACCTCTTCTTGTCTGTGATAATTATTTCCCTAGCCATATTCTGTTTAGGCCGATGTTCACTTTTGTCTCTCCTCCTTTTGATACATTTTAAGAAGGTCTTCATGCCTGCTTTAGTGTTACTTTCAGGATGTTGGTAAGGCCACATTTGGAGTACTCTGTACAGTTCCAGTTGCCCTGCTATAGGAAGGATGTTATTAAAGTGGAGAGGATACAGAAAAGATTTGTAAGGATGTTACTGGGATCGGAGGTTTCGAATTATAAGGATAGGCTGGAAATATTGGCACTTTTCACTGGAGCGTAGGAGTTTGAGGGGTGACCTCAGAAGTTTATAAAATCCATGAGAGGCATAGATACGGTCTTTTCTCTAGGGTTGGGGAGTTCAAAACTAGAGGGCATAATTTGAAGGTGAAAGGAGAAAGATTTAGAAGGATTGGAGGGGCAACTCTTTGACACACAGGGTGGTTTGTCTGTGCTAGAGGAAGTGGCAGGTGCAGGTGCAGTTATAACATTTTAAGAGACATTTGAATAGATACATGAACAGGATTGGCTTAGAGGTAAATTCCTGAAGAAGGGCTCATGCCCGAAACGTCGATTCTCCTGTTCCTTGGATGCTGCCTGACCTGCTGCGCTTTTCCAGCAACACATTTTCAGCTCTGATCTCCAGCATCTGCAGACCTCACTTTCTCCGAGAGGTAAATGGGGCTAATTTAGTTTGGGAAACTTGGTTGGCATGGATGAGTTCGACCGAAGGGTCTATTTCCGCACTGTAAGATTCTACTTGCTAGTCACATGGTACCGTGAGGTTGGTTTAACAACTACCACCAGCTGCCTCCATTGGGATAGATCTGACAATGAAGTATTGTAAATACCTGCCGCTGTTCTTCATCTGTTTTCTCTCCTACCCCAGCTCCCTGCTGTTGGGGTTGACCCTGTGCCCTGACCTGTTAAGCTGCCCCGACATGTGCAGTGAAGCTTGTGCTGTTTGCATTGGGATTGTTGTCCCTGACGACTTGCCCTCTCTCTCTGCAGGCTGTGCGTTTATAACGTTTGCCACCCGCTCCATGGCCCAGAATGCAATCAAGACCATGCACCAGTCGCAGACGATGGAGGTGAGTCCAACCGTCCAAGCCATACATAGAAGCTCTCGAGACATTTGTTCCCACATGCCCATGTTGCGATTTATGCAAACTCATTGCAGTCCACTGTCTCCTCGAGCTGGCCCTACAGCCAACGCCTAGTATCCCATCTCATTAGGCTTCGTGCTGACAAGTGCCGTGTCGCACAGCCCTCGCCCTCGCTGCCCCTCTCTGCGAACCCCTACAAATGGTGGTGCTTTTTTATCCACACTCTTGATTTTTTATACACTCTCCCTTGGTATTGCTCATTTATTCTCTCTCTCTTATTCATTTCATTGCTGACTCACTCTCTCTCCCTTGCTCGCTCTGTCTCTGTCACTCACTGGCCCGCTGTCTGTCACCAGCTCTCTCTCAGTCGCTCCCGCCCCTGCTCTGTCCCAATCCCGCCCCCGCTCTGCCCCTCTCCCGTCCCCGCTGTGCCCCCTCCCTCCCCCGCTGTGCCCCTCTCCCTCCCCCGCTGTGCCCCTCTCCCTCCCCCGCTGTGCCCCTCTCCCGTCCCCGCTGTGCCCCTCTCCTGCTCCCGCTCTGTCCCTCTCCTGCTCCCGCTCTGTCCCTCTCCCTCCCCCCGCTCTGCCCGTTTCACTCCCCCGCTCTGCCCGTCTCCCACTCCCCCGCTCTGCCCGTCTCCCACTCCCGCTCTGCCCGTCTATCGCCCCCACTCTCCCTGTCTCGCTCACGCCCCCGCTCCCCCGTCTATCGCGCATGCTCTGCCTGTCTCCTGCCCCACTCACCCTGTCTCGCCCCCGCTCTCCCTGTCTCGCTCCCGTCCCCGCTCCCCGTTTCTCGCCCGCCCTCCCTCTCCCTGACTCTTGCTCGCCCGCCCGCCCTCCCTCCCTCCCTCTCTCCGTCTCTTGCTCGCCCGCACGTCCGTCTCTCACTCCCTCGCCCTCCCTCTCCCTGTCTCTTGCTCGCCCGCCCAACCGCCCACCCTCTCCTCGTCTCTCGCACGCCCTCCCGCCCGCCCTCCCTCTCCCCGTCTCCCGCCCGCACGCCCTCCCTCTCCCCGTCTCCCGCCCTCCCTCTCCCCGTCTCCCGCCCTCCCCCTCCCCGTCTCCCGCCCGCCCTCCCTCCCTCCCTCCCTCTCCCCGTCTCCCGCCCGCCCACCCTCCCGCCCTCCCTCTCCCCGTCTCCCGCCCGCCCGCCCTCCCTCTCCCCGTCTCCCGCCCGCCCGCCCTCCCTCTCCCCGTCTCCCGCCCGCCCTCCCTCTCCCCGTCTCCCGCCCGCCCGCCCTCCCTCTCCCCGTCTCCCGCCCGCCCGCCCTCCCTCTCCCCGTCTCCCGCCCGCCCGCCCTCCCGCCCTCCCTCTCCCCGTCTCCCGCCCGCCCGCCCTCCCTCTCCCCGTCTCCCGCCCGCCCGCCCTCCCTCTCCCCGTCTCCCGCCCGCCCGCCCTCCCTCTCCCCGTCTCCCGCCCGCCCGCCCTCCCTCCCTCTCCCCGTCTCCCGCCCTCCCGCCCGCCCTCCCGCCCTCTCCCCGTCTCCCGCCCTCCCGCCCTCTCCCCGTATCCCGCCCTCCCGCCCTCTTCCCGTCTCCCGCCCTCCCCCCGTCTCCCGCCCTCCTGCCCTCCCTCTCCCCGTCTCCCGCCCTCCCTCTCCCCGCCTCCCGCCCTCCCTCCCTCCCGCCCTCCCTCTCCCCGTCTCCCGCCCTCCCTCCCTCCCGACCCCCTCTCCCCGTCTCCCGCACTCCCTCTCCCCGTCTCCCGCCCGCCCTCCCTCTCCCCGTCTCCCGCCCGCCCTCCCTCCCTCCCTCTCCCCGTCTCCCGCCCGCCCTCCCTCCCTCCCTCTCCCCGTCTCCCGCCCGCCCTCCCTCCCTCCCTCTCCCCGTCTCCCGCCCGCCCTCCCTCCCTCCCTCTCCCCGTCTCCCGCCCGCCCTCCCTCCCTCCCTCTCCCCGTCTCCCGCCCGCCCTCCCTCCCTCCCTCTCCCCGTCTCCCGCCCGCCCTCCCTCCCTCCCTCTCCCCGTCTCCCGCCCGCCCTCCCTCCCTCCCTCTCCCCGTCTCCCGCCCGCCCTCCCTCCCTCCCTCCCTCCCTCCCTCTCCCCGTCTCCCGCCCGCCCTCCCTCCCTCCCTCCCTCTCCCCGTCTCCCGCCCGCCCTCCCTCCCTCCCTCCCTCTCCCCGTCTCCCGCCCGCCCTCCCTCCCTCCCTCTCCCCGTCTCCCGCCCGCCCTCCCTCCCTCCCTCTCCCCGTCTCCCGCCCGCCCTCCCTCCCTCCCTCTCCCCGTCTCCCGCCCGCCCTCCCTCCCTCCCTCTCCCCGTCTCCCGCCCGCCCTCCCTCCCTCCCTCTCCCCGTCTCCCGCCCGCCCTCCCTCCCTCCCTCTCCCCGTCTCCCGCCCTCCCTCCCTCCCTCTCCCCGTCTCCCGCCCGCCCTCCCTCCCTCCCTCTCCCCGTCTCCCGCCCGCCCTCCCTCCCTCCCTCTCCCCGTCTCCCGCCCTCCCTCCCTCCCTCCCTCTCCCCGTCTCCCGCCCTCCCTCCCTCCCTCCCTCTCCCCGTCTCCCGCCCGCCCTCCCTCCCTCCCTCTCCCCGTCTCCCGCCCGCCCTCCCTCCCTCCATCTCCCCGTCTCCCGCCCGCCCTCCCTCCCTCCCTCTCCCCGTCTCCCGCCCGCCCTCCCTCCCTCCCTCTCCCCGTCTCCCGCCCGCCCTCCCTCCCTCCCTCTCCCCGTCTCCCGCCCGCCCTCCCTCCCTCCCTCTCCCCGTCTCCCGCCCGCCCTCCCTCCCTCCCTCTCCCCGTCTCCCGCCCGCCCTCCCTCCCTCCCTCTCCCCGTCTCCCGCCCGCCCTCCCTCCCTCCCTCTCCCCGTCTCCCGCCCGCCCTCCCTCCCTCCCTCTCCCCGTCTCCCGCCCGCCCTCCCTCCCTCCCTCTCCCCGTCTCCCGCCCGCCCTCCCTCCCTCCCTCTCCCCGTCTCCCGCCCGCCCTCCCTCCCTCCCTCTCCCCGTCTCCCGCCCGCCCTCCCTCCCTCCCTCTCCCCGTCTCCCGCCCGCCCTCCCTCCCTCCCTCTCCCCGTCTCCCGCCCGCCCTCCCTCCCTCCCTCTCCCCGTCTCCCGCCCGCCCTCCCTCCCTCCCTCTCCCCGTCTCCCGCCCGCCCTCCCTCCCTCCCTCTCCCCGTCTCCCGCCCGCCCTCCCTCCCTCCCTCTCCCCGTCTCCCGCCCGCCCTCCCTCCCTCCCTCTCCCCGTCTCCCGCCCGCCCTCCCTCCCTCCCTCTCCCCGTCTCCCGCCCGCCCTCCCTCCCTCCCTCTCCCCGTCTCCCGCCCGCCCTCCCTCCCTCCCTCTCCCCGTCTCCCGCCCGCCCTCCCTCCCTCCCTCTCCCCGTCTCCCGCCCGCCCTCCCTCCCTCCCTCTCCCCGTCTCCCGCCCGCCCTCCCTCCCTCCCTCTCCCCGTCTCCCGCCCGCCCTCCCTCCCTCCCTCTCCCCGTCTCCCGCCCGCCCTCCCTCCCTCCCTCTCCCCGTCTCCCGCCCGCCCTCCCTCCCTCCCTCTCCCCGTCTCCCGCCCGCCCTCCCTCCCTCCCTCTCCCCGTCTCCCGCCCGCCCTCCCTCCCTCCCTCTCCCCGTCTCCCGCCCGCCCTCCCTCCCTCCCTCTCCCCGTCTCCCGCCCGCCCTCCCTCCCTCCCTCTCCCCGTCTCCCGCCCGCCCTCCCTCCCTCCCTCTCCCCGTCTCCCGCCCGCCCTCCCTCCCTCCCTCTCCCCGTCTCCCGCCCGCCCTCCCTCCCTCCCTCTCCCCGTCTCCCGCCCGCCCTCCCTCCCTCCCTCTCCCCGTCTCCCGCCCGCCCTCCCTCCCTCCCTCTCCCCGTCTCCCGCCCGCCCTCCCTCCCTCCCTCTCCCCGTCTCCCGCCCGCCCTCCCTCCCTCCCTCTCCCCGTCTCCCGCCCGCCCTCCCTCCCTCCCTCTCCCCGTCTCCCGCCCGCCCTCCCTCCCTCTCCCCGTCTCCCGCCCGCCCTCCCTCCCCCCGTCTCCCGCCCGCCCTCCCTCCCTCTCCCCGTCTCCCGCCCGCCCTCCCTCCCTCCCTCTCCCCGTCTCCCGCCCGCCCTCCCTCCCTCCCTCTCCCCGTCTCCCGCCCGCCCTCCCTCCCTCCCTCTCCCCGTCTCCGCCCGCCCTCCCTCCCTCCCTCTCCCCGTCTCCGCCCGCCCTCCCTCCCTCCCTCTCCCCGTCTCCGCCCGCCCTCCCTCCCTCCCTCTCCCCGTCTCCGCCCGCCCTCCCTCCCTCCCTCTCCCCGTCTCCGCCCGCCCTCCCTCCCTCCCTCTCCCCGTCTCCGCCCGCCCTCCCTCCCTCCCTCTCCCCGTCTCCGCCCGCCCTCCCTCCCTCCCTCTCCCCGTCTCCGCCCGCCCTCCCTCCCTCCCTCTCCCCGTCTCCGCCCGCCCTCCCTCCCTCCCTCTCCCCGTCTCCGCCCGCCCTCCCTCCCTCCCTCTCCCCGTCTCCGCCCGCCCTCCCTCCCTCCCTCTCCCCGTCTCCGCCCGCCCTCCCTCCCTCCCTCTCCGCCCGCCCTCCCTCCCTCCCTCTCCCCGTCTCCGCCCGCCCTCCCTCCCTCCCTCTCCCCGTCTCCGCCCGCCCTCCCTCCCTCCCTCTCCCCGTCTCCGCCCGCCCTCCCTCCCTCCCTCTCCCCGTCTCCGCCCGCCCTCCCTCCCTCCCTCCCCCCCTCCCTCCCTCCCCCCCTCCCTCCCTCCCCCTCCCTCTCCCCGTCTCCCTCCCTCCCTCCCTCTCCCCGACTCCCTCCCTCCCTCCCTCCCTCCCTCCCTCTCCCCGTCTCCCGCCCGCCCTCCCTCCCTCCCTCTCCCCGTCTCCGCCCGCCCTCCCTCCCTCCCTCTCCCCGTCTCCGCCCGCCCGCCCTCCCTCCCTCTCCCCGTCTCCGCCCGCCCGCCCTCCCTCCCTCTCCCCGTCTCCGCCCGCCCTCCCTCCCTCCCTCCCTCTCCCCATCTCCGCCCGCCCACCCTCTCTCCCTCTCCCCGTCTCCGCCCGCCCTCCCTCCCTCCCTCTCCCCGTCTCCGCCCGCCCTCCCTCCCTCCCTCTCCCCGTCTCCGCCCGCCCTCCCTCCCTCCCTCCCTCTCCCCGTCTCCGCCCGCCCTCCCTCCCTCCCTCTCCCCGTCTCCCGCCCGCCCTCCCTCCCTCCCTCTCCCCGTCTCCGCCCGCCCTCCCTCCCTCCCTCTCCCCGTCTCCGCCCGCCCTCCCTCCCTCCCTCTCCCCGTCTCTGCCCGCCCTCCCTCCCTCCCTCTCCCCGTCTCCGCCCGCCCTCCCTCCCTCTCCCCGTCTCCGCCCGCCCTCCCTCCCTCCCTCTCCCCGTCTCCGCCCGCCCTCCCTCCCTCCCTCTCCCCGTCTCCGCCCGCCCTCCCTCCCTCCCTCTCCCCGTCTCCGCCCGCCCTCCCTCCCTCCCTCTCCCCGTCTCCGCCCGCCCTCCCTCCCTCCCTCTCCCCGTCTCCGCCCGCCCTCCCTCCCTCCCTCTCCCCGTCTCCGCCCGCCCTCCCTCCCTCCCTCTCCCCGTCTCCGCCCGCCCTCCCTCCCTCCCTCTCCCCGTCTCCGCCCGCCCTCCCTCCCTCTCCCCGTCTCCGCCCGCCCTCCCTCCCTCCCTCTCCCCGTCTCCGCCCGCCCTCCCTCCCTCCCTCTCCCCGTCTCCGCCCGCCCTCCCTCCCTCCCTCTCCCCGTCTCCGCCCGCCCTCCCTCCCTCCCTCTCCCCGTCTCCGCCCGCCCTCCCTCCCTCCCTCTCCCCGTCTCCGCCCGCCCTCCCTCCCTCCCTCTCCCCGTCTCCGCCCGCCCTCCCTCCCTCCCTCTCCCCGTCTCCGCCCGCCCTTCCTCCCTCCCTCTCCCCGTCTCCGCCCGCCCTCCCTCCCTCCCTCTCCCCGTCTCCCGCCCTCCCTCCCTCCCTCCCCCTCCCTCTCCCCGTCTCCCTCCCTCCCTCCCTCTCCCCGTCTCCCGCCCTGCCTCCCTCCCTCCCTCTCTCCGTCGACCGCCCGCCCTCCCTCCCTTCCTCCCTCTCCCCGTCGACCGCCCTCCCTCCCTCTCCTCGTCTCTCGCCCGCCCTCCCTCCCTCCCTCTCCTCGTCTCTCGCCCGCCCTCCCTCCCTCCCTCTCCTCGTCCCTCGCCCGCCCTCCCTCCCTCCCTCTCCTCGTCTCTCGCCCGCCCTCCCTCCCTCCCTCTCCTCGTCTCTCGCCCGCCCTCCCTCCCTCCCTCTCCTCGTCTCTCGCCCGCCCTCCCTCCCTCCCTCTCCTCGTCTCTCGCCCGCCCTCCCTCCCTCCCTCTCCTCGTCTCTCGCCCGCCCTCCCTCCCTCCCTCTCCTCGTCTCTCGCCCGCCCTCCCTCCCTCCCTCTCCTCGTCTCCCGCCCGCCCTCCCTCCCTCCCTCTCCCCGGCGACCGCCCGCCCTCCCTCCCTCCCTCTCCCCGTCGACCGCCCGCCCTCCCTCCCTCCCTCTCCCCGTCGACCGCCCGCCCTCCCTCCCTCCCTCTCCCCGTCGACCGCCCGCCCTCCCTCCCTCCCTCTCCCCGTCGACCGCCCGCCCTCCCTCCCTCCCTCTCCCCGTCGACCGCCCGCCCTCCCTCCCTCCCTCTCCCTGTCGACCGCCCGCCCTCCCTCCCTCCCTCTCCCTGTCGACCGCCCGCCCTCCCTCCCTCCCTCTCCCTGTCGACCGCCCGCCCTCCCTCCCTCCCTCTCCCTCCCTCCCTCCCTCTCCCTCCCTCCCTCCCTCTCCCTGTCGACCGCCCGCCCTCCCTCCCTCCCTCTCCCTGTCGACCGCCCGCCCTCCCTCCCTCCCTCTCCCTGTCGACCGCCCGCCCTCCCTCCCTCCCTCTCCCTGTCGACCGCCCGCCCTCCCTCCCTCCCTCTCCCTGTCGACCGCCCGCCCTCCCTCCCTCCCTCTCCCTGTCGACCGCCCGCCCTCCCTCCCTCCCTCTCCTCGTCTCTCGCCCGCCCTCCCTCCCTCCCTCTCCTCGTCTCCCGCCCGCCCTCCCTCCCTCCCTCTCCTCGTCTCCCGCCCGCCCTCCCTCCCTCCCTCTCCTCGTCTCCCGCCCGCCCTCCCTCCCTCCCTCTCCTCGTCTCCCGCCCGCCCTCCCTCCCTCCCTCTCCCCGTCTCCGCCCGCCCTCCCTCCCTCCCTCTCCCCGTCTCCGCCCGCCCTCCCTCCCTCCCTCTCCCCGTCTCCGCCCGCCCTCCCTCCCTCCCTCTCCCCGTCTCCGCCCGCCCTCCCTCCCTCCCTCTCCCCGTCTCCGCCCGCCCTCCCTCCCTCCCTCTCCCCGTCTCTCGCCCGCCCGCCCTCCCTCTCCTCGTCTCTCGCCCGCCCGCCCTCCCTCTCCTCGTCTCTCGCCAGCCCGCCCTCCCTCTCCTCGTCTCTCGCCCGCCCTCCCTCTCCTCATCTCTCGCCCGCCCTTCCTCTCCTCGTCTCTCGCCCGCCCGCCCTCCCTCTCCTCGTCTCTCGCCCGACCGCCCTCTCCTCGTCTCTCGCCCGCCCTCCCTCTCCTCGTCTCTCGCCCGCCCGCCCTCCCTCTCCTCGTCTCTCGCCCGCCCGCCCTCCCTCTCCTCGTCTCTCGCCCGCCCGCCCTCCCTCTCCTCGTCTCTCGCCCGCCCTCCCTCTCCTCGTCTCTCGCCCGCCCGCCCTCCCTCTCCTCGTCTCTCGCCCGCCCTCCCTCTCCTCGTCTCTCGCCCGCCCTCCCTCTCCTCATCTCTCGCCCGCCCTTCCTCTCCTCGTCTCTAGCCCGCCCGCCCGCCCTCCCTCTCCTCGTCTCTCGCCCGCCCGCCCTCCCTCTCCTCGTCCCTCGCCCGCCCGCCCTCCCTCTCCTCGTCTCTCGCCCGCCCGCCCTCCCTCTCCTCGTCTCTCGCCCGCCCGCCCTCCCTCTCCTCGTCTCTCGCCCGCCCGCCCTCCCTCTCCTCGTCTCTCGCCCGCCCGCCCTCCCTCTCCTAGTCTCTCGCCCGCCCGCCCTCCCTCTCCTCGTCTCTCGCCCGCCCGCCCGCCCTCCCTCTCCTCGTCTCTCGCCCGCCCGCCCTCCCTCTCCTCGTCTCTCGCCCGCCCGCCCTCCCTCTCCTCGTCCCTCGCCCGCCCGCCCTCCCTCTCCTCGTCTCTCGCCCGCCCGCCCTCCCTCTCCTCGTCTCTCGCCCGCCCGCCCTCCCTCTCCTCGTCTCTCGCCCGCCCGCCCTCCCTCTCCTCGTCTCTCGCCCGCCCGCCCTCCCTCTCCTCGTCTCTCGCCCGCCCGCCCTCCCTCTCCTCGTCTCTCGCCCGCCCGCCCTCCCTCTCCTCGTCTCTCGCCCGCCCGCCCTCCCTCTCCTCGTCTCTCGCCCGCCCGCCCTCCCTCTCCTCGTCTCTCGCCCGCCCGCCCTCCCTCTCCTCGTCTCTCGCCCGCCCTCCCTCCCTCTCCTCGTCTCTCGCCCGCCCTCCCTCCCTCTCCTCGTCTCTCGCCCGCCCGCCCTCCCTCTCCTCGTCTCTCGCCCGCCCGCCCTCCCTCTCCTCGTCTCTCGCCCGCCCGCCCTCCCTCTCCTCGTCTCTCGCCCGCCCGCCCGCCCTCTCCTCGTCTCTCGCCCGCCCGCCCTCCCTCTCCTCGTCTCTCGCCCGCCCTCCCTCCCTCTCCTCGTCTCTCGCCCGCCCTCCCTCCCTCTCCTCGTCTCTCGCCCGCCCTCCCTCCCTCTCCTCGTCTCTCGCACGCCCTCCCTCCCTCTCCTCGTCTCTCGCACGCCCTCCCTCCCTCTCCTCGTCTCTCGCCCGCCCGCCCTCCCTCTCCTCGTCTCTCGTCCGCCCGCCCTCCCTCTCCTCGTCTCTCGCCCGCCCTCCCTCCCTCTCCTCGTCTCTCGCCCGCCCTCCCTCCCTCTCCTCGTCTCTCGCCCGCCCTCCCTCCCTCTCCTCGTCTCTCGCCCGCCCTCCCTCCCTCTCCTCGTCTCTCGCCCGCCCTCCCTCCCTCTCCTCGTCTCTCGCCCGCCCGCCCGCCCTCCCTCTCCTCGTCTCTCGCCCGCCCGCCCTCCCTCTCCTCGTCTCTCGCCCGCCCGCCCTCCCTCTCCTCGTCTCTCGCCCGCCCGCCCGCCCTCCCTCTCCTCGTCTCTCGCCCGCCCGCCCTCCCTCTCCTCGTCTCTCGCCCGCCCGCCCTCCCTCTCCTCGTCTCTCGCCCGCCCGCCCTCCCTCTCCTCGTCTCTCGCCCGCCTGCCCTCTCCTCGTCTCTCGCCCGCCTGCCCGCCCTCCCTCTCCTCGTCTCTCGCCCGCCCGCCCTCCCTCTCCTCGTCTCTCGCCCGCCCGCCCTCCCTCTCCTCGTCTCTCGCCCGCCCGCCCTCCCTCCCTCTCCTCGTCTCTCGCCCGCCCTCCCTCCCTCTCCTCGTCTCTCGCCCGCCCGCCCTCCCTCCCTCTCCTCGTCTCTCGTCCGCCCGCCCTCCCTCCCTCTCCTCGTCTCTCGCCCGCCCGCCCTCCCTCCCTGTCCTCGTCTCTCGCCCGCCCGCCCTCCCTCTCCTCGTCTCTCGCCCGCCCTCCCTCCCTCTCCTCGTCTCTCGCCCGCCCTCCCTCCCTCTCCTCGTCTCTCGCCCGCCCTCCCTCCCTCTCCTCGTCTCTAGCCCGCCCTCCCTCCCTCTCCTCGTCTCTCGCCCGCCCTCCCTCCCTCTCCTCGTCTCTCGCCCGCCCTCCCTCCCTCTCCTCGTCTCTCGCCCGCCCTCCCTCCCTCTCCTCGTCTCTCGCCCGCCCTCCCTCCCTCTCCTCGTCTCTCGCCCGCCCTCCCCCCCTCTCCTCGTCTCTCGCCCGCCCTCCCTCCCTCTCCTCGTCTCTCGCCCGCCCTCCCTCCCTCTCCTCGTCTCTCGCCCGCCCGCCCTCCCTCCCTCTCCTCGTCTCTCGCCCGCCCGCCCTCCCTCCCTCTCCTCGTCTCTCGCCCGCCCGCCCTCCCTCCCTCTCCTCGTCTCTCGCCCGCCCGCCCTCCCTCCCTCTCCTCGTCTCTCGCCCGCCCGCCCTCCCTCCCTCTCCTCGTCTCTCGCCCGCCCGCCCTCCCTCCCTCTCCTCGTCTCTCGCCCGCCCTCCCTCCCTCCCTCTCCTCGTCTCTCGCCCGCCCTCCCTCCCTCCCTCTCCTCGTCTCTCGCCCGCCCTCCCTCCCTCTCCTCGTCTCTCGCCCGCCCTCCCTCCCTCTCCTCGTCTCTCGCCCGCCCTCCCTCCCTCTCCTCGTCTCTCGCCCGCCCGCCCTCCCTCTCCTCGTCTCTCGCCCGCCCGCCCTCCCTCTCCTCGTCTCTCGCCCGCCCGCCCTCCCTCCCTCTCCTCGTCTCTCGCCCGCCCGCCCTCCCTCCCTCTCCTCGTCTCTCGCCCGCCCGCCCTCCCTCTCCTCGTCTCTCGCCCGCCCGCCCGCCCTCCCTCTCCTCGTCTCTCGCCCGCCCGCCCTCCCTCTCCTCGTCTCTCGCCCGCCCGCCCTCTCCTCGTCTCTCCCCCGCCCGCCCTCCCTCTCCTCGTCTCTCGCCCCGCCCGCCCTCCCTCTCCTCGTCTCTCGCCCGCCCGCCCTCCCTCTCCTCGTCTCTCGCCCGCCCGCCCTCCCTCTCCTCGTCTCTCGCCCGCCCGCCCTCCCTCTCCTCGTCTCTCGCCCGCCCGCCCTCCCTCTCCTCGTCTCTCGCCCGCCCGCCCTCCCTATCTTCGTCTCTCGCCCGCCCTCTCCTCGTCTCTCGCCCGCACGCCCGCTCTCCCTCTCCTCGTCTCTCGCCCGCCCTCTCACCCGCCCTCTCCTCGTCTCTCGCCCGCCCGCCCTCCCTCTCCTCGTCTCTCGCCCGCCCGCCCTCCCTCTCCTCGTCTCTCGCCCGCCCGCCCTCCCTCTCCTCGTCTCTCGCCCGCCCGCCCGCCCTCCCTCTCCTCGTCTCTCGCCCGCCCGCCCGCCCTCCCTCTCCCCGTCTCTCGCACGCCTGCTTGCCCTCCCTCTCCCCGTCTCTCGCACGCCTGCCTGCCTGCCCACCCTCTGTCTCTCTCTCTCTCTCTCTCTCTCTCTCTCTCTCTCTCTCTCTCTCTTCCCATCCCCCACCCCTCCCCACCCAACTCAATTGTTCTACAATAAATGCACAACAGAAATGTGGAGGCTGTTTAAGGAACACTGAGACAGGCGAGGAATGGTAAGGTGAAGGAGCCTTGGATGCCGAGAGAAGAGGAGCTTCTCATCAAGAGGAAGAAGGAAGCTTACTCAAGGTTGAGGAAACAAGGATCTGGCACAGCTTTAGAGGATTACAGGGGAGCTAGGAAAGAACTGAAAAATAGACTGGGGGGGGGCATGAGAAAGTCTTGGCGGGAAGGATTAGCGAAAACCCAAAGGCATTCCACTTCCATAAGGAATCAGAGAGAGGGTTGGGCTGATCAGGGAAAGTGGAGGGAACTTGTGCCTGGAGTGTGAAGAGGTCGGGGAAGCCCTAAATGAGTTTTTTGCTTCAGTATTCACTGGAGAGTGGGACCTTGGACCAGATTAATAGGCTTGATCATACTGATATTAGGAAAGGGGATGTGCTGGAAATTCTGAGAAGCATCAAGATAGATAAGTCCCCAGGTCCGGACCAGATATATCCAAGGTTACTGCAGGAAGCGAGGAATGAGATTGCTGCACCTCTGGCGATGATGATCTTTGCATCCTCACTCTCCACGGGAATAGTACTGGCTGATTGGAGGGAGGGGAATGTTATTCCTCTGTTCAAGAAAGGGAATAGGGAAATCTCTGGGAATTACAGACCAGTCAGTCTTATGTTTGTGGTACGCAAGGATTCTGAGAGATAGGATTTATGATGATTTATAAAGACATAGTTTGTTTAAAGAGGTCATGCCTCACCAGCCTCACCAGTTCTTTGAGGATTTGATGAGACAAGTTGACAGGGGTTGAGCAGTGGATGTGGTGTATATGGATTTCTAAGTAGGCTCATTCAGAAAGTTAGAAGGTATGGGATATAGGAACCTTTGGCTGTCTGAATACAGAATTGGCTGGCTGAAAGAAGACAGCGTGCGGTCGTGGATGGAAAATATTCTGCCTGGAGGTCGGTGACCAGTGGTGTCCCACCGGGATCTGTTCTTGGGCCTCTGCTCTTTGTAGTTTTTAATAAATGACTTGGATGAAGAAGTGGAAGGGTGGGTGAGTAAGTTTGCCGATGACACAAAGGTCAGTGGTGTTGTAGATAGTGTGGAGGGCTGTTGCAGGCTACAACAAGACATTGACAGGATGCAGAGCTGGACTGAGAATTGGCAGATGGAGTTCAACCTGGATAACTGTGAAGTGCTTCGTTTTGGAAGGTCAAATTTGAATGCTGAATACAGGTTAAAGACAGGTTTCTTGGCAGTGTGCAGGAACAGCGGGATCTTGGGGTCCACACATATAGATCTCTCAAAGTTGCTATCCAAGTTGATAGGGTTGTTAAGAAGGTATATGATGCTTTGGCTTTCATTAACGGGAGGATTGAGTTTAAGAGCCGTGAGGTATTGCTGCAGCTCTATAAAACCCTGGTTAGACCACACCTGGAATATTGTGTCCAGTTGTGGTCGCCTCATTATGGGAAGGATGTAGATGCTTTAGAGAGGGTGCAGAGGAGATTTACCAGGATGCTGCCTGGATTGGAGGGCTTGTCTTATGAAGAAAGGTTGAGTGAGCTAGGGCTTTTCACACTGGAGAGAAGGGGGAAGAGAGGTGACTTGATAGAGGTGACTTGATAAAGGTGTACAAGGTAATGAGAGCCATAGATAGAGTAGATAGCCAGAGACCTTTCCCCAGGACAGAAATGGCTGTCATGAGAGGTTTAAGATGATAGAAGGATGTATAGGGGAGATGTCAGAGATAGATTCTTTACACAGAGAGTGGTCAGTATGTGGAATGCACTGCCAGCAGGGGTAATAGACTCAGAGACATTAGGGACATTAAGCGACTGCTGGACAAGCACATGGACGGTTGGCTGTAAATTGAGTATGTAGGCTTGGTAGATCTCAGATTGAGATAAATGCTCAGTGCAATATTGTGGGCTGAAGAGCCTGTTTTATATTGTCTGTCGCTGTCTGTCACTCCCCTCGCCGTCTCTTCCCCCCCCCCCCCCCTCGCCGTCTCTTCCCCCCCCCCCCCTCGCCGTCTCTTCCCCCCCCCCCTCGCCGTCTCTTCCCCCCCCTCGCCGTCTCTTCCCCCCCCTCGCCGTCTCTTCCCTCCCCCCCCGCCGTCTCTTCCCCCCCCCCCGCCGTCTCTTCCCCCCCCCACCGTCTCTTCCCCCCCCCCACCGTCTCTTCCCCCCCCCGCCGTCTCTTTCCCCCCCCCGCCGTCTCTTCCCCCCCTCGCCGTCTCTTCCCCCCCCCTCGCCGTCTCTTCCCCCCCCCTCGCCGTCTCTTCCCCCCCCTCGCCGTCTCTTTCCCCCCCCCCTCGCCGTCTCTTCCCCCCCCCCTCGCCGTCTCTTCCCCGCCCCCTCGCCGTCTCTTCCCCCCCCCCCCCACCACCGTCTCTTCCCCCCCCGCCGTCTCTTCCCCCACCCCTCGCCGTCTCTTCCCCCCCCCCCTCGCCGTCTCTTCCCCCCCCCCCCCGCCGTCTCTTCCCCCCCCCCTCGCCGTCTCTTCCCCCCCCCTCGCCGTCTCTTCCCCCCCTCGCCATCTCTTCCCCCCCCTCGCCGTCTCTTCCCCCCCCCTCGCGGTCTCTTCCCCCCCTCGCCGTCTCTTCCCCCCCCTCGCCGTCTCTGTCTGATGAGGGCAACGTGGTGCCTCAGTGGTGAGCATTGCTGGTTTGCAGCACCCAAGACCTGGAGTCGATTCCAGCCTTGGAGAGCTGTCGATGTGGATCTTTCCTCTGGTGCTCCAGTTTCCCTGCCACAGCTCAAAGCTGTGCAAGCTCGGTGGATTAGCCATGGGCCATGCAGGGTTACAAGGATACGATAGCAGGGTGAGTGTGGCTGGGCTGTTCTTCGGACGGGGAAAATGGGACGAATGGGCTCCTTCCACACTGTTGTGATTCAGTGACCTTCAATGACCTCCTTGATGGTTGTAATGCCTGCTCGCACGCTCTTGTGAGCGTGCCCTCTCTCTCTCGTGTGTCTGTGCCCCCAACAACCCCCTCAAACCCTTTTGCCTGCCCGTTCTCCCCTCCCGCCCCACCGCGCCCCCGCCCTCTCCCCTCCCTTCCACCTTCACTCTGCCCGTTCTCCCCTTCCCTCCCTCCCTCCTGCTCCCGCTGCCCTTCGCCCGCCCCACCTCCCCCCTTCGCCTGCCCCCCTCTCCTCCCTTCTGCCTTCACTCCGCCCATTCTCCCCTTTTCTCCCACCCCTTGCCCCTTTGCCTGCCCCCTCCCCTCCCTCCCACCCCCCCCCCCCCACCGCCCGTCGCCTGCGCACGCTCTCCGCCCCATTCTCTTGTCCACCTCTCCTTTGTCCATCCCCTAGCTCACTGGTGCCCTCTATTCCCATCCCCCATGCCGTCCTGTCTGTCTGATCACCTGCTTCTTCCTGCACAGGGTTGTTCTTCGCCAATTGTTGTGAAGTTTGCTGACACACAGAAGGACAAGGAGCAGAAGCGTATGGCTCAGCAGCTCCAACAGCAGATGCAGCAGCTCAATGCAGCCACCATGTGGGGCAACTTGGCTGGACTCAATACACTGGGACCTCAGTATTTAGCAGTGAGTATTGGCAGAGAAGGGCTAGAGGCCACAATGTGTTCATGCTCCCCGTGTCGTTTTCACATTGCTTAGGAGATGTAGCAAGCAGTTTGCCTGTTTTACCAATCTGGAGATGGGAATGTTTGCTCATGCTGTTCATGTCTGTAACTTCTGCGATCCGTCCTTGCTCCCAGCAATAATCGACCGCGATCCCTCTGCACTGCTCTTAATAATTCCCCACAATCCTTCTGCGCCCCCGCCAAAGTCCATGATCCTTACAATCGTCCCTGATCCCTCCTTGCTCCTCTCAGTGACCCCCACGATCTCGCCTCGATCCCCATGCTAATCCATCCATCATGGATTCACTATTCCCAGCACTATCAGCTGCATAGTACCCTCAACCTCAATGTTGTACATCTGACACTCAACCATAGTCATCTTACGCTCTCCTCCTGCTGTCCCCCCCCACCGGTTTCAAATCTACCCTCACATTTGCTCATGCTGTCACCTCTGGGCAAAAGTGAGGACTGCAGATGCTGGAAACCAGAGTTTAGATCAGAATGGTGCTGGAAAAGCACAGCGGGTCAGGCCGCATCCAAGGAGCAGGAAAAGCACTGGCTCCTCACCTGAGTGTGGGGAACCTACTCCGTTCTCCACCATCAAACAAGGAACCACATCGGACATGCTTAACCTGACTGGTCTGTGTGGGATTCCAGATCCACAATGATGTGTTAACTCCTCACCAACATCTGAACTGTTTAACATAGCACGTCATGAAGCTAATAGTCATTAATTGCTGTCCTTGGCGGCGACGTCCATGTTCAGTAGAGGAATTAAAATAACTCTTGCCCTCATGTTGTTTCTTTCCCCATTCTCTCATTGCTGACATTTCCCTCTGTCTCCCCACCTTCCCATTCTCTTTCTCTCTCACACTCTCCTTCTCTCTCTCCCCCCATCCCTCCCCCCCCTCCCTGTCTGTCTCTCTCTCCCTGTATCTTCCCCTCCACCCCCAGTGTCCCTCTGTCTCCCCGTCTCCTCTCCTCACACACACTCCCCTGTGTCTGCTCTCTCTCTCTCTCTCCCCCAATCCTCAAATACCCCCATCTCTCTCTCCCCGTCTGCGCCTCTCTCACAAACTCTCCCCTACCCCGACTGTCTGTCTGTCTCGTTCACTTACCCCGTCTCTCTCGCTCGTTCTCCCTGTCTCTGGCACTCCTTGTCTCTCTCTCTCTCTCTCTCTCCCCCCCCCCCCCCGTGTCTCTCTGTCTCCCCATCTCTCTCTCTGTCTCCCCATCTCTCTGTTTCTGTCTCTCCCTACCGTCTCTCTCTCTCCCCCTTTCTCTCTTCCCATCTGTCTCTCAGCCCCCCTCTCTCCCTTCTCTCCCCCCCGCGCTTCACTTCCACCCCTGCCCCCCTTGTCGCCTCCTTCTGACGCCCTCTCCCACCTCACCTCTGCCTCTTTCCTGCTGTCCTCTGCCTCCTGTTTGCAATCGATCTGTCTGACTCTCTTTTCCTCTCTGTCTTTCTTTTGCCCCTTCGTTGTCTCTCTCTGTGTCTCTCGTTACCTGGTAATCCGGACACTGCTGACATACTCTGTTTTGTTTTGGTGTAATGTCTAGCTTTATTTGCAGCTCCTACAGCAGTCAGCCTCCTCGGGGAACCTCAATGCACTGAGCAACCTACATCCCATGGCTGGTGAGTACCTCTGACCTGGCCGTGCCTTATTGCATGCAACCCTAACTTGGCAGACAGTGGTGGGGCCCAGCTCACAGTTGAACAGTGTAACAGTCCTACCCATCAAGCATATCTGTGGATGTTTAGCTGACACTGCTGTTTAGTCTCTGGGTCCCACTTTGTGACAGGGTGGGTGTGCTCTCTACCTCTGGTTGCAGGTTGATTGAAATTGAGGATCTTGGGCCTTAAGACCCATACCTGAAGGTTTTCCTCTGGGATTCATGGTTCATCTCCCATGAGTCTTATACTTGCTGTTTCAGGCTGTGCCTCTATGTTGCATGAATACAATGTTTCATTCCCTTTCAGGCCTGAATGCCATGCAGCTACAGAACCTTGCTGCTCTGGCTGCAGCGGCAAGTGCAGCTCAGAACACGTCACCAGGCACCAATGCATTGACAACAGGCAGCAGTCCCCTGAATGCACTGACCTGTTCAGGTAAGGTTGTCAAGACATTGAGCAGGACCACAGTTGCTGAATGCTTTAATCTGTTCATGAAAGGGCACCTAATCCTTCTCCCAAAACCTTAAGGGAATGGCTTTTCTCTTTGTCTTAAAACCTGTTATCATCTTATCTCTCCTCAGTTTCTGTTGTTCTATGGAGAACCACCCTGGCATTCCCATTCAAATCTTGTAGTTAAAATCGCTCAACCCCCCATGATACCATTCTCGTAATATCTTTTCTGCGTTCTCTTAGGGGCACTCATATTCTTCTGAAAGTACAGAAACCAGTACTAAACAAAAAATTGCTGGAGGTTTGTGACCTAACCAGAACTTTATAAAGGGTCAGCATAATCTTAATAAAACCACAAACTTTGGATGCTGAAGATCTGAAAGAAAAGCTGGAAAAATTCAGCAAGTTTGGCAGCATCTGAGAAGAAAGGAGAGTTAACATGTCAACCTCAGTGAAAGGAGGAGGGGCCAGAGAAGAATCACATGACTCAATGTTGCCTTCCGTTTACCAATATTTCCACATAAGCTGAGTTTCTCCAGTAGTTTGTTTTTATTTCAGCCAAATGTTCTTGTTTCAGTACTTGATGCCTCTCTCGATATTGCATGATATCAAAACTTTGTTTTGTGGAGATCAGGACAAATCCAAAAAAGCCACGTTTCAAACTGTCAGAAATTTTGTGACAGGATAAAATGGTTGACAAGTGGTTGGCAGAGACATCATGATGAGGTTTCCTCTCAATTCTGTCTTCCTCAATCGGATCCCCACCCCCTTCAGCCTGCACTGACTCAGGGAAAACAAACCAGGTCTGCAATCTCTCCTCATATCTGAGACTTTTCATCTCGGGCAACATCCCTGTGAATCTCCTGTTCGTCCCCTCTAGTGCAATCATGTCCTTCCAATGATATTGCAACCAGAACTGCACACCGTATTCTACCTGTGGTCCAATCATTGTTTTCTAAACACGCAAATAGAAAGTGGGCCTTGTCATTAGTGCTTCATCTGGAGGCTCACTGATGATCCCTAGTAGGGTGACGAAACATCTGAAAATGAACCTTCCAGCTCAGTGAGCAAACCTACATCCAGAACCTCAACCTGAGCTACAAATCTTCTCAAAACTCACTAATGGTTTTATAAAGTTGTAACAAGGCTTTCTTGATCCTCTATTCTACACCCTGCCAATGAATGCAGCATACCTTCTGCCTTTTTCACCACCCTGTCTATCCGTGCTGACATCTTCAGAGATTTGTGGACTTGTACATCAAGGTTACTTTGTTCTTCAGTACTCCCTAAGGGCCTATCATTCATTGTGTATTTCCTTCTCTTGTTAGACCTGCCAAAATGCATCACCTTACACTTATCAGCATAAGTGATATTTAATAGCTGGTCAGAGGTGAATCACTGGATGACTGGAGGTGTATTGTTCCTTTGGTCACATAGCGATAGGCCAGGTAATTATAGACTTGAAAGTCCGATGTAAATGGTGTTCCATCTGCTATTGCTCTGCCCAGTTTTTCAGCTGATCAATATTAGACTATCGCCTGAGACCATCCTCCTCACTATCAACAGCGCCATCAATCGTCAAGTCATCTGCCAACTAGCTAATTATACCTTCTACATTGTCAATGACTTGAATAGATAACAAATAGCAATGGTTGCTACACTGCTGGTCACAGCCTTCCAAACACAAGAACAACCCTCCACCATCGTCCTTTGTCTCCTATTTGGAAGCCAGTTCTGTATCCAGTCTGCCAACTTGTCTTGGATCCATCATGAGCTCTTACATTTTGGGCCAACCGTCCATGTGGGACCTTGTGAAAGGCCTTACCGAAATTGATGAAAATCCCAATAGCTGCACTACCCTCATTGATATATTTTGTCACCTTTTCAAAAATGTAACTAAATTAGCCAGGCAGGATCTTTGTCCAACCAATTCATATTGACTGTGCCTGATCAATCTTTGCCTTTCTAAGTGTTAATTAATCCTATCCTTCACCACTTTTTCCAATAATTTCCCCACCATTTACATCGGACTTTCAAGTCTATAATTACCTGGCCTATCGCTATGTGACCAAAGGAACAATACACCTCAGGCCATCCAGTGATTCACCTCTGACCAGCTATTAAATATCACTGCCAGAGCCCCAGCTATCTGCTCCGATGCCTCCATAGCAACCTGGCCCTCATTGGGCCCTGGAGATTCATGGCTTTATGGTTGATCAAACATCTTGTACCTCTTCCTTACTCATCCCAAGATATTCTAGACCTACACCATCCCAACTAACATTTCCAGGTAGAATGTGAATACAAACGAAAAATATTCATGTAAGACCCCACCCATATCATTTGGCTCCAGGCTCAGATTGTCCCTTTGGTTTCTAATAGGCCCCACTCTTTCCCTGGTAATCCTCTTACACTTAACGTATTTACTAAATGCCTTTGGTTTTTCCATAATCTTTGCCGTACAGCATGAAAACAGACCCTCCAATTTCTCCATGACGGCCAAGTTTCCCAAACTAAATTTAGTCCCACCTGCCTGCATTTGGCCCACATCCCTCTAAACCTTTCCTATTCATATACCTGTCCAAATGTCTTTTAAATGTTGTTACTGCATCTATCAACTGGACATCTACCAATTCCTCCAGTCAGTTCATCTGATATATGAACGGTCAGCACGGGACAGGGACAAAAGGCTTTTCTTGATGTGACATAGTTGGGGCTCTAATAATGGGGCAGGTTGAGGAGCAAATGCAGCTGATTTTAAAGTGATGAGGAATGCAGTTGGATCAGTTATGGGAAAGCAGAAGGAAAAGGTGAAGAAAGCTCACTGAAAAAAAGCCAAATTTGGTGATTTGGAAAAGGATCTGGAAATGTCTGAAATTTCTTAGGGGCAGCGCGTTGGCTCAGTGGTTAGCATTGCTGCCTCACAGCGTCAGGGACCCGGGTTTGATTCCAGCCTTGGGTGACTGTCAGTGTGGAGTTTGCACATTCTCCCTGTGTCTGCGTGGGTTTCCTCCAAAGATGTGCAGGTCAGGTGAATTGGCCAAGCTAAATTGCCCATAGTGTTCAGGGATGTGTAGAGTAGGTACATCAGGAGTAAATATAGGGGAATGGGTCTGGCTGGGTTACTCTTCAAGAGGGCCAGTGTGGACTTGTTGGGCCGAAGGGCCTGTTTCCACACTGTAGGGATTCTATATAAATAAAAGAACCACCCACCGTTTGAAAAAGTTGCCCCTCAGGTTGCTTTAAAACCTTTCTCCTCTCACCTTAAAACTATAAAGAATATTATTAAATTGGAGAGGGTTTGGAAAAGATTTACCAGGATGTTGCTGGGAATGGAGGGTTTGTGTGATACGGAGAGGCTGGGTAGGCTAGGACATTTTTTCACGGGAGCCTAGGAGGTTAAGGTTTATAAAACCATGAGGAGCATAGATAAGATGAATAGCAAAAGTCTTTTCCCTTGGGTGGGGGAGTTCAAAATTAGGGTTTGTGTGCTAGTTTTATTTCCAATGTTCACAAGATGTGGATATTGCTAACAATTGTCCAGATGCCAATTTTGGGTCAACCACATTATCAGCATTTCTGATGGAGCCTGCCTCAGTAAATCCATTTGCTTTGTAGCCTTTAAGTTACTTCATTCCAAGCAATCATGAAAACAAAGCACTGGAGAAATTCGGCAGATCTGGCAGTGTATGTGAAGAGAGCAATAGCGTTAATGTTTCAAGTCCAATGTGACTTTTTGTTCTGTTCCAGTCCCCACTCCACATAGAGGACACATTGTTGACTGCAGTGTGTGGCGCTGTTGAGATTGGCAGCTTGGGTTATACCCATTTGAAAGGGATGTATCCAAACGTTTTGTCCTTGTTCAATTTTTTTGTCTGATGTTTTGACTCTCGTGTTCCTCCTTTCACTGCAGGGTCTTCAAGCAGTAACAGTACCAGCTCCTCATCGGTGAACCCAATGGCATCGCTGGGGGCTCTGCAGACACTGGCAGGGGCATCGGGCGGTCTCAACGTCAGCTCTTTAGCAGGTGAAGGGCATGCTGTTCCTATCAGCGCAGACGTGAAGCAAGTTTCCAGCAGCAACAAGTCTGATGGTGCATTTAGTTTTAGCATTTTATCAATGTGTGTGGACCTGACAAAAATGGAAGCCTTTTCTGCAGCACAGCCGCTACTTGTCAGGCCATGTTCAGAAGCTTTCAGTCAGTGTAACTGAACTAGCGGGCCACGTGGTCATAGTGACTGCATCTCTGTTGGGTTTTTATGTAACTCTGGCCTGGGGTAGAGGGGCCAGACTCTGGTCGGGTGGAATTGAGAGATGTTGAACTCCTGTCTAATGAGAAAGGTGTATGTAGGTCATTGATTCCTGTGTTTGTTTGGAGTTGGGGTGGGGGGATGGGGAAGGGAAGGTGGAAATGGGAAGTTGGACTCCAGTCTGCTGTGGGGTTTTAGTAAGTTATGTACTAACCAGGGCTTGGTGTTGGTCAGGCCTTGTTGCTTCATGATGAGCTAGTGTAACACATCCTGCAAGCTGATAATGAACGGTGCTGTTGATCCCCAGGTATGGCGGCTTTGAATGGAGGGCTTGGATCTGGAGGCCTGTCGAATGGTACAGGCAGTGCCATGGACGCTCTGACCCAGGCATACTCAGGGATTCAGCAGTACGCAGCTGCAGCACTCCCCTCCCTCTACAACCAGTGTCTCCTCAGCCAACAGAGCCTCAGTGCAGCCGGAAGTCAGAAAGAAGGTAAGTGGGAACATCCACAAGGCACTGAATGTTCTTGAGCACCAGGCGAAGCATGGCATCTTCTGCCAACTGGAGGTTTGTGCTGGAGTATTAGCCATGTACTCTGCTCAACAGGCACATGATGGGACAGGCAAGGGGCTTAGCTTGGATGACAGGTGGAGGGCTCCCCTGCACTGGCTTCCCTTCTGAAAGGAACATGCACGGCAGCAGTGAGTTCTTGAGAGTGAACCTGGTCGATCAAGATGGCACGTCCTAGCCATGTCCATTCTGACACTCCCCTCACAGTTTCCTCATGTTAGTGTGAGCAGCCGTGGAATCTGTGTCAAGTTAACTTGTACCAATGTGAGTCCCTCATTATGCCATGTTTAAACACCCATGGTGCTATGCAAATGAAGCAGCTATCTGGTGTTGAAAGGATTGGAGAATCAGATTAGGTGTGTGTGGGATGGCGGGGGTGGTGGTAATCTGTTGTGTGGTGTGGTGTGGGGTGAAGGATATGTCAGGGCCTGGAGATGATTTGGAGGGATGTCAGGACACCAGAAGGCTGTGGGTGTGGCAGGGTGTATGAGCCTGCCCTTTGTGAATGCGTGTATGAGTTCAAGGATTGGATTTGGGGTGGGATGTGAGATTCACTCCAACTGATGGTGATTTTCTTTTTCCTCCTCCCTTCATTTCTCTCTGTCTATTCACACTGCTATCTCTCCGGGCGGTTTTAACTCGTCTCTTACTGGCTCTTTTGCCCCCTGTGTCTGACTACTTTACCTCATCTCTCTCCGGCTCATTAAACCTAATTTCGGGTTCTTATAAACCCAACCTGTTTGGCTCTTTTACAACCCCTCCCCCTCCCCCCCGTCGCCCCGTCTCCCTCTCCCTCCTTCCATCCTGTTCTCCTTTTCCTTCTCTCTTTTCCCCTCTCATTCTGACACCACCCTCTCTCCCCCCACACCATCGTTCTCCCTTCACCCCCCCTTCCCTTCCCTCCCCGTCCTCCCCACCCCGTCCTCCCCTTCCCGTCCTCCCCTTCCCGTCCTCCCCTCCCCCTCCTCCCCTCCCCGTCTTCTCCCCTCCCCGTCTTCTCCCCTCCCCGTCTTCTCCCCTCCCCGTCTTCTCCCCTCCCCGTCTTCTCCCCTGCATCCTTCCCCCCCGCATCTCTCCCCCTTGCATCTCTCCTCCCCCGCATCTCCCCCCCCCCCCGCATCTCCCCCCCGCATCTCTCCCCCCCGCATCTCCCCCCCCCCCCCCCGCATCTCTTCCCCCCCATCGCCCCCCCGCCTGCACTGCCCTTTTTCTCTCTCTCTCTTTCTCTCCACACTCCGCATGTGCGTGCTCTCTCTCCACGCCCCCGCACCCTGTCTCCCTCTTTCCACCCTCTGTCCTCTCTCTCTCTCTCTCTCTCTCTGTCTCTTCATCCTCTGACTCAACAAACCCCATATTCCCTCTATCCGATACTCCTGTCGCTTTCTGCTCTTGCTTGCTGTCTTTTTCAGGACCAGAGGGAGGTAATCTATTTATATACCATCTGCCCCAGGAGTTCGGCGATCAAGATCTGCTCCAGATGTTTATGCCTTTCGGGAATGTTGTTTCTGCCAAGGTTTTCATTGACAAGCAGACAAACCTGAGTAAATGCTTTGGTGGGTATGTTGCTGAAAAATGTACAGTTTCTGTGTTGAGTATAGTGTCTGGTGGCTAGAGTTTGCTATCTGTGTGAGAGCTTTGACCTTCAGAGCTGACTGGTGGGATTTGATTCTCAACCACCACTCCTCCAAACGCTGGCAACACTCCTCTGCAGCCCCCTCCAAGGAGCAGAGGGACCTCAGGGTTCAAGAGCACACTTCTCTGAAGCAGCTTTATAGGATCCTGTGGTTAATAAGTCGAGGCTTAGCATATAAAAGCAGGGAAGTGATGCTACACCTCTACAAATCATTGGTCAAGATATTTGAGATATTGTTTTCCGTCTGAGTACCTTATTTAAGGAGGGATGTCAAAGTCCTGGAGAGAGTTGAGAGGAGATGTATGAGAATGATACCAGAAATGAGGGAGTTTAGATAGTAGGAAAACTTAAGAGAGATTCGGCTTTTTCTCCTTGAAGCCGAATCGATTATGAGGTTACCTTATTGAGGTGCTCAAAGTTATGAACAATTTTGGGAGGGTAAGGAAGAACATTCTATTTCCATTCGTTGCCATGTCAGTAGGTAGGTTTCACAACTTCAAGATCATCAGCTATAGAGCCACGAGTGAGATGAAGAGAAACTACTTTACTCAAAGAATTGAAATAACCTGACCTTGTAGCTGAGTTCTGGTAAATCTCCTCTGGGGACCTTTGCATCCTTCCTAATTTATACAGACTAGAAATGGACACGATTTGCTAGTTCAGCAAGTTGCCCTGTTTTTGCACTCAACACCGTTATGAAGGTGAAGATCACATATGCTTTTCCTATCCACCCTCTCAACATACCTTGTCATTTTCAAATAATCCCAAATTTCATCACACACCCTCCAATCCCTGTGCCGCCCGCCAACAGTTTTTCCTGTATTAAACTCCATTTGCCCCTTGCCTGTCAGTTCACACCCATCTGTATTGGAGTTTTGATCTCCTGGCTGAAGGGGATGCTTCTACAATGAGGAGAAGATGAGGGAGACTGGACCTATATGACCTGGAGTTGAGAAGAATGAGGTGATCTAATTGAAGTGTATCAGATTCTCTGGTACTCGTTAGGGTAGATGCTGAGACGTTGGTTCTTTGGCAGTGAATCTAAAATGCACTGTATCAAACTTAAGGAATCCATCTAGGACTAAGCTGAAGCAAAATTCTTTGACTTGAAGTGTTGTGAGACTTCAGAATTCTCCACCTCACAGAGCTATGGATTCAGTAGATTGTTGCGTACTAAGTAGATCAGATGATGTCAAGATTGTATGGGAAGGTCACTTTGAGGTGCAAGACAAGCTGTTAACTTATTGAATAACAGTTTAGGCTCAAAGAGCTGTTTATGTGCTCCTGTTCAAGTTCCTTCTGAACTTTGGAGAGGACTGAGGTGATTGGCCCCTTGACAGATGGCTATACATGAATCTTTTTCATTGCTGTGGAGCTGTTGCACTCCACTGTTATTGAGGAGCAATAGTGGCATTGCAACCCGGAGACAGCCAGACAGACAAATCAAATCAGCCTCCCCATTCCCTGTTTTGCAAATTAAAATACTCAACGCTCAAAATGAACCCCAAGGTTCCTAACCAGACTTTTAAAAATAACCAGTTCCAGAATAACAGATAGCATACACCCAATTTATACACTCAAATGAAAAAAATTAACAATTTATTAATAATACAGTAACTTTAGCAAAGCAAGGTGATCTAATTAATGTCTCTGATTTAAATCCAATCCTGCTCAATTCGAGCCCCACTCTCAGAAAGACAGACAGACGCATTAAGAGATAAAGAAATATAAGGGAAATATAACTGGCCAGTTCACTTTAGCACTTTTCATAATCAGTAATATCACAGGCACATGATATTCTGCCTTGCCTGATTTCCAAACACACCAGTCAATGCAAATAACTACCAGTAAGCTCCTCGGAATATTCATTCAGTTTTTAGAACTGAGATTCCATTCTGAGCTTTTGAAAAATTGACAATGAGAGGACAACCAGAGAGCTATCAAATCTGTTTGGTGTAGTAGCTACAGTCCTCCTCAAAAAGGCCACACAGTTCAAATGCAGAGCAAACTTTGGTTTTGCTGCTTATTCCAGCAGTTTCTTTGTTAGACTGATTGGCACCATAACTCCCTGTGAGGCCCCAGTTAACATTTGAACATAATGCACCTGTTTGAACATAATACGTCTCCGGCATCGAAACATCTGCAGTGCTCTCTGAACAAGAATCAACCTGCAATTAACTTCCAGGCTTGGCTTTACGAATAAGCAATTAATTCATTTGTTCTCCTTTCTTTTTAAATCAAGTTGTGGCTCACGGCTCAAAGACCACCTTCAGTTCACAGCTCCAACCCAGAAATGATTAAAAACCAAAACTAACAGTCTCAGCAGTGGTGTGGTAATACTTCACTGGCATAGTGTTTCACATGCCAAGAATAATCCGATGGGGATATGGACTAGAACCTCACCAAACCAACAGTGAAAATTCAATTCCATTTTTTTGTAAATATCCATCTGATTCACTCGTGTCCTTTTGAGAAGGAAATGTGCTGTCCTTATCCGGTCTATAATTGTCTTGAGACCCATAGCACTGATTGACTCTCAACTGCCCTCTGGAGAGGCCTGGTGAGCCACTTGATTCATGGGCAATTAGCGATGCACAAATGCTGGCCTTACCTGTGCCGCACACATTCCATGAAAGAATAATGATAAAGGATGGGAATGTTTTTTGAGCCTGCCCCTGTTAATGTATTTGTGCACCATCATTCACAGCAGTATCATAGCATCCCTACAGTGTGGAAACAGGCCCTTTGGCCCAAGCAGTCCCCCCTCAAAGAGTAACCCACCCAGACCCATTCCCCCAGCCTATTATTCCACATTTGCCCCCTGACTAATGCACCTAACCTGCACATCCCTGAATACTATGGGCAACACTATGGGGCCAGTTCACCTAACCTGCACATCTTTGGATTGTGGGAGGAAACCCACGCAGACACAGGGGGAATGTTCAAACCACACAGACAGTCACCCGAGGCTAGAATCGAACCCAGGTCCCTGGCGCTGAGAGGCAGTAATGCTAACCACTGAGCCACCCGTGCTGGGCAGCTGGACAGCACTGCAGAGTTCTGCTCCGATTTGCTGGTTGTCTTATCACTTAGCCAGATCTATCACCTACTGCTTATCCTAACTCATCTGCAAGTAGTCCAGTATTGCACCAATCGGGCACCTCATTTTTGGAGCTGATGTTGCTTCTGTCTTATACCTCTGCACTTTGTACCCGTGAAGTTAGACTCAATAGAGTGTGGGATGAGTTCGATCATGAACACAACATTACAGCACAGTACAGGCCCTTTGGCCCTCGAAGTTGCTCCAACTGTGGAACCAATCTGAAGCCCATCTAACTTATACTATTCCATTTTCATCCATATGTTTGTCCAATGACCATTTAAATGCCCTTACAGTTGACAGTTGGTGAGTCTACTACTGTAGCAGACAGTGCGTTCCACACTCTTCCTACTCTGAGTAAAGAAACTACCTCTGACATCTCTCCTATGTTTATCACCCCTCAATTTAAAGGTCTGTCCCCTCGTGCTCGCCATTACCATCCAAGGAAAACAGCTCTCACTGTCCACCCTTTCTAATCCTCTGATTATCTTATGCCTCAATTAAATCACCTCTCAACCTTCTTCTCTCTAACGAAAACAGCCTTTCCTCATAAGACCTTCCTTCCATATCAGGCAACATCCTAGTAAATCTCCTCTGAACCCTTTCCAAAGTTTCCACATCCTCCCTATAATGCGGTGACCAGAAGTGTTCGCAGAGTTTTGTACAGCTGCAGCATGACCTCATGGCTCCGAGGTTAGAGATTATGCTTGCCTGCAATCCTGCCACTGCCTCAGCATGTGCCAGTGTTTTGAGCTGCTGGATCTGGTCCATCCCATTTGCCACAGTATAGTGCCACACAATGTAGTTACAAAATAAGAGGCTTCCCATTCAAGTGGATGAGGAATTTCATTTGTGTTTGGAAATTTGTTTTTCTCCGGGGAGTGTTGAAGGCTAGGTCATTGGTTATGGGGCACTGTCACCACAGTACTGTAGTAGAAGGGAGCTATACTGGTCACTGGCCTGAACTGTGCTGGGGCCAGTGTCCTCTTGCGACGAATGATTAGGGCTGTACCTTAAGCTTTAAACTCACAAGAACAGCACAGCACAGTACAGGCCCTTCAGCCCACCATGTTTTGCCAAGCATTTATCTCAATCTGAGATCAAATTAACCTACACACTCCTCAATTTACTGCCATCCATGTGCTTGTCCAGCAGTCGCTTAAATGTCCCTAATGTCTCTGACTCTACTACCACCACTGGCAGTGCATTCCATGCACTCACCATTCTCTGTTTAAGGAACCTATCTCATATATCTCCTTACCTTCCAATCGTAAAATTTTGACCCCTTGTGACAGCCATTTCTGCCCTGGGGAAAACTCTCTGGCTATCTGCTCTATCTATGCCTGTCATTACATTGTACACATCTATCAAGTCACCTCTCTTCCTTTTTCTCTCCACTGTGAAAAGCCCTAGCTCATTCAACCTTTCTTCATAATACAAGCCCTCCAATCCAGGCAGCATCCTGGTAAATCTCCTCTGCATCCTGTCTACATCCTTCCTATAATGAGGCGACCAGAACTGGACACAATAGTCCAAGTGTGGTCTAACCAGGGCTATATAGAGCTGCAACAAAACCTCGCGGCTCTTAAACTCAATCCCCCGGTTAATGAAAGCCAAAACACCACATACCTCCTTAATAACCCTATCAACTTGGATAGCAACTTTGAGGGATCTATGTGTGGACCCCAAGATTCTGCTGTTCCTGCACAGTGCCAAGAATCCTGCCTTTAACCCTGTATTCAGCATTCAAGTTTGACCTTACAAAATGAACCACCTCGCATTTATCCAGGTTGAACTCCATCTGCCACTTCTCAGCCCATCTCTGCATCCTGTCAATGTCTTGTTGTAGCCTGCAACAGCCCTCCACACTATCTACAACACCACTGACCTTTGTGTCATCGGCAAACTTACTCACCCACCCTTCCACTTCTTCATCCAAGTCATTTATTAAAAACCACAAAGAGGAGAGGCCCAAGTACAGATCATTGCGGGCCACCACTGGCCACCAACCTCCAAGCGGAATGCTTTCCATCCGCTACTACTCGCTGTCTTCTTTTGGCCAGCCAGTTCTGTATTCAGATAGCCACATACCTCCTAACGTTCTGAATGAGCCTACCATGGGGAACCTTATCAAATGCCTGACTGAAATCCACACACACCACATCCACTGCTCGATTTTCATCAACTTGTCTCGTCACATCCTCAAAGAACTCAATGAGGCTGGTGAGGCATGACCTGCTCCTCAAAAAGCCATGCTGACTAGCTTTAGTCAAGCTTTGTTTGTCCAAATCATCACAAATCCTATCTCTCAGAATCCTTTCCAGTACCTTGCTTACCACAAACGTAAGACTGACTGGTCTGTAATTCCCAGGGATTTCCCTATTCCCTTTCTTGAATAGAGGAAGAACATTCACCTTCCTCCAGTCAACTAGTGCTACTCCCATAGAGAGTGAGCATGCAAAGATTATTTAGTAATATCCTTCTTATAGTAGGGCGACCAGAACTGTACACTGTAATCCAAAGTACCCTCACCAACGCTCTGTACAACTGCACATGACGTCCCAACTCTTAAACTCAACAGTCTGAGCAATGAAGGCAAGCATGCTAAGCACCTTCTTTACGGCTGTGTTTATCCGTAACCTGTTGGATTTCTATGACGATCTAACTGAGCGCCCTTATTCATGCTGCATTTTATTTTGGTCGAGCTAATTACTGTAAGGCAATTGGTTGGGACAAAGAGTAAAATAGAAGTGGGCACCAGGACATTTTGGAATGAATTTGAAGCATGAAGGATGGCACATCAGTTGGAATCAGTGTGGGTTACATTGGAGCTCGAGGCAGGCATGTGGCAGTGCGGTGGCATGATTGTTAGCACTGCTGCTTCCCAGCCCCAGGGACGCGGCTTCAATTCTAACCTTGGGTGACTCTGTGTGGAATTTGCACATTCTCTGTTGTCTGCATAGGTTTCCACTGGGTGCTCTGGTTTTCTCCCACTGTCCAAAGACTTGAGGGGTTAGTTGGGCTGACCATGATAAATTGTGCTGTAGTATCCAGGAATGTGCAGGCTGGGTGAATTAACTGGTAAAAGCAGAGTTACAGGAAGACGGTAGGGATCTGCATGAGATGCTCTTCGGAAGGTCAGTGCTGACTGGATGGGCTGAATGGCCTCCATCTGCATTGAAGCCATTCTATAATTCCAGAGACAGCTGCCGAGAAAGGCTGTGAAGGCAAAGTTACTTAAACACCTTATCAAACGCTAAGAGGGAAAAGATGCGCAATCTCAGAAAGCTGAAGTGGCAATCCCTTTGGGGAGGAGAGCAGAGTTTCTTCAATGTCGGCTTACCTATAAAATGATCAAAGAAAAGCCAAGTGTTGTAGATGCTGGAATCCTGAATTAAAAGCAGAAAGATTGGAGAAACTCAGCGCGAGCAGCATCTATAATCAGAAAGAAACCATCTTTAGACTATGGACTGAAATGCGAAAGAGGATGCTGTTCAAGCAAAGGATTGTTGAAGGATTACTCGGTTTTTAAAAGTAAGTTTCCTGACACTCCTGTTAGGCCCTGTTTACACAGCGATTGGTCAGATAGTGAGGGAAGCCTAGTTAGAAGTGGATTGTAACGAGGGGGCTGTGTATGAGTGGAGTATTGGCCAGCAACGAATAGCGAATTGGCCTGTGGGCTAGTAACCAATAATCAATGCCAAAGGCCTCCTGTCCGCTAACAGCTGCGAGTGGGGCTCCCAGGACAGCTCCTGGCTGGAAATGTTTGGACTGAAGCCATCGAACCACTAGAAGGAAATAATGGAGTTGTATGCTCACTGTTCATAATTGTTTGTCTGTAGTTAGTTACTTCTAACAAATATTAAGTTCAGTAACTGGTCCATGTTTTCTATCAACCTGAGTCTAAACATTAGGTAAAATAGGAAATGCTGCATTCTTTTTAAAACCTTTAATTTTTGTGATGATTCCAGGAATATAGGGTTTGACTTTTAGTGTCAGTGAAGTGTAATGTAAGGAGAGAAACAAAAAAGACTTAATGGTAAGGTCCTCGGGAGTGTTGCTGAACAAAGAGACCTTGGGGTGCAGGTTCATAACTCCTTGAAAGTGGAGTCGCAGGTAGATAGGATAGTGAAGAAGGCGTTTGGTATGCTTTCCTTTATCGGTCAGAGTATTGAGCACAGGAGTTGGGAGGTCATGTTGCAGCTGTACAGGGCATTGGTTAGGCCACTGTTGGAATATTGCGTGCAATTCTTGTCTCCTTCCTATCGGAAAGATGTTGTGAAACTTGAAAGGGTTCAGAAAAGATTTATAAGGATGTTGCCAGGGTTGGAGGATCTGAGCCAAAGGGAGAGGCTGAATGTCCTGGGGCTGTTTTCCCTGGAGCGTCGGAGGCTGAGGGGTGACCTTATAGAGGTTTATCAATCATGAGAGGCAGCGATAGGATAAGTAGACAAAGTCTTTTCCCTGGGGTGGGGGAGTCCAGAGCCATGAGGGCATAGGTTTAGGGTGAGAGGGGAAAGATATAAAAGAGACAAAAGGGGCAACTTTTTCACGCAGAGGGTGGTATGTGTGTGGAATGAGCTGCCAGAGGAAGTGGTGGAGGCTGGTACAATTGCAACATTTAAAAGGCATTTGGATGGGTATATGAATAGGAAGGATTTGGAGGGATATGGGCCGGGTGCTGGAAGGTGGGACCAGTTTGGGTTGGGATATCTGGTCGGCATGGACAGGTTGGACCGAAGGGTCTGTTTCCGTGCAGTACATCTCTATGACTCTATAATGTTTTAAGGAGAAAGTGAGGTCTGCAGATGCTGGAGATCAGAGATGGAAATGTGTTGCTGGAAAAGCGCAGCAGGTCAGGCAGTTTCCTGAAGAAGGGCTAATGCCCGAAACGTCGATTCTCCTGTTCCCTAGATGCTGCCTGACCTGCTGCGCTTTTCCAGCAACACATTTCCATCTCTATAATGTTTTAAGTCCATTGACTGTTTGTTGGAACTGAAGTTGTCTGGAAAATGGTGGACTTTATGCTGTTGACAAAGGCTGCTTAATGAGTGTTATTGTTGGTGGAGAGGAGGGTACTGATTAAGAATTAGTGTTAATGGAATTAATGTTCATAGCAGAAGATAGCTGAGAGCAAACGCAATGAGAGCTTGGGCGTAGGGCTATTAATGGAGGACAGTGTTCATGCTCTGAAATTGTTAAAATCAGACTTGGCAACTGAAGGCTGTAAAGTATCTTAAGTACAAAATGAGACGCTGTTCCTCCAGCTTGCATTGAGCTACGCTGGCGAACTGCAACTCGCCCAGCACAGAAATGTTCCAGTCAGATCAAGGTCTCAGTTGTTTTCTGAGCGGACAAAGTGTTCAGGTCTTTGCTCATTGCCGAAATGTGCGCCTGTTTGATAGAGCTGTGATCCTGCCTCAGTTGAGCTCATTGAATGTTGCCCAGCTGCTGCTTTGAATCTCATGTGGCTGACTCTGCTGTTCTGCTTTGTTTTTATGCTTGCAGGATTTGTAAGCTATGACAACCCAGTTTCCTCACAGGCTGCCATACAGGCAATGAATGGCTTTCAGATTGGCATGAAGCGCCTCAAAGTTCAACTAAAGCGCTCGAAGAATGACAGCAAACCATACTGAGCTGTTGTCAAAATAAACTTGAGTTTAAACCTGTTTAACTGGTAAGTTGGCACCGGTGTGGAACCAATCGTGAGAGGGGTAGTCATCAAACACTTCGAGTAACCCCAGCGTGACTGGGGCCATTCTCTGCACGCTCAGTCTTTCAGTGTGAGTGCGTGCGTGTGTTTCTCCTATGTTTCGTTGACAAGATTAACAGGATCAATTTCTGTTGTGAATTTTTAAGTTTTCTCTCTGCACTTATGCGTACTGATGCTCAGTACAAGGGTAATCCGAAGGCATTTTTCTTCACTGAAATGTTTAGCTGCCATATCATTTACAAGTTGGAGTTTGCTGTGTGCTGACAGCTGGTTATGTTACTGGAGAGAATGATGACTGTTCAGTGGTCTCTGTCAAAGTAATCCCTGTGCACCTACCCCCACCCTCCTTCCCGACCTTTTGAGGATTGAAGGATGTTCTATCTGAACTGTCTCTTGTCATGTTTGTGTTATCCAGTGAGACCCATGCCATTGCATTATTTGTCGTCATGATAGCGGAATGGAGACTGAGCAGCTCTTAATGGGAATCCCATCAGTTTCATTTCCTGAATGTTCCAATGCTGCCTTCTCCTATTCCTCCTCAACCTACATTTACATTTCCCAACCTATCACTTCTTCACCTTTTCTCACAGTTCTCCTCTCCTCCTGCACCCTTTTTCTTCCTTCATCCACCTAACCAGTATTTCTCTGCCTTCTGAGTCCTTAACCTAACTGACACAGCTTCCTCTATGCATCTTTCTTGTCCCCCCTTGTGTCGTTCACCCCGTCCCTCTCTCTCTATGTCTGTCTGTCTCCCCATCTCTAATGTATTATGTTTGTACGTGTCTCTCCACCGTCTCGAATATCTCTATGTTTTGAGTCTCTCTCGCCTTCTCTGTCTCGCGTGTTTGTCTCTCTCTGTCTGGAGTCTCCCTTTCTCTATCTCAGGTCTATCTCTCTATCTCTGTCTCTCTATCTCTCTCTCTCGGCCTGTCTGTGTGTGTCTCTCTCTCTGTCTCTCTCTCTCTCTCTGTCTCTCTCTCTCTCTCTGTCTGTCTCTCTCTCTCTCTGTCTTTCTCTCTGTGTCTCTCTCTCTCTGTCTCTTTCTCTCTGTGTCACTCTCTCTGTCTCGAGTGTCTCTCTGTCTCTCTCTCTCATTCTCTCTCCGTCTCTCTCTGTCTCCAGTGTCTGTCTCTTTCTGTGTCTCTCAAGTGCATCTCTCTCTCTCTCTCTCTGTCTCTCTCTCTCTCTCTCTCGATGTGTCTCTCTCTTTTGATGTGTGTCTCTCTCTCTCTCTCGATGTGTCTGTCTGTCTCTCTCTCTCGATGTGTGTTTCTCTCTCTCTCGCGATGTGTCTCTCTCTGTCTCTCGATGTGTCTCTCTCTATCTCTCGATCTGTGTTTCTCTCTCTCTCGATGTATCTCTCTCTGTCTCGAGTGTTTCTCTGTCTCTCTCTCTCTCATTCTCTCTCCGTCACTCTCTGTCTCCAATGCCTGTCTGTCTCTCTCTCTGTCTCGAGTGTCTCTCTCGTTCTCTCTCTCTCTCTCTATATCTCTCTCTCTCTCTCTCTCTCTCTCTCTCAAGTGCATTTCTCTCTCTCTCTGTCTCGAGTGTGTGTCTCTCTCTGTCTCTCTCTTTCTCTCTCTCTGTCTCAAGTGTCTCTCTCTCTGTCTCGAGTGTCTCTCTCTCTCCCTCTGTCTCGGGTGTCTCTCTCTCTCTGTCTCTGTCTTGAGTGTCTCTCTCTCTCTCTCTCTCTCTCTCTCTCGGGTGTCTCTCTCTCTCTGTCTCGAGTGTGTGTGTCTCTCTCTCTCTGTCTCGAGTGTGTGTCTCTCTCTCTGTCTCGAGTGTGTGTCTCTGTCTGGAGTGTCTCTTTCTCTGTCTCGAGTCTCTCTTTCTCTCTCTGTCTCGAGTGTCTCTCTCTCTCTCTCTCTCTCTCTGTCTTCAGTGTGTCTCTGTCTCCAGTGTCTCTCTCTCTCTCTCTCTCTGTCTTGAGTGTCTATCTCTCTGTCTCGAGTGTGTGTCTCTCTCTGTCTCTCTCTTATTTCTCTCTGTCTCAAGTGTCTTTCTCTCTGTCTCATGTGTCTCTCTCACTCTTTCTCGAGTGTCTCTCTCTCTTTCTCGAGTGTCTCTCTCTCTGTCTCGCGTGTCTCTCTCTCTCTCCCTCTGTCTCGAGTGTCTCTCTCTCTCTCTGTCTCTCTCTCGGGTGTCTCTCTCTCTCTGTCTCGAGTGTGTGTGTCTCTCTGTCTCGAGTGTGTGTCTCTCTCTCTGTCTCGAGTGTGTGTCTCTGTCTGTCTGGAGTGTCTCTCTCTCTCTCTCTCTCTGTCTCAAGTCTCTTTCTCTCTCTGTCTCGAGTCTCTCTCTCTCTCTCTCTCTCTCTCTCTCTCTCTCTGTCTTCAGTGTGTCTCTCTCTTTGTCTCGAGTATCTCTATCTCTCACTGTCTCGAGTGTCTCTCTCTCTCTGTCTCGAGTGTCTCTCTCTGTCTCGAGTGACTCTCTCTCTGTCTCGAGTGTCTCTCTCTGTCTCTGTCTCGAGTCTCTCTCTCTCTCTCTGTCTCTCTGTCTCTGTCTTGAGTCTCTCTCTCTCTCAGGTGTCTCTCTCTCTGTCTCGAGTGTGTGTCTCTCTGTCTCTGTCTCGAGTATGTCTCTGTCTTGAGTGTGTCTCTCTGTCTCGAGTGAGTGTCTCTCTCTGTCTCGAATGTCTCTCTCTCTCTGTCTTGAATGTCTCTCTCTCTGTCTCGAGTGTGTGTGTGTCTCTCTCTCTCTGTCTCGGGTGTGTGTGTCTCTCTCTCAAGTGTGTGTGTCTCTCTCTCTCTCTGTCTCCAGTGTGTCTCTGTCTCCAGTGTCTCTCTCTCTGTCTTGAGTGTCTATCTCTCTGTCTCGAGTGTGTGTCTCTCTCTGTCTCTCTCTTATTTCTCTCTGTCTCAAGTGTCTTTCTCTCTGTCTCATGTGTCTCTCTCTCTTTCTCGAGTGTGTCTCTCTCTTTCTCGAGTGTCTCTCTCTCTCTCTCTCTCTCGAGTGTCTCTCCCTCTGTCTCGAGTGTCTCTCTCTCCCTCTGTCTCGAGTGTCTCTCTCTCCCTCTGTCTCGAGTGTCTCTCTCTCTCTGTCTCGAGTGTGTGTCTCTCTCTCTCTGTCTCGAGTGTGTGTCTCTCTCTCTCTGTCTCGAGTGTGTGTCTCTCTCTCTGTCTCGAGTGTGTGTCTCTCTCTGTCTGTCTGGAGTGTCTCTCTCTCTCTGTCTCGAGTGTCTCTCTCTCTCTCTCTCTGTCTCGAGTGTCTCTCTCTCTCTCTGTCTCGAGTGTCTCTCTCTCTCTCTGTCTCGAGTGTCTCTCTCTCTCTCTGTCTCGAGTGTCTCTCTCTCTCTCTGTCTCGAGTGTCTCTCTCTCTCTCTGTCTCGAGTGTGTGTGTGTCTCTCTCTCTGTCTCGAGTGTGTGTGTGTCTCTCTCTCTGTCTCGAGTGTGTGTCTCTCTCTCTCTGTCTCGAGTGTGTGTCTCTCTCTCTCTCTGTCTCGAGTGTGTGTCTCTCTCTCTCTCTGTCTCGAGTGTGTGTCTCTCTCTCTCTCTGTCTCGAGTGTGTGTCTCTCTCTGTCTGTCTGGAGTGTCTCTCTCTCTCTCTCTGTCTCGAGTGTCTCTCTCTCTCTCTGTCTTCAGTGTGTCTCTCTCTTTTTCTCGAGTATCTCTCTCTTTTTCTCGAGTATCTCTATCTCTCACTGTCTCGAGTGTCTCTCTCTCACTGTCTCGAGTGTCTCTCTCTCACTGTCTCGAGTGTCTCGCTCTCACTGTCTCAAGTGTCTCGCTCTCACTGTCTCGAGTGTCTCGCTCTCACTGTCTCGAGTGTCTCGCTCTCACTGTCTCGAGTGTCTCGCTCTCACTGTCTCGAGTATCTCTCTCTCACTGTCTCGAGTATCTCTCTCTCACTGTCTCGAGTGTCTCTCTCTCACTGTCTCGAGTGTCTCTCTCTGTCTCTGTCTCGAGTGTCTCTCTCTGGAGTGTCTCTCTCTGTCTCTGTCTCGAGTGTCTCTCTCTCTCTCTCTCTCTCTCTGTCTCGAGTGTGTGTCTCTCTGTCTCAAGTATGTCTCTCTCTTGAGTGTGTCTCTCTGTCTCGAGTGATTGTCTCTCTCTCTGTCTCGAATGTCTCTCTCTCTGTCTCGAGTGACTCTCTCTGTCTCGAGTGTGTGTTGTCTCTCTCTCTGTCTCGGCTGTGTGTCTCTCTCTCTGTCTCAAGTGTGTCTCTGTGTCTCTCTCTGTCTCGAGTGTCTCTCTCTCTGTCTCGAGTGTCACTCTCTCTCTGTCTCGAGTGTCTCTCTCTCTGTCTCGCGTGTCTCTCTCTCTCTCTCTCTCTGTCTCGAGTGTCTTTCTCTCTCTGTCTCGAGTGTCTTTCTCTCTCTGTCTCGAGTGTCTCTCTCTCTGTCTTGAAAGTGTCTCTTTCTGTCTCTCTCTCTCTCTCTGTCTCGAGTGTGTCTTTGTCTCTCTCTCTATCTCGAGTGTGTGTCTCTCTCTGTCTCGAGTGTGTGTGTCTCTCTGTCTCTGTCTCGAGTGTGTGTGTCTCTCTGTCTCTGTCTCGAGTGTGTCTCTCTCTCGTGTGTGTCTCTCTCTGTCTCGAGTATCTCTCTCACTGTCTCGAGTGTGTGTGTGTCTCTCTCTCTGTCTCGAGTGTGTGTGTCTCTCTCTCTGTCTCGAGTGTGTGTGTCTCTCTCTCTGTCTCGAGTGTGTGTGTCTCTCTCTCTGTCTCGAGTGTGTGTCTCTCTCTCTGTCTCGAGTATCTGTCTCTCTGTCTCGAGTGTGTCTCTCTCTCTGTCTCTGGTGTGTGTGTCTCTCTCTCTGTCTCAAGTATGTCTCTGTCTCGAGTGTGTGTGTCACTCTCTCTGTCTCTGGTGTATGTGTCTCTCTCTCTCTGTCTCGAGTATCTCTCTCTCTCTCTCTCTGTCTCGAGTGTGTGTGTCTCTCTCTGTCTCGAGTATCTCTCTCTCTCTCTCTCTGTCTCGAGTGTGTGTGTCTCTCTCTCTCTGTCTCGAGTGTGTGTGTCTCTCTCTCTGTCTCAAGTATGTCTCTGTCTCTCTCTCTCTCTGTCTCGAGTGTCTCTCTCTCTGTCTTGAGTGTGTCTCTCTCTCGCTCTGTCTCTCTTTCTCTCTCTGTCTCGAGTGTGTGTGTCTCTCTCTCTCTGTCTCGATTGTCTCTCTCTCTCTCTGTCTCGATTGTCTCTCTCTGTCTGTCTCGAGTGTCTCTCTCTGCCTGTCTCGAGTGTCTTTCTCTCTCTGTCTCGAGTGTCTCTCTTTCTCTCTGTCTCTCTCTCTCTATGTCTCGAGTGTGTCTTTGACTCTCTCTCTGTCTCGAGTGACTCTCTCTCTCTCTCTGTCACTCTCTCTCTGCTTCGAGTGTGTGTATCTCTCTGTCTCGAGTGTGTGTCTCTCTCTGTCTCAAGTGTGTGTCTCTCTCTCTCTCGGTCTTGAGTGAGTGTCTCTCTCTCTCTGTCTCGAGTATCTCTCTCTCTCTCTCTGTCTCGAGTGTGTGTGTCTCTCTCTCTGTCTCGAGTGTGTGTGTCTCTCTGTCTCGAGTATCTCTCTCTCTCTCTGTCTCGAGTGTGTGTGTCTCTCTCTCTCTCTCTGTCTCTGGTGTGTGTGTCTCTCTCTCTGTCTCAAGTATGTCTCTGTCTCTCTCTCTCTCTGTCTCGAGTGTCTCTCTCTCTGTCTTGAGTGTGTCTCTCTCTCGCTCTGTCTCTCTTTCTCTCTCTCTGTCTCGAGTGTGTGTGTCTCTCTCTCTCTGTCTCGATTGTCTCTCTCTGTCTGTCTCGAGTGTCTCTCTCTGCCTGTCTCGAGTGTCTTTCTCTCTCTGTCTCGAGTGTCTCTCTCTCTCTCTATGTCTCGAGTGTCTCTCTTTCTCTCTGTCTCTCTCTCTCTATTTCTCGAGTGTGTCTTTGACTCTCTCTCTGTCTCGAGTGACTCTCTCTCTCTCTGTCACTCTCTCTCTGTCTCGAGTGTGTGTGTCTCTCTCTGTCTCAAGTGTGTGTGTCTCTCTCTCTCTGTCTTGAGTGAGTGTCTCTCTCTCTCTCTCTCTCTGTCTCGAGTATCTCTCTCTCTCTCTGTCTCGAGTGTGTGTGTCTCTCTCTCTCTCTCTGTCTCTGGTGTGTGTGTCTCTCTCTCTGTCTCAAGTATGTCTCTGTCTCTCTCTCTCTCTGTCTCGAGTGTCTCTCTTTCTCTCTGTCTCTCTCTCTCTATGTCTCGAGTGTGTCTTTGACTCTCTCTCTGCCTCGAGTGACTCTCTCTCTCTCTGCTTCGAGTGTGTGTATCTCTCTGTCTCGAGTGTGTGTCTCTCTCTGTCTCAAGTGTGTGTCTCTCTCTCTCTCTGTCTCGAGTATCTCTCTCTCTCTCTGTCTCAGGTGTGTGTGTCTCTCTCTATTTCAAGTGTGTCTCTGTCTCGAGTGTCTCTCTCTCTCTCTGTCTCGAGTGTCTCTCTCTCTCTGTCTCGTGTGTCTCTCTCTCTCTGTCTCGTGTGTCTCTCTCTCTCTGTCTCGAGTGTCTCTCTCTCTCTCTCTCTGTCTCGAGTGTCTCTCTCTCTCTGTCTCGAGTGTCTCTCTGTCTCGAGTGTCTCTCTCTCTCTCTCTCTGTCTCGAGTGTCTCTCGCTCTCTCTCTGTCTCGAGTATCTCTCTCTCTCTCTGTCTCAGGTGTGTGTGTCTCTCTCTATTTCAAGTGTGTCTCTGTCTCGAGTGTCTCTCTCTCTCTCTGTCTCGAGTGTCTCTCTCTCTCTGTCTCGTGTGTCTCTCTCTCTCTGTCTCGAGTGTCTCTCTCTCTCTCTCTGTCTCGAGTGTCTCTCTCTCTCTGTCTCGAGTGTCTCTCTCTGTCTCTGTCTCGAGTGTCTCTCTCTCTCTCTCTCTCTCTGTCTCGAGTGTCTCTCTCTCTCTCTCTCTGTCTCGAGTGTGTGTCTCTCTGTCTCGAGTGAGTGTCTCTCTCTCTGTCTCGAATGTCTCTCTCTCTCTGTCTCGAGTGACTCTCTCTGTCTCGAGTGTGTGTTGTCTCTCTCTGTCTCGGGTGTGTGTCTCTCTCTCTGTCTCAAGTGTGTCTCTGTGTCTCTCTCTGTCTCGAGTGTCTCTCTCTCTGTCTCGAGTGTCTCTCTCTCTGTCTCGAGTGTCACTCTCTCTCTGTCTCGAGTGTCTCTCTCTCTCTCTCTCTCTGTCTCGCGTGTCTCTCTCTCTCTCTCTCTCTTTCTCGAGTGTCTTTCTCTCTCTCTGTCTCGAATGTCTTTCACTCTCTGTCTCGAGTGTGTGTGTGTCTCTCTCTCTGTCTCGGGAGTGTGTGTCTCTCTCTCTGTCTCGAGTATCTCTCTCTGTCTCGAGTGTGTGTGTGTCTCTCTCTCTGTCTCAAGTGTGTCTCTGTCTCTCTCTCTCTCTGTCTCGAGTGTCTCTCTCTCTCTTTGTGTCTCTGTCACTCTCTGTCTCGAGTGTGTGTCTCTCTCTCTGTCTCGAGTGTGTCTCTCTCTCTCTGTCTCGAGTGTCTCTCTCTCTCTCTCTCTGTGTGTCGAGTGTCTCTCTCTCTGTCTCGGGTGTGTTTCTCTGTCTCTAGTGTGTGTCTCTCTCTCTCTCTGTCTCGAGTGTCTCTCTCTCTCTCTCTCTCTCTCTCTGTCTCGAGTGTCTCTCTCTCTCTGTCTCGAGTGTCTCTCTCTCTATCTCTGTCTCGAGTGTGTCTCTCTGTCTCGAGTGTGTCTCTCTGTCTCGAGTGTGTCTCTCTGTCTCGAGTATGTCTCTGTCTCGAGTATGTCTCTGTCTCGAGTATGTCTCTGTCTCGAGTATGTCTCTGTCTCGAGTATGTCTCTGTCTCGAGTATGTCTCTGTCTCGAGTATGTCTCTGTCTCGAGTATGTCTCTCTCTCTGTCTCGAGTGTCTCTCTCTCTCTCTCTCTGTGTCTCGAGTGTCTCTCTCTCTCTGTCTCGAGTGTGTCTTTGTCTCTCTCTCTGTCTCGAGTCTCTCTCTGTCTCGAGTGTCTCTCTCCCTGTCTTGAAAGTGTCTCTCTCTCTCTGTCTCAAAATTGTCTCTCTCTCTCTGTGTCCTGAATGTGTCTTTGTCTATCTCTCTCTCTGTCTCGAGTGACTCTCTCTCTCTCTCTCTCTGTCTCGAGTGTGTGTCTCTCTGTCGCGAGTATGTCTGTCTCAAATGTGTGTCTCTCTGTCTCTGTCTCGAGTGTGTCTCTCTGTCTCTATCTCGAGTGTGTCTGTCTCTGTCTGGAGTGTGTCTCTCTGTCTCAAGTGTGTCTCTCTGTCTCAAGTGTGTCTCTCTGTCTCAAGTGTGTCTCTCTGTCTCAAGTGTGTCTCTCTGTCTCAAGTGTGTCTCTCTGTCTCAAGTGTGTCTCTCTCTCGAGTGTGTGTCTCTCTCTCGAGTGTGTGTCTCTCTCTCGAGTGTGTGTCTCTCTCTCGAGTGTGTGTCTCTCTCTCTGTCTCGGGTGTGTGTGTGTCTCTCTCTCTGTCTCGGGTGTGTGTGTGTCTCTCTCTCTGTCTCTGGTGTGTGTGTCTCTCTCTCTGTCTCGAGTATCTCTCTCTCTCTGTCTCGAGTGTGTGTGTCTCTCTGTCTGTCTCGAGTGTGTGTGTCTCTCTGTCTCGAGTGTGTGTGTCTCTCTGTCTCGAGTGTGTGTGTCTCTCTGTCTGTCTCGGGTGTGTGTGTCTCTCTGTCTCTGTCTCGAGTGTGTTTCTCTGTCTCGAGTGAGTGTCTCTCTCTCTCTGTCTCGAGTATCTCTCTCTCTCTCTGTCTCGAGTATCTCTCTCTCTCTCTGTCTCGAGTGTCTCTCTCTCTCTGTCTCGAGTGTCTCTCTCTCTGTCTCGAGTGTCTCTCTCTCTGCCTTGAGTGTCTCTCTCTCTCTCTCTCTCTCTCTGTCTCGAGTGTCTCTCTCTCTCCGTCTCGAGTGTCTCTCTCTCTCCGTCTCGATTGTCTCTCTCTCTCTGTCTCGAGTGTCTCTCTCTCTCTGTCTCGAGTGTCTCTCTCTCTCTGTCTCGAGTGTCTCTCTCTCTCTCTGTCTCGAGTGTCTCTCTCTCTGTCTCGAGTGTCTCTCTCTCTGTCTCGAGTGTCTGTCTCTCTGTCTCGAGTGTCTCTCTCTCTCTCTGTCTCGAGTGTCTCTCTCTCTTTCTGTCTCGAGTGTCTCTCTCTCTCTCTGTCTCGAGTGTCTCTCTCTCTCTCTCTGTCTCGAGTGTCTCTCTCTCTTTCTGTCTCGAGTGCCTCTCTCTCTCTCTGTCTCGAGTGCCTCTCTCTCTGTCTCGAGTGCCTCTCTCTCTGTCTCGAGTGCCTCTCTCTCTGTCTCGAGTGCCTCTCTCTCGGTCTCTCGAGTGTGTCTCTCTCTCTCTCTGTCTCGGGTGTGTATGTCTCTCTGTCTCGGGTATCTCTCTCTCTCTCTCTGTCTCGGGTGTGTGTGTCTCTCTCTCTCTAGCTCGGGTGTGTGTCTCTCTCTCTCTAGCTCGGGTGTGTGTCTCTCTCTCTCTGGCTCGAGTATCTCTCTCTCTCTCTCTCTCTGTCGGGTGTGTGTGTCTCACTCTGTCTCGAGTGAGTGTCTCTCTCTCTGTCTCGAGTATCTCTCTCTCTCTGTCTCGGGTGTGTGTGTTTCTCTCTCTGTCTCTAGTGTGTGTGTCTCTCTGTCTCGAGTGTGTGTGTCTCTCTCTGTCTCGAGTATCTCTCTCTGTCTCTGTCTCGATAGTGTGTGTCTCTCTCTCTGTCTCGAGTATCTCTCTCTCTCTCTCTCTGTCTCGAGTGTGTGTCACTCTGTCTCGGGTGTGTGTGTGTCTCTCTCTCTGTCTCAAGTATGTGTGTGTCTCTCTCTCTGTCTCGAGTGTGTGTGTCTCTCTGTGTCTCAGGTGTTTCTCTGTCTCTCTCTGTCTGTCTCGAGTGTCTTTCTCTCTCTGTCTCGAGTGTGAGTCTCTCTGTCTCGGGTGTGTGTGTGTCTCTCTCTCTGTCTCAAGTATGTGTGTGTCTCTCTCTCTCTGTCTCGAGTGTGTGTGCTCTCTCTGTCTCAGGTGTGTCTCTGTCTCGAGTGTCTTTCTCTCTCTGTCTCGAGTGTCTCGGTGTGTGTGTGTCTCTCTCTGTCTCGAGTATCTCTCTCTCTCTGTCTGTCTCGAGTGTGTGTGTCTCTCTGTCTGTCTCGAGTGTGTGTGTCTCTCCGTCTGTCTCGGGTGTGTGTGTCTCTCTCTGTATCAAGTATGTGTGTCTCTCTCTCTGTGTCTCGTGTCACTCTCTCTCTGTCATCTCTGTCACTCTCTCTCTGTCGTCTCTGTCACTCTCTCTCTGTCTCGAGTGTGTGTGTCTCTCTCTCTCTCTGTCTCGAGTGTGTCTCTGTGTCTCGAGTGTGTCTCTGTGTCTCGAGTGTGTGTCTCTCTCTGTCTCGATTGTGTCTCTCTCTGTCTCGAGTGTCTCTCTCTCTCTGTCTCGAGTGTGTCTCTCTCTCTGTCTCGAGTGTGTATCTCTCTCTCTCGAGTGTGTCTCTCTCTCGGTCTCGGGTGTCTCTCTCTCTCGATCTCGGGTGTGTGTGTCTCTCTCTGTTTCAAGTGTATCTCTGTCTCTCTGTCTCTGTCTCGAGTGTTTCTCTCTCTCTGTCTCGAGTGTCTCTCTCTCTCTCTGTCTCAAGTGTCTCTCTCTCTGTCTCGAGTGGCTCTCTCTTTCTCTGTCTTTGTCTCGAGTGTGTCTCTCTCTCTCTCTGTCTCAAGTGTGAGTCTCTCTCTCTGTCTCGAGTGTGTCTCTCTCTGTCTGTCTCAAGTGTGTGTGTATCTCTGTCTCTGTCTCGCGTATGTCTCTGTCTCGCGTATGTCTCTGTCTCGCGTATGTCTCTGTCTCGCGTATGTCTCTGTCTCGCGTATGTCTCTGTCTCGCGTATGTCTCTGTCTCGCGTATGTCTCTGTCTCGCGTATGTCTCTGTCTCGCGTATGTCTCTGTCTCGCGTATGTCTCTGTCTCGCGTATGTCTCTGTCTCGAGTATGTCTCTGTCTCGAGTATGTCTCTGTCTCGAGTGTGTCTCTCTCTCTGTCCCAGGTGTGTGTGTCTCTGTCTCGAGTGAGTGTCTCTCTCTGTCTCGAGTATCTCTCTCTCTCTCTGTCTCAGGTGTATGTGTCTCTCTCTGTTTCAAGTGTGTCTCTGTCTCGAGTGTCTCTCTCTCTCTGTCTCGAGTGTCTCTCTCTCTCTCTGTCTCGAGTGTCTCTCTCTCTCTGTCTCGAGTGTCTCTCTCTCTCTCTCTGTCTCGAGTGTCTGTCTCTCTCTGTCTCGAGTGTCTCTCTGTCTCAAAAGTGTCTCTCTCTCTCTCTGTCTCGAGTGTGTCTTTGTCTCTCTCTCTCTGTCTCGAGTGTCTCTCTCTCTCTCTGTCTCGAGTGTCTCTCTCCCTGTCTTGGAAGTGTCTCTCTCTCTCTGTCTCAAAATTGTCTCTCCCTCTCTCTGTGTCTTGAGTGTGTCTTTGTCTCTGTCTCGAGTGACTCTCTCTCTCTGTCTCGAGTGGCTCTCTCTCTCTTTCTCTCTCTGTCTCGAGTGTGTCTCTCTGTCTCGAGTATGTCTCTGTCTCGAATGTGCGTCTCTCTGTCTCTGTCTCGAGTGTGTCTTCTGTCTCTTTCTGGAGTGTGTCTCTCTGTCTCAAGTGTGTCTCTCTCTCTCGAGTGTGTGTCTCTTTCTCTGTCTCGTGTGTGTGTGTGTCTCTCTGTCTCGAGTATCTCTCTCTCTCTCTCTCTGTCTTGGGTGTGTGTGTGTTTCTCTCTCTGTCTCTGGTGAGTGTGTCTCTCTCTGTCTCGAGTGTGTGTGTCTCTCTCTCTGTCTCAAGTATGTGTGTGTCTCTCTCTCTGTCTCGAGTGTCTCTCTCTCTGTCTCGAGTGTGTGTCTCTCTGTCTCGAGTGAGTGTCTCTCTCTCTCTCTGTCTCGAGAGTCTCTCTCTCTCTGTCTCAGGTGTGTGTGTCTCTCTCTGTTTCAAGTGTGTCTCTGTCTCGAGTGTCTCTCTCTCTCTGTCTCGAGTGTCTCTCTCTCTGTGTCTCGAGTGTCTCTCTCTCTCTCGAGTGTGTGTCTCTCTCTCGAGTGTGTCTCTCTCTTTCTGTCGAGTGTGTGTCTCTCTCTCTGTCTTGGGTGTGTGTCTCTCTCTGTCTCGAGTATCTCTCTCTCTCTGTCTCGGGTGTGTGTGTCTCTCTCTCTGTCTCTGGTGTGTGTGTCTCTCTCTCTGTCTTGAGTATCTCACACACACTCGAGACAGAGAGAGAGAGAGAGAAAGAGAGATACTCGAGTCAGAGAGAGAGACACACACACCAGAGACAGAGACAGAGAGAGAGAGAGAGTCTCTCTCTCTGTCTCGGGTGTGTGTGTGTGTCTCTCTCTGTCTCGGGTGTGTGTGTGTCTCTCTCTCTGTCTCGGGTGTGTGTGTGTCTCTCTCTCTGTCTCGAGTGAGTGTCTCTCTGTCTCTGTCTCGAGTATCTCTCTCTCTCTGTCTCGGGTGTGTGTGTCTCTGTCTCTGGTGTGTGTGTCTCTCTCTGTCTCGAGTGTGTGTCTCTCTCTGTCTCGAGTGTGTGTCTCTCTCTGTCTCGAGTATCTCTCTCTGTCTCTGTCTCGAGTGTGTGTGTCTCTCTCTCTGTCTCGAGTATTTCTCTCTCTGTCTCGAGTGTGTGTGTGTCTCTCTGTCTGTCTCGAGTGTGTGTTTCTCTCTGTCACAGGTGTGTCTCTCTCTGTCTGTCTCGAGTGTCTCTCTCTGTCTCGAGTGTCTTTCTCTCTCTGTCTCGAGTGTCTCTCTGTGTCTCTGTCACTGTCTCTCTGTCTCGAGTGTGTGTGTCTCTCTCTCTCTCTGTCTCGAGTGTGTCTCTGTGTCTCGAGTGTGTCTCTGTGTCTCGAGTGTGTCTCTGTGTCTCGAGTGTGTCTCTGTGTCTCGAGTGTGTCTCTGTGTCTCGAGTGTGTCTCTGTGTCTCGAGTGTGTCTCTCTCTCGGTCTCGGGTGTCTCTCTCTGTCTCGGGAGTGTGTCTCTCTCTGTTTCAAGTGTATCTCTGTCTCTCTGTCTCTGTCTCGAGTGTCTCTCTGTCTCTGTCTCGAGTGTCTCTCTCTCTCTCTGTCTCGAGTGTCTCTCTCTCTCTGTCTCGAGTGTCTCTGTCTCTCTGTCTCGAGTGTGTCTCTCTCTCTCTCTCTCCTTCTGTCTCGAGTGGCTCTCTCTCTCTGTCTCGAGTGTGAGTCTCTCTCTCTGTCTCGAAAGTGTCTCTGTCTCCCTCTCCTGTCTCGAGTGTGTCTTTGTCTCTCTCTCTCTGTCTCGAGTGACTCTCTCTCTCTCTGTCACTCACTCTCTGTCTCGAGTGTGAGTCTTTCTCTCTCTCTCCGTCTCGAGTGAGTGTCTCTCTCTCTCTCTCTCCGTCTCGAGTGAGTGTCTCTCTCTCTCCGTTTCGAGTGAGTGTCTCTCTCTCTGTCTCGAGTGAGTGTCTCTCTCTCTCTCTCTCTCTCTGTCTCGAGTGTCTTTCTCTCTCTGTCTCGAGTGTCTCTCTCTCTGTCTCGAGTGTCTCTCTCTCTGCCTTGAGTGTCTCTCTCTCTCTCTCTATCTCGAGTGTCTCTCTCTCTCCGTCTCGAGTGTCTCTCTCTCTCTGTCTCGAGTGTCTCTCTCTCTCTGTCTCGAGTGTCTCTCTCTCTCTGTCTCGAGTGTCTCTCTCTCTCTGTCTCGAGTGTCTCTCTCTCTCTGTCTCGAGTGTCTCTCTCTCTGTCTCGAGTGTCTCTCTCTCTGTCTCGAGTGTGTCTCTCTCTGTCTCTCTGTCTCTCTCTCTCTCTCTCTGTCTCGAGTGTCTCTCTCTCTTTCTGTCTCGAGTGCCTCTCTCTCTCTCTGTCTCGAGTGCCTCTCTCTCTGTCTCGAGTGTGTCTCTCTGTCTCTCGAGTGTGTCTCTCTCTCTCTCTGTCTCGGGTGTGTATGTCTCTCTGTCTCGGGTATCTCTCTCTCTCTCTCTGTCTCGGGTGTGTGTCTCTCTCTCTCTCTAGCTCGGGTGTGTGTCTCTCTCTCTCTGGCTCGAGTATCTCTCTCTCTCTCTCTCTCTGTCTCGGGTGTGTGTGTCTCTCTCTGTCTCGAGTGAGTGTCTCTCTCTCTGGCTCGAGTATCTCTCTCTCTCTCTCTGTCTCGGGTGTGAGTGTCTCTCTCTCTGTCTCGAGTATCTCTCTCTCTCTCTCTGTCTCGGGTGTGTGTGTGTTTCTCTCTCTGTCTCTAGTGTGTGTGTCTCTCTGTCTCGAGTGTGTGTGTCTCTCTCTGTCTCGAGTATCTCTCTCTGTCTCTGTCTCGATAGTGTGTGTCTCTCTCTGTCTCGAGTATCTCTCTCTCTCTCTCTGTCTCGAGTGTCTCTCTCTCTGCCTTGAGTGTCTCTCTCTCTCTCTCTATCTCGAGTGTCTCTCTCTCTCCGTCTCGAGTGTCTCTCTCTCTGTCTCGAGTGTCTCTCTCTCTCTGTCTCGAGTGTCTCTCTCTCTCTGTCTCGAGTGTCTCTCTCTCTCTGTCTCAAGTGTCTCTCTCTCTCTGTCTCGAGTGTCTCTCTCTCTGTCTCGAGTGTGTCTCTCTCTGTCTCTCTGTCTCTCTGTCTCTCTCTCTCTCTCTCTGTCTCGAGTGTCTCTCTCTCTTTCTGTCTCGAGTGCCTCTCTCTCTCTCTGTCTCGAGTGCCTCTCTCTCTGTCTCGAGTGTGTCTCTCTGTCTCTCGAGTGTGTCTCTCTCTCTCTCTGTCTCGGGTGTGTATGTCTCTCTGTCTCGGGTATCTCTCTCTCTCTCTCTGTCTCGGGTGTGTGTCTCTCTCTCTCTCTAGCTCGGGTGTGTGTCTCTCTCTCTCTGGCTCGAGTATCTCTCTCTCTCTCTCTCTCTGTCTCGGGTGTGTGTGTCTCTCTCTGTCTCGAGTGAGTGTCTCTCTCTCTGGCTCGAGTATCTCTCTCTCTCTCTCTGTCTCGGGTGTGAGTGTCTCTCTCTCTGTCTCGAGTATCTCTCTCTCTCTCTCTGTCTCGGGTGTGTGTGTGTTTCTCTCTCTGTCTCTAGTGTGTGTGTCTCTCTGTCTCGAGTGTGTGTGTCTCTCTCTGTCTCGAGTATCTCTCTCTGTCTCTGTCTCGATAGTGTGTGTCTCTCTCTGTCTCGAGTATCTCTCTCTCTCTCTCTGTCTCGAGTGTGTGTCACTCTGTCTCGGGTGTGTGTGTGTCTCACTCTCTGTCTCAAGTATGTGTGTGTCTCTCTCTCTGTCTCGAGTGTGTGTGTCTCTCTCTGTCTCAGGTGTTTCTCTGTCTCTCTCTGTCTGTCTCGAGTGTCTTTCTCTCTCTGTCTCGAGTGTGAGTCTCTCTGTCTCGGGTGTGTGTGTGTCTCTCTCTCTGTCTCAAGTATGTGTGTGTCTCTCTCTCTGTCTCGAGTGTGTGTGCTCTCTCTGTCTCAGGTGTGTCTCTGTCTCTCTCTGTCTCGAGTGTCTTTCTCTCTCTGTCTCGAGTGTCTCTGTCTGTCTCGAGTGTGTGTGTGTCTCTCTCTGTCTCGAGTATCTCTCTCTCTCTGTCTGTCTCGAGTGTGTGTGTCTCTCTGTCTGTCTCGAGTGTGTGTGTGTCTCTCTGTCTGTCTCGGGTGTGTGTGTCTCTCTCTCTGTATCAAATATGTGTGTCTCTCTCTCACTGTCTCGAGTGTGTGTCTCTCTCTCTGTGTCTCGTGTCACTCTCTCTCTGTCATCTGTCACTCTCTCTCTGTCGTCTCTGTCACTCTCTCTCTGTCTCGAGTGTGTGTGTCTCTCTCTCTCTGTCTCGAGTGTGTCTCTGTGTCTCGAGTGTGTCTCGAGTGTGTCTCTGTGTCTCGAGTGTGTCTCTCTCTCTGTCTCGAGTATCTCTCTCTCTCTCTGTCTCGAGTGTCTCTCTCTCTCTCTCTCTGTCTCGAGTGTCTCTCTCTCTCTGTCTCGAGTGTCTCTCTCTCTGTCTCGAGTGTGTCTTTGTCTCTCTCTCTCTGTCTCGAGTGTCTCTCTCTCTCTCTCTCTGTCTCGAGTGTCTCTCTCTCTCTGTCTCGAGTGTCTCTCTCTCTCTGTCTCGAGTGTCTCTCTGTCTCAAAAGTGTCTCTCTCTCTCTCTGTCTCGAGTGTGTCTTTGTCTCTCTCTCTCTGTCTCGAGTGTCTCTCTCTCTCTCACTGTCTCGAGTGTCTCTCTCCCTGTCTTGAAAGTGTCTCTCTCTCTGTCTCAAAATTGTCTCTCTCTCTCTGTGTCTTGAGTGTGTCTTTGTCTCTGTCTCGAGTGACTCTCTCTCTCTGTCTCGAGTGGCTCTCTCTCTCTTTCTCTCTCTGTCTCGAGTGTGTCTCTCTGTCTCAAGTGTGTGTCTCTCTCTCGAGTGTGTGTCTCTTTCTCTGTCTCGTGTGTGTGTGTGTCTCTCTGTCTCGAGTATCTCTCTCTCTTTCTCTGTCTCAGGTGTGTGTGTGTCTCTCTCTCTGTCCCGAGTGTCTCTCTCTCTCTCTCGAGTGTGTGTCTCTCTCTCTCTCGAGTGTGTCTCTCTCTTTCTGTCGAGTGTGTGTCTCTCTCTCTCTGTCTCAGGTGTGTGTGTCTCTCTGTCTCGAGTATCTCTCTCTCTCTCTCGGGGGTGTGTGTGTCTCTCTCTGTCTCTGGTGTGTGTGTGTCTCTCTCTGTCTTGAGTATCTCACACACACTCGAGACAGAGAGAGAGAGAGAAAGAGAGATACTCGAGACAGAGAGAGAGACACACACACACCAGAGACAGAGTCTCTCTCTCTGTCTCGGGTGTGTGTGTGTGTCTCTCTCTGTCTCGGGTGTGTGTGTGTCTCTCTCTCTGTCTCGAGTGAGTGTCTCTCTCTCTCTGTCTCGAGTATCTCTCTCTCTCTGTCTCGGGTGTGTGTGTGTCTCTCTCTCTGTCTCGAGTGAGTGTCTCTCTCTCTCTGTCTCGAGTATCTCTCTCTCTCTGTCTCGGGTGTGTGTGTCTCTGTCTCTGTCTCTGGTGTGTGTGTCTCTCTCTGTCTCGAGTGTGTGTCTCTCTCTGTCTCGAGTATCTGTCTCTGTCTCGAGTGTGTGTGTCTCTCTCTCTGTCTCGAGTATTTCTCTCTCTGTCTCGAGTGTGTGTGTGTCTCTCTGACTGTCTCGAGTGTGTCTTTGTCTCTCTCTCTCTGTCTCGAGTGACTCTCTCTCTCTCTGTCACTCACTCTCTGTCTCGAGTGTGAGTCTCTCTCTCTCCCCGTCTCGAGTGAGTGTCTCTCTCTCTCTCTCCCCGTCTCGAGTGAGTGTCTCTCTCTCTCCGTCTCGAGTGAGTGTCTCTCTCTCTCCGTTTCGAGTGAGTGTCTCTCTCTCCGTCTCGAGTGAGTGTCTCTCTCTCTCTCTCTCTCTCTCTCTCGAGTGTCTTTCTCTCTCTGTCTCGAGTGTCTCGAGTGTCTCGAGTGTGTCTTTGTCTCTCTCTCTTTGTCTCGAGTGACTCTCTCTCTCTCTGTCACTCTCTCTCTGTCTCCAGTGTGTGTGTCTCTCTTTCTCTCTGTCTCGAGTGTGAGTCTCTCTCTCTCTCCGTCTCGGGTGTGATTCTCTCTCTCTCCATCTCGAGTGAGTGTCTCTCTCTCTCTCTCTCCGTCTCGAGTGAATGTCTCTCTCTCTCTCTCTCTCTCTCTCTCCGTCTCGAGTGAGTGTCTCCCTCTCTCTCTCTATCTCTCTCTCCGTCTCGAGTGAGTCTCTCTCTCTCTCTGTCTCGAGTGAGTGTCTCTCTGTCTCGAGTGAGTGTCTCTCTCTCTGTCTCGAGTGTGAGTCTCTCTCTCTCTCCGTCTCGAGTGAGTGCCTCTCTCTGTCTCTGTCTCGAGTGTCTCTCTCTCGCTCTCTCTGTCTCGAGTGTCTCTCTCTCTCTCTGTCTCGAGTGTGTCTCTCTGTCTCTGTTTCGAGTGTGTCTCTCTGTTTCGAGTGTGTCTCTCTGTTTCGAGTGTGTCTCTCTGTTTCGAGTGTGTCTCTCTGTTTCGAGTGTGTCTCTCTGTTTCGAGTGTGTCTCTCTGTTTCGAGTGTGTCTCTCTGTTTCGAGTGTGTCTCTCTGTTTCGAGTGTGTCTCTCTGTTTCGAGTGTGTCTCTCTGTTTCGAGTGTGTCTCTCTGTTTCGAGTGTCTCTCTGTTTCGAGTGTCTCTCTCTGTTTCGAGTGTCTCTCTCTGTTTCGAGTGTCTCTCTCTGTCTCGGGTGTGTGCGTCTCTGTCTCTCTCTGTCTCGAGTGTCTCTCTCTCTCTGTCTCGAGTGTCTATCTCTCTCTGTCTCGAGTGTGCCTCTCTGTCTCTATCTTGAGTGTGTCTCTCTGTCTCTATCTCGAGTGTGTCTCTCTGTCTCGAGTGTGTCTCTCTGTCTCGAGTGTGTCTCTCTGTCTCGAGTGTGTCTCTCTGTCTCGAGTGTATCTCTCTGTCTCGAGTGTGTGTCTCTCTCTGTCTCGGGTGTGTGTGTCTCTCTGTCTCGAGTGTCTCTCTTCCTCTGTTTCGAAAGTGTCTCTCTCTCTCTCTGTCTCGAGTGTCTCTCTCTCTGTCTCGAGTGTCTCTCTCTCTGTCTCGAGTGTCTCTCTCTCTCTGTCTCGAGTGTCTCTCTCTCTCTGTCTCGAGTGACTCTCTCTCGGTCACTCTCTGTCTCGAGTGTGAGTCTCTCTCTCTCTCCGTCTCGAGTGAGTGTCTCTCTCTCTCTCTCTCTGTCTCGAGTGTGAGTCTCTCTCTCTCTCTCCGTCTCGAGTGAGTGTCTCTCTCTCTCTCTCTCTCCGTCTCGAGTGAGTGTCTCACTCTCCGTCTCGAGTGAGTGTCTCTCTCTCTCCGTCTCGAGTGAGTGTCTCTCTCTCTCTCTCTCTCTGTCTCGAGTGTCTTTCTCTCTCTGTCTCGAGTGTGTCTTTGTCTCTCTCTCTCTTTGTCTTGAGTGACTCTCTCTCTGTCACTCTCTCTCTGTCTCCAGTGTGTGTGTCTCTCTTTCTCTCTGTCTCGATTGTGAGTCTCTCTCTCTCTCCGTCTCGGGTGTGAGTCTCTCTCTCTCCGTCTCGAGTGAGTGTCTCTCTCTCTCTCTCTCTCTCCGTCTCGAGTGAGTGTCTCTCTCTCTCTCTCTCTCCGTCTCGAGTGAGTCTCTCTCTCTCTCTCCGTCTCGAGTGAGTGTCTCCCTCTCTCTCTCTCTCTGTCTCGAGTGAGTGTCTCTCTCTCTCTGTCTCGAGTGAGTGTATCTCTCTCTCTGTCTCGAGTGAGTGTATCTCTCTCTCTGTCTCGAGTGAGTGTCTCTCTCTCTGTCTCGAGTGAGTGTCTCTCTCTCCGTCTCGAGTGAGTGTCTCTCTCTCTCTCTCTCTCTCCGTCTCGAGTGAGTGCCTCTCTCTGTCTTGAGTGAGTGTCTCTCTCTCTGTCTCGAGTGTCTCTCTCTCTCTGTCTCGAGTGTGTCTCTCTGTCTCTATCTCGAGTGTGTCTCTCTGTTTCGAGTGTGTCTCTCTGTCTCGAGTGTGTCTCTCTGTCTCGGGTGTGTGCGTCTCTGTCTCTCTCTCTCTGTCTCGAGTGTCTCTCTTCCTCTGTTGCGAAAGTGTCTCTCTCTCTCTGTCTCGAGTGTATCTCTCTGTCTCTATCTCGAGTGTATCTCTCTGTCTCTATCTCGAGTGTATCTCTCTGTCTCTATCTCGAGTGTTTCTCTCTGTCTCTATCTCGAGTGTGTCTCTCTGTCTCGAGTGTGTCTCTCTGTCTCGAGTGTGTCTCTCGAGTGGGCAGCACGGTGGCACAGTGGTTAGCACTGCTGCCTCGCAGCGCCAGAGACCCGGGTTCAATTCCCGACTCAGGCGACTGACTGTGTGGAGTTTGCACGTTCTCCCCGTGTCTGTGTGGGTTTCCTCCGGGTGCTCCGGTTTCCTCCCACAGTCCAAAGATGTGCAGGTTAGGTGAATTGGCCATACTAAATTGCCCGTAGTGTTAGGTAAGGGGTAAATGTAGGGGTATGGGTGGGTTTCGCTTCGGCGGGTCGGTGTGGACTTGTTGGGCCGAAGGGCCTGTTTCCACACTGTAATCTAATCTGTCTCTCTGTCTCGAGTGTCTCTCTTCCTCTGTTGCGAAAGTGTCTCTCTCTCTCTGTCTCGAGTGTATCTCTCTGTCTCTATCTCAAGTGTGTCTCTCTGTCTCTATCTCGAGTGTGTCTCTCTGTCTCGAGTGTGTCTCTCTGTCTCGAGTGTGTCTCTCTGTCTCGAGTGTGTCTCTCTGTCTCGAGTGTGTCTCTCTGTCTCGAGTGTGTCTCTCTGTCTCGAGTGTGTCTCTCTGTCTCGAGTGTGTGTCTCTGTCTCGAGTGTGTGTCTCTCCCTGTCTCGGGTGTGTGTGTCTCTGTGTCTCTCTCTCTGTCTCGAGTGTGTGTCTCTCCCTGTCTCGGGTGTGTGTGTCTCTGTGTCTCTCTCTCTGTCTCGAGTGTCTCTCTTCCTCTGTTTCGAAAGTGTCTCTCTCTCTCCCTGTCTCGGGTGTCTCTCTTCCTCTGTTTCGAAAGTGTGTCTCTCTCTCTCTTTCTTTGTCTCGAGTGTCTCTCTCTCTCTGTCTCGAGTGTCTCTCTCTCTCTGTCTCGAGTGTCTCTCTCTCTCTATCTCGAGTGTGTCTCTCTGTCTCTATCTCGAGTGTGTCTCTCTGTCTCGAGTGTGTCTCTCTGTCTCGAGTGTGTCTCTCTGTCTCGAGTGTGTCTCTCTGTCTCGAGTGTGTGTCTCTCCCTGTCTCGGGTGTGTGTGTCTCTGTGTCTCTCTCTCTGTCTCGAGTGTCTCTCTTCCTCTGTTTCGAAAGTGTCTCTCTCTCTCCCTGTCTCGAGTGTCTCTCTCTCTCTGTCTCGAGTGTCTCTCTCTCTCTGTCTCGAGTGTCTCTCTCTCTCTGTCTCGAGTGTCTCTCTCTCTCTGTCTCGAGTGTCTCTCTCTCTCTGTCTCGAGTGTCTCTCTCTCTCTGTCTCGAGTGTCTCTCTCTCTCTGTCTCGAGTGTCTCTCTCTCTCTGTCTCGAGTGTCACTCTCTCTGTCTCGAGTGTCTCTCTCTCTGTCTCGAGTGTGTCTCTCTGTCTCGAGTGTGTGTCTCTCCCTGTCTCGGGTGTGTGTGTCTCTGTGTCTCTCTCTCTGTCTCGAGTGTCTCTCTTCCTCTGTTTCGAAAGTGTCTCTCTCTCTCCCTGTCTCGAGTGTCTCTCTCTCTCTCTGTCTCGAGTGTCTCTCTCTCTCTCTGTCTCGAGTGTCTCTCTCTCTCTCTGTCTCGAGTGTCTCTCTCTCTGTCTCGAGTGTCTCTCACTGTGTCTCGAGTGTCTCTCTCTCTGTCTCGAGTGTCTCTCTCTCTGTCTCGAGTGTCTCTCTCTCTGTCTCGAGTGTCTCTCTCTCTGTCTCGAGTGACTCTCTCTCTCTGTCTCGAGTGTCTCTCTCTCTCTGTCTCGAGTGTCTCTCTCGCTGTCTCGAGTGTGTCTTTGTCTCTCTCTCTGTGTCTCGAGTGTGTCTTTGTCTCTCTCTCTGTGTCTCGAGTGTCTCTCTCTCTTTCTCTGTCTCGAGTGTGTGTCTCTCTCTGTCTCGGGTGTGTGTGTCTCTGTCTCTCTCTGTCTCGAGTGTCTCTCTTCCTCTGTTTAGAAAGTGTGTGTCTCTCTCTCTCTCTGTCTCGAGTGTCTCTCTCTCTCTGTCTCGAGTGTCTCTCTCTCTCTGTCTCGAGTGACTCTCTCTCGGTCACTCTCTGTCTCGAGTGTGAGTCTCTCTCTCTCTCCGTCTCGAGTGAGTGTCTCTCTCTCTCTCTCTCTGTCTCGAGTGTGAGTCTCTCTCACTCTCTCTCCGTCTCGAGTGAGTGTCTCTCTCTCTCTCCGTCTCGAGTGAGTGTCTCTCTCTCCGTCTCGAGTGAGTGTCTCACTCTCCGTCTCGAGTGAGTGTCTCACTCTCCGTCTCGAGTGAGTGTCTCTCTCTCTCCGTCTCGAGTGAGTGTCTCTCTCTCTCTCTCTCTCTCTGTCTCGAGTGTCTTTCTCTCTCTGTCTCGAGTGTGTCTTTGTCTCTCTCTCTTTGTCTTGAGTGACTCTCTCTCTCTCTCTGTCACTCTCTCTCTGTCTCCAGTGTGTGTGTCTCTCTTTCTCTCTGTCTCGATTGTGAATCTCTCTCTCTCTCCGTCTCGGGTGTGAGTCTCTCTCTCTCCGTCTCGAGTGAGTGTCTCTCTCTCTCTCTCTCTCTCTCCGTCTAGAGTGAGTGTCTCTCTCTCTCTCCGTCTCGAGTGAGTGTCTCCCTATCTCTCTCTCTCTCTGTCTCGAGTGAGTGTCTCTCTCTCTCTGTCTCGAGTGAGTGTATCTCTCTCTCTGTCTCGAGTGAGTGTCTCTCTCTCCGTTTTGAGTGAGTGTCTCTCTCTCTCTCTCCGTCTCGAGTGAGTGCCTCTCTCTCTCTCTCTCTCCGTCTCGAGTGAGTGCCTCTCTCTGTCTTGAGTGAGTGTCTCTCTCTCTGTCTCGAGTGTCTCTCTCTCTCTGTCTCGAGTGTGTCTCTCTGTCTCTATCTCGAGTGTGTCTCTCTGTTTCGAGTGTGTCTCTCTGTCTCGAGTGTATCTCTCTGTCTCTATCTCAAGTGTGTCTCTCTGTCTCTATCTCGAGTGTGTCTCTCTGTCTCGGGTGTGTGCGTCTCTGTCTCTCTCTCTCTGTCTCGAGTGTCTCTCTTCCTCTGTTGCGAAAGTGTCTCTCTCTCTCTGTCTCGAGTGTATCTCTCTGTCTTATCTCGAGTGTATCTCTCTGTCTTATCTCGAGTGTATCTCTCTGTCTCTATCTCGAGTGTTTCTCTCTGTCTCTATCTCGAGTGTGTCTCTCTGTCTCGAGTGTGTCTCTCGAGTGGGCAGCACGGTGGCACAGTGGTTAGCACTGCTGCCTCGCAGCGCCAGAGACCCGGGTTCAATTCCCGACTCAGGCGACTGACTGTGTGGAGTTTGCACGTTCTCCCCGTGTCTGTGTGGGTTTCCTCCGGGTGCTCCGGTTTCCTCCCACAGTCCAAAGATGTGCAGGTTAGGTGAATTGGCCATACTAAATTGCCCGTAGTGTTAGGTAAGGGGTAAATGTAGGGGTATGGGTGGGTTTCGCTTCGGCGGGTCGGTGTGCACTTGTTGGGCCGAAGGGCCTGTTTCCACACTGTAATCTAATCTGTCTCTCTGTCTCGAGTGTCTCTCTTCCTCTGTTGCGAAAGTGTCTCTCTCTCTCTGTCTCGAGTGTCTCTCTCTCTCTGTCTCGAGTGTATCTCTCTGTCTCTATCTCAAGTGTGTCTCTCTGTCTCTATCTCGAGTGTGTCTCTCTGTCTCGAGTGTGTCTCTCTGTCTCGAGTGTGTCTCTCTGTCTCGAGTGTGTCTCTCTGTCTCGAGTGTGTCTCTCTGTCTCGAGTGTGTCTCTCTGTCTCGAGTGTGTGTCTCTCCCTGTCTCGGGTGTGTGTGTCTCCCTGTCTCGGGTGTGTGTGTCTCTGTGTCTCTCTCTCTGTCTCGAGTGTCTCTCTTCCTCTGTTTCGAAAGTGTCTCTCTCTCTCCCTGTCTCGGGTGTCTCTCTTCCTCTGTTTCGAAAGTGTGTCTCTCTCTCTCTTTCTTTGTCTCGAGTGTCTCTCTCTCTCTGTCTCGAGTCTCTCTCTCTCTCTGTCTCGAGTGTCTCTCTCTCTCTATCTCGAGTGTGTCTCTCTGTCTCTATCTCGAGTGTGTCTCTCTGTCTCTATCTCGAGTGTGTCTCTCTGTCTCGAGTGTGTCTCTCTGTCTCGAGTGTGTCTCTCTGTCTCGAGTGTGTCTCTCTGTCTCGAGTGTGTCTCTCTGTCTCGAGTGTGTGTCTCTCCCTGTCTCGGGTGTGTGTGTCTCTGTGTCTCTCTCTCTGTCTCGAGTGTCTCTCTTCCTCTGTTTCGAAAGTGTCTCTCTCTCTCCCTGTCTCGAGTGTCTCTCTCTCTCTCTGTCTCGAGTGTCTCTCTCTCTCTGTCTCGAGTGTCTCTCTCTCTCTCTGTCTCGAGTGTCTCTCTCTCTCTGTCTCGAGTGTCTCTCTCTCTCTCTGTCTCGAGTGTCTCTCTCACTGTGTCTCGAGTGTCACTCTCTCTGTCTCGAGTGTCTCTCTCTGTCTCGAGTGTGTCTCTCTGTCTCGAGTGTGTGTCTCTCCCTGTCTCGGGTGTGTGTGTCTCTGTGTCTCTCTCTCTGTCTCGAGTGTCTCTCTTCCTCTGTTTCGAAAGTGTCTCTCTCTCTCCCTGTCTCGAGTGTGTCTCTCTCTCTCTCTGTCTCGAGTGTCTCTCTCTCTCTGTCTCGAGTGTCTCTCTCTCTCTCTCTCTGTCTCGAGTGTCTCTCTCTCTGTCTCGAGTGTCTCTCTCTGTCTCGAGTGTCTCTCTCTCTGTCTCGAGTGTCTCTCTCTCTCTGTCTCGAGTGTCTCTCTCTCTCTCTCTGTCTCGAGTGTGTCTTTGTCTCTCTCTCTGTGTCTCGAGTGTGTCTTTGTCTCTCTCTCTGTGTCTCGAGTGTCTCTCTCTTTCTCTGTCTCGAGTGTGTGTCTCTCTCTGTCTCGGGTGTGTGTGTCTCTGTCTCTCTCTGTCTCGAGTGTCTCTCTTCCTCTGTTTAGAAAGTGTGTCTCTCTCTCTCTCTGTCTCGAGTGTCTCTCTCTGTCTCGAGTGTCTCTCTCTCTCTGTCTCGAGTGTCTCTCTCTCTCTGTCTCGAGTGTCTCTCTCTCTCTGTCTCGAGTGTCTCTCTCTGTCTCGAGTGTGTCTTTGTCTCTCTCTCTCTGTCTCGAGTGTCTCTCTCTCTTTCTCTGTCTCGAATGTCTCTCTCCCTGTCTCAAGAGTGTCTCTCTCTCTCTGTCTCTCTCTCTCTGTCTTGAGTGTGTCTTTGTCTCTCTCTCTCTGTCTCGAGTGACTCTCTCTCTCTGTCACTCTCTCTCTGTCTGCAGTATGTGAGTCTCTCTCTCTCTCCGTCTCGAGTGTCTCTCTTAGTCTCGAGTGAGTGTCTCTGTGTGTGTGTCTCTCTCTCTCTCTATCTCTCTCTCTCTCTCTCCGTCTCGAGTGAGTCTCTCTCTCTCTCTCCGTCTAGAGTCTGTGTGTGTCTCTCTCTCTCTCTGTCTCGGGTGTGAGTCTCTCTCTCTCTCTCTGTCTCAAGTGTGTGTGTGTCTCTCTCTGTGTCTCGAGTGTCTCTCTCTCTCTCTCTCTCTCTCTCTCTGTCTCGAGTGTCTCTCTCTCTGTCTCGAGTATCTCTCTCTCTCTGTCTCGAGTATCTCTCTCTCTCTGTCTCGAGTGCCTCGAATGTCTCTCTATCTCGAGTGTCTCTCTCTCTCTGTCTCGAGTGTGAGTCTCTCTCTTTCTCTCTGTCTCTGTCCCGAGTGTGTGTGTGTGTCTCTCTCTGTCTCAAGTGTGTCTCGAGTGTCTCTCTCTCTGTCTCGAGTGTCTCTCTCCCTGTCTCGAGTGTCTCTCTCTATCTGTCTCGAGTGTCTGTCTCTCTCTATGTCTCGAGTGCTTCAAATGTCTCTCTCTCTCTCTCTGTCTCGAGTGTCTCTCTCTCTGTCTCGAGTGTCTCTCTCTCTGTCTCGAGTGTCTCTCTCTCTGTCTCGAGTGTTTCTCTCTCTGTCTCGAGTGTCTCTCTCTCTGTCTCGAGTGTCTGTCAATCTCTGTCTCGAGTGTCTCTCTCTCTGTCTCGAGTGTCTCTCTCTCTGTCTCGAGTGTCTCTCTCTGTCTCGAGTGTCTCCCTCTCTCTGTCTCGAGTGTGTCTATGTCTCTCTCTCTGTGTCTCGAGTGTCTCTCTCTCTTTCTCTGTCTCGAGTGTCTCTCTCCCTGTCTTGAAAGTGTCTCTCTCACTCTCTCTCTCTCTGTCTTGAGTGTGTCTTTGTCTCTCTCTCTGTCTCGAGTGTCTCTCTCTCTGTCTCGAGTGTCTCTCTCTCTGTCTCGAGTGTCTCGAGTGTCTCTCTCTCTGTCTCGAGTGTCTCTCTCTCTCTGTCTCGAGTGTCTCTCTCTGTCTCGAGTGTCTCTCTCTCTCTGTCTCGAGTGTGTCTTTGTCTCTCTCTCTGTGTCTCGAGTGTCTCTCTCTCTTTCTCTGTCTCGAGTGTCTCTCTCCCTGTCTTGAAAGTGTCTCTCTCACTCTGTCTCAAAAGTGTCTCTCTCTCTCTCTCTCTCTCTCTCTCTCTGTCTTGAGTGTGTCTTTGTCTCTCTGTCTCGAGTGACTCTCTCTCTCTGTCACTCTCTCTCTGTCTGCAGTATGTGAGTCTCTCTCTCTCCGTCTCGAGTGTCTCTCTCCGTCTCGCGTGAGTGTCTCTGTGTGTGTCTCTCTCTCTCTCTCCGTCTCGAGTGAGTGTCTCTCTCTCTCTCTCCGTCTCGAGTGTGTGTGTGTGTGTCTCTCTCTCTCTGTCTCGAGTGTGAGTCTCTCTCTCTCTCTCTCTCTGTCTCAAGTGTGTGTGTGTCTCTCTCTGTGTCTCGAGTGTCTCTCTCTCTCTCTCTCCCTCTGTCTTGAGTGTCTCTCTCTCTCTCCCTCTCCCTCTGTCTCGAGTGTCTCTCTCTCTCTCTGTCTCGAGTGTCTCTCTCTATCTGTCTCAAGTGTCTCTCTCTGTCTCGAGTATCTCTCTCTTTGTGTGCCTCGAGTGCCTCGAATGTCTCTCTCTCTCTATCTCGTGTGTCTCTCTCTCTGTCTCAAGTGTGAGTCTCCCTCTCTCTCTGTCTCTTTCTCGTGTGTGTGTGTGTCTCTCTGTCTCAAGTGTGTCTCGAGTGTCTCTCTCTCTCTCTGTCTCGAGTGTCTCTCTCTCTCCCTGTCTCGAGTGTCTCCCTCTATCTGTCTCGAGAGTCTGTCTCTCTCTGTCTCGAGTGTCTCTCTCTCTCTCTCTGTCTCGAGTGCTTCAAATCTCTCTCTCTCTGTCTCGAGTGTGTCTCTGCCTCTCTGTCTCGAGTGTGTGTGTCTTTCTCTCTGTCTCAAGTGTGTCTCTGTCTCGAGTGTCTCTCTCTCTCCGTCTCGAGTGAGTGTGTGTGTCTCTCTCTCTCTCTCTCTGTCTCGAGTGTGTCTTTGTCTCTCTCTCTTTGTCTCGAGTGACTCTCTCTCTCTCTGTCACTCTCTCTCTGTCTCCAGTGTGTGTGTCTCTCTTTCTCTCTGTCTCGAGTGTGTCTTTGTCTCTCGTGACTCTCTGTCACTCTCTCTCTGTCTCCACTGTGTGAGTCTCTCTCTCTCTCCGTCTCGGGTGTGAGTCTCTCTCTCCGTCTCGAGTGAGTGTCTCTCTCTCTCTCTCTTCGTCTTGAGTGAGTGTCTCTCTCTCTCTCTCTCTCCGTCTCGAGTGAGTGTCTCTCTCTCTCTCTGACTTGAGTGAGTGTCTCTCTCTCTCTCTCTCCGTCTCAAGTGAGTGTCTCTCTCTCTCTCCGTCTCGAGTGATTGTCTCCCTCTCTCCCTCTCTCTCTCTCTCTCTCTCTCCATCTCAAGTGAGTCTCTCTCTCTGTCTCGAGTGAGTGTCTCTCTCTCTCTCTCTGTCTCGAGTGAGTGTCTCTCTCTCTCTCTGTCTCGAGTGAGTGTCTCTCTCTCCGTCTCGAGTGAGTGTCTCTCTCTCTCTCTCTCCGTCTCGAGTGAGTGCCTCTCTCTCTCTCTCTCTCCGTCTCGAGTGAGTGCCTCTCTCTGTCTTGAGTGAGTGTCTCTCTCTCTGTCTCGAGTGTCTCTCTCTCTCTGTCTCGAGTGTGTCTCTCTGTCTCTATCTCGAGTGTGTCTCTCTGTTTCGAGTGTGTCTCTCTGTCTCGAGTGTATCTCTCTGTCTCTATCTCAAGTGTGTCTCTCTGTCTCTATCTCGAGTGTGTCTCTCTGTCTCGGGTGTGTGCGTCTCTGTGTCTCTCTCTCTGTCTCGAGTGTCTCTCTTCCTCTGTTTCGAAAGTGTCTCTCTCTCTCCCTGTCTCGAGTGTCTCTCTCTCTCTGTCTCGAGTGTCTCTCTCTCTCTGTCTCGAGTGTCTCTCTCTCTCTGTCTCGAGTGTCTCTCTCTCTCTGTCTCGAGTGTCTCTCTCTCTCTGTCTCGAGTGTCTCTCTCTCTCTGTCTCGAGTGTCTCTCTCTCTCTGTCTCGAGTGTCTCTCTCTCTCTGTCTCGAGTGTCACTCTCTCTGTCTCGAGTGTCTCTCTCTCTGTCTCGAGTGTGTCTCTCTGTCTCGAGTGTGTGTCTCTCCCTGTCTCGGGTGTGTGTGTCTCTGTGTCTCTCTCTCTGTCTCGAGTGTCTCTCTTCCTCTGTTTCGAAAGTGTCTCTCTCTCTCCCTGTCTCGAGTGTCTCTCTCTCTCTCTGTCTCGAGTGTCTCTCTCTCTCTCTGTCTCGAGTGTCTCTCTCTCTCTCTGTCTCGAGTGTCTCTCTCTCTGTCTCGAGTGTCTCTCACTGTGTCTCGAGTGTCTCTCTCTCTGTCTCGAGTGTCTCTCTCTCTGTCTCGAGTGTCTCTCTCTCTGTCTCGAGTGTCTCTCTCTCTGTCTCGAGTGACTCTCTCTCTCTGTCTCGAGTGTCTCTCTCTCTCTGTCTCGAGTGTCTCTCTCGCTGTCTCGAGTGTGTCTTTGTCTCTCTCTCTGTGTCTCGAGTGTGTCTTTGTCTCTCTCTCTGTGTCTCGAGTGTCTCTCTCTCTTTCTCTGTCTCGAGTGTGTGTCTCTCTCTGTCTCGGGTGTGTGTGTCTCTGTCTCTCTCTGTCTCGAGTGTCTCTCTTCCTCTGTTTAGAAAGTGTGTGTCTCTCTCTCTCTCTGTCTCGAGTGTCTCTCTCTCTCTGTCTCGAGTGTCTCTCTCTCTCTGTCTCGAGTGACTCTCTCTCGGTCACTCTCTGTCTCGAGTGTGAGTCTCTCTCTCTCTCCGTCTCGAGTGAGTGTCTCTCTCTCTCTCTCTCTGTCTCGAGTGTGAGTCTCTCTCACTCTCTCTCCGTCTCGAGTGAGTGTCTCTCTCTCTCTCCGTCTCGAGTGAGTGTCTCTCTCTCCGTCTCGAGTGAGTGTCTCACTCTCCGTCTCGAGTGAGTGTCTCACTCTCCGTCTCGAGTGAGTGTCTCTCTCTCTCCGTCTCGAGTGAGTGTCTCTCTCTCTCTCTCTCTCTCTGTCTCGAGTGTCTTTCTCTCTCTGTCTCGAGTGTGTCTTTGTCTCTCTCTCTTTGTCTTGAGTGACTCTCTCTCTCTCTCTGTCACTCTCTCTCTGTCTCCAGTGTGTGTGTCTCTCTTTCTCTCTGTCTCGATTGTGAATCTCTCTCTCTCTCCGTCTCGGGTGTGAGTCTCTCTCTCTCCGTCTCGAGTGAGTGTCTCTCTCTCTCTCTCTCTCTCTCCGTCTAGAGTGAGTGTCTCTCTCTCTCTCCGTCTCGAGTGAGTGTCTCCCTATCTCTCTCTCTCTCTGTCTCGAGTGAGTGTCTCTCTCTCTCTGTCTCGAGTGAGTGTATCTCTCTCTCTGTCTCGAGTGAGTGTCTCTCTCTCCGTTTTGAGTGAGTGTCTCTCTCTCTCTCTCCGTCTCGAGTGAGTGCCTCTCTCTCTCTCTCTCTCCGTCTCGAGTGAGTGCCTCTCTCTGTCTTGAGTGAGTGTCTCTCTCTCTGTCTCGAGTGTCTCTCTCTCTCTGTCTCGAGTGTGTCTCTCTGTCTCTATCTCGAGTGTGTCTCTCTGTTTCGAGTGTGTCTCTCTGTCTCGAGTGTATCTCTCTGTCTCTATCTCAAGTGTGTCTCTCTGTCTCTATCTCGAGTGTGTCTCTCTGTCTCGGGTGTGTGCGTCTCTGTCTCTCTCTCTCTGTCTCGAGTGTCTCTCTTCCTCTGTTGCGAAAGTGTCTCTCTCTCTCTGTCTCGAGTGTATCTCTCTGTCTTATCTCGAGTGTATCTCTCTGTCTTATCTCGAGTGTATCTCTCTGTCTCTATCTCGAGTGTTTCTCTCTGTCTCTATCTCGAGTGTGTCTCTCTGTCTCGAGTGTGTCTCTCGAGTGGGCAGCACGGTGGCACAGTGGTTAGCACTGCTGCCTCGCAGCGCCAGAGACCCGGGTTCAATTCCCGACTCAGGCGACTGACTGTGTGGAGTTTGCACGTTCTCCCCGTGTCTGTGTGGGTTTCCTCCGGGTGCTCCGGTTTCCTCCCACAGTCCAAAGATGTGCAGGTTAGGTGAATTGGCCATACTAAATTGCCCGTAGTGTTAGGTAAGGGGTAAATGTAGGGGTATGGGTGGGTTTCGCTTCGGCGGGTCGGTGTGCACTTGTTGGGCCGAAGGGCCTGTTTCCACACTGTAATCTAATCTGTCTCTCTGTCTCGAGTGTCTCTCTTCCTCTGTTGCGAAAGTGTCTCTCTCTCTCTGTCTCGAGTGTCTCTCTCTCTCTGTCTCGAGTGTATCTCTCTGTCTCTATCTCAAGTGTGTCTCTCTGTCTCTATCTCGAGTGTGTCTCTCTGTCTCGAGTGTGTCTCTCTGTCTCGAGTGTGTCTCTCTGTCTCGAGTGTGTCTCTCTGTCTCGAGTGTGTCTCTCTGTCTCGAGTGTGTCTCTCTGTCTCGAGTGTGTCTCTCTGTCTCGAGTGTGTCTCTCTGTCTCGAGTGTGTCTCTCTGTCTCGGGTGTGTGTGTCTCTCCCTGTCTCGGGTGTGTGTGTCTCCCTGTCTCGGGTGTGTGTGTCTCTGTGTCTCTCTCTCTGTCTCGAGTGTCTCTCTTCCTCTGTTTCGAAAGTGTCTCTCTCTCTCCCTGTCTCGGGTGTCTCTCTTCCTCTGTTTCGAAAGTGTGTCTCTCTCTCTCTTTCTTTGTCTCGAGTGTCTCTCTCTCTCTGTCTCGAGTCTCTCTCTCTCTCTGTCTCGAGTGTCTCTCTCTCTCTATCTCGAGTGTGTCTCTCTGTCTCTATCTCGAGTGTGTCTCTCTGTCTCTATCTCGAGTGTGTCTCTCTGTCTCGAGTGTGTCTCTCTGTCTCGAGTGTGTCTCTCTGTCTCGAGTGTGTCTCTCTGTCTCGAGTGTGTCTCTCTGTCTCGAGTGTGTCTCTCTGTCTCGAGTGTGTGTCTCTCCCTGTCTCGGGTGTGTGTGTCTCTGTGTCTCTCTCTCTGTCTCGAGTGTCTCTCTTCCTCTGTTTCGAAAGTGTCTCTCTCTCTCCCTGTCTCGAGTGTCTCTCTCTCTCTCTGTCTCGAGTGTCTCTCTCTCTCTGTCTCGAGTGTCTCTCTCTCTCTCTGTCTCGAGTGTCTCTCTCACTGTGTCTCGAGTGTCACTCTCTCTGTCTCGAGTGTCTCTCTCTGTCTCGAGTGTGTCTCTCTGTCTCGAGTGTGTGTCTCTCCCTGTCTCGGGTGTGTGTGTCTCTGTGTCTCTCTCTCTGTCTCGAGTGTCTCTCTTCCTCTGTTTCGAAAGTGTCTCTCTCTCTCCCTGTCTCGAGTGTGTCTCTCTCTCTCTCTGTCTCGAGTGTCTCTCTCTCTCTGTCTCGAGTGTCTCTCTCTCTCTCTCTCTGTCTCGAGTGTCTCTCTCTCTGTCTCGAGTGTCTCTCTCTGTCTCGAGTGTCTCTCTCTCTGTCTCGAGTGTCTCTCTCTCTCTGTCTCGAGTGTCTCTCTCTCTCTCTCTGTCTCGAGTGTGTCTTTGTCTCTCTCTCTGTGTCTCGAGTGTGTCTTTGTCTCTCTCTCTGTGTCTCGAGTGTCTCTCTCTTTCTCTGTCTCGAGTGTGTGTCTCTCTCTGTCTCGGGTGTGTGTGTCTCTGTCTCTCTCTGTCTCGAGTGTCTCTCTTCCTCTGTTTAGAAAGTGTGTCTCTCTCTCTCTCTCTGTCTCGAGTGTCTCTCTCTCTCTGTCTCGAGTGTCTCTCTCTCTCTGTCTCGAGTGTCTCTCTCTCTCTGTCTCGAGTGTCTCTCTCTCTCTGTCTCGAGTGTCTCTCTCTGTCTCGAGTGTGTCTTTGTCTCTCTCTCTCTGTCTCGAGTGTCTCTCTCTCTTTCTCTGTCTCGAATGTCTCTCTCCCTGTCTCAAGAGTGTCTCTCTCTCTCTGTCTCTCTCTCTCTGTCTTGAGTGTGTCTTTGTCTCTCTCTCTCTGTCTCGAGTGACTCTCTCTCTCTGTCACTCTCTCTCTGTCTGCAGTATGTGAGTCTCTCTCTCTCTCCGTCTCGAGTGTCTCTCTTAGTCTCGAGTGAGTGTCTCTGTGTGTGTGTCTCTCTCTCTCTCTATCTCTCTCTCTCTCTCTCCGTCTCGAGTGAGTCTCTCTCTCTCTCTCCGTCTAGAGTCTGTGTGTGTCTCTCTCTCTCTCTGTCTCGGGTGTGAGTCTCTCTCTCTCTCTCTGTCTCAAGTGTGTGTGTGTCTCTCTCTGTGTCTCGAGTGTCTCTCTCTCTCTCTCTCTCTCTCTCTCTGTCTCGAGTGTCTCTCTCTCTGTCTCGAGTATCTCTCTCTCTCTGTCTCGAGTATCTCTCTCTCTCTGTCTCGAGTGCCTCGAATGTCTCTCTATCTCGAGTGTCTCTCTCTCTCTGTCTCGAGTGTGAGTCTCTCTCTTTCTCTCTGTCTCTGTCCCGAGTGTGTGTGTGTGTCTCTCTCTGTCTCAAGTGTGTCTCGAGTGTCTCTCTCTCTGTCTCGAGTGTCTCTCTCCCTGTCTCGAGTGTCTCTCTCTATCTGTCTCGAGTGTCTGTCTCTCTCTATGTCTCGAGTGCTTCAAATGTCTCTCTCTCTCTCTCTGTCTCGAGTGTCTCTCTCTCTGTCTCGAGTGTCTCTCTCTCTGTCTCGAGTGTCTCTCTCTCTGTCTCGAGTGTTTCTCTCTCTGTCTCGAGTGTCTCTCTCTCTGTCTCGAGTGTCTGTCAATCTCTGTCTCGAGTGTCTCTCTCTCTGTCTCGAGTGTCTCTCTCTCTGTCTCGAGTGTCTCTCTCTGTCTCGAGTGTCTCCCTCTCTCTGTCTCGAGTGTGTCTATGTCTCTCTCTCTGTGTCTCGAGTGTCTCTCTCTCTTTCTCTGTCTCGAGTGTCTCTCTCCCTGTCTTGAAAGTGTCTCTCTCACTCTCTCTCTCTCTGTCTTGAGTGTGTCTTTGTCTCTCTCTCTGTCTCGAGTGTCTCTCTCTCTGTCTCGAGTGTCTCTCTCTCTGTCTCGAGTGTCTCGAGTGTCTCTCTCTCTGTCTCGAGTGTCTCTCTCTCTCTGTCTCGAGTGTCTCTCTCTCTCTGTCTCGAGTGTCTCTCTCTGTCTCGAGTGTCTCTCTCTCTCTGTCTCGAGTGTGTCTTTGTCTCTCTCTCTGTGTCTCGAGTGTCTCTCTCTCTTTCTCTGTCTCGAGTGTCTCTCTCCCTGTCTTGAAAGTGTCTCTCTCACTCTGTCTCAAAAGTGTCTCTCTCTCTCTCTCTCTCTCTCTCTCTGTCTTGAGTGTGTCTTTGTCTCTCTGTCTCGAGTGACTCTCTCTCTCTGTCACTCTCTCTCTGTCTGCAGTATGTGAGTCTCTCTCTCTCCGTCTCGAGTGTCTCTCTCCGTCTCGCGTGAGTGTCTCTGTGTGTGTCTCTCTCTCTCTCTCCGTCTCGAGTGAGTGTCTCTCTCTCTCTCTCCGTCTCGAGTGTGTGTGTGTGTGTCTCTCTCTCTCTGTCTCGAGTGTGAGTCTCTCTCTCTCTCTCTCTGTCTCAAGTGTGTGTGTGTCTCTCTCTGTGTCTCGAGTGTCTCTCTCTCTCTCTCCCTCTGTCTTGAGTGTCTCTCTCTCTCTCCCTCTCCCTCTGTCTCGAGTGTCTCTCTCTCTCTCTGTCTCGAGTGTCTCTCTCTATCTGTCTCAAGTGTCTCTCTCTGTCTCGAGTATCTCTCTCTTTGTGTGCCTCGAGTGCCTCGAATGTCTCTCTCTCTCTATCTCGTGTGTCTCTCTCTCTGTCTCAAGTGTGAGTCTCCCTCTCTCTCTGTCTCTTTCTCGTGTGTGTGTGTGTCTCTCTGTCTCAAGTGTGTCTCGAGTGTCTCTCTCTCTCTCTGTCTCGAGTGTCTCTCTCTCTCCCTGTCTCGAGTGTCTCCCTCTATCTGTCTCGAGAGTCTGTCTCTCTCTGTCTCGAGTGTCTCTCTCTCTCTCTCTGTCTTGAGTGCTTCAAATCTCTCTCTCTCTGTCTCGAGTGTGTCTCTGCCTCTCTGTCTCGAGTGTGTGTGTCTTTCTCTCTGTCTCAAGTGTGTCTCTGTCTCGAGTGTCTCTCTCTCTCCGTCTCGAGTGAGTGTGTGTGTCTCTCTCTCTCTCTCTCTGTCTCGAGTGTGTCTTTGTCTCTCTCTCTTTGTCTCGAGTGACTCTCTCTCTCTCTGTCACTCTCTCTCTGTCTCCAGTGTGTGTGTCTCTCTTTCTCTCTGTCTCGAGTGTGTCTTTGTCTCTCGTGACTCTCTGTCACTCTCTCTCTGTCTCCACTGTGTGAGTCTCTCTCTCTCTCCGTCTCGGGTGTGAGTCTCTCTCTCCGTCTCGAGTGAGTGTCTCTCTCTCTCTCTCTCTTCGTCTTGAGTGAGTGTCTCTCTCTCTCTCTCTCTCCGTCTCGAGTGAGTGTCTCTCTCTCTCTCTGACTTGAGTGAGTGTCTCTCTCTCTCTCTCTCCGTCTCAAGTGAGTGTCTCTCTCTCTCTCCGTCTCGAGTGATTGTCTCCCTCTCTCCCTCTCTCTCTCTCTCTCTCTCTCCATCTCAAGTGAGTCTCTCTCTCTGTCTCGAGTGAGTGTCTCTCTCTCTCTCTCTGTCTCGAGTGAGTGTCTCTCTCTCTCTCTGTCTCGAGTGAGTGTCTCTCTCTCCGTCTCGAGTGAGTGTCTCTCTCTCTCTCTCTCCGTCTCGAGTGAGTGTCTCTCTCTCTCTCTCTCCGTCTCGAGTGAGTGTCTCTCTCTTTCTCCATCTCGAGTGAGTGTCTCTCCGTCTCGAGTGAGTGTCTCTCTCTCTCTGTCTCGAGGGAGTGTCTCTCTCTCTCTGTCTCGAGTGAGTGTCTCTCTCTGTCTTGAGTGAGTGCCTCTCTCTCTCTCTCTCTGTCTCGAGTGTCTCTCTCTCTCTGTCTCGAGTGTCTCTCTCTCTCTGTCTCGAGTATGTCTCTCTGTCTCTGTCTCGAGTGTGTCTCTCTGTCTCGAGTGTGTCTCTCTGTCTCGAGTGTGTCTCTCTGTCTCGAGTGTGTGTCTCTCTCTGTCTCGGGTGTGTGTGTGTCTCTCTCTCTCTCTCTGTCTCGAGTGTCTCTCTCTCTCTGTCTCGAGTGTGTCTCTCTCGCTCTGTCTCAAGTGTCTCTCTCTCTCTCTCTCTCTCTCTCTCTGTCTGCCTCGAATCTCTCTCTCTCTCTATCTGTCTCGAGTGTGTCTCTCTCTATCTGTCTCGAGTGTCTCTCTCGCTCTCTCGAGTGTCTCTCTCGCTCTCTCGAGTGTCTCTCTCGCTCTCTCGAGTGTCTCTCTCGCTCTCTCGAGTGTCTCTCTCGCTCTCTCGAGTGTCTCTCTCGCTCTCTCGAGTGTCTCTCTCGCTCTCTCGAGTGTCTCTCTCGCTCTGTCTTGAGTGTCTCTCTCGCTCTGTCTTGAGTGTCTCTCTCTCTGTCTCGAGTGTCTCTCTGTCTCGAGTGTGTGTCTCTCTCTCTCTATCTGTCCCGTGCCTGTCTCGCTCTGTCTCAAGTGTCTCTCTCTCTCTGTCTCTGTCTCGAGTGTCTCTCTCTCTCTATCTGCCTCGAGTGTCTCTCTCTCTATCTGTCTCGAGTGTCTTTCTATCTGTCTCGTGTCTCTCTAGCTCTGTCTCGAGTGTCTCTCTCTCTCTGTCTCGAGTGTGTCTCTGTCTCTCTCTCTGTCTCGAGTGTGTCTTTGTCTCTCTCTCTCTGTCTCGATGACTCTCTCTCTCTCTGTCACTCTCACTCTGTCTCCAGTGTGTGAGTCTCTCTCTTTCTGTCTCGAGTGAGTGTGTCTCTCTCTCTCTCTCTCTCTCTCCGTCTCGAGTGAGTGTGTCTCTCTCTCTCTCTGTCTCTCTCTCTCTCGGTCTCGAGTGAGTGTCTCTCTCTCCCCGTCTCAAGTGTGTGTGTCTCTCCATCTCTGTCTCGAGTCGCTCTCTCTCTTGAGTGTCTCTCTCTCTCTCGAGTGTCTCTCTCTCTCTCTCTGTCTCGAGTGTCTCTCTCTGTCTCGAGTGTCTCTCTCTCTCTCTCTGTCTCGAGTGTCTCTCTCTCACTCTCTGTCTCGAGTGTCTCTCTCACTCTCTCTGTCTCGAGTGTGTCTCTGTCTCTCTGTCTGTCTCGAGTGTGTCTCTGTCTCGAGTGACTCTCTCTCTGTCTCTCTCTCTCTGTCTCCAGTGTGAGTCTCTCTCTCTCTCTCTCCGTCTCGAGTGAGTGTCTCTCTCTCTTTCTCTCCGCCTCGAGTGAGTGTCTCTGTGTCCGTCTCGAGTGAGTGTGTCTGTCTCTCTCTCTCTCTCTCTCTCTCTCTCCGTCTCGAGTGTATGTCTCTCTGTCTCCAGTGTGTGAGTCGCTCTCTCTCTGTCCTTCTCGATTGAGTGTCTCTCTCTCTCTTTCTCTCCGCCTCGAGTGAGTGTCTCTCTCTCTCTCTCTCTCTGTCTCCATCTTGAGTGAGTGTGTGTGTCTCTCTCTCTCTCTCTCCGTCTCGAGTGTGTGTGTCTCTCTCTCTCTGTCTCCAGTATGTGAGTCTCTCTCTCTCCGTCTCGAGTGAGTGTCTCTCTCTCTCTCTGCCTCCGTCTCGAGTGAGTGTCTCTCTCTCTCTCTCTCCGTCTCGAGTGTGTGTGTGTCTCTCTGTCTCGAATATGTGTGTGTGTCTCTGTCTCAAGTGTGTCTCTGTCTCTCTCTGTATTTCGAGTGTCTCTCTCTCTCTCTGTCTCGAGTGTCTCTCTCTCTCTCTCTCTCGAGTGTCTCTCTCTCTCTCTGTCTCGAGTGTCTCTCTCTATCTGTCTCGAGTGGTTGTCTCTCTCTGTCTCGTGTGTCTCTCTCTCGGTCTGTCACGAGTGTCTATCTGTCTCGAGTGTTTGTCTCTCTCTGTCTCGAGTGTCTCTCTCTATCTGTCTCGAGTGTCTCTCTCTATCTGTCTCGAGTGTCTCTCTCTCTCTATCTGTCTCAAGTGTCTCTCTCTCTCTATCTGTCTCGAGTGTTTGTCTCTCTCTGTCTTGAGTGTCTCTGTCTCTCTCTCTCTGTCTCGAGTGTGTGTGTCTCTCTGTCTTGGGTGTGTGTCTTTCTGTCTCAAGTGTGTCTCTGTGTGTGTGTCTCTCTCTCTCTCTGTCTCGAGTGTCTCTCTCTGTCTCGAGTGTCTCTCTCTCTGTCTCGAGTGTCTCTCTCTCTCTCTCTCACTGTCTCGAGTGTCTCTCTCTCTCTCTCTCTGTCTCGAGTGTCTCTCTCTCTCTCTCTCTCTCTCTCTGTCTCGAGTGTCTCTCGCTCTCTGTCTTGAGTGTGTCTTTGTCTCTCTCTGTCTCTGTCTCGAGTGACTCTCTCTCTCTGTCACACTCTCTCTGTCTCGAGTGTGGGTCTCTCTTTCTCTGTCTCCAGTGTGTGTGTGTGTGTCTCTCTCTGTCTCTCTCTCTCTGTCTCTCTCTCTCTGTCTCGAGTATGAGTCTCTCTCTGTCTCGAGTGTCTCTCTCTCTGTCTCGAGTGTCTCTCTCTCTGTCTCGAGTGTCTCTCTCTCCGTCTCGAGTGTCTCTCTCTCCGTCTCGAGTGTCTCTCTCCGTCTCGAGTGTCTCTCTCTCCGTCTCGAGTGTCTCTCTCTCTGTCTCGAGTGTCTCTCTCTCCGTCTCGAGTGTGTCTCTCTCCGTCTCGAGTGTGTGTTTCTGTCGCGATTGTGTCTCTCTGTATGGTGTGTGTCTCTCTGTCTCTGGTGTTTTGTCTCTCTCTCTCTGTCTCGAGTGTGTCTCTGAGTCTCTCTCGCTGTCTCGAGTGTGTCTCTGAGTCTCTCTCTCTGTCTCGAGTGTGTCTCTGTCTCTCTCTCTCTCTATCTCGAGTGGCTCTCTCTCTGTCTCCTGTGTGTGTCTCTCTCTCTGTCTCGAGTGTGTGTGTGTCTCTCTGTCTCGAGTGTGTGTGTGTCTCTCTGTCTCGAGTGTCTCTTTCTCTATCTGTCTCGAGTGTCTCTCTCTCTTTCTATCTGTCTCGAGTGTCTCTCTCGCTCTGTCTCGAGTATCTCTCTCTGTCTCGAATGTGTCTCTCTCTCTGTCACGAATGTCTCTCTCTCTCTCTGTCTCGAGTGTCTCTCTCTCTCTGTCTCTGTCTCGAGTGAGTGTCTCTCTCTCTGTCTCGAGGGTGTCTCTCTGTCTGTGTCTGGAGTGTATCTCTCTGTCTCTGTCTCGAGTGTGTGTGTGTGAGTGTCTTTCTGTCTCGAGTGAGTGTCTCTCTCTCTCTGTCTCGAGTGAGTGTCTCTCTCTCTCTGTCTTGAGTATCTCTCTCTCTATCTCGAGTTTGTGTGTGTCTCTCTCTCTCTCTGTCTCGAGTGTCTCTCTCTCTCTCTGTCTCCGTCTCAAGTGAGTGTCTCTCTCTCTCTGCCTCCGTCTCGAGTGAGTGTCTGTCTCTCTCTCTCTCTCTCCGTCTCGAGTGTGTGTGTGTCTCTCTCTCTCTGTCTCGAATGTGTGTGTGTCTCTCTGTCTCAAGTGTGTCTCTCTCTGTATCTCGAGTGTCTCTCTCTCTGTCTCGAGTGTCTCTCTCTCTCTGTCTCGAGTGTCTCTCTCTCTCTGTCTCGAGTGGTTGTCTCTCTCTGTCTCGTGTGTCTCTCTCTCTGTCTGTCACGAGTGTCTATCTGTCTCGAGTGTTTGTCTCTCTCTGTCTCGAGTGTCTCTCTCTCTCTATCTGTCTCGAGTGTCTCTCTCTCTCTATCTGTCTCAAGTGTTTGTCTCTCTCTGTCTCGAGTGTCTCTCTCTCTCTGTCTCGAGTGTGTGTGTCTCTCTGTCTTGGGTGTGTGTCTTTCTGTCTCAAGTGTGTGTCTGTGTGTGTCTCTCTCTCTCACTCTGTCTCGAGTGTCTCTCTCTGTCTCGAGTGTCTCTCACTGTCTTGAGTGTCTCTCTCTGTCTCGAGTCTCTCTCTCTCTCTCACTGTCTCGAGAGTGTCTCTCTCTCTCTCACTGTCTCGAGTGTCTCTCTCTCTCTCTGTCTCGAGTGTCTCTCTCTCTCTGTCTCGAGTGTCTCTCTCTGTCTCGAGTGTCTCTCTCTCTCTCTCTCTCACTGTCTCGAGTGTCTCTCTCTCTCTCTCTGTCTCGAGTGTCTCTCTCTCTCTCTCTGTCTCGAGTGTCTCTCTCTCTCTCTCTGTCTCGAGTCTCTCTCTCTCTCACTGTCTCGAGTGTCTCTCTCTCTGTCTCGAGTGTCTCTGTCTCTGTCTCGAGTGTCTCTCTCTCTGTCTCGAGTGTCTCTCTCTCTGTCTCGAGTGTCTCTTGCTCTCTGTCTCGAGTGTGTCTTTGTCTCTCTCTGTCTCTGTCTCGAGTGACTCTCTCTCTCTGTCACACTCTCTCTGACTCGAGTGTGTGTCTCTCTGTCTCCAGAGTGTGTGTCTCTCTGTCTCTCTCGAGTATGTCTCTGTCTCGAGTGTGTCTCTCTGTCTCTGTCTCGAGTGTGTGTCTCTCTGTCTTTGGCTCGAGTGTGTCTGTCTGTCTCAAGTATCTCTCTCTCCCTCTCTGTCTCGAGTGTGTGTGTCTCTCTCTGTCTCGAGTGTGTGTGTCTCTCTCTCTGTCTCGAGTGTGTGTGTGTCTCTCTCTCTCCATCTCAAGTGACTCTCTCTCTCTCTCTCCGTCTCGAGTGAGTGTCTCTCTCACTCTCTCTCTCTTTCTCTCTGTCTCGAGTATCTCTCTCTCTTTCTGTCTCAAATGTGTGTCTCTCTCTGTCTCGAGTAGGTCTCTCTGTCTCGAGTAGGTCTCTCTGTCTCTGTCTCGAGTGGGTCTCTCTCTCTCTGTCTCGTGGGTCTCTCTCTCTCCCTCTCCGTCTCGAGTGTGTGTGTGTCTCTCTTTGTCTCGAGTGTGTGTCTCTCTCTCTCTGTCTCGAATGTGTGTGTGTGTCTCTCTCTCTGTCTCGAGTGTGTGTGTGTGTCTGTCTCGAGTGTGTGTGTGTCTCTCTCTCTGTCTCGAGTGTTTGTGTGTCTCTCTCTCTGTCTCGAGTGTGTGTGTGTGTCTCTCTCGAGTGTGTGTGTGTCTCTCTCTCTCTGTCTCGAGGGTGTGTGTCTCTCTCTGTCTCGAGTGTGTCTCTGTATCTCTCTATCTCGAGTGTCTCTCTCTCTCTGTCCCGAGTGACTCTCTCTCTCTCTGTCCCGAGTGACTATCTCTTTGTCTCTCTCTCTTTCTCTGTCTCCAGTGTGTGTGTGTCTCTCTCTCACTCTCTCTCTCTCTCTCTCTGTCTCGAGTATGAGTCTCTCTCTGTCTCGAGTGTCTCTCACTCTGTCTCGAGTGTCTCTCACTCTGTCTCGAGTGTCTCTCTCTCTGTCTCGAGTGTCTCTCTCTCCGTCTCGAGTGTGTGTTTCTGTCGCGATTGTGTGTCTCTGTATGGTGTGTGTCTCTCTGTCTCTGGTGTTATGTCTCTCTCTCTCTCTGTCTCGAGTGTGTCTCTGAGTCTCTCTTGCTGTCTCGAGTGTGTCTCTGAGTCTCTCTCTGTCTCGAGTGTGTCTCTGTCTCTCTCTCTCTCTCTCTCTGTCTCAAGTGGCTCTCTCTCTCTCTCTGTTTCCTGTGTGTGTCTCTCTCTCTCTGTCTCGAGTGTGTGTGTGTCTCTCTGTCTCGAGTGTCTCTTTCTCTATCTGTCTCGAGTGTCTCTCTCTCTACCTATCTGTCTCGAGTGTCTCTCTCGCTCTGTCTCGAGTGTCTCTCTCTGTCTCGAATGTGTCTCTCTCTGTCTCGAATGTCTCTCTCTCTCTCTGTCTCGAGTGTCTCTCTCTCTCTGTCTCGAGTGAGTGTCTCTCTCTCTCTCCGTCTCGAGTGTGTGTGTCTCTCTGTCTCGAGGGTGTCTCTCTGTCTCTGTCTGGAGTGTGTCTCTCTGTCTCGAGTGTGTGTGTGTGAGTGTCTCTCTGTCTCGAGTGACTGTCTCTCTGTCTCGAGTGAGTCTCTCTCTCTCTCCGTCTCGAGTGTGAGTCTCTCTCTCTCTCCGTCTCGGGTGTGAGTCTCTCTCTCCGTCTTGAGTGAGTGTCTCTCTCTCTCTCTCTCTTCGTCTTGAGTGAGTGTCTCTCTCTCTCTCTCTCTCCGTCTCGAGTGAGTGTCTCTCTCTCTCTCTGACTTGAGTGAGTGTCTCTCTCTCTCTCTCCGTCTCAAGTGAGTGTCTCTCTCTCTCTCCGTCTCGAGTGATTGTCTCCCTCTCTCTCTCTCTCTCTCTCTCTCTCTCTCTCCGTCTCGAGTGAGTCTCTCTCTCTGTCTCGAGTGAGTGTCTCTCTCTCTCTCTGTCTCGGGTGAGTGTCTCTCTCTCTCTCCGTCTCGAGTGAGTGTCTCTCTCTCTCCGTCTCGAGTGAGTGTCTCTCTCTTTCTCCATCTCGAGTGAGTGTCTCTCTCTCCGTCTCGAGTGAGTGTCTCTCTCTCTCTCTCTCTGTCTCGAGGGAGTGTCTCTCTCTGTCTGTCTCGAGTGAGTGCCTCTCTCTCTGTCTCGAGTGTCTCTCTCTCTCTGTCTCGAGTGTGTCTCTCTGTCTCTGTCTCGAGTGTGTCTCTCTGTCTCTGTCTCGAGTGTGTCTCTCTGTCTCGAGTGTGTGTCTCTCTCTGTCTCGGGTGTGTGTGTCTCTCTCTGTCTCGGGTGTGTGTGTCTCTCTCTCTCTCTCTCTCTGTCTCGAGTGTCTCTGTCTCGAGTGTCTCTCTCTCTCTCTCTCTGTCTGTCTCGAATCTCTCTCTCTATCTGTCTCGAGTGTGTCTCTCTCTATCTGTCTCGAGTGTCTCTCTCGCTCTCTCGAGTGTCTCTCTCGCTCTCTCTCGCTCTGTCTCGAGTGTCTCTCTCTGTGTCTCGAGTGTCTCTCTGTCTCGAGTGTGTGTCTCTCTCTCTCTATCTGTCCCGTGCCTGTCTCGCTCTGTCTCAAGTGTCTCTCTCTCTATGTCTCTGTCTCGAGTGTCTCTCTCTCTCTATCTGCCTCGAGTGTCTCTCTCTCTATCTGTCTCGAGTGTCTCTCTCTCTATCTGTCTCGAGTGTCTCTCTCTCTATCTGTCTCGAGTGTCTTTCTATCTGTCTCGTGTCTCTCTAGCTCTGTCTCGAGTGTCTCTCTCTCTCACTCTCTGTCTCGAGTGTCTCTCTCTCTCTCTCTGTCTCGAGTGTGTCTCTGTCTCTCTCTCTGTCTCGAGTGTGTCTTTGTCTCTCTCTCTCTGTCTCGATGACTCTCTCTCTCTCTCTGTCACTCTCACTCTGTCTCCAGTGTGTGAGTCTCTCTCTTTCCGTCTCGAGTGAGTGTGTCTCTCTCTCTCTGTCTCTCTCTCTCTCGGTCTCGAGTGAGTGTCTCTCTCTCCCCGTCTCAAGTGTGTGTGTCTCTCCATCTCTGTCTCGAGTCGCTCTCTCTCTTGAGTGTCTCTCTCTCTCTCGAGTGTCTCTCTCTCTCTCTCTGTCTCGAGTGTCTCTCTCTCTGTCTCGAGTGTCTCTCTCTCTCTCTCTGTCTCGAGTGTCTCTCTCTCTCTCTCTGTCTCGAGTGTCTCTCTCTCACTGTCTCGAGTGTCTCTCTCACTCTCTCTGTCTCGAGTGTGTCTCTGTCTCACTGTCTGTCTCGAGTGTGTCTCTGTCTCGAGTGACTCTCTCTCTGTCTCTCTCTGTCTCCAGTGTGTGAGTCTCTCTCTCCCTCTCCGTCTCGAGTGAGTGTCTCTCTCTCTTTCTCTCCGCCTCGAGTGAGTGTCTCTGTGTCCGTCTCGAGTGAGTGTGTCTGTCTCTCTCTCTCTCTCTCTCTCTCTCTCTCTCCGTCTCGAGTGTATGTCTCTCTGTCTCCAGTGTGTGAGTCTCTCTCTCTCCATCTCGAGTGAGTGTCTCTCTCTCTCTCTGTCTCGAGTGTGTGAGTCGCTCTCTCTGTCCTTCTCGAGTGAGTGTCTCTCTCTCTCTTTCTCTCTGCCTCGAGTGAGTGTCTCTCTCTCTCTCTCTCTGTCTCCATCTTGAGTGAGTGTGTGTGTGTCTCTCTCTCTCTCTCCGTCTCGAGTGTGTGTGTGTCTCTCTCTCTCTGTCTCCAGTGTGTGAGTCTCTCTCTCTCCGTCTCGAGTGAGTGTCTCTCTCTCTCTCTGCCTCCGTCTCGAGTGAGTGTCTCTCTCTCTCTCTCTCCGTCTCGAGTGTGTGTGTGTCTCTCTGTCTCGAATATGTGTGTGTGTGTCTCTGTCTCAAGTGTGTCTCTGTCTCTCTCTGTATTTCGAGTGTCTCTCTCTCTCTCTGTCTCGAGTGTCTCTCTCTCTCTCTCTCTCTCGAGTGTCTCTCTCTCTCTCTGTCTCGAGTGTCTCTCTCTATCTGTCTCGAGTGGTTGTCTCTCTCTGTCTCGTGTGTCTCTCTCTCGGTCCGTCACGAGTGTCTATCTGTCTCGAGTGTTTGTCTCTCTCTGTCTCGAGTGTCTCTCTCTATCTGTCTCGAGTGTCTCTCTCTCTCTATCTGTCTCAAGTGTCTCTCTCTCTCTATCTGTCTCAAGTGTCTCTCTCTCTCTATCTGTCTCGAGTGTTTGTCTCTCTCTGTCTCGCGTGTCTCTGTCTCTCTCTCTCTGTCTCGAGTGTGTGTGTCTCTCTGTCTTGGGTGTGTGTCTTTCTGTCTCAAGTGTGTCTCTGTGTGTGTGTCTCTCTCTCTCTCTCTGTCTCGAGTGTCTCTCTCTGTCTCGAGTGTCTCTCTCTGTCTCGAGTGTCTCTCTCACTGTCTCGAGTGTCTCTCTCTCTCTCTCTCTCTGTCTCGAGTGTCTCTCTCTCTCTCTCTGTCTCGAGTGTCTCTCGCTCTCTGTCTTGAGTGTGTCTTTGTCTCTCTCTGTCTCTGTCTCGAGTGACTCTCTCTCTCTGTCACACTCTCTCTGTCTCGAGTGTGGGTCTCTCTTTCTCTGTCTCCAGTGTGTGTGTGTGTGTCTCTCTCTGTCTGTCTCTCTGTCTCTCTCTCTGTCTCTCTCTCTGTCTCTCTCTCTCTCTCTCTCTCTCTCTCTCTCTCTCTCTCTCTGTCTCGAGTATGAGTCTCTCTGTCTCGAGTGTCTCTCTCTCTGTCTCGAGTGTCTCTCTCTCTCTCTGTCTCGAGTGTCTCTCTCTCCGTCTCGAGTGTCTCTCTCTCCGTCTCGAGTGTGTCTCTCTCCGTCTCGAGTGTGTGTTTCTGTCGCGATTGTGTCTCTCTGTATGGTGTGTGTCTCTCTGTCTCTGGTGTTTTGTCTCTCTCTCTCTGTCTCGAGTGTGTCTCTGAGTCTCTCTCGCTGTCTCGAGTGTGTCTCTGAGTCTCTCTCTCTGTCTCGAGTGTGTCTCTGTCTCTCTCTCTCTCTGTCTCGAGTGGCTCTCTCTCTCTCTCTCTGTCTCCTGTGTGTGTGTCTCTCTGTCTCGAGTGTGTGTGTGTCTCTCTGTCTCGAGTGTGCGTGTGTCTCTCTGTCTCGAGTGTGTGTGTGTCTCTCTGTCTCGAGTGTCTCTCTCTCTCTTTCTATCTGTCTCGAGTGTCTCTCTCGCTCTGTCTCGAGTATCTCTCTCTGTCTCGAATGTGTCTCTCTCTCTGTCACGAATGTCTCTCTCTCTCTCTGTCTCGAGTGTCTCTCTCTCTCTCTCTGTCTCGAGTGTCTCTCGCTCTCTGTCTTGAGTGTGTCTTTGTCTCTCTCTGTCTCTGTCTCGAGTGACTCTCTCTCTCTGTCACACTCTCTCTGTCTCGAGTGTGGGTCTCTCTTTCTCTGTCTCCAGTGTGTGTGTGTGTGTCTCTCTCTGTCTGTCTCTCTGTCTCTCTCTCTGTCTCTCTCTCTGTCTCTCTCTCTGTCTCTCTCTCTCTCTCTCTCTCTCTCTCTCTCTCTCTCTGTCTCGAGTATGAGTCTCTCTGTCTCGAGTGTCTCTCTCTCTGTCTCGAGTGTCTCTCTCTCTCTCTCTGTCTCGAGTGTCTCTCTCTCCGTCTCGAGTGTCTCTCTCTCCGTCTCGAGTGTGTCTCTCTCCGTCTCGAGTGTGTGTTTCTGTCGCGATTGTGTCTCTCTGTATGGTGTGTGTCTCTCTGTCTCTGGTGTTTTGTCTCTCTCTCTCTGTCTCGAGTGTGTCTCTGAGTCTCTCTCGCTGTCTCGAGTGTGTCTCTGAGTCTCTCTCTCTGTCTCGAGTGTGTCTCTGTCTCTCTCTCTCTCTGTCTCGAGTGGCTCTCTCTCTCTCTCTCTGTCTCCTGTGTGTGTGTCTCTCTGTCTCGAGTGTGTGTGTGTCTCTCTGTCTCGAGTGTGCGTGTGTCTCTCTGTCTCGAGTGTGTGTGTGTCTCTCTGTCTCGAGTGTCTCTTTCTCTATCTGTCTCGAGTGTCTCTCTCTCTCTTTCTATCTGTCTCGAGTGTCTCTCTCGCTCTGTCTCGAGTATCTCTCTCTGTCTCGAATGTGTCTCTCTCTCTGTCACGAATGTCTCTCTCTCTCTCTGTCTCGAGTGTCTCTCTCTCTCTCTGTCTCGAGTGAGTGTCTCTCTCTGTCTCGAGGGTGTTTCTCTGTCTCTGTCTGGAGTGTATCTCTCTGTCTCGAGTGTGTGTGTGTGAGTGTCTTTCTGTCTCGAGTGAGTGTCTCTCTGTCTCGAGTGAGTGTCTCTCTCTCTCTCTGTCTCGAGTGTGTGAGTCGCTCTCTCTGTCCTTCTCGAGTGAGTGTCTCTCTCTCTCTCTTTCTCCGCCTCGAGTGAGTGTCTCTCTCTCTCTCTCTCTCTCTGTCTCCATCTTGAGTGAGTGTGTGTGTGTCTCTCTCTCTCTCTCCGTCTCGAGTGTGTGTGTGTCTCTCTCTCTCTCTCCAGTGTGTGTCTCTCTCTCTCCGTCTCGAGTGAGTGTCTCTCTCTCTCTCTGCCTCCGTCTCGAGTGAGTGTCTCTCTCTCTCTCTCTCCGTCTCGAGTGTGTGTGTGTCTCTCTGTCTCGAATATGTGTGTGTGTGTCTCTGTCTCAAGTGTGTCTCTGTCTCTCTCTGTATTTCGAGTGTCTCTCTCTCTCTCTGTCTCGAGTGTCTCTCTCTCTCTCTGTCTCGAGTGTCTCTCTCTATCTGTCTCGAGTGGTTGTCTCTCTCTGTCTCGTGTGTCTCTCTCTCGGTCTGTCACGAGTGTCTATCTGTCTCGAGTGTTTATCTCTCTCTGTCTCGAGTGTCTCTCTCTATCTGTCTCGAGTGTCTCTCTCTCTCTATCTGTCTCAAGTGTCTCTCTCTCTCTATCTGTCTCGAGTGTTTGTCTCTCTCTGTCTCGAGTGTCTCTGTCTCGAGTGTGTGTGTCTCTCTGTCTTGGGTGTGTGTCTTTCTGTCTCAAGTGTGTCTCTGTGTGTGTGTCTCTCTCTCTCTGTCTCGAGTGTTTCTCTCTGTCTCGAGTGTTTCTCTCTGTCTCGAGTGTTTCTCTCTGTCTCGAGTGTTTCTCTCTGTCTCGAGTGTTTCTCTCTGTCTCGAGTGTCTCTCTCTGTCTCGAGTGTCTCTCTCTCTCTCTCACTGTCTCGAGTGTCTCTCTCTCTCTCTCTGTCTCGAGTGTCTCTCTCTCTCTCTCTCTGTCTCGAGTGTCTCTCGCTCTCTGTCTTGAGTGTGTCTTTGTCTCTCTCTGTCTCTGTCTCGAGTGACTCTCTCTCTCTGTCACACTCTCTCTGTCTCTAGTGTGGGTCTCTCTTTCTCTGTCTCCAGTGTGTGTGTGTGTCTCTCTCTGTCTCTCTCTCTCTGTCTCGAGTATGAGTCTCTCTCTGTCTCGAGTGTCTCTCTCTCTGTCTCGAGTGTCTCTCTCTCTCTGTCTTGAGTGTCTCTCTCTCCGTCTCGAGTGTCTCTCTCTCCGTCTCGAGTGTCTCTCTCTCCGTCTCGAGTGTGTCTCTCTCCGTCTCGAGTGTGTGTTTCTGTCGCGATTGTGTCTCTCTGTATGGTGTGTGTCTCTCTGTCTCTGGTGTTTTGTCTCTCTCTCTCTGTCTCGAGTGTGTCTCTGAGTCTCTCTCGCTGTCTCGAGTGTGTCTCTGAGTCTCTCTCTCTGTCTCGAGTGTGTCTCTGTCTCTCTCTCTCTCTCTCTGTCTCGAGTGGCTCTCTCTCTCTCTCTGTCTCCTGTGTGTGTCTCTCTCTCTGTCTCGAGTGTGTGTGTGTCTCTCTGTCTCGAGTGTGTGTGTGTCTCTCTGTCTCGAGTGTGTGTGTGTCTCTCTGTCTCGAGTGTGTGTGTGTCTCTCTGTCTCGAGTGTCTCTCTCTCTATCTGTCTCGAGTGTCTCTCTCTCTCTTTCTATCTGTCTCGAGTGTCTCTCTCGCTCTGTCTCGAGTATCTCTCTCTGTCTTGAATGTGTCTCTCTCTCTGTCACGAATGTCTCTCTCTCTCTCTGTCTCGAGTGTCTCTCTCTCTCTCTCTGTCTCGAGTGTCTCTCTCTCTCTCACTGTCTCGAGTGTCTCTCTCTCTGTCTCGAGTGTGTCTTTGTCTCTCTCTGTCACACTCTCTCTGACTCGAGTGTGTGTCTCTCTGTCTCGAGTGTGTGTCTCTCTGTCTCTCTCGAGTATGTCTCTGTCTCGAGTGTGTCTCTCTGTCTCTGTCTCGAGTGTGTGTCTCTCTGTCTTTGGCTCGAGTGTGTCTGTCTGTCTCAAGTATCTCTCTCTCCCTCTCTGTCTCGAGAGTGTGTGTCTCTCTCTATCTCGAGTGTGTGTGTCTCTCTCTCTGTCTCGAGTGTGTGTGTCTCTCTCTCTCCATCTCAAGTGACTCTCTCTCTCCGTCTCGAGTGAGTGTCTCTCTCTCACTCTCTCTCTCTTTCTCTCTGTCTCGAGTATCTCTCTCTCTTTCAGTCTCAAATGTGTGTCTCTGTCTCGAGTAGGTCTCTCTGTCTCGTAGGTCTCTCTGTCTCGAGTAGGTCTCTCTGTCTCGAGTAGGTCTCTCTGTCTCTGTCTCGAGTGGGTCTCTCTCTCTGTCTCGTGGGTCTCTCTCTCCCTCTCCGTCTCGAGTGTGTGTGTGTCTCTCTTTGTCTCGAGTGTGTGTCTCTCTCTCTCTGTCTCGAGTGTGTGTGTGTGTCTCTCTCTCTGTCTCGAGTGTGTGTGTGTGTCTGTCTCGAGTGTGTGTGTGTCTCTCTCTCTGTCTCGAGTGTTTGTGTGTCTCTCTCTGTCTCGTGTGTGTGTGTGTGTCTCTCTCTCTCTCGAGTGTGTGTGTCTCTCTCTCTGTCTCGAGGGTGTGTGTCTCTCTCTGTCTCGAGTGTGTCTCTGTATCTCTCTATCTCGAGTCTCTCTCTCTCTCTGTCCCGAGTGACTCTCTCTCTCTCTGTCCCGAGTGACTATCTCTTTGTCTCTCTCTCTTTCTCTGTCTCCAGTGTGTGTGTGTCTCTCTCTCACTCTCTCTCTCTCTCTCTCTGTCTGTCTCGAGTATGAGTCTCTCTCTGTCTCGAGTGTCTCTCTCTCTGTCTCGAGTGTCTCTCTCTCTGTCTCGAGTGTCTCTCTCTCTGTCTCGAGTGTCTCTCTCTCTGTCTCGAGTGTCTCTCTCTCTCCTTCTCGAGTGTGTCTCTCTCCGTCTCGAGTGTGTGTTTCTGTTGTGATTGTGTGTCTCTGTATGGTGTGTGTCTCTCTGTCTCTGGTGTTATGTCTCTCTCTCTGTCTCGAGTGTGTCTCTGAGTCTCTCTCGCTGTCTCGAGTGTGTCTCTGAGTCTCTGTCTTGAGTGTGTCTCTGTCTCTCTCTCTCTCTCTGTCTCGAATGGCTCTCTCTCTCTCTCTGTTTCCTGTGTGTGTCTCTCTCTCTCTGTCTCGAGTGTGTGTGTGTCTCTCTGTCTCGAGTGTCTCTTTCTCTACCTATCTGTCTCGAGTGTCTCTCTCGCTCTGTCTCGAGTGTCTCTCTCTGTCTCGAATGTGTCTCTCTCTGTCTCGAATGTCTCTCTCTCTCTCTGTCTCGAGTGTCTCTCTCTCTCTGTCTCGAGTGAGTGTCTCTCTCTCTCTCCGTCTCGAGTGTGTGTGTCTCTCTGTCTCGAGGGTGTCTCTCTGTCTCTGTCTGGAGTGTGTCTCTCTGTCTCGAGTGTGTGTGTGTGAGTGTCTCTCTGTCTCGAGTGACTGTCTCTCTGTCTCGAGTGAGTGTCTCTCTCTCTCTGTCTCGAGTGAGTGTCCCCCTCTCTCTCTGTCTCGAGTGTCTCTCTCTCTCTCTCTCTCTCTCTCTCTCTCTCTCTCTCTCTCTCTCTCTCTCTCTCTCTCTCTCTCTCTCTCCGTCTCGAGTGAGTGTCTCTCTCTGTCTCGAGTCTCTCTCTCTCTGACTCGAATGTGTGTCTCTCTCTGTCTCGAGTGTGTCTCTCTGTCTCGAGTAGGTCTCTCTGTCTCTGTCTCGAGTCGGACTCTCTCTCTCTGTCTTGAGTATCTCTCTCTCTCTGTCTCGAGTTTGTGTGTCTCTCTCTCTCTGTCTTGAGTGACTCTCTCTCTCTCTCCCTCTCCGTCTCGAGTGAGTGTCTCTCTCCCTCTCTGTCTCGAGTGTGTGTGTCTCTCTCTCTGTCTCGAGTGTATCTCTCTCTCTGTCTCGTCGGTCTCTCTCTCTCTGCCTCGAGTGTGTCTTTGTCGCTCTCTGTCTCGAGTGACTCTCTCTTTGTGTGTGTCTCTCTCTCTGTCTCCAGTGTGTGTGTGTCTCTCTCTCTGTCTCTGTCTCGAGTGTGAGTCTCTCTCTCTCTCTCGCTGTCTCGGGTGTCTCTCTCTCTCTGTCTCGAGTGTCTCTCTCTCTGTCTTGAGTGGGTCTCTCTCTCTGTCTCGAGTGGGTCCCTCTCTCTCTGTCTCGAGTGTCTCTCTCTCTGTCTCGAGTGTGTGTGTATCTCTCTCTCTCCAGTGTGTCTCTTTCTCTCTCTCTCGAGTGTGTCTCTCTGTCTTGAGTGTCTCTCTCTCGCTGTCTCGAGTGTCTCTCTCTCTCTGTCTCGAGTGTCTCTCTCTCTCTCTTTGTCTCTCTCTCTTTCTCTGTCTCGAGTGTCTTTCTCTTTGTCTCGTGTGTCTTTCTCTCTGTCTCGAGTGTGTGTGTCTCTCTGTCTCGAATGAGTGTCTCTCTGTCTCAAGTGAGTCTCTCTCTCTCTCTGTCTCTCTCTCTGTCTCGAGTGTGTGTCTCTCTCTGTGTCTCGTGTGTGTCTCTCTGTGTCTCGAGTGTGAGTCTCTCTCTCTCTGTCTCGAGTGTGAGTCTCTCTCTCTCTGTCTCGAGTGTGAGTCTCTCTCTCTGTCTTGAGTGTGAGTCTCTCTCTCTGTCTCGAATGTGAGTGTCTCTCTCTGTCTCGAGTGTGAGTCTCTCTGTTTCGAGTGTCTCTCTCTCTCTCTGTCTTGAGTGTGTGTGTGTCTCGAGTGTGTGTCTCTGTCTCGAGTGTGTCTCTCTCTCTTTCTCTCTCTCTCTCTCTCTCTCTCTCTCGAGTCTCTCTCTCTCACTCTCGAGTCTCTCTCTCTCTGTCTCGAGTGTCTCTCTCTCTCTCTCTGTCTCGAGTGTCTCTTTCTCTCTCTCTGCCTCATGTGTGTGTCTCTCTGTCTCGAGTGTCTCTCTCTCTCTCTGTCTCTCTCGTGTGTGTGTCTCTCTGTCTCTCTCTCTCTCTCTCTCTCTCTCTCTCTCTCTCTCTCTTTCTCTCTCTCTCTCTCTCTCTCTCTCCGTCTCAAGTGTGTGTCTCTCTCTCTCTGTCTGTCTCGAATCGCGCTCTCTCTCTCGAGTGTCTCTCTCTCTCTCTCTCTCTCGTGTGTGTGTCTCTCTGTCTCGAGTGGGTCTCTCTCTCTGTCTTGAGTGTGTGTGTCTCTCTCTCTCGAGTGTGTGTCTCTCTCTCTCTCTCGAGTGTGTGTCTCTCTCTCGTGTGTGTGTGTGTGTGTGTGTCTCTCTCGAGCGTCTCTCTCTGTCTTGAGTCTCTCTCTCTCTCTCTCTCGTGTGTCTCTCTCTCTCTCTGTCTCGAGTGTCTCTCTCACTCTGTCTCGAGTGTGTGTGTCTCTCTGTCTCGAGTGTGTGTGTCTCTCTCTGTCTCGAGTATCTGTCTCGAGTGGGTCTCTCTCTCTGTCTCGAGTGGGTCCCTCTCTGTCTCGAGTGAGTGTCTCTCTCTCTCTCTCTCTCTATCTCTCTCTCTCTCTCTCTCTCTCTCTCTCTCTCTCGTGTCTGTGTCGAGTGTCTCTCTCTGTCTCGAGTGTGTGTGTATCTCTCTGTCTCGAGTGTGCGTGTCTCTCTCTGTCTCGAGTGTCTCTCTCTCTGTCTCGAGTGTGTCTCTGTCTCTCTCTGTCTCGAGTGTGTCTTTGTCTCTCTCTCTCGGTCTCGATGACTCTCTCTCTCTCTCTGTCACTCTCACTCTGTCTCCAGTGTGTGAGTCTCTCTCTTTCCGTCTCGAGTGAGTGTGTCTCTCTCTCTGTCTCTCTCTCTGTCTCTCTCTCTCTGTCTCTCTCTCTCTGTCTCTCTCTCTCTCTCTCTCTCTGTCTCTCTCTCTCTCCGTCTCAAGTGTGTGTCTATCTCTCTCTGTCTGTCTCGAATCGCGCTCTCTCTCTCGAGTGTCTCTCTCTCTCTCTGTCTCGAGTGTCTCTCTCTCTGTCTCGAGTGTCTCTCTCACTCTCTCTGTCTCGAGTGTGTCTCTGTCTCGAGTGACTCTCTCTCTGTCTCTCTCTCTCTGTCTCCAGTGTGTGAGTCTCTCTCTCCCTCTCCATCTCGAGTGAGTGTCTCCCTCTCTTTCTGTCCGCCTCGAGTGAGTGTCTCTGTCTCCGTCTTGAGTGAGTGTCTCTCTCTCTCTCTCTCTCTCTCTCTCTCTGTCTCCAGTGTGTGAGTCTCTCTCTCTGTCTCCAGTGTGTGAGTCTCTCTCTCTCTCTCTCCATCTCAAATGAGTGTCTCTCTCTCTCCATCTCGAGTGAGTGTCTCTCTCTCTCTCTGTCTCCAGTGTGTGAGTCTCTCTCTCTCTCTCCTCGGGTGAGTGTCTCTCTCTCTCTCTCTTTCTCTCCGCCTCGAGTGAGTGTCTCTCTCTCTCTCTCTCTCTCTGTCTCCATCTTGAGTGAGTGTCTCTCTCTCTCTCTCTCTCCGTCTCGAGTGTGTGTGTGTCTCTCTCTCTCTGTCTCCAGTGTGTGAGTCTCTCTCTCTCTCGCTGTCTCAAGTGAGTGTCTCTCTCTCTCTCTCTCCGTCTCGAGTGAGTGTCTCTCTCTCTCTCTCTGTCTCCAGTGTGTGTGTCTCTCTCTCTCTGTCTCGAGTGAGTGTCTCTCTCTCTCCCCATCTCGAGTGTGTGTGTCTTTCTGTCTCGAGGGTGTCTCTCTGTCTCTGTCTGGAGTGTGTCTCTCTGTCTCTGTCTCGAGTGTGTGTGTGTGTGTGAGTGTCTCTCTGTCTCGAGTGAGTGTCTCTCTCTCTGTCTCGAGTTTGTGTGTGTGTCTCTCTCTCTGTCTCGAGTGTCTCTCTCTCTCTCCGTCTCGAGTGAGTGTCTCTCTCTGTCTCGAGTGTCTCTCTCTCTCTCTGTCTCGAATGTGTGTCTCTCTGTCTCGAGTAGGTCTCTCTGTCTCGAGTAGGTCTCTCTGTCTCTGTCACGAGTAGGACCCTCTCTCTCTGTCTCGAGTATCTCTCTCTCTGTCTCGAGTTTGTGTCTCTCTCTCTCTCTGTCTCGAGTAACTCTCTCTCTCTCCTCTCGAGTGAGTGTCTCTCTCCCTCTCTGTCTTGAGTGTGTGTGTCTCTCTCTCTCTCTGTCTCGAGTGTATCTCTCTCACTCTGTCTCGTGTGTGTGTCTCTCTCTCTCTGTCTCGAATGTCTCTCTCTCTCTGCCTCGAGTGTGTCTTTATCTCTCTCTGTCTCGAGTGACTCTCTCTTTGTGTGTGTGTCTCTCTCTCTCTGTCTCTGTCTTGAGTGTGAGTCTCTCTCTCTGTCTCGAGTGTGAGTCTCTCTCTCTCTCTCTGTCTCGAGTCTCTCTCTCTCTCTGTCTCGAGTGTCTCTCTCTCTCTGTCTCGAGTGTCTCTCTCTCTGTCTTGAGTGGGTCTCTCTCTCTGTCTCGAGTGGGTCCCTCTCTCTCTGTCTCGAGTGTCTCTCTCTTTGTCTCGAGTGTGTGTGTATCTCTCTCACCAGTGTGTGTCTTTCTCTCTCTCTCGAGTGTGTCTCTCTGTCTTGAGTGTCTCTCTCTCTCTGTCTCGAGTGTCTCTCTCTCTCTGTCTCGAGTGTCTCTCTCTCTCTGTCTCGAGTGTCTCTGTCTCGAGTGTCTCTCTCTCTCTGTCTCGAGTGTCTCTCTCTCTCTGTCTCGTGTGTGTCTCTCTCTGTCTCGAGTGTCTCTCGCAGTCTCGAGAGTCTCTCTCTCGCTGTCTCGAGTGTCTCTCGCAGTCTCGAGAGTCTCTCTCTCGCTGTCTCGAGTGTCTCTCTCTCGCTGTCTCGAGTGTCTCTCTCGCTGTCTTGAGTGTCTGTCTCGAGTGTCTCTCTCTCTCGCTGTCTCGAGTGTCTCTCTCTCGCTGTCTCGAGTGTCTCTCTCTCGCTGTCTCGAGTGTCTCTCTCTCGCTGTCTCGAGTGTCTCTCTCTCGCTGTCTCGAGTGTCTCTCTCTGTCTCGAGTGTCTCTTTCTGTGTCTCAAGTGTCTCTCTCTCTTTGTCTCTCTCTCTCTTTCTCTGTCTCTATATCGAGTGTCTTTCTCTCTGTCTCGTGTGTGTCTCTCTGTCTGTCTCGTGTGTGTCTCTCTGTCTGTCTCGAGTGTGTGTGTGTGTCTCTCTGTCTCGAATGAGTGTCTCTCTCTGTCTCGAGTATGTGTCTCTCTCTCTCTGTCTCGAATGTCTCTCTCTCTCTCTGCCTCGAGTGTGTCTTTATCTCTCTCTGTCTCGAGTGACTCTCTCTTTGTGTGTGTGTCTCTCTCTCTCTGTCTCTGTCTTGAGTGTGAGTCTCTCTCTCTGTCTCGAGTGTGAGTCTCTCTCTCTCTCTCTGTCTCGAGTCTCTCTCTCTCTCTGTCTCGAGTGTCTCTCTCTCTCTGTCTCGAGTGTCTCTCTCTCTGTCTTGAGTGGGTCTCTCTCTCTGTCTTGAGTGGGTCCCTCTCTCTCTGTCTCGAGTGTCTCTCTCTCTCTGTCTCGTGTGTGTCTCTCTCTGTCTCGAGTGTCTCTCGCAGTCTCGAGAGTCTCTCTCTCGCTGTCTCGAGTGTCTCTCGCAGTCTCGAGAGTCTCTCTCTCACTGTCTCGAGTGTCTCTCTCTCGCTGTCTCGAGTGTCTCTCTCGCTGTCTTGAGTGTCTGTCTCGAGTGTCTCTCTCTCTCGCTGTCTCGAGTGTCTCTCTCTCGCTGTCTCGAGTGTCTCTCTCTCGCTGTCTCGAGTGTCTCTCTCTCGCTGTCTCGAGTGTCTCTCTCTCGCTGTCTCGAGTGTCTCTCTCTGTCTCGAGTGTCTCTTTCTGTGTCTCAAGTGTCTCTCTCTCTTTGTCTCTCTCTCTCTCTTTCTCTGTCTCTATATCGAGTGTCTTTCTCTCTGTCTCGTGTGTCTTTCTCTCTGTCTCGTGTGTGTCTCTCTGTCTGTCTCGAGTGTGTGTGTGTGTCTCTCTGTCTCGAATGAGTGTCTCTCTCTGTCTCGAGTATGTGTCTCTCTCTCTCTGTCTTGAGTGGGTCTCTCTCTCTGTCTCGAGTGTGTGTGTATCTCTCTCGAGTGTGTCTCTCTCTCTCTCTCGTGTGTGTGTGTCTCTCTCTCTCTCGAGTGTCTCTCTCTGTCTCGAGTGTCTCTCTCTCTCTCTCTCTCGTGTCTCTCTCTCTCTCTGTCTCGAGTGTCTCTCTCTCTCTCTCTGTCTCGAGTGTGTGTGTCTTTCTCTGTCTCGAGTGTGTGTGTCTCTCTGTCTCGAGTGTGTGTGTCTCTCTCTCTGTCTCGAGTATCTGTCTCGAGTGGGTCTCTCTCTCTCTCTGTCTCGAGTGGGTCCCTCTCTGTCTCGAGTGAGTGTCTCTCTCTCTCTCTCTATCTCTCTCTCTCTCTCGTGTCTGTCTCGAGAGTCTCTCTCTGTCTCGAATGTGTGTGTATCTCTCTCGAGTGTGTGTGTCTCTCTCTGTCTCGAGTGTCTCTCTCTGTCTCGAGTGTCTCTCTCTCTCTCTCTCTCTCTGTCTCGAGTGTGTCTCTCTCTCCGTCTCACGTGTGTCTCTCTCTCTCTGTCTCGCGTGTGTCTCTCTCCCCCCTTCTCGAGTGAGGGTCTCTGTCTCGTGTGTGTGTCTCTCTCTCTCTGTCTGTCTCAAGTGTGTGTGTGTGTCTGTATGTCTCTCTCTCTTGGGTGTCTCTCTGTCTCGAGTGTGAGTCTCTCACTCTGTCTCGAGTGTGAGTCTCACTCTCTGTCTCGAGTGTGAGTCTCACTCTCTGTCTCGAGTGTGAGTCTCACTCTCTGTCTCGAGTGTGAGTCTCACTCTCTGTCTCGAGTGTGAGTCTCACTCTCTGTCTCGAGTGTGAGTCTCACTCTCTGTCTCGAGTGTGAGTCTCACTCTCTGTCTCGAGTGTGAGTCTCACTCTCTGTCTCGAGTGTGAGTCTCACTCTCTGTCTCGAGTGTGAGTCTCACTCTCTGTCTCGAGTGTGAGTCTCACTCTCTGTCTCGAGTGTGAGTCTCACTCTCTGTCTCGAGTGTGAGTCTCACTCTCTGTCTCGAGTGTGAGTCTCACTCTCTGTCTCGAGTGTGAGTCTCACTCTCTGTCTCGAGTGTGAGTCTCTCTCTGTCTCGCGTGTGTCTCTCTCTCTCTGTCTCGATTGTGTCTCTCTGTCTGTTTCACGTGTGTGTGTGTATGTCTCTCTCTCTTGGGTGTCTCTCTGTGTCTCGAGTGTGAGTCTCTCTCTGTCTCGAGTGTGAGTGTCTCCCTGTCTCAAGTGTGAGTCTCTCTCTCTCTCTGTCTCGAATGTGAGTCTCTCTCTCTGTCTCGAGTGTGTCTCTTTCTCTATGTCTCGCGTGTGTCTCTCTCTCTCTGTCTCGCGTGTGTCTCTCTCTCTCCGTCTCGAGTGAGTGTCTCTCTGTCTCCGTCTCGAGTGTGTCTCTCTCTCTGTCTGTCTCAAGTGTGTGTGTGTGTATGTCTCTGTCTCGAGTGAGTGTCTCTCTCGCTCTCTGTCTCGAGTCTCTCTCTCTCGAGTCTCTCTCTCTCGAGTCTCTCTCTCTCGAGTCTCTCTCTCTCGAGTCTCTCTCTCTCTCTCTCTCTCTCTCTCTCTCTCGAGTGTCTCTCTCTCTCTGTTTCGGGTGTGTGTCTCTCTCTCTGTTTCGAGTGTGTCTCTCTCTCTGTTTCGAGTGTGTCTCTCTCTCTGTTTCGAGTGTGTCTCTCTCTCTGTTTCGAGTATGTCTCACTCTGTTTCGAGTATGTCTCACTCTCTCTCTCTCGAGTGTGTGTGTGTGTGTCTCTGTCTCGAGTGAGTGTCTCTCTCTCTGTCTCGAGTCTCTATATCTCTCTCTTGAGTGTCTCTCTCTCTCTGTCTCGATTGTGTGTGTGTGTGTCTTCTCTCTCTGTCTCGAGTGTCTCTCTGTCTCGAGTGTCTCTCTCTCTCTGTCTCAAGTGTCTCTCTCTCTCTCTCTCTCTCTCTCTCTCTCTCTCGAGTGTGTCTCTCTCTGTCTCGAGTGGATCTCTCTCTCTCTCTCTGTCTCGAATGGGTCTCTTTATCTCTGTCTCGGGTGTCCCTCTCTCTCTGTCTCGAGTGTGTGTCTCTCTCTGTCTCGAGTGTGTCTCTTTCTCTATGTCTCGCGTGTGTCTCTCTCTCTCTGTCTCGCGTGTGTCTCTCTCTCTCCGTCTCGAGTGAGTGTCTCTCTGTCTCCGTCTCGAGTGTGTCTCTCTCTCTGTCTGTCTCAAGTGTGTGTGTGTGTATGTCTCTGTCTCGAGTGAGTGTCTCTCTCGCTCTCTGTCTCGAGTCTCTCTCTCTCGAGTCTCTCTCTCTCTCGAGTCTCTCTCTCTCGAGTCTCTCTCTCTCTCTCTCTCTCTCTCTCTCTCTCGAGTGTCTCTCTCTCTCTGTTTCGGGTGTGTGTCTCTCTCTCTGTTTCGAGTGTGTCTCTCTCTCTGTTTCGAGTGTGTCTCTCTCTCTGTTTCGAGTGTGTCTCTCTCTCTGTTTCGAGTATGTCTCACTCTGTTTCGAGTATGTCTCACTCTCTCTCTCTCGAGTGTGTGTGTGTGTGTCTCTGTCTCGAGTGAGTGTCTCTCTCTCTGTCTCGAGTCTCTATATCTCTCTCTTGAGTGTCTCTCTCTCTCTGTCTCGATTGTGTGTGTGTGTGTCTTCTCTCTCTGTCTCGAGTGTCTCTCTGTCTCGAGTGTCTCTCTCTCTCTGTCTCAAGTGTCTCTCTCTCTCTCTCTCTCTCTCTCTCGAGTGTGTCTCTCTCTGTCTCGAGTGGATCTCTCTCTCTCTCTCTGTCTCGAATGGGTCTCTTTATCTCTGTCTCGGGTGTCCCTCTCTCTCTGTCTCGAGTGTGTGTCTCTCTCTGTCTCGAGTGTGTGTGTCTCTCTCTCTCTGTCTCGAGAGTGTGTCTGTCTCTCTCTGTCTCGAGTGTGTCTCTGTCTCGAGTGAGTGTCTCTCTCTCTGTCTGTCTCAAGTGTCTCTCTCTCTGTCTCCAGCGTGTGTGTCTCTCTCTCTGTCTCGAGTGTGAGTCTCTCTCTGTCTCGAGTGTGAGTCTCTCTCTCTCCGTCTCGCATGTGTGTCTCTCTCTCTGTCTGGAGTGAGTGTCTCTCTCTCTCTGTCTCGAGTCTGTCTCTCTCTCTCTCTCTCTGTCTCGAGTGTGTGTCTCTCCGTCTCGCGTGTGTCTCTCTCTCTCCGTCTCGAGTGAGTGTCTCTCTCTCTGTCTTGAGTGGGTCTCTCTCTCTCTCTCTCTCTCTCTCTCTCGAGTGGGTCTCTCTCTCTCTCTGTCTCGAGTGTGTGTCTCTCTCTGTCTCGAGTGTCTCTCACTCTTTCTCTCTGTCTCGAGTGTCTCTCTCTTTCTCTCTCTGTCTCGAGTGTGTGTGGGTGTCTCTCTGTCTCGAGTCTCTATCTGTCTCTCTCTCTCTCTCTCGAGTGTCTCTCTCTGTTTCGAGTGAGTGTGTGTGTCTCTCAGTCTCGAATGTCTCTCTCTCTGTCTCGAGTGTTTTTCTCTCTCTCTCTGTCTCGAGTGTGAGTCTCTCTCTCTGTCTCGAGTGTGAGTCTCTCTCTCTGTCTCGAGTGTGAGTCTCCCTCTCTGTCTCGAGTGTGAGTCTCCCTCTCTGTCTCGAGTGTGAGTCTCCCTCTCTGTCTCGAGTGTGAGTCTCCCTCTCTGTCTCGAGTGTGAGTCTCTCTCTCTGTCTCGAGTGTGAGTCTCTCACTCTCTGTCTCGAGTGAGCGTCTCTGTCTCGATTGTGTGTCTCTCTCTCTCTGTCTCAGGTGTGTGTCTCTCTCTCTGTCTCAGGTGTGTGTCTCTCTCTCTGTCTCGAGTGTGTCTATCCCTCTGTCTCTCTCGAGTGTATCTCTGTCCCTCTGTCTCTCTCTCTCTCTGCCTCCAGTGTGAGTCTCTCTCTCCGTCCCGAGTGTGTGTGTCTCTCTCTCTGTCTCGAGTGAGCGTCTCTGTCTCGATTGTGTGTCTCGCTCTCTGTCTCAGGTGTGTGTCTCTCTCTCTCTGTCTCAGGTGTGTGTGTCTCTCTCTGTCTCGAGTGTCTCTCTCTCTTTCTCTCTGTCTCGAGTGTCTCTCTCTTTCTCTCTCTGTCTCGAGTGTGTGTGGGTGTCTCTCTGTCTCGAGTCTCTATCTGTCTCTCTCTCTCTCTCGAGTGTCTCTCTCTGTCTCGAGTGTGTGTGTGTGTCTCTCTGTCTCGAATGTCTCTCTCTCTGTCTCGAGTGGGTCTCTCTCTCTCTCTGTCTCGAGTGTGAGTCTCTCTCTCTGTCTCGAGTGTGAGTCTCTCTCTCTGTCTCGAGTGTGAGTCTCTCTCTCTGTCTCGAGTGTGAGTCTCTCTCTCTGTCTCGAGTGTGAGTCTCTCTCTCTGTCTCGAGTGTGAGTTTCTCTCTCTGTCTCGAGTGTGAGTCTCTCTCTCTCTGTCTCGAGTGTGAGTCTCTCTCTCTCTCTCTCCGTGTCGCGTGTGAGTTTCTCTCTCCGTCTCGAGTGTCTCTCAGTCTCTGTCTCGAGTGACTCTCTCTCTCTCTCTCTGTCTCCAGTGTGTGTGTCTCTCTCTCTCTCTCTCTCTGCCTCCAGTGTGAGTCTCTCTCTCCGTCCCGAGTGTGTGTCTCTCTCTCTCTGTCTCGAGTGAGCGTCTCTGTCTCGATTGTGTGTCTCTCTCTCTGTCTCAGGTGTGTGTGTCTCTCTCTCTGTCTCAGGTGTGTGTCTCTCTCTCTCTGTCTCGAGTGTGTGTCTCTCTCCGTCTCGCGTGTGTGTCTCTCTCTCTCTGTCTCGAGTATGTGTCTTTACGTCTCGAGTGTGTGTCTCTCTCCGTCTCGAGTGTGTGTCTCTCTCTCTCTGTCTTGAGTGGGTCTCTCTCTCTGTCTTGAGTGGGTCTCTCTCTCTGTCTCGAGTGTCTCTCTCTGTCTCGAGTGTCTCTCTCTCTCTCTCGTGTCTCTCTCTCTCTCTGTCTCGAGTGTCTCTCTCTCTCTCTGTCTCGAGTGTGTGTGTCTTTCTCTGTCTCGAGTGTGTGTGTCTCTCTCTCTGTCTCGAGTATCTGTCTCGAGTGGGTCTCTCTCTCTGTCTCGAGTGGGTCCCTCTCTGTCTCGAGTGAGTGTCTCTCTCTCTCTCTCTATCTCTCTCTCTCTCTCTCGTGTCTGTCTCGAGAGTCTCTCTCTGTCTCGAATGTGTGTGTATCTCTCTCGAGTGTGTGTGTCTCTCTCTGTCTCGAGTGTCTCTCTCTGTCTCGAGTGTCTCTCTCTCTCTCTCTCTCTCTCTCTGTCTCGAGTGTGTCTCTCTCTCCGTCTCACGTGTGTCTCTCTCTCTCTGTCTCGTGTGTGTGTCTCTCTCTCTGTCTGTCTCAAGTGTGTGTGTGTGTCTGTATGTCTCTCTCTCTTGGGTGTCTCTCTGTCTCGAGTGTGAGTCTCACTCTCTGTCTCGAGTGTGAGTCTCACTCTCTGTCTCGAGTGTGAGTCTCACTCTCTGTCTCGAGTGTGAGTCTCTCTCTCTGTCTCGAGTGTGAGTCTCTCTCTGTTTCGAGTATCTCTCTCTGTCTCGAGTGTGTGTGTCTCTCTCTGTCTCGAGTGTCTCTCACTCTTTCTCTCTGTCTCGAGTGTCTCTCTCTTTCTCTCTCTGTCTCGAGTGTGTGTGGGTGTCTCTCTGTCTCGAGTCTCTATCTGTCTCTCTCTCTCTCTCTCGAGTGTCTCTCTCTGTTTCGAGTGAGTGTGTGTGTCTCTCTGTCTCGAATGTCTCTCTCTCTGTCTCGAGTGTTTCTCTCTCTCTCTGTCTCGAGTGTGAGTCTCTCTCTCTGTCTCGAGTGTGAGTCTCTCTCTCTGTCTCGAGTGTGAGTCTCTCTCTCTGTCTCGAGTGTGAGTCTCTCTCTGTTTCGAGTATCTCTCTCTGTCTCGAGTGTGTGTGTCTCTCTCTGTCTCGAGTGTCTCTCACTCTTTCTCTCTGTCTCGAGTGTCTCTCTCTTTCTCTCTCTGTCTCGAGTGTGTGTGGGTGTCTCTCTGTCTCGAGTCTCTATCTGTCTCTCTCTCTCTCTCTCGAGTGTCTCTCTCTGTTTCGAGTGAGTGTGTGTGTCTCTCTGTCTCGAATGTCTCTCTCTCTGTCTCGAGTGTGAGTCTCTCTCTCTGTCTCGAGTGTGAGTCTCTCTCTCTGTCTCGAGTGTGAGTCTCTCTCTCTGTCTCGAGTGTGAGTCTCCCTCTCTGTCTCGAGTGTGAGTCTCTCTCTCTGTCTCGAGTGTGAGTCTCTCACTCTCTGTCTCGAGTGAGCGTCTCTGTCTCGATTGTGTGTCTCTCTCTCTCTGTCTCAGGTGTGTGTCTCTCTCTCTCTGTCTCAGGTGTGTGTCTCTCTCTCTGTCTCGAGTGTCTCTATCCCTCTGTCTCTCTCGAGTGTATCTCTGTCCCTCTGTCTCTCTCTCTCTCTGCCTCCAGTGTGAGTCTCTCTCTCCGTCCCGAGTGTGTGTGTCTCTCTCTCTGTCTCGAGTGAGCGTCTCTGTCTCGATTGTGTGTCTCGCTCTCTGTCTCAGGTGTGTGTCTCTCTCTCTCTGTCTCAGGTGTGTGTGTCTCTCTCTGTCTCGAGTGTCTCTCTCTCTTTCTCTCTGTCTCGAGTGTCTCTCTCTTTCTCTCTCTGTCTCGAGTGTGTGTGGGTGTCTCTCTGTCTCGAGTCTCTATCTGTCTCTCTCTCTCTCTCTCGAGTGTCTCTCAGTCTCTGTCTCGAGTGACTCTCTCTCTCTCTCTCTGTCTCCAGTGTGTGTGTCTCTCTCTCTCTCTCTCTCTCTCTGCCTCCAGTGTGAGTCTCTCTCTCCGTCCCGAGTGTGTGTCTCTCTCTCTCTGTCTCGAGTGAGCGTCTCTGTCTCGATTGTGTGTCTCTCTCTCTGTCTCAGGTGTGTGTGTCTCTCTCTCTGTCTCAGGTGTGTGTCTCTCTCTCTCTGTCTCGAGTGTGTGTCTCTCTCCGTCTCGCGTGTGTGTCTCTCTCTCTCTGTCTCGAGTATGTGTCTCTACGTCTCGAGTGTGTGTCTCTCTCCGTCTCGAGTGTGTGTCTCTCTCTCTGTCTCGAGTATGTGTCTCTACGTCTCGAGTGTGTGTCTCTCTCTCTCTCTGTCTCGAGTGTGTGTGTCTCTCTCCGTCTTGAGTGTGTGTCTCTCTCTGTCTCGAGTGTGTGTCTCTCTCTGTCTCGAGTGTGTGTCTCTCTCTGTCTCGAGTGTGTGTCTCTCTCTGTCTCGAGTGTGTGTCTCTCTCTGTCTCGAGTGTGTGTCTCTCTCTGTCTCGAGTGTGTGTCTCTTTCTGTCTCGAGTGTGTGTCTCTCTGTCTCGAGTATGAGTCTGTCTCGAGTGTGAGTCTCTCTCTCTGTCTCGAGTGTGAGTCTCTCTGTCTCGAGTGTGAGTCTCTCTCTCTCTGTCTCGAGTGTGAGTCTCTCTCTCTGTCTCGAGTGTGAGTCTCTCTCTCTGTCTCGAGTGTGAGTCTCTCTCTGTTTCGAGTATCTCTCTCTGTCTCGAGTGTGTGTGTCTCTCTCTGTCTCGAGTGTCTCTCTCTCTCTCTCTCTGTCTCGAGTGTCTCTCTCTCTCTCTCTCTGTCTCGAGTGTGTGTGTCTCTCTCTCTGTCTCGAGTGTCTCTCTCTCTCTCTGTCTCCAGTGGGTCTCTCTGTCTCGAGTCTCTATGTCTCTCTCTTGAGTGTCTCTCTCTCTTTCTGTCTCGAGTGTGTGTGTCTCTCTCTTTCTCTCTATCTCGAGTGACTCTCTGTCTCGAGTGTGTGGCTCTCTCTGCCTCGGGTGTGTGGCTCTCTCTGCCTCGGGTGTGTGGCTCTCTCTGCCTCAAGTGTGTGGCTCTCTCTGTCTCGAGTGTGTGGCTCTCTCTGCCTCGAGTGTGTGGCTCTCTCTGTCTCGAGTGTGTCTCTCTCTCTGTCTCTGTCTCGCGTGTGTGTCTCTCTCTGTCTCTGTCTCGCGTGTGTGTCTCTCTCTGTCTCCAGTGTGTCTCTGTCTCGCTCTCTCTGTCTCGCTCTCTCTGTCTCGCTCTCTCTGTCTCGCTCTCTCTGTCTCGAGTGTCTCTGTCTCGAGTGTCTCTGTCTCGAGTGTCTCTCTCTTCTGTCTCGAGTATGTGTCTCTCTCTCTCGAGTGACTCTCTGTCTCTGTCACGAGTGATTCTCTGTCTCGAGTGTCTCTGTCTTTGTCTGACTCTGTTTCTCTGTCTCCAGTGTGTGTCTCTCTCTCTCTCTCTCTCTCTCTCTCTCTCTCTCTGTCTCCAGTGTCTCTCTGTCTCCCATGTCTCTCTCTCTGTGTCTGTCTCCAGTGTGTGTGTCTCTCTCTCTCTCTCTCTCTCTCTCTGTCTTCAGTGTCTGTCTGTCTGAGTGTCTATCTCTCTGTCTCAGTGTGTGTCCCTCTGTCTCTCTCGAGTGTGTCTCTGTCCCCCTGGCTCTCTCGAGCGTGTCTCTGTTTGTCCCTCTGTCTCTCTTGAGCGTGTCTCTGTCTGTCCCTCATTCTCTCTTGAGTGTGTCTCTGTCCCTCTTTCTCTCTAGAGCGTGTCTCTGTCTGTCCCCCTGTCTCTCACGAGTGTGCCTCTGTCTCCCTGCCTCTCTCGAGTGTGTCCCTGTCCCTCTATCTCTCTCGAGTGTGTCTCTGTCCCTCTGTCTCTCTCAAGTGTGTCTTTGTCCCTTTAAATCTCTCGAGTGTGTCTCTGTCCCCCTGTCTCTCTCGAGTGTATCTCTGTCCCTTTAACGCTCTCGAGTGTGTCTCTGTCCCTTTAACTCCCTCGAGTGTGTCCCTGTCCCCCCGTCTCTCTCGAGCGTGTCTTTGTCCCTTTAACTCTCTCTCGAGTGTATCTCTGTCCCTTTAACTCTCTCGAGTGTATCTCTGTCCCTCTGTCTCTCTCGAGTGTATCTCTGTCCCTCTGTCTCTCTCGAGTGTGTCTCTGTCCCTTTAACTCTCCCGAGTGTATCTCTGTCTCTCTACCTCTCTCGAGTGTATCTCTGTCCCTTTAACTCTCTCGAGTGTATCTCTGTCCCTTTAACTCTCTCGAGTGTATCTCTGTCCCTCTACCTCTCTCGAGTGTATCTCTGTCCCTTTAACTCTCTCGAGTGTATCTCTGTCCCTTTAACTCTCTCGAGTGTATCTCTGTCCCTCTACCTCTCTCGAGTGTATCTCTGTCCCTTTAACTCTCCCGAGTGTATCTCTGTCCCTCTACCTCTCTCGAGTGTATCTCTGTCCCTCTACCTCTCTCGAGTGTATCTCTGTCCCTTTAACTCTCTCAAGTGTCTCTGTCCCTCTCTCTCTCTCGGGTGTGTCTCTGTCCCTCTGTCTCTCTCGGGTGTGTCTCTGTCCCTCTGTCTCTCTCGGGTGTGTCTCTGTCCCTCTGTCTCTCTCGAGTGTGTCTCTGTCCCTCTGTCTCTCTCGGGTGTGTCTCTGTCCCTCTGTCTCTCTCGAGTGTGTCTCTGTCCCTTTAACTCTCTCGAGTGTATCTTTGTCCCTTTAACTCTCGGGTGTGTCTCTCTCCCTCTGCCTCTCTCGAGTGTGTCTCTGTCCCCCTGTCTCTTTCGGGTGTGTCTCTATCCCTCTGTCTCTCTCGAGTGTATCTCTGTCCCTCTGTCTCTCTCTCTGCCTCCAGTGTGAGTCTCTCTCTCCGTCCCGAGTGTGTGTGTCTCTCTCTCTGTCTCGAGTGAGCGTCTCTGTCTCGATTGTGTGTCTCTCTCTCTGTCTCAGGTGTGTGTCTCTCTCTCTCTGTCTCAGGTGTGTCTGTCTCTGTCTCGAGTGTCTCTCTCTCTTTCTCTCTGTCTCGAGTGTCTCTTTCTTTCTCTCTCTGTCTCGAGTGTGTGTGGGTGTCTCTCTGTCTCGAGTCTCTATCTGTCTCTCTCTCTCTCTCTCTCTCTCTCGAGTGTCTCTCTCTGTCTCGAGTGTGTGTGTGTGTCTCTCTGTCTCGAATGTCTCTCTCTCTGTCTCGAGTGGGTCTCTCTCTCTCTGTCTCGAGTGTGAGTCTCCCTCTCTGTCTCGAGTGTGAGTCTCCCTCTCTGTCTCGAGTGTGAGTCTCTCTCTCTGTCTCGAGTGTGAGTCTCTCTCTCTCTGTCTCGAGTGTGAGTCTCTCTCTCTCTCTCCGTGTCGCGTGTGAGTTTCTCTCTCCGTCTCGAGTGTCTCTCAGTCTCTGTCTCGAGTGACTCTCTCTCTCTCTCTCTCTCTCCAGTGTATGTCTCTCTCTCTCTCTGCCTCCAGTGTGAGTCTCTCTCTCCGTCCCGAGTGTGTGTCTCTCTCTCTCTGTCTCGAGTGAGCGTCTCTGTCTCGATTGTGTGTCTCTCTCTCTGTCTCAGGTGTGTGTCTCTCTCTGTCTCAGGTGTGTGTCTCTCTCCGTCTCGCGTGTGTGTCTCTCTCTGTCTCGAGTGTGTGTCTCTACGTCTCGAGTGTGTGTCTCTCTCTCTCTCTGTCTCGAGTGTGTGTGTCTCTCTCCGTCTCGAGTGTGTTTCTCTCCGTCTCGAGTGTGTGTCTCTCTCTGTCTCGAGTGTGTGTGTCTCTCTGTCTCGAGTGTGTGTCTCTCTCTGTCTCGAGTGTGTGTCTCTCTCTGTCTCGAGTGTGTGTCTCTCTCTGTCTCGAGTGTGTCTCTCTCTGTCTCGAGTGTGTCTCTCTCTGTCTCGAGTGTGTGTCTCTCTGTCTCGAGTGTGTGTCTCTCTGTCTCGAGTGTGTGTCTCTCTGTCTCGAGTGTGTGTCTCTCTGTCTCGAGTGTGTGTCTCTCCGTCTCGAGTGTGTCTCTGTCTGTCTCGAGTGTGTCTCTGTCTCGAGTATGTCTCTCTTTGTCTCGAGTGTCTCTCTCTCTCTGTCTCGAGTGTGTCTCTGTCCCTCTCTCTGTCTCAAGTATGAGTCTCTCTCTGTCTCGAGTGTGAGTCTCTCTCTCTGTCTCGAGTGTGAGTCTCTCTGTCTCGTGTGTGAGTCTCTCTCTCTGTCTCGAGTGTGAGTCTCTCTCTCTGTTTCGAGTTTCTCTCTCTGTCTCGAGTGTGTGTGTCTCTCTCTGCCTCGAGTGTGAGTCTCCCTCTCTGTCTCGAGTGTGAGTCTCCCTCTCTGTCTCGAGTGTGAGTCTCTCTCTTTCTGTCTCGAGTGTGAGTCTCTCTCTCTCTCTCCGTGTCGCGTGTGAGTTTCTCTCTCCGTCTCGAGTGTCTCTCAGTCTCTGTCTCGAGTGACTCTCTCTCTCTCTCTCTCTCTCCAGTGTATGTCTCTCTCTCTCTCTGCCTCCAGTGTGAGTCTCTCTCTCCGTCCCGAGTGTGTGTCTCTCTCTCTCTGTCTCGAGTGAGCGTCTCTGTCTCGATTGTGTGTCTCTCTCTCTGTCTCAGGTGTGTGTCTCTCTCCGTCTCGCGTGTGTGTCTCTCTCTGTCTCGAGTGTGTGTCTCTACGTCTCGAGTGTGTGTCTCTCTCTCTCTCTGTCTCGAGTGTGTGTGTCTCTCTCCGTCTCGAGTGTGTTTCTCTCCGTCTCGAGTGTGTGTCTCTCCGTCTCGAGTGTGTGTCTCTCTCTGTCTCGAGTGTGTGTGTCTCTCTGTCTCGAGTGTGTGTCTCTCTCTGTCTCGAGTGTGTGTCTCTCTCTGTCTCGAGTGTGTGTCTCTCTCTGTCTCGAGTGTGTCTCTCTCTGTCTCGAGTGTGTCTCTCTCTGTCTCGAGTGTGTGTCTCTCTGTCTCGAGTGTGTGTCTCTCTGTCTCGAGTGTGTGTCTCTCTGTCTCGAGTGTGTCTCTGTCTGTCTCGAGTGTGTCTCTGTCTCGAGTATGTCTCTCTTTGTCTCGAGTGTCTCTCTCTCTCTGTCTCGAGTGTGTCTCTGTCCCTCTCTCTGTCTCAAGTATGAGTCTCTCTCTGTCTCGAGTGTGAGTCTCTCTCTCTGTCTCGAGTGTGAGTCTCTCTGTCTCGTGTGTGAGTCTCTCTCTCTGTCTCGAGTGTGAGTCTCTCTCTCTGTTTCGAGTTTCTCTCTCTGTCTCGAGTGTGTGTGTCTCTCTCTGCCTCGAGTGTGAGTCTCCCTCTCTGTCTCGAGTGTGAGTCTCCCTCTCTGTCTCGAGTGTGAGTCTCCCTCTCTGTCTCGAGTGTGAGTCTCTCTCTTTCTGTCTCGAGTGTGAGTCTCTCTCTCTCTCTCCGTGTCGCGTGTGAGTTTCTCTCTCCGTCTCGAGTGTCTCTCAGTCTCTGTCTCGAGTGACTCTCTCTCTCTCTCTCTCTCTCCAGTGTATGTCTCTCTCTCTCTCTGCCTCCAGTGTGAGTCTCTCTCTCCGTCCCGAGTGTGTGTCTCTCTCTCTCTGTCTCGAGTGAGCGTCTCTGTCTCGATTGTGTGTCTCTCTCTCTGTCTCAGGTGTGTGTCTCTCTCCGTCTCGCGTGTGTGTCTCTCTCTGTCTCGAGTGTGTGTCTCTACGTCTCGAGTGTGTGTCTCTCTCTCTCTCTGTCTCGAGTGTGTGTGTCTCTCTCCGTCTCGAGTGTGTTTCTCTCCGTCTCGAGTGTGTGTCTCTCCGTCTCGAGTGTGTGTCTCTCTCTGTCTCGAGTGTGTGTGTCTCTCTGTCTCGAGTGTGTGTCTCTCTCTGTCTCGAGTGTGTGTCTCTCTCTGTCTCGAGTGTGTGTCTCTCTCTGTCTCGAGTGTGTCTCTCTCTGTCTCGAGTGTGTCTCTCTCTGTCTCGAGTGTGTGTCTCTCTGTCTCGAGTGTGTGTCTCTCTGTCTCGAGTGTGTGTCTCTCCGTCTCGAGTGTGTCTCTGTCTGTCTCGAGTGTGTCTCTGTCTCGAGTATGTCTCTCTTTGTCTCGAGTGTCTCTCTCTCTCTGTCTCGAGTGTGTCTCTGTCCCTCTCTCTGTCTCAAGTATGAGTCTCTCTCTCTATCTCGAGTGTGAGTCTCTCTCTCTGTCTCGAGTGTGAGTCTCTCTGTCTCGTGTGTGAGTCTCTCTCTCTGTCTCGAGTGTGAGTCTCTCTCTCTCTGTTTCGAGTTTCTCTCTCTGTCTCGAGTGTGTGTGTCTCTCTCTATCTCGAGTGTCTCTCTCTCTCTCTCTGTCTCGAGTGTGTGTGTCTCTCTCTCTGTCTCGAGTGTCTCTCTCTCTCTGTCTCCAGTGGGTCTCTCTGTCTCGAGTCTCTATGTCTCTCTCTTGAGTGTCTCTCTCTCTTTCTGTCTCGAGTGTGTGTGTGTCTCTCTCTCTCTCTATCTCGAGTGACTCTCTGTCTCGAGTGTGGCTCTCTGTCTCGAGTGTGTGGCTCTCTCTGCCTCGACTGTGTGGCTCTCTCTGTTTCGAGTGTGTCTCTCTCTGTCTCGAGTGTCTCTCTCTCTCTGTCTCTGTCTCGCGTGTGTGTCTCTCTCTGTCTCGAGTGTGTCTCTGTCTCGCTCTCTCTGTTTCGAGTGTCTCTGTCTCGAGTGACTCTCTCTCTTTCTGTCTCGAGTGTGTGTGTGTCTCTCTCTCCGTCTCGAGTGTCTCTTTCACTCTCTGTCTCGAGTGTGTGTCTCTGTCTCTCTCTGTCTCGAGTGTCTCTCTGTCTCGAGTGTCTCTCTGTCTCGAGTGTCTCTCTGTCTCGAGTGTCTCTCTGTCTCGAGTGTCTCTCTCTCTCTGTCTCGAGTGTGTGTCTCTCTCTGTCGCGAGTGTGTCTCTGTCTCTCTCTCTCTCTGTCTCGAGTGACTCTCTCTCTTTCTGTCTCCAGTGTGTGTGTGTCTCTCTCTCTGTCTGTCTCGAGTGTCTCTCTGTCTGTCTCGAGTGTCTCTCTGTCTGTCTCGAGTGTCTCTCTGTCTGTCTCGAGTGTCTCTCTCTCTCTGTCTCGAGTGTCTCTCTGTCTGTCTCGAGTGTCTCTCTCTCTCTGTCTCGAGTGTCTCTCTCTGTCTCGAGTGTGTGTCTCCCTCTGTCTCAAGTGTGTCTGTCTCTCTCTCTCTCTGTCTCGAGTGTCTCTGTCTCGAGTGTGAGTCTCTCTCCATCTCTCTCTCTCTCTCGAGTGTCTCTCTCTCTCTGTCTCGAATGAGTGTCTCTCTGCCTCGAGTGAGTGTCTCTTTGTCTCGAGTGAGTGTCTCTCTCTCTCTTTGTTTCGAGTGTGTGTCTCTCTCTCTCTCTCTGTCTCGAGTGTCTGTCTTGAGTGTCTCTCTGTCTCTATCTCGAATGTGTGTCTCTCTGACTCTCTCTCTTGACTGACTCACTCTTTCTCTCTCTCTCTCTCTCTCTCTCTCTCTCTCTCTCTCTCTCTCTCTCTCTCTCTCTCCCTCTCCCCGTCTCGCGTGTGTGTCTCTCTCTCTCTCTCTGTCTCGCGTGTGTGTCTCTCTCTCCGTCTTGAGTGTCTCTTTCTCTGTCTCGAGTGTCTCTCTCTTCTGTCTCGAGTATGTGTCTCTCTCTCTCTCTCTCGTGTGACTCTCTGTCTCTGTCTCGAGTGTCTCTGTCTTTGTCTGACTCTGTTTCTCTGTCTGTCTGTCTCCAGTGTCTCTCTCTCTCTCTCTCTCTCTCTCCCTCTCTCTGTCTGCAGTGTGTTTGTGGGTCTCTCTCTGTCTCCAGTGTGTGTGTGTGTCTCTGTCTCCAGTGTGTGTGTCTCTCTCTCTCTCTGTCTCTCTCTCTCTCTCTCTCTCTCTCTCTGTCTCTCTCTCTCTGTCTCCGGTGTCTCTCTGTCTCCCATGTCTCTCTCTCTCTGTGTCTGTCTCCAGTGTGTGTGTCTCTCTCTCTCTCTCTCTCTCTCCCTCTCTCTGTCTGCAGTGTGTTTGTGGGTCTCTCTCTGTCTCCAGTGTGTGTGTGTGTCTCTGTCTCCAGTGTGTGTGTGTGTCTCTCTCTCTCTCTCTCTGTCTCTCTCTCTCTCTGTCTCCCATGTCTCTCTCTCTGTGTCTGTCTCCAGTGTGTGTGTGTCTCTCTCTCTCTCTCTCTCTGTCTTCAGTGTCAGTCTGTCTGAGTGTCTATCTCTCTGTCTCAGTGTGTGTCCCTCTGTCTCTCTCGAGTGTGTCTCTGTCCCCCTGGCTCTCTCGAGCGTGTCTCTGTCTGTACTCCTGTCTCTCTTGAGCGTGTCTCTGTCTGTCCCTCTGTCTCTCTTGAGCGTGTCTCTGTCTGTCCCTCATTCTCTCTTGAGTGTGTCTCTCTCCCTCTTTCTCTCTAGAGCGTGTCTCTGTCTGTCCCCCTGCCTCTCTCGAGTGTGTCTCTGTCTCCCTGCCTCTCTCGAGTGTGTCTCTGTCCCTCTATCTCTCTCGAGTGTGTCCCTGTCCCTCTATCTCTCTCGAGTGTGTCTTTGTCCCTTTAACTCTCTCGAGTGTGTCTCTGTCCCTCTGTCTCTCTCGAGTGTGTCTTTGTCCCTTTAAATCTCTCGAGTGTGTCTCTGTCCCCCTGTCTCTCTCGAGTATATCTCTGTCCCTTTAACGCTCTCGAGTGTGTCTCTGTCCCTTTAACTCCCTCGAGTGTGTCCCTGTCCCCAGTCTCTCTCGAGCGTGACTTTGTCCCTTTAACTCTCTCGAGTGTATCTCTGTCCCTCTGTCTCTCTCGGATGTGTCTCTGTCCCTCTGTCTCTCTTGGGTCTGTCTCTGTCCCTCTGTCTCTTTCGAGTGTGTCTCTGTCCCTCTGTCTCTCTCGAGTGTATCTCTGTCCCTTAAACTCTCTCGAGTGTATCTCTGTCCCTCTGTCTCTCTCTGGTGTGTCTCTGTCCCTCTGTCTCTCTCGGGTGTGTCTCTGTCCCTCTGTCTCTCTCGAGTGTGTCTCTGTCCCTCTGCCTCTCTCGAGTGTGTCTCTGTCCCCCTGTCTCTTTCGGGTGTGTCTCTATCCCTCTGTCTCTCTGAGTGTATCTCTGTCCCTCTGTCTCTCTCTCTGCCTCCAGTGTGAGTCTCTCTCTCCGTCCCGAGTGTGTGTGTCTCTCTCTCTGTCTCGAGTGAGCGTCTCTGTCTCGATTGTGTGTCTCTCTCTCTGTCTCAGGTGTGTGTCTCTCTCTCTCTGTCTCAGGTGTGTGTGTCTCTCTCTGTCTCGAGTGTGTGTCTCTCTCTGTCTCGCGTGTGTGTCTCACTCTGTCTCGCGTGTGTGTCTCTCTCTGTCTCGAGTGTGTGTCTCTCTCTGTCTCGAGTATGTGTCTCTACGTCTCGAGTGTGTGTTTCTCTCTCTCTCTGTCTCGAGTGTGTGTGTCTCTCTCCGTCTCGAGTGTGTTTCTCTCCGTCTCAAGTGTGTGTCTCTCTCTGTCTCGAGTGTGTGTCTCTCTGTCTCGAGTGTGTGTCTCTCTGTCTCGAGTGTGTGTCTCTCTGTCTCGAGTGTGTGTCTCTCTGTCTCGAGTGTGTCTCTGTCTGCCTGGAGTGTGTCTCTGTCTGTCTCGAGTGTGTCTCTGTCTCGAGTATGTCTCTCTTTGTCTCGAGTGTCTCTCTCTCTCTGTCTCGAGTGTGTCTCTGTCCCTCTCTCTGTCTCGAGTATGAGTCTCTCTCTCTGTCTCGAGTGTGAGTCTCTCTGTCTCGAGTGTGAGTCTCTATCTCTGTCTCGAGTGTGAGTCTCTCACTGTCTCGAGTGTGAGTCTCTCTCTGTCTCGAGTGTGAGTCTCTCTCTGTCTCGAGTGTGAGTCTCTCTCTGTCTCGAGTGTGAGTCTCTCTCTGTTTCGAGTATCTCTCTCTCTCTCTGTCTCGAGTGTGTGTGTCTCTCTCTGTCTCGAGTGTCTCTCTCTCTCTCTCTGTCTCGAGTGTGTGTGTCTCTCTCTCTGTCTCGAGTGTCTCTCTGTCTCCCATGTCTCTCTCTCTGTGTCTGTCTCCAGTGTGTGTGTCTCTCTCTCTCTCTCTCTCTCTCTCTCTCTCTCTCTGTCTTCAGTGTCTGTCTGTCTGAGTGTCTATCTCTCTGTCTCAGTGTGTGTCCCTCTGTCTCTCTCGAGTGTGTCTCTGTCCCCCTGGCTCTCTCGAGCGTGTCTCTGTCTGTACTCCTGTCTCTCTTGAGCGTGTCTCTGTCTGTCCCTCTGTCTCTCTTGAGCGTGTCTCTGTCTGTCCCTCTGTCTCTCTTGAGTGTGTCTCTGTCCCTCTGTCTCTCTTGAGCGTGTCTCTGTCTGTCCCCCTGTCTCTCTCGAGTGTGCCTCTGTCCCCCTGCCTCTCTCAAGTGTGTCTCTGTCTCCCTGCCTCTCTCGAGTGTGTCTCTGTCCCTCTATCTCTCTCGAGTGTGTCCCTGTCCCTCTATCTCTCTCGAGTGTATCTCTGTCCCTCTATCTCTCTCGAGTGTATCTCTGTCCCTCTATCTCTCTCGAGTGTGTCTTTGTCCCTTTAACTCTCTCGAGTGTGTCTTTGTCCCTTTAAATCTCTCGAGTGTGTGTCTGTCCCCCTGTCTCTCTCGAGTGTATCTCTGTCCCTTTAACGCTCTCGAGTGTGTCCCTGTCCCTTTAACTCCCTCGAGTGTGTCCCTGTCCCTTTAACTCTCTCGAGCGTGTCTTTGTCCCTTTAACTCTCTCGGGTATATCTCTGTCCCTCTGTCTCTCTCGGATGTGTCTCTGTCCCTTTAACTATCCTGAGTGTGTCTCTGTCCCTTTAACTCTCTCGAGTGTATCTCTGTCCCTCTACCTCTCTCGAGTGTGTCTCTGTCCCTCTGTCTCTCTCGAGTGTATCTCTGTCCCTTAAACTCTCTCGGGTGTGTCTCTGTCCCTCTGTCTCTCTCAGGTGTGTCTCTGTCCCTCTGTCTCTCTCGAGTGTGTCTCTGTCCCTTTAACTCTCTCGAGTGTATCTCTGTCCCCCTGTCTCTTTCGGGTGTGTCTCTGTCCCTCTGCCTCTCTCGAGTGTGTCTCTGTCCCCCTGTCTCTTTCGGGTGTGTCTCTATCCCTCTGTCTCTCTCGAGTGTATCTCTGTCCCTCTGTCTCTCTAGGGTGTGACTCTGTCCCTTTAACTCTCTCGAGTGTATCTCTGCCCCCCTGTCTCTCTCGGGTGAGTCTCTGTCCCTCTGTCTCTCTCTCGGGTGTGTCTCTGTCCCTCTGTGTCTCTCGAGTGTATCTCTGTCCCTTTAACTCTCTCGAGTGTATCTTTGTCCCCCTGTCTCTCTCGAGTGTATCTCTGTTCCTTTAACTCTCTCTCGAGTGTATCTCTGTCCCCCGTCTCTCGAGTGTGTCTCTGTCCCTTTAACTCTCTCGAGTGTGTCTCTGTCCCTCTGTCTCTCTCGAGTGTGTCTTTGTCCCTTTAACTCTCTCGGGTATATCTCTGTCCCTCTGTCTCTCTCGGATGTGTCTCTGTCCCTTTAACTATCCTGAGTGTGTCTCTGTCCCTTTAACTCTCTCGAGTGTATCTCTGTCCCTCTACCTCTCTCGAGTGTGTCTCTGTCCCTCTGTCTCTCTCGAGTGTATCTCTGTCCCTTAAACTCTCTCGGGTGTGTCTCTGTCCCTCTGTCTCTCTCAGGTGTGTCTCTGTCCCTCTGTCTCTCTCGAGTGTGTCTCTGTCCCTTTAACTCTCTCGAGTGTATCTCTGTCCCCCTGTCTCTTTCGGGTGTGTCTCTGTCCCTCTGCCTCTCTCGAGTGTGTCTCTGTCCCCCTGTCTCTTTCGGGTGTGTCTCTATCCCTCTGTCTCTCTCGAGTGTATCTCTGTCCCTCTGTCTCTCTAGGGTGTGACTCTGTCCCTTTAACTCTCTCGAGTGTATCTCTGCCCCCCTGTCTCTCTCGGGTGAGTCTCTGTCCCTCTGTCTCTCTCTCGGGTGTGTCTCTGTCCCTCTGTGTCTCTCGAGTGTATCTCTGTCCCTTTAACTCTCTCGAGTGTATCTTTGTCCCCCTGTCTCTCTCGAGTGTATCTCTGTTCCTTTAACTCTCTCTCGAGTGTATCTCTGTCCCCCGTCTCTCGAGTGTGTCTCTGTCCCTTTAACTCTCTCGAGTGTGTCTCTGTCCCTCTGTCTCTCTCGAGTGTGTCTTTGTCCCTTTAAATCTCTCGAGTGTGTGTTTGTCCCCCTGTCTCTCTCGAGTATATCTCTGTCCCTTTAACACTCTCGAGTGTGTCTCTGTCCCTTTAACTCCCTCGAGTGTGTCCCTGTCCCCCCGTCTCTCTCGAGTGTGTCTTTGTCCCTTTAACTCTCTCGGGTATATCTTTGTCCCTCTGTCTCTCTCGGATGTGTCTCTGTCCCTTTAACTATCCCGAGTGTGTCTCTGTCCCTTTAACTCTCTCGAGTGTATCTCTGTCCCTTTAACTCTCTCAAGTGTCTCTGTCCCTCTGTCTCTCTCGAGTGTGTCTCTGTCCCTCTGTCTCTCTCGAGTGTATCTCTGTCCCTTAAACTCTCTCGGGTGTGTCTCTGTCCCTCTGTCTCTCTCGGGTGTGTCTCTGTCCCTCTGTCTCTCTCGAGTGTGTCTCTGTCCCTTTAACTCTCTTGAGTGTATCTTTGTCCCTTTAACTCTCGGGTGTGTCTCTGTCCCTCTGCCTCTCTCGAGTGTGTCTCTGTCCCCCTGTCTCTTTCGGGTGTGTCTCTATCCCTCTGTCTCTCTCGAGTGTATCTCTGTCCCTCTGTCTCTCTCGGGTGTGATTCTGTCCCTTTAACTCTCTCGAGTGTATCTCTGCCCCCCTGTCTCTCTCGGGTGTGTCTCTGTCCCCCTGTCTCTCTCGAGTGTATCTCTGTCCCTTTAACTCTCTCGAGTGTATCTCTGTCCCCCTGTCTCTCTCGAGTGTGTCTCTGTCCCCCTGTCTCTCTCGAGCGTGTCTCTGTCTCCATGTCTCTCTCGAGCGCGTCTCTGTCCCCCTGTCTCTCTCGAGCGTGTCTCTGTCCCCCTTCTCTCTCGAGCGTGTCTCTGTCCCTCTGTCTCTCTCGAGTGTGTCCCTGTCCCTCTGTCTCTCTCTCGAGCGTGTCTCTGTCCCTCTGTCTCTCTCGACTGTGTCCCTGTCCATCTGTCTCTCACTCGAGCGTGTTTCTGTCCCTCTGTCTCTCTCGAGTGTGTCTCTGTCCCTTTAACTCTCTCTCTCTCTCGAGTGTTTCTCTGTCCCTCTCGAGTGTGTTTCTGTCCCTCTGTCTCTCTCGAGTGTGTCTCTGTCCCTTTAACTCCCTCGAGTGTATCTCTGTCCCTCTGTCTCTCTCGGGTGTGTCTCTGTCCCTTTAACATATTCGGGTGTGTTTCTGTCCCTTTAACTCTCTCGAGTGTATCTCTGTCCCTCTACCTCTCTCGAGTGTATCTCTGTCCCTTTAACTCTCTCGAGTGTGTCTCTGTCCCTCTGTCTCTCTCGAGTGTGTCTCTGTCCCTTTAACTCTCTCGAGTGTATCTCTGTCTCTTTAACTCTCGGGTGTGTCTCTGTCCCTCTGCCTCTCTCGAGTGTGTCTCTGTCCCCCTGTCTCTTTCGGGTGTGTCTCTATCCCTCTGTCTCTCTCGAGTGTATCTCTGTCCCTCTGTCTCTCTCGGGTGTGACTCTGTCCCTTTAACTCTCTCGAGTGTATCTCTGCCCCCCTGTCTCTCTCGAGCGTGTCTCTGTCCCCCTTCTCTCTCGAGCGTGTCTCTATCCCTCTGTCTCTCTCGAGCGTGTCTCTGTCCCTCTGTCTCTCTCGAGTGTGTCCCTGTCCCTCTGTCTCTCTCTCGAGCGTGTCTCTGTCCCTCTGTCTCTCTCGACTGTGTCCCTGTCCCTCTGTCTCTCTCTCGAGCGTGTTTCTGTCCCTCTGTCTCTCTCGAGTGTGTCTCTGTCCCTTTAACTCTCTCTCTCTCTCTCGAGTGTTTCTCTGTCCCCCTCGAGTGTATCTCTGTCCCTCTGTCTCTCTCGAGTGTGTCTCTGTCCCTTTAACTCTCTCAAGTGTATCTCTGTCCCCATGTCTCTCTCGAGTGTGTCTCTGTCCCCCTGTATCTCTCGAGTGTATCTCTGTCCCCCTGTCTCTCTCGAGTGTGTCTCTGTCCCTCTGTCTCTCTCGGGTGTGTCTCTGTCCCTTTAACTTATTCGGGTGTGTTTCTGTCCCTTTAACTCTCTCGAGTGTATCTCTGTCCCTCTATCTCTCTCGAGTGTGTCTCTGTCCCTCTGTCTCTCTCTCGACTGTCTCACTGTCTCTCTCGGGTGTGTCTCTGTCCCTCTGTCTCTTTCGGGTGTGTCTCTATCCCTCTGTCTCTCTCGAGTGTATCTCTGTCCCTCTGTCTCTCTCTCTCTCTGCCTCTAGTGTGAGTCTCTCTCTCCGTCCCGAGTGTGTGTGTCTCTCTCTCTGTCTCGAGTGAGCGTCTCTGTCTCGATTGTGTGTCTCTCTCTCTGTCTCAGGTGTGTGTCTCTCTCTCTCTGTCTCAGGTGTGTGTGTCTCTCTCTGTCTCGAGTGTGTGTCTCTCTCCGTCTCGCGTGTGTGTCTCTCTCTGTCTCGAGTACGTGTCTCTACGTCTCGAGTGTGTCTCTCTCTCTCTCTCTGTCTCGAGTGTGTGTGTCTCTCTCCGTCTCGAGTGTGTTTCTCTCCGTCTCAAGTGTGTGTCTCTCTCTGTCTCGAGTGTGTGTCTCTCTGTCTCGAGTGTGTGTCTCTCTCTGTCTCGAGTGTGTGTCTCTCTCTGTCTCGAGTGTGTGTCTCTCTCTGTCTCGAGTGTGTGTCTCTCTGTCTCGAGTGTGTGTCTCTCTGTCTCGAGTGTGTGTCTCTCTCTGTCTCGAGTGTGTGTCTCTCTCTGTCTCGAGTGTGTGTCTCTCTCTCTCTCTGTCTCGAGTGTGTGTGTCTCTCTCCGTCTCGAGTGTGTTTCTCTCCGTCTCAAGTGTGTGTCTCTCTCTGTCTCGAGTGTGTGTCTCTCTCTGTCTCGAGTGTGTGTCTCTCTCTGTCTCGAGTGTGTGTCTCTCTCTGTCTCGAGTGTGTGTCTCTCTCTGTCTCGAGTGTGTGTCTCTCTGTCTCGAGTGTGTGTCTCTCTCTGTCTCGAGTGTGTGTCTCTCTCTGTCTCGAGTGTGTGTCTCTCTCTGTCTCGAGTGTGTCTCTCTCTGTCTCGAGTGTGTCTCTCTCTGTCTCGAGTGTGTGTCTCTCTGTCTCGAGTGTGTGTCTCTCTGTCTCGAGTGTGTGTCTCTCTGTCTCGAGTGTGTCTCTGTCTGCCTCGAGTGTGTCTCTGTCTGTCTCGAGTGTGTCTCTGTCTCGAGTATGTCTCTCTTTGTCTCGAGTGTCTCTCTCTCTCTCTGTCTCGAGTGTGTCTCTGTCCCTCTCTCTGTCTCGAGTGTGAGTCTCTCTCTGTCTCGAGTGTGAGTCTCTCTGTCTCGAGTGTGAGTCTCTCTCTCTGTCTCGAGTGTGAGTCTCTCTCTCTGTCTCGAGTGTGAGTCTCTCTCTGTCTCGAGTGTGAGTCTCTCTCTGTTTCGAGTATCTCTCTCTCTCTGTCTCGAGTGTGTGTGTCTCTCTCTGTCTCGAGAGTCTCTCTCTCTCTCTGTCTCGAGTGTGTGTGTCTCTCTCTCTGTCTCGAGTGTCTCTCTGTCTCCCATGTCTCTCTCTCTGTGTCTGTCTCCAGTGTGTGTGTGTGTCTCTCTCTCTCTCTCTGTCTTCAGTGTCTGTCTGTCTGAGTGTCTATCTCTCTGTTTCAGTGTGTGTCCCTCTGTCTCTCTCGAGTGTGTCTCTGTCCCCCTGGCTCTCTCGAGCGTGTCTCTGTCTGTACTCCTGTCTCTCTTGAGCGTGTCTCTGTCTGTCCCTCTGTCTCTCTTGAGCGTGTCTCTGTCTGTCCCTCTGTCTCTCTTGAGTGTGTCTCTGTCCCTCTGTCTCTCTTGAGCGTGTCTCTGTCTGTCCCCCTGTCTCTCACGAGTGTGCCTCTGTCCCCCTGCCTCTCTCGAGTGTGTCTCTGTCTCCCTGCCTCTCTCGAGTGTGTCTCTGTCCCTCTATCTCTCTCGAGTGTGTCCCTGTCCCTCTATCTCTCTCGAGTGTGTCCCTGTCCCTCTATCTCTCTCGAGTGTGTCTTTGTCCCTTTAACTCTCTCGAGTGTGTCTCTGTCCATCTGTCTCTCTCGAGTGTGTCTTTGACCCTTTAAATCTCTCGAGTGTGTGTCTGTCCCCCTGTCTCTCTCGAGTGTATCTCTGTCCCTTTAACGCTCTCGAGTGTGTCTCTGTCCCTTTAACTCCCTCGAGTGTGTCCCTGTCCCCCCGTCTCTCTCGAGCGTGTCTTTGTCCCTTTAACTCTCTCGGGTATATCTCTGTCCCTCTGTCTCTCTCGGATGTGTCTCTGTCCCTTTAACTATCCCGAGTGTGTCTCTGTCCCTTTAACTCTCTTGAGTGTCTCTGTCCCTCTGTCTCTCTCGAGTGTGTCTCTGTCCCTCTGTCTCTCTCGGGTGTGTCTCTGTCCCCTAAACTCTCTCGGGTGTGTCTCTGTCCCCTAAACTCTCTCGGGTGTGTCTCTGTCCCTCTGTCTCTCTCGGGTGTGTCTCTGTCCCTCTGTCTCTCTCGAGTGTGTCTCTGTCCCTTTAACTCTCTTGAGTGTATCTTTGTCCCTTTAACTCTCGGGTGTGTCTCTGTCCCTCTGCCTCTCTCGAGTGTGTCTCTGTCCCCCTGTCTCTCTCGAGCGTGTCTCTGTCCCCCTGTCTCTCTCGGGTGTGTCTCTGTCCCCTAAACTCTCTCGGGTGTGTCTCTGTCCCTCTGTCTCTCTCGGGTGTGTCTCTGTCCCTCTGTCTCTCTCGGGTGTGTCTCTGTCCCTCTGTCTCTCTCGAGTGTGTCTCTGTCCCTTTAACTCTCTTGAGTGTATCTTTGTCCCTTTAACTCTCGGGTGTGTCTCTGTCCCTCTGCCTCTCTCGAGTGTGTCTCTGTCCCCCTGTCTCTCTCGAGCGTGTCTCTGTCCCCCTGTCTCTCTCGAGCACGTCTCTGTCCCCCTGTCTCTCTCGAGCGTGTCTCTGTCCCCCTGTCTCTCTCGAGCGTGTCTCTGTACCCCTTCTCTCTCGAGCGTGTTTCTGTCCCTCTGTCTCTCTCGAGTGTGTCTCTGTCCCTTTAACTCTCTCGAGTGTGTCCCTGTCCCTCTGTCTCTCTCTCGAGCGTGTCTCTGTCCCTCTGTCTCTCTCGACTGTGTCCCTGTCCCTCTGTCTCTCTCTCGAGCGTGTTTCTGTCCCTCTGTCTCTCTCGAGGGTGTCTCTGTCCCTTTAACTCTCTCTCTCTCGAGTGTTTCTCTGTCCCTCTCGAGTGTGTTTCTGTCCCTCTGTCTCTCTCGATGTATCCCTGTCCCTTTAACCCCCTCGAGTGTATCTCTGTCCTTCTGTCTCTCTCGAGTGTGTCTCTGTCCCTTTAACTCTCTCAAGTGTGTCTCTGTCCCCATGTCTCTCTCGAGTGTGTCTCTGTCCCCCTGTATCTCTCGAGTGTATCTCTGTCCCCCTGTCTCTCTCGAGTGTGTCTCTGTCCCTCTGTCTCTCTCGGGTGTGTCTCTGTCCCTTTAACTTATTCGGGTGTGTTTCTGTCCCTTTAACTCTCTCGAGTGTATCTCTGTCCCTCTATCTCTCTCGAGTGTGTCTCTGTCCCTCTGTCTCTCTCTCGACTGTCTCACTGTCTCTCTCGGGTGTGTCTCTGTCCCTCTGTCTCTCTCGGGTGTGTCTCTGTCCCTTTAACTTATTCAGGTGTGTTTCTGTCCCTTTAACTCTCTCGAGTGCATCTCTGTCCCCCTGTATCTCTCGAGTGTATCTCTGTCCCCCTGTCTCTCTCGAGTGTGTCTCTGTCCCTCTGTCTCTCTCGGGTGTGTCTCTGTCCCTTTAACTTATTCGGGTGTGTCTCTGTCCCTCTATCTCTCTCGAGCGTGTCCCTGTCTCTCTCGAGTGTGTCTCTGTCCCTCTGTCTCTCTCTCGACTGTCTCACTGTCTCTCTCGGGTGTGTCTCTGTCCCTCTATCTCTCTCGAGCGTGTCCCTGTCCCCCTGTCTCTCTCGAGTGTGTATCTGTCCCTCTGTCTCTCTCGAGTGTGTCTCTGTCCCCCTGTCTCTCTCTCGACTGTTTCACTGTCTCTCTCGGGTGTGTCTCTGTCCCTCTATCTCTCTCGAGCGTGTCTCTGTCCCCCTGTCTCTCTCTCGACTGTCTCACTGTCTCTCTCGAGTGTGTCTCTGTCCCTTTAACTCTCTCGAGTGTGTCTCTGTCCCTTTAACTCCCTCGAGTGTGTCTCTGTCCCCCTGTATCTCCCGAGCGTGTCTCTGTCCCCCTGTCTCTCTCTCGAGCGTATCTCTGTCCCCCTGTCTCTCGAGAGCGTGTCTCTGTCCCTCTGTCTCTCTCGGGTGTGCCTCTGTCCCTCTGTCTCTCTCGAGTGTATCTCTGTCCCTCTGTCTCTCTCGAGTGTGTCTCTGTCCCTCTGTCTCTCTCGGGTGTGTCTCTGTCCCGCTGTCTCTCTCGGGTGTGTTTCTGTTTCTCTGTCTCTCTCGAGTGTGTCTCTGTCCCTCTCTCTCTCTCGAGTGTATCTCTGTCCCTCTATCTCTCTCGGGTGTGTCCCTGTCCCTCTATCTCTCTCGAGTGTGTCTCTGTCCCTCTCTCTCTCTCGAGTGTATCTCTGTACCTCTATCTCTCTCGAGTGTGTTTCTGTCCCCCTGTCTCTCTCGAGTGTGTCTCTGTCACTCTGTCTCTCTCTCGACTGTCTCACTGTCTCTCTCGGGTGTATCTCTGTCCCCCTGTCTCTCTCGAGCGTGTCTCTGTCCCCCTGTCTCTCTCTCGACTGTCTCACTGTCTCTCTCAGGTGTGTCTCTGTCCCTCTGTCTCTCTCTCTCTCTCTCTCGAGTGTCTCACTGTCTCTCTCGGGTGTTTCTCTGTCCCTCTATCTCTCTCGAGCGTGTCCCTGTCCCCCAGTCTCTCTCGAGTGTGTCTCTGTCACTCTGTCTCTCTCTCGACTGTCTCACTGTCTCTCTCGAGTGTGTCTCTGTCCCTCGGTCTCTCTCGAGTGTGTCCCTGTCCCTCTGTCTCTCTCTCGACTGTCTCACTGTCTCTCTCGGGTGTGTCTCTGTCCCTCTATCTCTCTCGAGCGTGTCTCTGTCCCCCTGTCTCTCTCTCGATTGTCTCACTGTCTCTCTCGGGTGTGTCTCTGTCCCTCTATCTCTCTCGGGTGTGTCTCTGTCCCTCTATCTCTCTCGAGTGTGTCTCTGTCCCTCTGTCTCTCTCGAGTGTATCTCTGTCCCTTTAACTCTCTTGAGTGTATTTCTGTCCCCCTGTCTCTCTCGGGTGTGTCTCTGTCCTTCTGTCGCTCTCTCGGGTGTGTCTCTGTCCCTCTGTCTCTCTCGAGTGTATCTCTGTCCCTTTAACTCTCTTGAGTGTATTTCTGTCCCCCTGTCTCTCTCGGGTGTGTCTCTGTCCTTCTGTCGCTCTCTCGGGTGTGTCTCTGTCCCTCTGTCTCTCTCGAGTGTATCTCTGTCCCTTTAACTCTCTCGAGTGTATCTTTGTCCCCCTGTCTCTCTCTCGAGTGTATCTCTGTTCCTTTAACTCTCTCGAGTGTATCTCTGTCCCCCTGTCTCTCTCGGGTGTGTCTCTGTCCCCCTGTCTCTCTCGGGTGTGTCTCTGTCCCTCTGTCTCTCTCGGGTGTGTCTCTGTCCCTCTCTCTCTCTCTCTCTCTCTCTCTCGAGTGTATCTCTGTCCCTCTGTCTCTCTCGGGTGTGTCTCTGTCCCTTTAACTCTTTCGGGCGTGTCTCTGTCCCCCTGTCTCTCTCGGGTGTATCCCTGTCCCCCTGTCTCTCTCGGGTGTGCCTCTGTCCCTCTGTCTCTCTCGGGTGCGTCTCTGTCCCTCTGTCTCTCTCAGGTGTGTCTCTGTCCCTCTCTCTCTCTCAAGTGTATCTCTGTCCCTCTGTCTCTCTCGAGTGTGTCTCTGTCCCTTTAACTCTCTCGAGTGTGTCTCTGTCCCTTTAACTCTCTCGGGTGTGTTTCTGTCCCTTTAACTCTCTCGAGCGTGTCTCTGTTCCTCTATCTCTCTCGAGTGTGTCTCTGTCCCTCTGTCTCTCTCGAGTGTGTCTCTGTCCCTTTAACTCTCTCGAGTGTATCTCTGTCCCCCTGTCTCTCTCGGTTTTGTCTCTGTCCCTTTAACTCTCTCGAGTGTGTCTCTGTCCCTCTGTCTCTCTCGAGTTTGTCTCTGTCCCTTTAACTCTCTCGAGTGTATCTCTGTCCCCCTGTCTCTCTCGAGTTTGTCTCTGTCCCTTTAACTCTCTCGAGTGTGTCTCTGTCCCTTTAACTCTCTCGAGTGTGTCTCTGTCCCTTTAACTCTCTTGAGTGTATCTCTGTCCCTTTAACTCTCGGGTGTGTCTCTGTCCCTCTGTCTCTCTCGAGTGTATCTTTGTCCCCCTGTCTCTCTCGGTTTTGTCTCTGTCCCTTTAACTCTCTCGAGTGTGTCTCTGTCCCTCTGTCTCTCTCGAGTGTGTCTCTGTCTCTTTAACTCTCTCGAGTGTATCTCTGTCCCTCTGTCTCTCTCGAGTGTGTCTCTGTCCCTTTAACTCTCTTGAGTGTATCTCTGTCCCCCTGTCTCTCTCGGTTTTGTCTCTGTCCCTTTAACTCTCTCGAGTGTGTCTCTGTCCCTCTGTCTCTCTCAAGTGTATCTCTGTCCCTCTGTCTCTCTCGAGTGTGTCTCTGTCCCTTTAACTCTCTCGAGTGTATCTCTGTCCCTTTAACTCTCGGGTGTGTCTCTGTCCCTCTGTCTCTCTCGAGTGTGTCTCTGTCCCTTTAACTGTCTCGAGTGTGTCTCTGTCCCTCTGTCTCTCTCAAGTGTATCTCTGTCCCTCTGTCTCTCTCGAGTGTGTCTCTGTCCCTTTAACTCTCTCGAGTGTATCTCTGTCCCCCTGTCTCTCTCGAGTGTGTCTCTGTCCCTTTAACTCTCTCGAGTGTGTCTCTGTCCCTTTAAATCTCTCGAGTGTATCTCTGTCCCTTTAACTCTCGGGTGTGTCTCTGTCCCTCTGTCTCTCTCGAGTGTGTCTCTGTCCCTTTAACTGTCTCGAGTGTGTCTCTGTCCCTTTGACTCTCTCGAGTGTATCTCTGTCCCTTTAACTCTCGGGTGTGTCTCTGTCCCTCTGTCTCTATCAGGTGTGTCTCTATCCCTCTGTCTCTCTCGAGTGTATCTCTGTCCCTCTGTCTCTCTCAAGCGTGTCTCTGTCCCTTTAACTCTCTCGAGTGTATCTCTGTCCCCCTGTCTCTCTCGGGTATGTCTCTGTCCCTCTGTCTCTCTCTCGGGTGTGTCTCTGTCCCTCTGTCTCTCTCGAGTGTATCTTTGTCCCCCTGTCTCTCTCGAGTGTTTCTCTGTCCCTTTAACTCTCTCGAGTGTATCTTTGTCCCCCTGTCTCTCTCGAGTGTATCTCTGTTCCTTTAACTCTCTCGAGTGTATCTCTGTCCCCCTGTCTTTCTCGGGTGTGTCTCTGTCCCCCTGTCTCTCTCGGGTGTGTCTCTGTCCCTCTGTCTCTCTCTCGGGTGTATCCCTGTTCCCCTGTCTCTCTCGGGTGTGTCTCTGTCCCTCTGTCTCTCCCGAGTGTGTCTCTGTCCCTTTAACTCTCCCGAGTGTGTCTCTGTCCCTTTAACTCTCTCGGGTGTGTTTCTGTCCCTTTAACTCTCTCGAGCGTGTCTCTGTCCCTCTGTCTCTCTGTCTCTCTCGAGTGTATCTCTGTCCCTCTGTCTCTCTCGGGTATGTCTCTGTCCCTTTAACTCTCTCGAGTGTGTCTCTGTCCCTCTCTCTCTCGAGTGTATCTCTGTCCCCCTGTCTCTCTCGAGTTTGTCTCTGTCCCTCTGTCTCTCTCGAGTGTATCTCTGTCCCCCTGTCTCTCTCCGGTGTGTCTCTGTCCCTCTGTCTCTCTCTTGGTGTGTCTCTGTCCCTCTGTCTCTCTCGAGTGTATCTCTGTCCCTTTAACTCTCTCGAGTGTATTTTTGTCCCCCTGTCTCTCTCGAGTGTATCTCTGTTCCTTTAACTCTCTCGAGTGAGTCTCTGTCCCTTTAACTCTCTCAAGTGTCTCTGTCCCTCTGTCTCTTTCAAGTGTGTCTCTGTCCCTCTGTCTCTTTCAAGTGTGTCTCTGTCCCTCTCTCTCTCTCTCTCTCGAGTGTGTCAATGTCTCTGTCCCCCTCTCACCAGTGTCTCTATCTCTCTGTCTCTCTTGAATGTGCCCCTCTCTCTCGATTGTAGCTCTGTCTCTGTCTCTCTTGCTCTCTCAAGCGTTATGTTGTGTCATCCCTCTCTGTCTCTGTGTCGCGTGTTCCTCAGTCTGTCTCTGTCTCTCTCTCCCTAGTGTTTTTCTGTCTCTCTATCTCCCCCTAGTGTGCGTGTCTCCCTCTCTCCCCCCCCCCCCTCTCTCTCTCTCTCTCTCTCTCTCTCTCTCTCTCTCTCTCTCACACACACACACCCTTCATCTTTCGACTGTTGCTCTGTCTTTCGCTCTCAGGTATATCTCTGTCTCTGTCGCTCGCGAGTGTGTCTCTGTCTCTCTTTCTCCGTCTGTCGAGTGTGTCTCTGACCCTCAACCTTGCTCGAGTGTGTCTCTGTCTCTCTCTCTCGTGTCTCTCTGTCCCTCTATCTTTCACTAGTGTGTCTCCATGTCCCTATTTTCTCTAGCGTCTCTCTGTCGAGTGTGTCTCTGTCCTTCTCGTTCTCCCTTGCCCTGGCCCCTCGGTCAGTCTCATGCTGTCTCTCTCTCTCTCTCGCGCGCCTCTCTCGCTGTCTCTCTCTCTCATGCCCCTATCGCTGTCTCTCTCTCGTGCCCCTCTCGCTGTCTCTCTCTCTCTCTTGCCCCTCTCGCTGTCTCTCTCTCTCACGCCCCTCTCGCTGTCTCTCTCTCACGCCCCCCTCGCTGTCTCTCTCTCTCTCACGCTCCTCTCGCTGTCTCTCTCTCACACGCCCCTCTCGCTGTCTCTCTCTCTCACCCCTCTTGCTGTCTCTCTCTCTCACGCCCCCCTCGCTGTCTCTCTCTCTCTCACGCCCCCCTCGCTCTCTCTCTCTCTCACGCTCCTCTCGCTGTCTCTCTCTCACACGCCCCTCTCGCTGTCTCTCTCTCTCACCCCTCTTGCTGTCTCTCTCTCTCACGCCCCCTCGCCGTCTGTCTCTCACACGCCCCTCTCGCTGTCTCTCTCTCTCACCCCTCTTGCTGTCTCTCTCTCTCACGCCCCCTCGCCGTCTCCCTCTCACACGTCCCTCTCATTGTCTCTCTTGCTGTCTCCCTCGTGCCCCTCTCGCTGTCTCCCTCGTGCCCCTCTCGCTGTCTCCCTCGTGCCCCTCTCGCTGTCTCCCTCGTGCCCCTCTCGCTGTCTCCCTCGTGCCCCTCTTGCTGTCGCTCTCACGCGCCCCTCTTGCTGTCACTCTCGTGCCCCTCTCGCTTTCTCTCTCTCACGCCCCACTCGTTGTGTCTCTCTCTCACGCGCCCCTCTCGCTGTCTCTCTTGTGTACCCCTCTCGCTGTCTCTCTCTCACGCGCCCCACTCGTCTCTTTCTCTCGTGCCCCTCTCGCTGTCTCTCTCACTGTCTCTCTCGCGTGCTCCTCTCACTGTCTCTCTCACGTGCCCCTCTCACTGTCTCTCTCTCTCTCGTGCCCCTCTCACTGTCTCTCTCTCGCGCCCCTCTCTCTGTCTCTCTCACGCGCCCCCCTCGCTGTCTCTCTCTCACACACCCCTCTCGCTGTATCTCTCTCACACATCCCTCTCGCTGTCTCTCTCTATCTCGCAGGCCCCTCTCTGTCTCTCTCTCTGGCCCCCTCGCTGTCTCTCTCTCTCACACGCCACTCTCACTGTCTCTCTCTCTCTCACACGCCCCTCTCACTGTCTCTCTCTCTCACACACCTCTCTCACTGTCTCTCTCTCGCGAGCCCCTCTCGCTATCTCTCTCTCTCATGTGCCCCTCTCGCTGTCTCTCTCTCGCGCGCCCCTCTCGCTGTCTCTCTCTCGCGCGCCCCTCTCGCTGTCTCTGTCTCTCATGTGCCCCTCTCGCTGTCTCTCTCTCGCGCGCCCCTCTCGCTGTCTCTCTCTCACACACCCCTCTCGCTGACTCTCTCTCTCTCACACGCCCCTTTCGCGCGCCCCTCTCGCTGTCTCTCTCACGCGCGCCCCTCTCACGCGCCCCTCTCGCTGTCTCTCTCGCGCGTGCCAATCTCACGCGTGCCAATCTCACGCGCCCCTCTCGCTGTCTCTCTCTCGCGCGCCCCTCTTGCTGTCTCTCTCTCACGCGCCCCTCTTGCTGTCTCTCTCTCACGCCCATCTCGCTGTCTCTCTCACGCGCCCGTCTCGCTGTCTCTCTCTCGCGCACCTCTCTTGCTGTCTCTCTCACGCCCATCTCGCTGTCTCTCTCTCACGCGCCCCTCTCGCTGTCTCTCTCTCTCTGTCGCGCGCCCCTCTCGCTGTCTCTCTGTCGCGCGCGCGCCCCTCTCGCTGTCTCGCGCGCGCCCCTCTCGCTGTCTCGCGTGCGCCCCTATCGCTGTCTCTCTAACGCGTCCCCCTCTCGCTGTCTCTCTAGCGCGCGCCCCTCTCGCTGTCTCTGTAGCGTGCGCCCCTCTCGCTGTCTTTCTCACGCGCGCCTCTCTAGCGCGCGCCCCTCTCACTGTCTCTTTAGCGCACGCCCCTCTCGCTGTCTCTCTCGCGCGCGCCCCTCTCACTGTCTCTTTAGCGCACGCCCCTCTCGCTGTCTCTCTCGCACGCGCCCCTCTCGCTGTCTCTCTTGCGCGCGCCCCTCTCGCTGTCTCTCTTGCGCGCGCCCCTCTCGCTGTCTCTCTCGCGCGCGCCCCTCTCGCTGTCTCTCTCGCGCGCGCCCCTCTCGCTGTCTCTCTCGCGCGCGCCCCTCTCGCTGTCTCTCTCGCGCGCGCCCCTCTCGCTGTCTCTCGCGCGCGCCCCTCTCGCTGTCTCTCTCGCGCGCGCCCCTCTCGCTGTCTCTCTCGCGCGCGCCCCTCTCGCTGTCTCTCTCTCGCGCGCCCCTCTCGCTGTCTCTCTCTCTCTCTCTCACGCGCCCCTCTCGCTGTCTCTCTCTCACACACCCCTCTCGCTGTCTCTCTCTCTCTCACGTGCCCCTCTCGCTGTCTCTCTCATGCGCGCCCCTCTCACGCGCCCCTCTCGCTGTCTCTCTCGCGCGCGCCCCTCTCATGCGCCCCTCTCGCTGTCTCTCTCGCGCGTGCCCCTCTCACGCGCCCCTCTCGCTGTCTCTCTCTCGCGCGCCCCTCTTGCTGTCTCTCTCTCACGCCCATCTCGCTGTCTCTCTCACGTGCCCGTCTCGCTGTCTCTCTCTCGCGCACCCCTCTTGTTGTCTCTCTCTCACGCCCATCTCGCTGTCTCTCTCTCACGCGCGCGCGCGCCCCTCTCGCTGTCTCGCGCGTGCCCCTCTCCTCTCTCGCGCGCGCCCCTATCGCTGTCTATCTAGCGCGCGCCCCTCTCGCTGTCTCTAGCGCGCCCCCCTCTCGCTGTCTCTCTAGCGCGCCCCTCTCACTGTCTTTCTCACGCGCGCCTCTCAAGGGCGCGCCCCTCTCCCTGTCTCTTTAGCGCGCGCCCCGCTCGCTGTCTCTTTAGCGCGCGCCCCTCTCGCTGTCTCTCTCGCGCGCGCCCCTCTCGCTGTCTCTCTCGCGCGCGCCCCTCTCGCTGTCTCTCTCGCGCGCGCCCCTCGCTGTCTCTCTCGCGCGCGCCCCTCTCGCTGTCTCTCTCGCGCGCGCCCCTCTCGCTGTCTCTCTCGCGCGCGCCCCTCTCGCTGTCTCTCTCGCGCGCGCCCCTCTCGCCGTCTCTCTCGCGCGCGCCCCTCTCGCCGTCTCTCTCGCGCGCGCCCCTCTCGCTGTCTCTCTCGCGCGCGCCCCTCTCGCTGTCTCTCTCGCGCGCGCCCCTCTCGCTGTCTCTCTCGCGCGCGCCCCTCTCGCTGTCTCTCTCGCGCGCGCCCCTCTCGCTGTCTCTCTCGCGCGCGCCCCTCTCGCTGTCTCTCTCGCGCGCGCCCTTCTCGCTGTCTTTCTAGCACGCGCCCCTCTCGTCTCTCTCGCTCGCGCGCCCCTCTCGCTGTCTCTCTCGCGCTGTCTGTCTCGCGCGTGCCCCTCTCGCTGTCTCACTCGCGCGCGCCACTCTAATTCTCTCTCGCGCGCACCACTCTCGCTGTCTCTCTAGCACGCGCCCCTCTCGCTGTCTCTCTAGCACGCGCCCCTCTCGCTGTCTCTTTAGCGTGCACCCCTCTCGCTGTCTCTTTAGCGCGCGCCCCTCTCGCTGTCACTCAAGCGCGCGCCCTTCTCGCTGTCTCTCAAGCGCGCGCGCCCTTCTCGCTGTCTCTTTAGCGCGTCCCTCTCACTGTCCCTCTCGCTGTCTCTCTAGCGCGCGCCCCTCTCGCAGTCTCTCTAGCGCGCGCCCCTCTCGCTGTCTCTCTAGCGCGCGCCCCTCTCGCTGTCTCTCTCTCGCGCGCGCCCCTCTCGCTGTCTCTTTCGCGCGCGCCCCTCTCGCTGTCTCTCTCGCGCGCGCCCCTCTCGCTGTCTCTCTCACGCGCCCCTTTCGCTGTCTCTCTCACGCGCCCCTCTCACTGTCTCTCTCACGCGCCCCTCTCACTGTCTCTCTCACGCGCACCTCTCACTGTCTCTCTCGCGCCCCTCTCACTGTCTCTCTCGCGCCCCTCTCGCTGTCTCTCTCTCGCGCGCCCCTCTCGCTGTCTCTCTCTCACGCGCCCCTCTCGCTGTCTCTCTCTCGCGCGCCCCTCTCGCTGTCTCTCTCTCGCGGCCCTCTCTGTCTCTCTCTCGCGCGCCCCTCTCACTGTCTCTCTCTCGCGCGCCCCTCTCGCTGTCTCTCTCACGTGCCCCTCTCGCTGTCTCTCTCGCACCCCTCTCTCTCTATCTCGCGCCTCTCTTGCTGTCTCTCTCTCTCTTGCGCTCCTCTCTGTCTCTCTCTCGCGCCCCTCTCACTGTCTCTCTCACGCGCCCCTCTCGCTGTCTCTCTCATGCGCCCCTCCCGCAGTCTCTCTCACGCGCCCCTCTCGCAGTCTCTCTCACGCGCCCCTCTCACTGTCTCTCTCTCACGCGGCCCTCTCGCTGTCTCTCTCGCGCACGCCCCTCTCACGCGCCCCTCTCGCTGTCTCTCTCACGCGCGCCCATCTCACGCGCCCCTCTCGCTGTCTCTCTCACGCGCGCCCCTCTCACGCGCCCCTCTCACTCTCTCGCGCGCGCCCCTCTCGCTGTCTCTCTCGCGCGCGCCCCTCTCGCTGTCTCTCTCTCGCGCGCCCCTCTTGCTGTCTCTCTCTCACGCCCATCTCGTTGTCTCTCTCTCACGCGCCCCTCTCACTGTCTCTCTCTCGCTGTCTCTCTCTCTCGCGCGCCCCTCTCGCTGTCTCTCTCTCGCGCGCCCCTCTCACTGTCTCTCTCTCGCGCGCCCCTCTCGCTGTCTCTCTCACGTGCCCCTCTCACTGTCTCTCTCTCACGCGCCCCTCTCACTGTCTCTCTCTCGCTGTCTCTCTCTCGCGCGCCCCTCTCGCTGTCTCTCTCGCGCGCCCCTCTCGCTGTCTCTCTCTCGCGCGCCCCTCTCGCTGTCTCTCTCTCTCGCGCGCCTCACTCGCTGTCTTTCTCACGCGCGCCCTCTCACTGTCTCTCTCTCTCTCGCGCACCCCCTCGCTGTCTCTCTCTCTCTCGCGCGCCCCTCTCGCAGTCTCCCTCTCGCGCGCCCCTCTCGCAGTCTCTCGCGCGCCCCTCTCGCAGTCTCTCTCGCGTGCCCCTCTCGCTGTCTCTCGCGCGCCCCTCTCGCTGTCTCTCTCTCGCGCACCCCTCTCGCTGTCTCTCTCTGTCGCGCGCCCCTCTCGCTGTCTCGCGCGTGCCCCTCTCTTCTCTCTCGCGCGCGCCCCTCTCGCTGTCTCTCTCGCGCGCGCCCCTCTCGCTGTCTCTCTCGCGCGCGCCCCTCTCGCTGTCTCTCTCGCGCGCGCCCCTCTCGCTGTCTCTCTAGCGCGCGCCCCTCTCGCTGTCTCTCTAGCGCGCGCCCCTCTCGCTGTCTCTCTAGCGCGCACCCCTCTCGCTGTCTCTCTCGCGCGCGCCCCTCTCGCTGTCTCTCGCGCGCGCCCCTCTCGCTGTCTCTCTCGCGCGCGCCCCTCTCACTGTCTCTCTCGCGCGCGCCCCTCTCGCTGTCTCTCTCGCGCGCGCCCCTCTCGCTGTCTCTCTCGCGCGCGCCCCTCTCGCTGTCTCTCTCGCGCGCGCCCCTCTCGCTGTCTCTCTCGCGCGCGCCCCTCTGGCTGTCTCTCTCGCGCGCGCCCCTCTCGCTGTCTCTCTCGCGCGCGCCCCTCTCGCTGTCTCTCTCGCGCGCGCCCCTCTCGCTGTCTCTCTCGCGCGCGCCCCTCTCACTGTCTCTTTAGCTCACGCCCCTCTCGCTGTCTCTTTAGCGCGCGCCCCTCTCGCTGTATTTCTCGCGTGCGCCCCTCTCGCTGTATTTCTCGCGCGCGCCCCTCTCGCTGTATTTCTCGCGCGCGCCCCTCTCGCTGTATTTCTCGCGCGCGCCCCTCTCGCTGTATTTCTCGCGCGCGCCCCTCTCGCTGTCTCTCTCGCGCGCGCCCCTCTCGCTGTCTCTCTCGCGCGCGCCCCTCTCGCTGTCTCTCTCGCGCGCGCCCCTCTCGCTGTCTCTCTCGCGCGCGCCCCTCTCGCTGTCTCTCTCGCGCGCGCCCCTCTCGCTGTCTCTCTCGCGCGCGCCCCTCTCGCTGTCTCTCTCGCGCGCGCCCCTCTCGCTGTCTCTCTCGCGCGCGCCCCTCTCGCTGTCTCTCTCGCGCGCGCCCCTCTCGCTGTCTCTCTCGCGCGCGCCCCTCTCGCTGTCTCTCTCGCGCGCGCCCCTCTCGCTGTCTCTCTCGCGCGCGCCCCTCTCGCTGTCTCTCTCGCGCGCGCCCCTCTCGCTGTCTCTCTCGCGCGCGCCCCTCTCGCTGTCTCTCTCGCGCGTGCGCCCCTCTCGCTGTCTCTCTCGCGCGCCCCTCTCGCTGTCTCTCTCTTGCGCGCCCCTCTCGCTGTCTCTCTCTCTCGCGCCCCTCTCGCTCTCTCTCTCTCTCTCACGCGCCCCCTTGCTGTCTCTCTCTCTCTCACGTGCCCCTCTCGCTGTCTCTCTCGCGCGCGCCCCTCTCGCTGTCTCTCTCTCGCGCGCCCCTCTCGCTGTCTCTCTCTCGCGCGCCCCTCTCGCTGTCTCTCTCACGCGTGCCCCTCTCGCTTTCTCTCTCACGCGCGCACCTCTGGCTGTCTCTCTCTCTCGCACCTCTCGCTGTCTCTCTCTCTCTCTCTCTCGCACCTCTTGCTGTCTCTCTCTCTCGCGCACCCCTCTCGTCTCTTTCTCGCGCGCCCCTCTCGCTGTCTCTCTCGCGCGCGCCCCTCTCGCTGTCTCTCTCGCGCGCGCCCCTCTCGCTGTCTCTCTCGCGCGCGCCCCTCTCGCTGTCTCTCTCGCGCGCGCCCCTCTCGCTGTCTCTCTCGCGCGCGCCCCTCTCGCTGTCTCTCTCGCGCGCGCCCCTCTCGCTGTCTCTCTCGCGCGCGCCCCTCTCGCTGTCTCTCTCGCGCGCGCCCCTCTCGCTGTCTCTCTAGCGCGCGCCCCTCTCGCTGTCTTTCTCACGCGCGCCTCTCTAGCGCGCGCCCCTCTCACTGTCTCTTTAGCTCACGCCCCTCTCGCTGTCTCTTTAGCGCGCGCCCCTCTCGCTGTATTTCTCGCGTGCGCCCCTCTCGCTGTATTTCTCGCGTGCGCCCCTCTCGCTGTATTTCTCGCGCGCGCCCCTCTCGCTGTATTTCTCGCGCGCGCCCCTCTCGCTGTATTTCTCGCGCGCGCCCCTCTCGCTGTATTTCTCGCGCGCGCCCCTCTCGCTGTATTTCTCGCGCGCGCCCCTCTCGCTGTCTTTCTCGCGCGCGCCCCTCTCGCTGTCTCTCTCGCGCGCGCCCCTCTCGCTGTCTCTCTCGCGCGCGCCCCTCTCGCTGTCTCTCTCGCGCGCGCCCCTCTCGCTGTCTCTCTCGCGCGCGCCCCTCTCGCTGTCTCTCTCGCGCGCGCCCCTCTCGCTGTCTCTCTCGCGCGCGCCCCTCTCGCTGTCTCTCTCGCGCGCGCCCCTCTCGCTGTCTCTCTCGCGCGCGCCCCTCTCGCTGTCTCTCTCGCGCGCGCCCCTCTCGCTGTCTCTCTCGCGCGCGCCCCTCTCGCTGTCTCTCTCGCGCGCGCCCCTCTCGCTGTCTCTCTCGCGCGCGCCCCTCTCGCTGTCTCTCTCGCGCGCGCCCCTCTCGCTGTCTCTCTCGCGCGCGCCCCTCTCGCTGTCTCTCTCGCGCGCGCCCCTCTCGCTGTCTCTCTCGCGCGCGCCCCTCTCGCTGTCTCTCTCGCGCGCGCCCCTCTCGCTGTCTCTCTCGCGCGCGCCCCTCTCGCTGTCTCTCTCGCGCGCGCCCCTCTCGCTGTCTCTCTCGCGCGCGCCCCTCTCGCTGTCTCTCTCGCGCGTGCGCCCCTCTCGCTGTCTCTCTCGCGCGCCCCTCTCGCTGTCTCTCTCTTGCGCGCCCCTCTCGCTGTCTCTCTCTCTCGCGCCCCTCTCGCTCTCTCTCTCTCTCTCACGCGCCCCCTTGCTGTCTCTCTCTCTCTCACGTGCCCCTCTCGCTGTCTCTCTCGCGCGCGCCCCTCTCGCTGTCTCTCTCACGCGTGCCCCTCTCGCTTTCTCTCTCACGCGCGCACCTCTGGCTGTCTCTCTCTCTCGCACCTCTCGCTGTCTCTCTCTCTCTCTCTCTCTCGCACCTCTTGCTGTCTCTCTCTCTCGCGCACCCCTCTCGTCTCTTTCTCGCGCGCCCCTCTCGCTGTGTCTCTCTTCTGCGCCTCTCTCACTGTCACTCTCTCTCGCGCGTCCCTCTCGCTGTCACTCTCTCTCTCTCTCTCGCGCCCCTCTCGCTCTTGCTCTCTCTCGCTCCTCTCCCTGTCTCTCTCTCGCGCCGCTCTCGCTGTCTCTCTCCCTCGCGCCCCTATTACTGTCTCTCTTTCTCGCACACCCCTCTCACTGTCTCCCTCTCTCTCTCGCCCCTCTCGCTGTCTCTCTCTTTCTCGCGCCCCTCTCGCTGTCTCTCTCTCGCGTGCCCCTCTCGCTGTCTCTCTCGCGTGCCCCTCTCGCTGTCTCTCTCTCTCGCTGTCAGTCGGTCTGTCTGTCTCGCGCTCGCTGTCAGTCTGTCTCGCTCTCACTGTTGGTCGGTCAGTCTATCTGTCTCGCTCTCGCTGTCGGTCTGTTTGTCTCGCTCTCGCTGTCGGTCGGTCTGTCTCGCTCTTGCTGTCGGTCGGTCTGTCTCGCTCTCGCAGTCGGCCTGTCTCGCTTTCGCTGTTGGTTGGTCTGTCTCGTTCTTGCTGTTGGTCAGTCGGTCTGTCTCTCTAGCTCTCGCTCTCGCTGTCGGTCTGTTTGTCTCGCTCTCGCCGATGGTCTGTCTGTCTCGCTCTCGCAGTCGGCCTGTCTCGCTGTCACTGTCGGTTGGTCTGTCTCGCTGTCAGTCGGTCTGTCTCGCTGTCGCTGTTGGTCGGTCTGCCTCGCTCTTGCTGTTTGTCTGTCTTGCTCTTGCTCTCACTGTCATTGCGTATGTTTTGCTGGCTGGCTGTCTCGGTTTCGCCGTCGGTCTGTCTCGTTCTCGTTCTCGCGCTCTCTTTTGGTCTGTCCATCCCGCTCTCGGTTTGTCTGTCTCTCTCACTGTCAGTCTGTCTCGCTGTCTGTGTCTCTCACTGTCAGTTTGTCTGTCTCTCTCTCGCTGTCGTTCTCTGTCTGTCTGTCGCTGTCAGTTGGTCTGACTGTCTCGCCATTGGTCTGTGTCTCTCTCTCTCTCGCACTGTCAGCCTGTCTGTCTCTCTTGCTGTCAGTCAGTCTGTCTCTCTCTCTCTCTCTCTCACCCTGTTGGTCTGTCTTTCTTTCTCTGTTTCTCTCTCTCTCTCTCGCTTGCTGTCGGTCTCTGTGTTGTTTTTCTCTCTCTGTGTCTCCCTCCTCCCCTAGTCTATGTGTCTCTTTCTGTCTTTCCTCCAGCTGCGTTCTCTATTGTACAAGGTTCCATGGTTCCTCGAAGGTTTCCCGTGCTGCTATTGTGCTCACATTTGCTGTCCTAACTCTAGAGAGAGGTGCTGCTCTGTATATACCATGACTGAATGCAAATCCTGTGTCAGATATGTGGAAGGCGATGTCGTCTCCTCCAATACTTTGATTCTCTCCAGTCGTTTTTATTTTTTGCTTTTGGGTCTTTTAAAAAGAAGCAGAACAAAATGTTTTTTGTTTTTCGCGTATTTAACGTTCTGAAAAAAAAACCTCCAGGGAAATTAATGTGAACTTGTTTTAAAAATGCACAAAACAGATTGGGATGAATGTATAATCACAGTTCTACCTTTTGTATTTTTATAGAGGTTTTTTACTGCTCCTGAGTGTTGGAGATTATTTATTTTGTGAGATATGTTACTAGGGAATCAGTGTTTTGTTGACAATTTGTTGACATGGCTGTTTTATGCAATGTTTGAAGTGGAACTACTGAAACAGGGTCCCTCTGACACTCTTGAATCCAAATACTTGAACCGTCTTGTGTTGTTTTCAATAGCTGTTTGGAGAGAAGTGAAAGATTTCATTTCAATATGATAGCTTGCTGACCTCACTCAACCTACTTGTCAGAGTATGAAAGCCCAGTGAAGGAGCTGACCTTGTTCCTGACCGTGTGTTCATGACACAACTGTCCCGGGTGTAGCCCACTGATAGGAAAATGATTTGCGTTGAAGACCCTCTCGAGAATAACTGGGGGTGAACTGACGCTGACAAGCCAAGGGTGCTCTGTAAGTCGCGGGTCACGTCTAATCTCTGACATCACCTTTGTCCCCAGCTCGGCCCAAAGCCTACACGGAAGGAGCTTCCTCCCAATGCCTCCATCTCCAGTCTCACCTCCCCCCACCACCTGCTCCTTCCTCCAGTCTGGCCCCTGAGCTGAATCCAGAAGCATGCTCAGTACATGCCCAGTTGCACTGAGAGAGAGGAAGGTACTGGGTTGCCCCAGTAACAGCATGCTTCCCATTACTCCAAAGATCCGAGTGCCATAATTCAGCCGGACCTGCTAAGATAGTGTCGGAAGGTCAGCGCTGAGGCTGTGCCGCGCAGTTGGAGGGTCAGTGTGGCAGGAGTGCCGCACCGTTGCAGCTGCCACCTTTCAATCAACACGTTACATTCAACACGTCTTTTGACTTCTCTGCTAGAAGGAAAGCCATTTCTGATTCTAATCGCTGAGCAGCAGGGGAGTCCATTTTGAGTCTTGGCTGAGAACTGTCCCCAGTCTGAAACTGCGAAATGCTTTTACATTGACACCTTGCGGTTTTTTGAGCACTGCAGAGTAAGTTGCCATTCGGTGTTCATTTGTAAGCCACACTTCAAAAGGCCCTGAAGGGTTTGCAATGTCCCAGGCTGGGAAAAGGGTTCCTGGGCTGGAGTCCTATCAGGTGAGCAGCTGGGTGGCCAGGGATTGCAGCATCCCGTATTGTCTCAGTGGCTGTCCGGCTCGGTGATTCAGTTTGACACCTAGGCATTCTATATCTGCATGAGAGTTTGTTGCTCGAACAGTATTAATTTTGAAAATAACTTTATCTGTGCCAGTCTTTTGATTTGTTGTCAGCAGGGGTATTGGTGCTGGTTTTGCTTGCACACTCTGCCCCCTCGTGTCTGTCTGTTTCCTTGCTCACCTTCCCTCCTGTTAGGAGGAATATTCTCACTTGGCGATGGGTGCAGACTGTAAGTGACAGGACACAGGGTGTGGGCCCTGCCCCTTCCTTATCTCCCAATCCCTGACTCCTCGGAGTAGCTGAGGGCTGTCTGGTGTCATCCATGTACGTGTGTGAGTTAACGTCTGTTCTCGTGTTCAGCATGTGCTATTTCCACGTCCCATTGTTCAAATTATGCGTTGACCCCCCCCACCCCACCCCCATGCACTGTATCATTGTGTTTTGTTGTTAATTTTGGTTTAGTTTTGTTTCTTCCTTTTGTTTATGGCTTTGTGTAACTTGGTCCTTCTCCCTTTCTGGTTTTGTTTTCTTTTCTAGATATCTTCGTGCCCGTCTGTTCATCGTTTGCCTAGCATGTTGCTGTGACGTCCAAGTTCATCATCCCCTCGTTGTCTCTGAGCTTCTCTGATGCTTGACCTCTACTGACCTTTGACCTTGTTTAGACTATTAAATTTGATGTATTTCAGAAACCTTTTGTTCACCTCTACTCCCGTGCACCCCCTCTCACACCCCCTCCCCCTTCCCCGACCTCACTCAGTGCTGCTGGGGCAGGCTGCTTTAAACAAGCTTCCAGATTGTTACATTGAAATCTTCTAAAACTTCTCTGAGAGTCTATTTTTCTAGAATTTCTTAACTAAATTGCAGCATTTTGACACTTCTTTCTACTCCTTATTGCAAAGCGCCCTTTCTAGCATGGGCAGAGGGCTTTATTTCTCAAGCAGCCAATCAATTTGAAAAAAAAACAGAAAATGATTTGTGCGTATCTTATTGGTGTTTTTTTTAGTGTGATGTGTGTTTAGGACAGTGTGGAGTGTTTGTCACAATTTACTCGAAGGGAAATGAACCTCAGATGCATTCTTCATACATTGGCAGGGTTGAGCTTTCTCTTTCGCTATTTCAGCATCTTATTTCCCTTTTCACAATCTTTACCTTCTGAAATTGACCACTTTTTTTCTTACCATTTTTTTCTCATCTCGCTCTTTCGCCACTTCCCTCACATCTTGACCCTTCTTTCTCCTCTTCCTAGCTTCCTGTTTCCCTCTCTCTGTCCCCCACTCCTTGTCCCCATCTTTGTCTGCCCATCTTCCCTCCCCGTTCTCTGCTCCTCGCCTTGCCTCCCTTGTTCTCTCTATCTCTCTTCCCCCCTCACCTCCCTCCTCTCTCTTCCCCCCGCCTCCCTCGTTCTCTCTTCTCCGTTGCCTCCCTCGTTCTCTCTCTCTCTCTCTCTCCCCTCCTCCTTGCCTTCCTCATTCATTCTATCTCTCTCTCCTCCCTCCCCCCCCAACTTTTCTCATGTTCTTTCTCTTTCCCTTCTTCTACCCCATTCTCTCTCTCTCTCTCTCTCTCTCTCTCACACACACACACTTTCTCCTGGCTTCCTCGTTCTCTTTCTCACTTCCTCCTGCTCCTTCATTCTCTGTCTTTATTACTCCCCCCCCCCCCCCTCCCCGCCCAACCACTGATCTCCCTTATTCTCTCTTTCTCTCCTCCTTCATTCTCTCCCTCCCTCACTCTGTCTTCCCTCTCCCCTCCCCCTTTTTCTCCTGTCTCTGTCTCTTTCTCGCGCTCTCTCTCTCTCTCTCTCTCTCTCTCGCGCGTTCTCTCCCGCCCGCCCCCCTCCCGACTCCACCACCACCTTTCCCTGTTCATTATGCTGGAGTGACATCAGTAAAGAAATACTTGAATAACTTCTTTCAAAGTGTCGGCCATTTCCCATAGGGTTTCTTTTGGCACTTTGGTTTTCTGTTGTTAGCAGTAAGTGTTTGAAAAGCAAAAAAAAATGGAAAGTCAGTAGTTTAATGTTGTCGAGTTTGGTGTGACTATACCTTGCATGTGTATTGTATCCATGCTGAAGACCTCAGCAAAATGTGATGTGACTTGTTGTTAACTCTATTTAGTGCCAAGTGTTATTTGCATGTTACAGCCTTTTCCACTTTGTACTGCTTCTCTGTCTTCCTGACTTAAAAGTTACTGTTTGATAAAGTGCAAAAACAAAAGTTGGAGGTTTAAATAAAGTATATTTTTGAACTGTGTTGTGGCAAATATCATAGTCAGACCAGATGTGTCCTGTTCAAACTCTCCCCTCTGTCTGTCTAAACCCAGCATCGGTGGTGTTCACTCTCTTCCCAGGCCCCTCCTTCCTCTTCCTCTCGTATATACGCACGCGCGCGCGCACACACACACACACACACACACACACATATGGAGAAATGTTTGATTTTACGGGAGATTGGAGATGGGTCATTTCCAGTTGATGGTGGGATGCATCTTTATTTGTAGCTAAGTGGGAAGGAGAGCACAGAGTGCTGGTTATTTTGAGGAAGTAAGCCACCTTTGGGTTTGACAAGCTGTGCAATTCTGTGAAGGATTTGTGGAGATTGCTACGGACTCTCATGGGATATTGGGTGGGGCGGGGAGTTGGCAATTACATTTCCCAACTCTGAAGCCCACATACCCCACTTCCCTAATTTAATTCAGAACAGCAAACGCTCAATCGCCATTCACTTTCAACTCCAACCAGGCCCTGAGACATCAGACTCAACACCTCCCTCCACGCGAACCTTTAGTAACCCTGGGCCTCAATTCAGCCACTTCCAACTGAACGTCTATCTCAACCCACTGCCTCCAACCCCCTCCATCCCAAACTCCCACCTGAATTCAAACATCCTCAGCCCCCACCCTTAGACTCACCCCTCCCATTTTCATATTGACCCTAGCACTTAACCTCAAATTTCCACCTCACCATTCGACCCCCTTTCCTTGTCTCCCACACACAGCCACTATGAGCCCATGTCTGACCTTTCCTGGGATTTCATTTCCCTGTGCTGTTATCACTCCTGACTCTGAATGGATCTCTGACTCACTCTGTTCAACCCCAGTAGACATAGGGTTACAATTGAAGCAGCCAGGCCTCTTCAGGACCTTCCTGCTCCCAGCATGGTTTCTCCCGGAGCATTCCCATAAGCCACAATGTTTAAATAACTGTCCCCTCGACCTACAGCCCTGCTTTTTCAAAGCCCCGAAGTCTCGTTAATACCTCCTCTTCAAGACATCCAAAGGACCCCTGGGCTGAGGTGCTGTTCCTGGACCCTTCCAGGGGGGCTGTTGATGCACTGATCTGAACTCTTCACACTGTATACGTGTTGCACCATTTCTTAATCTAGCAAAGTGATAACTGTGAAACTCCATCTGTTAATTACAGTTCTCAGATAAAACAGCCTTCTTTAAAAAGCAACTCTCCCAGCAACTAATTTTACAAACTAATTCTTAACCGGAACCTGTGGTTGTTTGGTAGCTGCAGTATTTGGCCATGTTTGAGCCCAGTTTAGTTGGTAGTTTATTTCTGACCCCCCTACCCAACCCCCAAAAAAAGTACCAAGCTGGACCTGGCACTCTCATCAGGGTATGAGCCTCTTACATTGAAAGGTGTAGGAGGCTCATACACTTTGTGTGGAGAGATGGTGTTGGCAATATAGAAAATGGGAACAGGAGTAGTCAATTCAGCCCTTTGATAACAATGCTGAGTTCCACCAACCCCTCTAGACAGGCTGGCACCCACACATGACCTCAAGTGAATGTCCACGTGTACCTACAAAGTACATTCACCGTGGTTCGTGCACTCTGTTCCCAGAAAACACGTAAGTGAAAGTCCTGCTCTAGATCCACCAGGGGAACCCATGACTCCTGCCATTGATCCACAGGGTGGAGGCTGGTTTTCACATGTCCCTCACCCCCCACTGTCACCCCACAAACACTCCTTATCTATGTGTTCCCTCTGCCGCATCATTGCCAATCTTCCAACATCACCATGGGCACTTGGACACCTGAACTGTTCTACCCACATTCAAAATCCTGTGGAGCAAAGATGTATAATTACCACCTTGTCTTTTGATAATGTAAAGAATACAAATAAAGGCAGAATACTTGAGTGACTGATTTTTCCAAACCCTTGCTGCTTTGTGAGTTAACAAACAATTCAAAATCCTGTGGGCTTTTTATTGGTAAAAACTCATTGTATTTAACTCTATAGGTTTTGTAAAATTTTGCCTTTTGTACAAGAACTATTAAATGATTAACAAATGTGAATGTTACTGATTTCTAGCAGTTTGCCACAATGACCAAACCCCTCTAACTAAAGTCAAATGCAACTTTGTTCATTCATTACCAAGAAAACGCTTTTCTTTTTTTTTGCAAAGTGTCATTATCTAGTGTGATTTTTTTTTTGTGTGATGTAATCTTGAGACAAATTATGGAATTAATAATGAAAGAAATCATAAAACCACTTGTAAGTTGTTTTTTGGAGCCAACAGTTGATGTAGAGGAATGGCAAAATGTTGCTAGTTTGAATAAAGCTGGTATTTGTTTCAGATTTTTCCTACTATTTTTGTCTTGAAAGGGTACTAAAATGTTTTAACTGCACGCATAGATTTGCAGTCATTTTGTATGGAAATGTGGTACCTTCCTTGTTTAGTATTTACGATTAAACAGTTTGAGACGATTCTGTCATCTGCCTGTTTCTTTTCAGAATGTGCTCGTGAAGTAGGTACGGTCTGGTGTCATGACTTTGACAGAAGAAGTGCACAGTGATCAAGAGCGATAAAACCCATCTCTTACTTCACAAAAACACTTTACCTGCCAGTCATTTGACTTGGACCCACAACGTCCATTAAACTGACCTTGTTTCCCAAGAAACCAGTCGCCTTCAGTCGAGAAGGTACACCTCTCAGTTCCATGTCTTCCACTTTTCTCTCAATCTAGGAATCTTACTGCTTATTCTTAATACTGGGCATTTGTTATTTGCACCAGTCTGATGTTCTCTCTCAGGATATGAATGTCACCAGCATTTGTCTGCCACAGTGGTGTTGTGAATGTGTTACTTCTTCTCCAGCTGGTGGCTGTTCTAATCTACCTAATCCTGTTAGAAGTTTATAGGTTTCTGCTCTCATTCTTCTAAAATCCAGTAAATTCAATTCAAACTGACTCGATCTCTACTCATAGTCAGTGTTGGAATCAATATGGTCAACCTTTCCTGCATCCCCTTAATGGGAACAATGTCCTTCAACGCATAAGGAAACTAAAACTGCTCACAGTGTTCCAGTCGTGGCCTTGCCAGTGCCCTGACTAATGCAGGAAGATATCCTTGTTCCTGTCCTTGAATCTTCACACTGTGAAGGCCAACATACACTTTGCCTTCTTTGCTGCCTGCTCTCCCTGCACGCTTACTTTCTGCAACTGTCCACAGGGGCACCCAGGTCTCCTTAAACATTCCCCTCAATTTACAGCCATTCAAATAATAATCTGCCTTCCTACTCTCGCTACGAAAGTGGATAACCTTACATGTGTCCGCATTATACCACATCCGGCATGTATTGGCCCACTCACTCAGCCCGGGCTCTGCAACCTCCCTGCAGTTCATCCTTCCATCCAGTTTTGTATCAAATGCAAATTTTGAGATTACATTTAGTTCCCTCATCTAAATCATTAACATATAGCTGGGGCTCTTCTGATCTCTGTGTACTTCACTGGTCACTGCCTGGCAGGCAAAAAAAAAACGTATTTGTTCCAACGCTGCTTCCTGTCTGCTAACCCAATTTTCTATCCATCTCAATATGCTGCCCCCATTCCCATGCACGAGAGTTTTACACGTCAATCTCTTAATGGGACTGTGAGGAGGTAACAGCCTGATAGTATTATTACTGGACTATTAATCCAGAGACCCAGGTAATATGCTAGAGACTCGAATTCACATCCTGCCACAGCAGATGGTGCAATTTAAATTCAATAAAAAAATTGGAATTATGAGTCTAATGATGATGACAAATCCATTGTTTGTTGGAAAAACCCATCTGGTTCACTAATTTCCTTTAGGGAAGGAAAGTTCCATCCTTACGTGGTCTAGCCTACAGCTGACTCTTAACTGCCCTCTGGGCAATTAGGGATGGGCAAAACATACTAACCTAGGCAGTGATATCCTCAGCCCTTGAATGAATAAAAAAAACTTTGAAAGTCCAAATAAATCACACCTATTGACTCCCTTTGATCAACTCTACATGTTACGTTCTTAAAAAAAAATTCAGTGGATTTGTCAAGCATTAGTTCCCTTTTGTGAATCTATGCTGAGCAATTCTACCACTGGTTTTCCAAGTGCTCTGCTGTCAAATCGTTCATAGTGGAATGGCCCACCATGGACATCAGATTCACTAGTCTGAATCAAAAGAATATTTGAAGGTGACCACCAGTGCATCAACTTTCTAGAGCCCCTTTCTTAAGTACTTTGGTTATCAGACCTTGCGGATTTATCAGCGTTCAATCCTGTCAATTTCTCCAACACGCTGGACATCGGAGTGCATCTGGGAAAATTAACAAACAGTGAAATTCACAACTAATCTTGGAGGAACTGTTGGGCGAAGTTCACAGCACAGAATCAGATAAGTTAATTGTTGTTTTAAGTCTGTCCAAGAGAAAGGCTGCAGTAGTGAGTATAGTGGATTCTTTTTTGATTATATGTTTTTGGAGAGAAGTCTCTTGATTAAACTTAAAATATAAGCCATAGCTATTAATTTAACCTGGGGCAGTGTTTGTAGAGGAATAAGATGGTGTTATTTTCTGGGTCTGTAGATTGTGAAAGAGCAAAAATGGCCTTTGCAGTGATATGTACTTCTTGTCAGATGTGGGAGTTTAAAGAGAGTTTAAGGGTTACTGCGGATTATATCTGCCATAAATGCTGTTGGATGCGAATTTTATCAGATCGAGTGGTTCGATTGGAGAGACAGATAGAAGTGATGAGGAACTTGCAACAGCAACAGTATGTGATGGATGGCAGTTATAGGAAGGGGAGAAACTCTCAGATACAGTCACATAGATGGGTTAACTCCAGGAAGGGTAAGAGAGGTAGGCAGCTAGTGCAGGAGTCTTTTGTGGATATACCCATTTCAAACAGGTATAGTGTTTTGGAAAATGTAGGGGGTGATGGATTCTCAGGGGAATGTAGCATGAACAGCCAAGTTTCTGGTATTGAGACTGGCTCTAATGCAACGAGGAGTACGTCGGCTTCCAAGAGATCAATTGTGTTAGGGGATTCTGTAGTCAGAGGTACAGACAGACATTTCTGTGGCCAGCAGAGAAAAAGCAGAATGGTGTGTTGTTTCCCTGGTGCCAGGATCAAGGATGTCTCAGCAGCTATTCTCACAGGGGAGAGGGGCCAGCAGGAGGTCATTGTCCACATTGGAACTAACGATATAAGAACGGAAAAGGTTGAGATTCTGAAGGGAGATTACAGAGAGTTACACAGAAATTTAAAAAGGAGATCCTCAAGGGTAATAATATCTGGATTACTCCCAGTGCTACGAGCTAGTGAGGGCAGGAATAGGAATATAGAGCAGATGAATGCATGGCTGAGGAGCTGGTGGTTGGGAGAAGGATTCACATTTTTGCATCATTGTAATCTCTTTTGGGGTAGAAGTGACCTGTACAAGAAGGATGGATTGCACATAAATTGGAAGGGGACTAATATACTGACAGGGAAATTTGCTAGAACTGCTTGGGAGGATTTAAACTAGTAAGGTGGGGGGGTGGGACCCAGGGAGATAGTGAGGAAAGAGATCGATCTGAGATGGGTACAGCTGAGAACAGAAGTGATTCAAACAGTCAGGGTAGGCAGGACTAATTAATTAAACTGCATTTTTTTTCAATGCAAGGGGCCTAACAGGGAAGGCAGATGAACTCAGGGCATGGTTAGGAACATGGGACTGGGATATCATAGCAATTACGGAAACATGGCTCAGGGAGGGGCAGGACCGGCAGCTTAATGTTCCGGGATACAAATGCAACAGGAAGGATAGAAAGGGAGGCAAGAGAGGAGGGGGAGTGGTATTTTTGATAAGGGAGAGCATTACAGCTGTGCTGAAATACATCCAGGGAAGTTACTTGAGTGGAACTGAGAAATAAGAAAGGGATAATCACCTTATTGGGGTTGTATTATAGACCCCCTAACAGTCAGAGGGAAATTGAGAAACAAACTTGTAAGGAGATCTCAGCTATCTGTAAGAATAATAGGGTAGTTATGGTAGGGGATTTTAACTTTCCAGACATCGACTGGGACTGCCATAGTGTTAAAGGTTTAGATAGAGAGGAATTTCTTAAGTGTGTACAAGACAATTTTCTGATTCAATATGTGAATGTACCTACTACAGAAGGTGCGAAACCTGACCTACTCTTGGGAAATAAGGCAGGGCAGGTGACTGAGGTGTTAGTGGGGGAGCACTTTGGGGCCAGCAACCATAATTGTATTCGTTTTAAAATAGTGATGGAAAAGGATAGACCAGATCTAAAAGTTGAAGTTCGAAATTGAAGAACGGGCAATTTTGACGGTATTAGGCAAGAATTTTCGAAAGCTGATTGGGGGCAGATGTTCGCAGGTAAAGGGACGGCTGGAAAATGGGAAGCCTTCAGAAATGAGATAACAAGAATCCAGAGAAAGTATATTCCTGTCAGGATGAAAGGGAAGGCTGGTAGGTATAGGGAATGCTGGATGACGAAATAAATTGAGGGTTTGGTTAAGAAAAAGAAGGAAGCATATGTCAGGTATAGACAGGATAGATCGAGTGAATCCTTAGAAGAGTATAAAGAAAGTAGGAGTATCCTTAAGAAGGAAATCAGGGGGACAAAAAGGGGACATGAGATAGCTTTGGCAAATAGAATTAAGGAAAATCCAAAGGGTTTTTACAAATACATTAAGGATAAAAGGGTAACTAGGGAGAGAATAGGGCACCTCAAAGATCAGCAAGGCGGCCTTTGTGTGGAGCCACAGAAAATGGGGCAGATACTAAATGAATATTTTGCATCAGTATTTACTGTGGATAATGATATGGAAGATATAGACTGTCGGGAAATAGATGGTGACATCTTGCAAAATGTCCAGGTTACAGAGGAGGAAGTGTTGGATGTCTGGGGATGTAAAGGTGGATACATCCCCAGGACCTGATCAGGTGTACCCGAGAACTCTGTGGGAAGCTAGATAAGTGATTGCTGGGCCTCTTGCTGAGATATTTGTATCATCGATAGTCACAGGTGAGGTGCAGGAAGACTGGAGGTTGGCAAACGTACCACTGTTTAAGAAGGGCAGTAAAGACAAGGCAGGGAACTATAGACCAGTGAGCCTGACCTCGGTGGTGGGCAAGTTGTTGGAGGGAATCCTGAGGGACAGGATGTACATGTATTTGGAAAGATACATGATTAGGGATAGTTAACATGGCTTTGTGCGTGGGAAATCATGTCTCACAAACTTGATTGGGTTTTTTGAAGAAGTAACAAAGAAGATTGATGAGGGCAGAGCAGTAGATGTGATCTATATGGACTTCAGTAAGGCGTTCGACAAGATTCCCCATGGGAGACTGATTAGCAACGTTAGATCTCACGGAATACAGGGAGAACTAGCCATTTGGATACAGAACTGGCTCAAAGGTAGAAGACAGAGGGTGATGGTGGAGGGTTGTTTTTCAGACTGGAGGCCTGTGACCAGTGGAGTTCCACAAGGATCGGTGTTGGGCCCTCTACTTTTTGTAATTTACATAAATGATTTAGATGCGAGCATAAGAGGTATAGTTAGTAAGTTTGCAGATGACACCAAAATTGGAGGTGTAGTGGACAGCAAAGAGGGTTACGTCAGATTACAACAGGATCTGGACCAGATGGGCCAATGGGCTGAGAAGTGGCAGATGGAGTTTAATTCAGATAAATGCGAGGTGCTGCATTTTGGGAAAGCAAATCTTAGCAGGACTTACACACTTAATGGTAAGGTCCTATGGAGTGTTGCTGAACAAAGAGACCTTGGAGTGCAGGTTCATAGTTCCTTAAAGTGGAGTCGCAGGTAGATAGTGAAGGCAGCGTTTGGCATGCTTTCCTTTATTGGTCAGAGTATTGAGTACAGGAGTTGGGACGTCATGTTGTGACTATACAGGACATTGGTCAGGCCATTGTTGGAATATTGCGTGCAATTCTGGTCTTCCTATCGGAAAGATGTTGTGAAACTTGAAAGGGTTCAGAAAAGATTCACAAGGATGTTGCCAGGGTTGGAGGGTCTGAGCTACAGGGAGAGGCTGAACAGGCTGGGGCTGTTTTCCCTGGAGCATTAGAGGCTGAGGGGTAACCTTAGAGAGGTTCAGAAATTTTGAGGGGCATGAATAGGATAAATAGACAAAGTCTTTTCCCTGGGGTCAGGGAGTCCAGAACTAGAGGGCATAGGTTTAGGGTGAGAGGGGCAAGATATAAAAGAAACCTAAGAGGCAACTTTTTCACGCAGAGGGTGGTACGTGTATGGAATGAACTGCCAGAGGATGTGGTGGAGGCTGGTACCATTGCAACATTTAAAAGGCATTTGGATGGGTGTATGAATAGGAAGGGTTTGGAGGGATATGGGCCAAGTGCTGGCAGGTGGGACTAGATTGGGTTAGGATATCTGGTCGGCATGGACGGGTCAGACTGAAGGGTCTGTTTCCATGCTGTACATGTCTATGACCGTTTCTCGTACAGATTTGCTTCAGTTCCTTCCTCTCACTGAACCCTGTGTTCCTGTCGTTTCTAGTATTTATGTCCGCCTTTATGAAGATGAAATAAAGTAAGCATTTAGTTTGGCAGCCATTTTTGTGTTCCCCATTGTATATTCCCCCATTTCTTATTTTGAGGGACCTACGCTAGTTTTCAGCAATTTTTTTCTCTTCCCATGCTTACATAAATGTTTGCAGTCAGTTCTTATGTTCCCTGCAAGCTTACTTCTCCCCTTTTCAGAATCATACAGCACGGGAACCGACACTTAATTCCAACACATTCATATCTACCAAGTTTCCCAAACTAAACTAGTCCCATTTACCTGCCTTTGACCCATATCTCTCTAAACATTTCCTTCATTCAAGGTTTTTGTAAAGATTTGTAGCTCAGGTGCCGTTTGCTATAGTACTTAGAATGTACGTACCTACAACTACAGCTTTCCTGTTTGTGTACCTGTCAAAATGTCTTTTAAATATTGGAACTATACCTGTATCTACCAATTCATCTGGCAATTCATTCTAGGTATCATCTCTCCTTTGTGTGAAGAGTTGTCACAGTGGGTGACTTTAACGTCCCCAGTATTGACTGGGACTCCCTTAGAGCAAGGGGCTCAGATGGAGCAGAGTTTAAGTGCATCCAAGAAGGTTTCTTATACAGTATGTGGTTAGTCCAACTAGGGGAGGGGCTATACAGGACCTTATATTGGTTAATGAGCCTGGCCAGGTAACTGATCTTTCAGTGGGAGAGCATGATGGTAACAGTTGCCACAACTCCTTAAGTTTTAAGTTAGCTATGACCTTGTTGGAAAGTGCTAAACTGGGGAAGGGCATATTACGTCGTTATTAGGCTGGAGCTAAGGAGTGTTAATTGGGAGGAGCTGTTATCAACCAAATCCACATTTGACATGGAGGTTTCTTTAAAGACCACTGATCAGAGTTCATACAACAATACAGTATAGTACAGGCCATTTGGCCCACACTGTTATGCTGAGCATTTATCTTAATCTAAGATCGACCTAACCTAGACACTCCTTAATTTACTGCCATCCATGTGCTTGTCCAGCAGTCGCTTAAATGTCCCTAATGTCTCTGACTCTACTACCACTGCTGGCAGTGCATTCCACGCACCCACCACTCTCTCTGTAAAGAACCTACTTCTGACATCTCCCCAAAACCTTCCTTCAATCACCTTAAAATTCTGACCCCTCGACAGCCACTTCCACCTTGGGAAAAAGTCTCTGGCTAACTACTCTGTCTTTGCCTCTCGTTACCTTATCAAGTCACCTCTCATCCTTCTTCTCTCCAGTGTGAAAAGCGCTAGCTCACTCAACCTCTTTTCATAAGACATGCCTTCCAATCTAGGCAGCATCCTGGTAAACGTCTTCTGCAACCTCTATAAAGCATCTACATCGTTCAGGACAGTCAGGTTCCAGTAAGAAGGAAGGACAAAGGTTATCTCAGATTACAACAGGATCTAGACGAGATGGGCCAATGGGCTGAGAAGTGGCAGATGGAGTTTGATTTAGATAAATGTGAGTTGCTGCATTTTGGGAAAGCAAATCTTAGCAGACTTATACACTTAATGGTAAAGTCCTCGGGAGTGTTGCTGAACAAAGAGACCTTGGAGTGCAGGTTCATAGCTCCTTGAAAGTGGAGTTGCAGGTAGATAGGATAGTGAAGAAGGCGTTTGGTATGCTTTCCTTTATTGGTCAGAGTATTGAGTACAGGAGTTGGGAGGTCATGTTGCGGCTGTACAGGACATTGGTTGGGCCACTGTTGGAATATTGCATGCACTTCTGGTCTCCTTCCTACTGGAAAGATGTTGTGAAACTTGAAAGTGTTCAGAAAAGATTTACAAGGATGTTGCCAGGGTTGGAGGATTTGAGCTATAGGGAGAGGCTGGATAGGCTGGGGATGTTTTCCCTGGAGCGTTGGAGGCTGAGGGGTGACCTTATAGAGGTTTACAAAATTATGAGGTGCATGGATAGGATAAATAGACAAAGTCTTTTCCCTGGGGTCGGGGAGTCCAGAACTAGAGGGCATAGGTTTAGGGTGAGAGGGGAAAGATATAAAAGAGACCTAAGGGGCAACTTCTTCATGCTGAGGGTGGTGCATGTATGGAATGAGCTGCCAGAGGAAGTGGTGGAGGCTGGTACAATTGCAACATTTAAGAGGCATCTGGATGGGTATATGAATAGGAAGGATTTGGAGGGATATGGGCCAAGTGCTGGCAAATGGGAGTAGATTAGGTTGGGATATCTGGTTGGTATGGACGTGTTGGATTGAAGGGTCTGTTTCCGTACTGTACGTGTCTATGATAAGGATGGCAAGGTAAGGGACTCTTGGATAACAGGGAAGGTTTTGAATTTAGTCAAAATGACAAAAGCATATGTAAGGTTTAGGAAGCTAAAACTGGACAGGACCCATGAGGAATATAAAAAAAGCATGAAAGAACTCAAGCAGTCAACTAGGATAGAAAGGGACCATGAAATGATGTTGTTAAGTCGAGTTAAATGGGATGTCTTGGGATTCTTTACATGCCTTCAGAGGATAACTGGGGTGAAGGTCAGACACTTGAGGATAAAGGAGGGAACATGTGCTTGGAGACAGAGGCTATGGGTGAGATCCTAAATGATCACTTTGCATCGGTATACTCCCAGGAGAAGGATATGGAGGATTGTGAGATTTGTGTCGAACAGGCTGTTACAGACCAGGCTGAACCCCCTCAAAATATTTTAAGAAGGTAGCCCAGACCCTAAACTTGCTCGTTGTTTTAAGCAGGCGTAATGTGGATAGTCCAGGAGGGATGCAGTTGGTCAAACCACGTGGTTTTAAACAAAACAATTTATTTACAAGAGTACTGAATGAAACAGAAACAAAAGAGAACAGAACCGATGCTGTTCCCAGTACCTGCAACAATCCCTATAAACATCCCCTGGCACAAAAGGTAAAATCAAACCCAAGTTCTCACAGGAGAGAAGTCAGAGAGAGATCAGTATACACCAACTTCTTAGGGTCCAGCAGCTTTTACAACATTACTGTGCTCAAACCAAACCAAACCAGAGAAAAGCTGAGCTGGGAGAACTGGCCACTCCCCTTCATTGTACAAGTGTTTTTTTTAAACTTAAAAGCCTTTTGCTAAAGGCAGTATTTGTTAGTGAAAATCAAATTGGCCCTAAAACCCTTCAACTTAGACTTTTTAGAGTCTGTGTATTTTATGACTCTCTGGAAAAAAGCCAACGACAATGTAGCCTTAGTAAAGGAGCAGCATCGTCACAGTGCTAATATCCGAGGGCATTTTGAGATCAAGAAAACAGTGATGCTGGATCTCTTAAAGGGCTTTAAGGTAGGGAAGTCCTCAAGGCCCTAAGGTATCTATCTCAGAGTATTGAGAAGAGCATGAGAGGAAATTGCTTGGGCCTCACTAGCCACTGGAGAAGTCCTGGAGGGCTGGTGAGCAGCTACTGTTATTCCTCCATTCAAGAAGGGGATATAGAACTAATCCAGGAAACTATAGACCAGTGAGACTAAGATTGGTGGTTGGGAAGCTGTTGGAGAGAATTCTTAAGGATAGGATTTACACGCATTTGGAAAAGCATGGCCTAATTAGGGACAGTACGGCTCTGTGCAGGAAGGTCGTGTTTTACTAACTTGATTGAATTTTGAGGAGTTGACAAAGATGATTGATGAGGGTAGAGCAGTGGATGTTCTCTACGTGGATTTTAGTAAAGCTTTCAACAAGGTCCCTCATTGTAGGCTCGTCCAGAAAATTAAGATATATGTAAACCATGGTGGCCTGGCCCCATGGATTCAGAATTAGCTTGCCCATAGAAGGCAGAAGGTAGTGGTGGAAGGCTGTTTTTCAGACTGGAGATCTGTGACTAGTGGTGTTCTGCAGGGATCCATACTGAGACCTCTGCTGTTTGTGATATATGCAAATGAGTTCGATGAAGATGTAGATGGGTGGGTTAGTAAGTTTGCAGACAATATAAAGATTGGTGGAATAGTGGATAGCAATGGAAGGTTATCAAATGATACAATGGGAGATAGTTCAGATATGGGTGGAGAAATGGCGGATGGAGTTTAATCTGGATAAGTGTGAGGTGCACTGTTTGGGAGGTCAAATGTTAAGGAAGCAGAAATGTTAATGGCAGAACCCAGAATGCAGAAGGAAGTACAGAGGGGTTTTGAGGTTCAAGTTCATAGCTCCCTGAAATTGGCCTTAGAAGTAGACATGGTGGGAAAGAAGACATATGACATACTTGCCTTTATTGGTCAGAGAATTGAGTACAAGAGTCAGGATCTCATGTTGCAGCTTTCTAAGAGTTTGGTTCGGCCAATCTTAGAATATTGCATTCAGGTCTGGTCACAACATTACAGGAAGGATGTGGAAGGGTTGGAGAGGGTACAAAAGAGATTTGCCAGGATACTTCCTGGATGAAAGAGTATACGCTAGAAGGAGAGACCAGAAAAACTTGGGCTGCTTTCACTGGAGTGGTGGATACTGAGGGGAGACTTGAAAGTAGTCTTTTTTCTCAGTGTTGAAATGTCTAATCTCAGGGGGTATGCATTTCAAGAGAACTTTCAAAGTAAATGTGAGGGGCCAGTATTTTACACAGAGTGGTAGAAATCTGGAATGTGCTGCCAGGCGTGGTGATGGAGACAGATAATAGGGGCACTTAACCAACTTTTAGATCAGCACATGCATATACAAAGAGTGCAGGGATATGGACCTAGGGCAGACAGAAGAGATTAGTTTAATTTGGTGTCGTGTTCAGCACAACATCATGGGGTGGAGGGCCTGTTCCTGTGCTGTACTTTCAGTGTTCTAAGTTGCCCCTCAGGTCCCTTTTCAATCTTTCACCTGTCACCTTAAACTTATGCCCCCTACGTTTGAACTCCCCAATCCTTATCTATGCCCTTCATGAGTTTATAAACCTGTGTATGGTCACCCACTAACCTCCTGCACTCCTGTGAAACAAGTCCGGGTTTATCCAACCTCTCCTTTGAACTTAAACCCTCCAGTCCCAGCAGCATCCTTGTAAATTTTTCCTGACCTTCTCCAATTTAGTAATATCCTTCTTATAGCAGGGTAAGCAGAATGGTACACAGTACTCCAAAAGTGGCCTCACCAATGTCTCATGCAATGTGACGTTCCAACTCCTATACTCAAGGGACTGAGCAATGAAGGCCAGTGTGCCAAATGCATCCTTTACCTGTGATGTAACTTTCAACGAATCCCAAGGTGTCTCTGTTCTATAACACTTCCCAGGGCCCTACCATTAACCGTGCGAGTCCTGCCCTTGTTCATCTTCGCAAAATGCAACATCTCGCAATCATCTAAATTAAACTCCATCTGCCACACCTCGGCCTATTGGCCCAATTGATCAAGATCCCTCACTGTCTACTGTACCACCAAAGCTGCTGTCATCCACAAACAGACTAACCATACTTCCTGTATTTTCATCCAAATTGTTTATGTAAATGACTAACAACAGTGTACCGAGCATCGATCCCCATGGAATACTGCTAGTCACACTCCTGCAATCCAATAAACAACCTTCCTCCACTACCCTCTGTCTCCTTTTGTATTCAGTTGGGAAGTTGCAAGCTCCTCTTGCAGGATGTGGGAGGTAAGGGTCATCACTGATGTCCCTGCTGACTTCACCTGCAGATGGTGTTAGGGAACTGGAGCTGGATGAACTTTGGATCATTTGAGAGGTGGAGGGGGTGATAGAGAGGAGTAATAAGGAGGTAGTCCCACCTAAGTTACAGGATAAAGGCAGCTGGGTGGCCATCAGGAGAGGGAAAGGGAATAGGCAGACAGTGCAGGGATCCCTGTGGCCTTTCCCCTCAATAATAAGTACACCGTTTTGGATACTGTTGGGGGGAACGACCTACCGGGGGAAAGCCACAGCGACCAGGTTTCTGGCACTGAGCCTGGCTCTATGATACAGAAGGGAATGGGGGGAGAATAGGAGAGCGATAGTGGTTGGAGATTCAGTGGTGAGAGGAACAGACTGGAGATTCTGTGGCCACGAGCGAGACTCCTGAATGGTGTGTTGCCTCCCGGGTGCCAGGGTCAGAGATGTCTCGGATCAAATCTACAGGGGAGGGAGAGCAGCCAGAGGCCGTGGGACACATCAGTACCAATGACAGAGGGTGGGAAAGGGAGGAGGACCTGAAAAGAGAATATTGGGAGTAAGGTTAGAAGCTAGAAGGCAGGATGAGCAGAGTAATAATCTCAGGATTGCTACAGGTGTCATGTGCTAGTGAGGCTCGGAATAGAGAGTGAGTGCAGATAAACATGTAGCTGCTGGGCCGACTTAGAAGGGAGGGCTTCAGATATGTGGATCATTGGGATACCTTCTGGGGAAGGTGGGACCTGTACAAGAAGGATGGGTTGCACCTGAACTGCATGGCTATCAATATCCTGGGCGGGAGGTTTGCTAGAGCTCTTCAGGAGAGTTTAAACTAGATTGACAGGGGAGATGATGGAGTAGGTAGTGAACAGGCAGATACAGTATGCAGAGAGTCTGTGAAGAGAGATAGGAACTTGATATGGCAAAGGTGCAGTCAGTGTGATGGGTTGAAATGTGTCTATTTTAATGCAAGAAGTATCAGGAATAAGGATGATTGGCTCAGATGGATCAGCACTTGGAATTATGATGTTGTGGCCATTATGGAGACTTGGATATCACAGGGACAGGAATGGTTGTTGGATGTTCCAGGGTTTAGATGTTTCAGAAGGAATAGTGAGGGAGGTAAAAGAGGTGGGGGAGAGGCATTGCTAATCAGGGATAGTACCACAGCTGCAGAAAGGGAGGTCATCGAGGAGGGTTTGCCTACAGAGTCAGTCTGGGTGGAAGTCAGAAACAGGAAAGGAGCAGTCACTTTATTGGGAGTTTTCCACAGAGGGCCCCAATAGCAACAGAGATACAGAGGAGCAGATTGGGGGGCAGATTTTGGAAAGTTGCAGAAATAACAGGGTTGTTGTCACGGGTAACTTTAACTTCTCTAATGTTGATTGGAACCTCCTTAGTTCAAATAGTGTGAATGGAGCAGTTTTTGTGAGGGTTCCTGATGCACTATGTAGAGGGGCTGATTAGAGGGGAGGTCATACTGGAATTGGTGCTCGGCAATGAACCAGGGCAGGTGTCAGATCTCTCAGTGATAGTGATCACAACTCCCTGATCATTACTATAGTCATGGAGAGGGATAGGAGCAGACGGTATGGGAAAGTATTTAATTGGTGGAGGAGGGATTACAATGTTATAAGGCAGGAACAGGCATGCCTAAATTGGGAACAGATGTTCTCGGGGAAATGCATGACAGAAATGTGGAGGTTGTTTAGGGAGCACTTGCTGATAATGCTGGATAGGTTTGTCCCACTGAGGCAAGGAAGGGATGGTAGGTTGAAAGATCCTTGGGTGACAAGGGATGTGGAACATCTAGTCAAGGGGAAGAAGGAAGCTTAAGGTTGAGGAGGCAAGGATCAGACAGGGCTCTAGAGGGTTACAAGATAGCCAGGAAGGAACTGAAGAATGGACTTAGGAGAGCTGGAAAAAGCTTTAGTGGGTAGGATTAAGGAAAACTCGAAGGTATTCTACACTTATGTGAGGTACAAGAGGATGGCCAGAGTGAGGATAGGGCCAATCAGGGATAGTGGCGGGAACTTGCGCCGGTAGTCAGGGGAGGTTCTTAATTAATACTTTGCTTTAGTATTCACTACTGGGAGAGACCTTGACATTTCTGAGGACGGCGTGAAACAGACTGATATTCTAGAACAGGTTGATGTTAGGAAGGAGGATGTGCTGAGAATTTTTAAAATCGTAAGGAAAGATCAGTCCCCTGGGCCAGACAGGATATACCCAAGGTTTCTATGGAAAGTGAGGGAAGAGATTGCTGAGCCTTTGCAATGATCTTTGCATCCTCACTGTCCACTGGTGTAGTGCCAGATGGTTGGAGGTTGGCAAATGCTATTTCCTTGTTCAAGAACCAGAACAGGTATAACTCTGGAACTTACAGACCAGTCAGCCGTACGTCAGTGGTGGGCAAATTATTGGAGAGGATTCTGAGAGACAAGATTTATCATTACTTGGAAAACCAGAGTTTGATTAGACATCGTCAGCATGGCTTTGTGAGGGACAGGTCATGCCTCACAAACCTTACTGAATTCTTTGAGGATGTGACAAAACACATTGATGAAGGTAGAGCAGTGGATGTGGTGTTTCTGGATTTTAGCAAGGTGTTTGATCTGGTTCCCCATGGTAGGCTCATTCAGAAAGTAAGAAAAATCTAGCTGTCTGGATACAGGATTGGCTGGCCCACAGCAGACAGGGAGTGGTGGTAGATGGAAAGTATTCAGCCTGGAGCTCGGTGACCAGTGGTGTTCAGCAGGGTTCGGTTCTGGGACCTCTGCTCTTTGTGATTTTTATAAATGACTTGGATGAGGAAATGGAAGGGTGGGTTCATAGGTTTGCCAATGACAGGAAGTTGGTGGAGTTGTGGATAGTGTCAAGGGCTGTTTGGCCAGGCAGATGGAGTGGTCAGAAAACTTGTGGGTAATGCTAGTTCAGACGAAGCTGGTAGGCAGAGCCAGTGAGGTATTTGCAGCGTTGTGAAATGAGGGATCAAGAGATTATGCAGATGTCAAACAGGCTATTTTGAGTGTTTATGAATTGATACCCAAACATATAGACAGTGGTTCAGAAACAGAAAGAAGGAACCAGGTCAGACTTATGTTGAGTTTGAAAGAATTAAACATAGTAATATTGACAGGTGGGCGCATACCTTAAAAATAGATAAGACCTATGAGGCTCTAAGAGAGGCTATTCTGCTGGAGAAGTTTAACACCTCACTTCCAGAGATGATAAGAATTCATGCGGATGAACAGAACGTTTAAGAAATGAGAAGAGCAGCAGAGATGGCAGATGATTATACATTGATGCATCAGGCAAAGTTTAGCTTCCGGCAAGGCTTTCATCCTGTGAGGGCCAGGAATTGGGAGAAGGGGAGATCCTACCCTACAAAACAAAGAGTACAGCACACTGGTAATTGTTTACCACAGGTGAGAAAAGGAGCCCAAGAGGGTGATAAGGAGGTGAAAGGCCTCAGGTGTTCCCACGGTGATAAAGTGGGTCACGTAAAGTCACAGTGCTGGTCATTAAAGAAAGGCATTGTGGGAAAAGATGTGGTAAAAGAGGCCAAGCCAGTGGCATTAGTGCAAGTAGTAAAGGAAACCCCCAAGAAAAGTCAAGGAGCTGCAGGAGAGTGCACAGCCCAGGCAGGGGCTGGGTGTGGAGTTAGTCCCTGATCTTTAGAAAGACGTTGTCTCTGTGAGTAAAGTTTACTCAGAAAGAACAGGAGGAGAAGGGAAAGAAGTTAGAATTTTGAGAGATCGAATTAGTCTCTCACAGTAAGAGATGAACATCTTTGCACTCTTTCTGACCTGTTACCCGACAGAGTGGTAATTTGTGGGATAGATGGACGAAATTTAGTGTTATGTTAAATCAGATTGGAGAGCCAAATAGCATAGCTGTTGCTGATAGCATACAGACAGGAAATATTACGGGTAGCACACGAACTACCGATAGGAGGTCACCGAGGTGTAGGGAAGACTCAAGCTAAGGTCCACAAGCATTTCTATTGGCCTGGACTGCCCCAGGATGTGTTTAATTTTTGCCATACATATATGTGCCAAATGGTAGGTAAGCCACAGTCAGTAATAAAACCAGCACTGTTGTTGCCAGTTCTCACATTTGAAGAACCTTTCACGCGGGTTATGATTAATTGTGTAGGTCCCCTCCTGAAAACTAGAAGTGGGAACCAGTACATACTAAACATATGAATGTGTCTACCAGATTTCCGGACACAGTTCCATTATGGAGCATTAAGGCACAAACAGTGGTGGAGGGGTTAGTAGCTTTTTTCATCGGTATGAGCTACCCAGAGAGATTCAGTCAGACCAAGGGTCTAACTTTATTGCTCGACTGTTTAAGGAAGTCATGGATAGCTTAGGCATACAGCAGTTTAAAACAATCATCGTGAATTCCAGGGAGCTCCAGAAAGGTCAGCATCAGACCCTGAAGACCATGTTATGAGCGTACTGTCAGGATTACCCAAATGATTGGCATAAAGATATCCCATTCGTATTGTTTTTTTTTCATTAGAGATGCCCCAAATGAATCTACTCAGTTTACTCCTTTAATATTCTGACATAAAGCGAGAGGCCCTTTGACATTAATTACAGAGAAATTGACAGGACAGAAGTTGGAGGTCTCACACTTGGATTATGTATCTGTGGTGAGGGAGAGATTAAACTGGGTAGGTGAGTTAGCTAAACAGCACCTGAAGAGGGCACAGCATAGAATGAATAAAAACTCTAAAATTTGGACATTTTCCCATGGGGATGATGTATTAATATTGTTACCAGTGGTAGGAGATCCCTTCAAAGCGAGGTTTAGTGGTCACTATCAAATTGAGAAAAAGTTGAGTTAGATAAACTATCTGGATAGAAAAAAACTGAATTGGGTAGGTCATGTGAATATGTTGAAATCTTATTATAATAGAGAGAAGGACCTGGAGAAACAAGTGTTAGTTACTGCCCCACAGAGTCATAGCGTCATAGAGATGTACAGCATGGAAACAGACCCTTTGGTTCAACCCATGAGGAATCAAATCCAGATGTTGTGAAGTTTGTGCCTCAAAATATGTTCAATAATGAGGAGGTTCTTGAGGAATGGGATGGGTTAGTGAACCATCTGTCTCAGGAGCAATGAACTCAGTTGAAAGGTTTGTAGCACCAGTATGAGGACATACTCAGGAATAAAGTGGGGAGGACTAATGCTACTGTGCATGAGGTGGAAGTAGGGAATGCTGTACCAATAAAACAACACCCCTACAGATTTAATCCTCTCAAACCCACACGGGTCCAGAAGGAAGTGGATTCAATGTTCAACGAAGATATCATCAAACCGAGTCAGAATGAGTGGAGTTTGCCAATCGTGTTAGTTCCCAAACTTGACGGGACTCAATGATTCTTTGTGGACTATCGGAAGGTCAATGCTGTTACTCAGACTCATACCGAATACCAAGACTGGAGGACTATAGAGAAAAGTTGGACAAGCCAGTTATGTCACAAAGGTGGACTTACTGCGTGGTTATTGGCAGAGAATATCAGAGAAAGGGAAAGAAATCTCTGCGTTTATAACCCCAAATGGGATATATCAATTCAAAGTGATGCCCTTTGGAATGAAGAACGCATATTCCAAAGCCTCATGAACAGAGTTGTGGGGGTGGATTAACAAATTGTGCAGTTTATTTGGATGATGTAGTGATCTTTAGCGAGTCATAGAAAGATCACATGGTACAGTTGGCAGAGCTCTTTGATTACGAGAAGCAAAACCTCTAATGGAAGTTTGCTACAAACTTCAAAGTTAAAAATCACACAACCCCAGGTTATAGTCCAACAGGTTTAATTGGAAGCACTAGCTTTCGGAGTGATAGTGGAGGACTCAATCCTAACACACAGAATTTATAGCAAAATTGTCTGTGTGCGCGTCTGTGTGTACGTGTGTCTGTGTGTATGTGTGTATGGGTGTGCCTGTGTGTGTGTGTGAGAGTGTGTGTGTGTGTGTGTGTGTGTGTGTGTGTGTAGGAGTGTCTGTGTGTGTGTATAGTGCAATGGTGGTCACCTGTAGTGTGACATGAACCCAAGGTCACTGAACTTAGCTATCAGCCTCTGCTCGGCCACTTTTCGCTGCTGCCTGTCCCGAAGTCCGCCTTGGAGGATGGTCACCTGAAGGTCCGAGGTCGAATGTCCTGGACCACTGAAGTATTCCCCAACTGGGGAAGTCGGAGAACTGCATGAATTCATGTAAAACTCCGTTATCTCACTTTTTAGATTAGAATCCACGCAGACATCATGGTATAGACAGAGAACACAGGGGGCCAACACCTTCAACATATTGTCTAGCTATCACCATTGTTAACAGCTAACCTGAGAATGCAACTTTTAAAAAAAAGGTTTTGTGATTTACACATGAAAGAAGTGAAACTATCACGGTATTCAAGCAGACAATCAATTTTTCAATGTATAATTTCAGTTACAGCACACTGTAAATTTTTGCTATAAATTCTGTGTGTTAGGATTGAGTCCTCCACAACCACCTCCACAACACCCCAGTCCAACACCGACATCTCCAAATCATGGCTCCAAACTTCAGCAATGTAGTGGCACCGCTAACAGATTTACTGAAGAAGAACACAGAGTTTCGGTGGACAGAACAATGCCAGGAGGCATATGAGAATTTGAAAGCAGTATTAACCACCACACCAGTTTTAAATACGCTCATTGTTTTGAAATCCTTCCAAGCTGCAATTGACGCTGGCGATATAGGAGTTGGAGCTTAACTGCTACAGGAAGATGATGATGGAATTGAATGGCCAATTGGTTACTCTTCAAAGAAGCTCAACACCCACTAGAGAAAATTCTCTACCATTGAAAAAGAATTCTTGAGTTTGGTACTGGCGTCATATCATTTTAATATTTATGTGATGAACAATGTATCAGAGACAGTTGTGCACACGGACCACAACCCTCTTATATTCTTGGAATGATTTAAGGACAAGAATATAAGACTATTTAGTTGGAGTCTTATGTTTAATTTACAAATTGTTCATGCTGTGGGTCGTAAAATCATGTGGTAGCAGATGCGTTATCTCAAATTTAAAAGAAAAAGTACAGATAAGATTGGACAATGTTATAAAAATGTGTGCAGAAATAAATATGAGAGTATAACTTGGATTAATCACTTTCATATTTCATTGTAATGGGATTAAGGATTAGATAAAAAAATGAAGCCATCTTTTCATTCTGATGGTACTTTTTGTCTTAAAGGGGGGAGGTGTCATTAAGTTGAAGGTGTGTACTGTACCTTTAAGAGAGAGTGAATGCTGTTCTGAACTGAGACCTTACAAGCACCTGTGTATATGACTAGATGGCAGTCCCAGACTGTATGGGAAAATTGAAAATATGTAACATTTGGCTGTGAAATAGATACCTGAGTTTGATTAGATTCCGTACATGTGGAAACCGGCCCTTTGTCCCAACAAGTCCACACCGACCCTCCGAAGAGTAACCCACACAGACCCATTTCCCTCTGACTAATGCACCTAACACTACGGGCAACTTAGCATCGCCAATTCACCTAACCTGCACATCTTTTGGATTGTGGGAGGAAACTGGAGGAAACCCACGCAGACACAGGGAGAATGTGCAAACTTCACACAGACAGTCACCCGAGGCTGGAATCGAACCCAAGGTCCCTGGCGCTGTGAGGCAGCAGTGCTAACCACTGAGCCACTGTGCCGTCTCCATGGTTGCTGTTTTGACAACAGTTCAAATTTAACCAAGTTAAAAATCACATGACATCAGGTGACATCAGGTCCAACAGGTTTACTTGGAAGCCTAGATTTTGGAGCACTGCTCCTTCCTCAGGTGGTTGTGGAGTATAAGATCATAAGACACAGAATTATAGCAAAAGCGTTACAGTGTCAAGGAAATGTAATGATATATTAAACAAATTTGGATTAAGTCTTTCATCTTTTAGAATGGGATATGCTAGTTTTGGTTCTTTAATATGTAAATCCCAGAACGCCTCTGAAGTTATATTCTCAAGACACCTTGAGCTTTTCTCAGCTCAGCTCAGACAATGCATTAAAGGTGTGAGGGTAAAGTCTATCTGTGTCCCAATGTTGAATCAGACTGGTTCTATTTCTAAAGTAGGTCTTACAGAATCTTACATGAGTTTTTGAGCAAAATAAAATATAATTCTGCAAATACAAATTCACCTCATAAACTTATACGTGTGTGCATGCAAGGAGACAGAGTGTGCAAGTGGGTGTGAGTGCATGTGAAAGAGTGTGTGTGTGTAAGCTTAGTAAAGTGTGTGTGTGAGTGTGATGGGGTATAAGCCTGTGAGAGGGTGCGTGCATGTGACTGCGGAGTGCATGTGTGAGAGAGTCTGTGTGCGTATGTAGGAGTTTGTGTGTGTGTGTGTGAGAGAGTATACTGCAGTGGGGTCGCCTGTAGTGTGAAATGAACCCAAGGTCCCGGATGAAGCCATCCTCATGGGTACCGAACTTGGCTATCAGCCTCTGCTCGGCCACTTTAGAAAAGCTCAAGCTGTCTAGAGAATGTAACTCCAGAGGAGTTCTGGGATTTACATATTAAAGAACCGAAATTAGCATACCCCATTCTAAAAGATGAAAGACTTAATCTAAATTTGTTTAATATATCATTACAGCTCCATGACACTGTAACCCTTTTGCTATAATTCTGTGTCTTATGATCTTATACTCCACAACCACCTGATGCAGCACTTTGGAAGCTAGTGCTTCCCAATAAACCTGTTGGACTATGACCTGGTGTTGTGTGATTTTAAACTTTGTCCACCCCAGTCCAACAGCAGCATCTCCAAATTTAACCTATCGGTTTAAATTACGCCCCAGGATTCTACAACCTAATCGAGTTTGAATTTATTGTTTTGCCAACATCGAACCAATGAGACAATCTGATATTGAGGTGAGAAGAATGTGGATATTTTGAAAATTGCAGAGAGAGCAACTGCCATCAAGAAAGACCCAAGAATTTAGCAAACACTGTTTATCAAAGGTACCTTTTCATATGAAACATACTCTCAGTAAAAAGGAAGAAGGGAGATGTTCTGCAGGAAGAAAACAGACAACGGAGACAGTGGTGGCTGTGTGGGTGTGAAATTAAGTTAATGCAATTTTAATAAGTGTTTTATTGGAACAATATATTGTTATAGAGTTGGAGGCAGATACTAAGCAATTAAGAGAAGTTGTGAATAAATGTTGCTAATGTTCACTTTTAGAGTTAAGGAATAAACTGATATTATTTTCTTTAAGTAGTGGAATTTTTAACTCATTTTAACAGATTATGAGACGAGGTGAGCTTTTTGGTTTAAGTAACAGCGGGATTCACCAACCACGTCGTAACAGTTGCAACGGGACATTGACAGGGTCTAGTACCGGACTGATAAGTGGCAGATGGAGTTCAACCTGGAAAAGTGTGAAATGATTCACTTTGGAAGGTCGAATACAGGGTTAAAGGCAAGATTCTTGGCAGTGTGGAGGAACAGAGCAATCTTGGGGTCCATAACCATAGATTCCTCAAAGTTGCCACCCAAGTTGATAGGGTTGCTAAGACGATGTATGTTGTGTTGGCTTTCGTTAGCAGGGGGATTGAGTTTAAAAGTCAAAAGGTTATGCTGCAGCTCTATAAAGCCCTGGTTAGACCACACTTGGATTACTGTGTTCAGTTCTGATCGCCTCATTATAGAAAGGACGTGGATGCTTTAGAGAATGCAGAGGAGATTTGCCAGGATGCTGCCTGGACTGGAGAGCATGTCTTATGAAGAAAGGCTGAGGGAGCTCGGGCTTTTCTCATTGGAGCAAAGAAGGATGAGAGGTGACTTGATAGAGGTGTACAAGGTGACGAGAGACATAGATAGAGTAGATAGGCAGAGGCTTTTTCCCAGGGCGGAAATGGCGATCACAAGGGAACATTAATTTCAGGTGATTGGAGGAAGGTTTAGGTTCAGAGGTAGGTTCTTTAGAGAGAGCGCGGTGGGTGAATGGAATGCACTGCCAGCGATGGTAGTAGAGTCAGATACATTAGGGACATTTAAGTGACTGTTGGATAGGCACATGGATGATAGTAAAATGAAGGGTATGGAGGTTCGTCTGATCTGCAAGTAGAGCCGAAGGGTGTGTACTGCACTGTATTGTTCTATGTTTATGAAGTTCTCCCTGAATCCCATATGATCTAACTTTATTTGGAATATTGTGTGCAATTTTGGTCACCACACTACCAGAAGGATGTGGAAGCTTTGCAGAGTCCAGCAAAGGTTCACCAGGATGTTGCCTGGTCAGGACTGCATTGGCTATGAAGAATGGTGAGAGGAGACCTGATCGAGGCTGTTATGACAAGGAGGTCAAACCCCCTGCTAATTAAAACTAAAACACTGAGAAAAGCTTGCCTCACCTCGTAAATCTGCCAAAATGTGAGTGAGTGAAAGAAAACCCTTAATTCCCACAATTTACTGAAAAAAACAAGTTATTTTCTTAACTCTAACAGTAAACATTAAACAAAAACTATTAACAAATCTGAGTCCACTCTTCCTTAACTATTCAATCTCTGACCCCCAACTCTATTAAAGCTTTGATCCAATAAAATAATGTGTGAGAAACAGAGCTTACAGTATAATAAATTTCAGTCCGAATCAAATTCTAAAGTAGCGAATTTTATTGAAATGTTCTTGCAAGAAGGGGTGTCTAGCAAGTAGCCACCCTGATCCAGAAATTACTTCACAATTTATACAGTTTAATTCTCGGTACTTCCCCGTTTACCTCATTGGCCTTCAAACCTATCAATATTCCTTATTGGGTTCTGCCCCGGCCCAGCTGTGCCCCGCCCTTGTTTACCTCTCCCCCTACTCCAAGCCGGGCGACCCTCACCCCCATAAGTGACTTGGCTCGCCTCAGTGCTGACATGAGGGAAATTTGCTGAGCTTGGAATATCTTGATTTTTTTTTTCAACTTATCTATTTGTCTGTAACATCTTCCATTGTTTGCAGGCACATTCCATTCTTGTATGCACATTTTAGCTAACTCAGAACAAACTATGTATCCCTTTACATAGTCTTCATTCCTGTGTTAATTTTTATTTTTGCCTTACATAAGCAATCATTAATTCAGTTTTTGGCTGATACTGGTGTTAATAAGCAATTATTAATTTGGCTGAAACAATTATATACTGATGTTAATAAACAATTATGGTTGCAGAAGTAATACTGCTTTACCTATGTCCCACAATAATCATTAACTTAATCTCTGAAAGTTTAAACAGTCTCTTATGCTGTTTTCCAAATTTGCTGTCTTCCTCCCAGGTGGTTGTGTTACTTTTTACTGTGAATATTTTTAGCTATTAAATGCTTTGGCACCTTTTATAGGTAGATAATGCTTTCTTAGCGATTTCTATTGAGAGCAAACAAGATGTTTTTTTTTGGATGGCAGTTAGCTCTGACTCATTTTCAAACGGCCCTTCCTTTTACATCCCCTTTTATAACCCCTCTCATTGGTCTGAGGTCATCAATACAATGAAATTCAAATTCAATTGGTTTTTGGTATCCTGGGCATAATTTAAATTAATTGGTTAAATTCAAATCCTTAACTTCAAACCCCAAGCTGATTGTTATATATTATCAATTCTCAGCCTCCCTGTAGCTGTCAGCTCATCATAGACACATGTGCTGTCATAATCTCTCAGTCAGAAAAGGTACCTCTCTCTTAAAGTGACCATACATTCTCTTGACTTCATAACAAGGTCTACAAAATTATGAGAGACGTAGATAGGGGGATAACTTGTTTCAGTAACGATTTATCACAGCCAGTTCACACCCCATTCAATTGTAGTTTCCCTTATTAAGCTTCATGTCCTATTCTGAGAATCAACAACTTTATAGTCCAACTTGGAGAGATGGTTATATCCTCATCTGTCCATCCCAACATTTGTGGTATCAACAATCCGTGAAATATTGCTTTTGAGTCCCTCATCCAGATCCTGCGGGACAAGATTTACGTGCATTTGGAAAGGCAAGGATAGTCAACATGGCTTAGTGTCTCACAAACTTGATTGACTTTTTGAAGAGGTGACAAAGCAGATATGAAGGCAGAATGGTAGATGTTTCTTATGTGGACTGCATGGTAGATTGGTTAGTAAAGTTAGATCACATGGAATAAGAGGAGCTAGCCAATTGTATACAAAATTGGCTCGGAGGTCAGAGGGTGGTCCGGAGACAGAGGGTGGTCCGGAGACAGAGGGTGGCGTTGGAGGGTTGCTTTCTGGGCTGCAGGCCTGGGACCAGCAGTGTGCCACAAGTGTTGGTGCTGGGTCAATTGCTTTTCGTCATTTACATAGAATGCATGGTTAGTAACTATGCTGAGGACACCAAAATATTGAGTATCAAATATTGACACCAAGCATTGAGTATCGGAGTTGGGAGGTCATGTTGTGACTGTACATGCTACAGGAAGGATGTTGTGAAACTTGAAAGGGTTCAGAAAAGATTGACAAGGATGTTGCCAGGGTTGGAGGATTTGAGCTACAGGGAGAGACTGAATAGGCTACGGCTGTTTTCCCTGACCGTCGGAGGTTGAGGGGTGATCTTATAAAGGTTTATAAAATCATGAGGGGCATGGATAGGATAACCAGACAAAGTCTTTTCCCCAGGGCGGGGAAGTCCAAAACTAAAATTTAAGGTGAGAGGGGAAAGTTTTAAAAGGGACGGAAGGGACAACATTTTCATGCAGAGGGTGGTACGTGTATAGATTAGATTAGATTACTTACAGTGTGGAAACAAGCCCTTCGGCCCAACAAGTCCACACCGACCCGCCGAAGCGCAACCCACCCATACCCCTACATTTACCCCTTACCTAACACTACGGGCAATTTAGCATGGCCAATTCACCTGACCTGCACATCTTTGGACTGTGGGAGGAAACCGGAGCACCCGGAGGAAACCCACGCAGACACGGGGAGAACGTGCAAACTCCACACAGTCAGTCGCCTGAGGCGGGAATTGAACCCGGGTCTCTGACGCTGCGAGGCAGCAGTGCTAACCACTGTGCCACCGTGCCGCCCACTATATGTATGGAATGAGCTGCCAGAGGAAGTGGTGGAGGCTGGTACAGTTGCAACATTTAAAAGGGTATATGAATAGGAAGAGTTTGGTGGGATATAGGCCAAGTGCTGGCAAATGGGACTAGATTTATTTAGGATATCTGGTCGGCATAGACGATTTTGATGGATGGGTCTGTTTCCGTGCTGTACAGCTCTATGACTGCATATTTGCATTACGTGTTGGAGTTTAACTGGTACACTGTATATCTTTTCCAAATTCAGATTGAGAGTTAAAGTCAGATTCAGACAATAACTTTTCGTAAGTTCAACAACTAAAGCAGCAGCTGCCTGATCATGGCTGTCAGCATTCAAGTGCCTGACATCCCTTCTGTAAACTAGCTGAAAGAAAGTGACTCTGAGTAGCCCCGGGTAAGAAACGGGTTTCTTTATAGTGTACAGTCAGGATGAGTGGAGAATTCACCTTGGTGAGTCAGACAAAGGCTGAGTGTGAATATCTGAGAATTTGTTTCAAACTGTGAATTCCATACAGAGAGGGAAAGAACTGTTTTTAGTAAGGTTTATACCAAGGATTCAAGTCATAGAGTCATAGAGATGTACAGCACGGAAGCAGACCCTTCGCTCCAACCCGTCCATGCCGTCCAGATATCCCAACCCAATCTAGTCCCACCTGCCAGCACCCGGCCCATATCCCTCCAAACCCTTCCTATTCATATACCCATCCAGATGCCTCTTAAATGTTGCAATTGTACCAGCCTCCACCACATCCTCTGGCAGCTCATTCCACACACACACCACCATCTGCGTGAAAAAGGTGCCCCTGAGGTCTTTATTATATCTTTCCCCTCTCACCCTAAACCTATGCCCTCTAATTCTGGACTCCCCCACCCCAGGGAAAAAACTTTGTCTATTTATCCTATCCATGCCCCTCATAATTTTGTAAACCTCTATAATGTCACCCCTCAGCCTCCGACGCTCCAGGGAAAACAGCCCCAGCCTGTTCAGCCTCTCCCTGTAGCTCAGATCCTCCAACCCTGGCAACATCCTTGTAAATCTTTTCTGAACCCTTTCAAGTTTCACAACATCTTTCCGATAGGAAGGAGACCAAATTTGCACGCAACATTCCAAAAGTGGCCTAACCAATGTCCTGTACAGCCGCAACATGACCTCCCAACTCCTGTACTCAATACTCTGACCGATAAAGGCAAGCATTGTTGTCATTCTCATTGATATTAACAATGTTGATGGGATGAGAAAGAAGGTTCTGCTGGAAGTCGTTAAGACCTAAGCTCAAAAGCAAAACCTCCAAGGTGATAGTATTGGGATTGTTACCCGTGGCATGGGGTAAATTAAGTCAAAGAGTTAAATGTATGGCTGAAAGATTGGTGGAAGAGGAATGGCTTTCAATTCTTGGGGCATTGGCACAAGTACTGGGCTAGAAGGGAGATGTTCTGGTGAGACAGATTTCACTTGAAACATGTCCTGGGGAATCAAATGTCTAAGGCTGTAGAGAGGGCTTCAAACTAATGAGCGGGATGGTGACGATTTGGGAGAGCAGAAATGCAGGCTTAGAAAGCAAAAGGATGTGGCAGCAAAATAGGGCAGGTAATTGGGTCATGGTACCCAGAGTTGGACAGGAAGGGAGAGGGTGTAACAAATGTCGAAAAACAGCAGCAATTATGGTCAAAGGGAAAAATGAATCAAAGAATCCTGACAGTGCATAAAGAGGCCATTCAGCCCATCAAGTCTCCAGTGACCCTCGAAACAGCATCCCATCCAGACCCAGCCCCCTCACCCCCCACCCCCATTCCCTGTGTATAATCCACTAGGCCTGTACATCACTGGACACTATGGGGCAATTTAGCATGACCAACCTACCTAACTTGCACATCTTTGTATTGTGAGAGGAAACGAGAGTACCTGGAGGAGACCCATGCAGACATAACAACAGAATTGTAAACACGACACACCCACAGCAGCAGAATTGTACTATGGCACAATCTGTAACCTCAAGGCTCAGCATATCCCCACTCAACCATTACCATCAAGCCAGGGGATCAACTCTGGTTCAATGGTACAGGAGGACGTGCCAGGAGCAGTACCAGGCATACCTGAAGCTAAGGTGTCAATCTGGCACTAAACGATCCCAGACCCACTGATCCGGTCTCAGCTCTGCAGTCCTGCCACATCCCATCGTGACTGGTGGTGGACAATTAAACAATTCACTGTCGGAGAAGACTCCACAAATATCCCCATCGTCAATGATGGGAGAGCCATCAGTGCAAAAGATAAGGCTGAGGCTTTCACAGCAATCTACAGCCAGAAATACCGAGTGAATGATCCAATTCGGCCTCCTCCAGTGGTCCCCAGCATCCCAGGTACTAGTCTTCAGCCAATGTGACTCACTCCACGTGATATCAAGAAACGGTTGGAGGCACTGAATACTGTAAAGGCCATGGACCCTGACAACGTTCCGGCAATAGTACTGAACTTATCGCTCTCCTAGCCAAGCTGTTCCAGTACAGTCACAACACTGGCAACTAGCCAACAATGTAGAAAATTGCCCAAGTATGTTTTGTACATAAAAAGCAGGACAAATCCAAACTGGCCAATTTCTGCTTCATCAGTCCACACTCAATTATCAGTAAAGTGGTGGAAGGTGTCACCAACAGTGCTATCAAGCAGTACCTGCTCAGCAATAACCTGCGCAGTGATGCCCAGTTTGGGTTCTGCCCGGGCCACTCAGCTCCTGACCGTGTTACAGCTTTGGTACAAACATGGACAAAAGGGCTGATTTCCAGAGGGGATGGGAGAGTGACAGCTCTTGACATCAAGGCTGCATTCGGCCGAATGTGGCATCAAGGAGCCCGAGCAAAACTGAAATCAATGGGTCCATGGGAGCAAACTCTCTGGTCGTTGGAGTCATTCCTGACACACAGGAAGATGGCTGTGGTTGTTGGAGGGTAGTCACCTCATCTCTAGGATATCTCTGCAGGACTTCCTCAGGGTAGTGTCCTAGGCCCAATCTGCGTCATCAATGACCTTCCCTCTGTCATAAGGTCAGAGGTGGGGATGTTCGCTGATGGTTGCGCAATGTTCAGCACCGTTCACAACTCCTTAGATACTGAAGCAGTCCATGTTCAAATGCAACAAGATCTGAACAATATGCAGGGTTGGGCTGGCAAGTGGCGAGTAACATTCACACCACACAAATGGCAGGCTCTGACCATCACGAATAAGAAACAGTCTAACCATTGCCCCTTGGCATTCAACGGTGTTACCATCACTGAATCCTCCACTATTAACATCCTGGGGATCGTTGACCAGTAACTCAGCTGGACTCACCCTGTTAACACAGTGGCGACAAGAGGTCAGACGCTAGGAAAACTGTGCAGAATAACTCTCCTCCTGACTCCTCAAAGTCTGTCCACCATCTGCAAGGTAGAAGTTAGAAGTGCGATGGAATGGTCCCCACACACCTGGATGGGTGCAGCTCCAACAACATTCAAGAAGCTTACACTATCCAGGACAAAACAGCCCGCTTGATTGGCACCACGTATACAAGCATCCACTCCCTCCACCACCAATGCTCAGTAGCTGCAGTGTGTACTACAGGTTGTTCTGCCATAACACATGACTTGTCAGCATAAATGTGACTGACGAATTGTGGACGTTGTTTGGATAACGTGAACTTTCTACTGAGCGGGTCTAGTGATTTCCTATCACACATTTACTACAGCGTGATTTTCTGTAGCAGTTTTCCACAGCGCATTTACTACAGCGTGAGGTTACAGAGGAATGCAACTGTCATGTTATAGCAGAACGACCTGTATCTACTGCAGAAATTCACCAAAGATCCTCAGAAAGCATTTTCCTAATCCACAATCACTTCCATCTAGAAGAACAAGAGCAGCAGATACATGGGAACGCCACCACCTCCAAGTTCCCCTCCAAGCCTCTCACCATCCTGACTTGGAAATATACTGTCGTTTCTTCACTGTCACTGGGTCAAAGTCTTGGAATTCTTTCCCTCAGGGCATTGTGGGTCAACCCGCAGCACATAGACTGCAGCGGTTCAAAAAGGCAGCTCACTACCACCTTCTCAAGGGCAACTAGGGATGGGCAATAAATGCTGGACAGCCAGGGATGCCCATATCCCACAAATGAATAAACAAAAAAAAATGGACAAACTCCACACAGTCAGTCAGTGCTGGAATTAAACCCAGGTCCCTGGTGCTGGAGGCTACCCTGGTCAAAAGACAAAATGAACAGCTCTTAAATGCACATAGTATTAAAAAGAAAACAGATTAATTTACAGCTCAAATAAAGATTAGTAGCTATGATTTTAGTGTCATTACACAGATATTGGTTACAGGGAGATCAAAGCTGGCTAAATATTCAGGGTATTCTGTTTTCAAAGCGTCAGGCAGGAAAGGAAAGGTTATGGTGTAGTTTTATTTGATACTGGATGATGATAATATGATAATAGCAAATCATCTTGAATTGGAAGCAATAGAGTCCATAGTGTTGGTAAGAAACAAAGAGGGAAAGAAGGCACAGGTGGGGGTAGACTATCGACTTCTTCACAGCAGCTGTACAATGGGACAGAGAATCAATCAATAGATAATCAGGGAATGTAACAAAGGCAGCACATTAACCATGGATAACTTCGATCTCCATGTGGATTGGGGAATTCAGATTGTCATGCGGAAGAACTTGAGTGTATTCAGGACAATCTCCCAGAACAATGAGTTGTTGGGGAAGGGGGGTTAAATCAGAATAGTGTTTCGAGGGGTTTGAGCAGCTGTTTTGGGTTGGGGAATCAGTATCTGCACAGGGAGCAGCTTGTATGTCTGGGCAGTCCCCAAACTCTATCTCTCTTTCTCTCTCTCTGTTGTGGTCTTGTTGAGTGACAGGGTGGGGGAGGTGGGGATGGTTCAGATATCTGAGCCTGCACTAGGTGCAGCCCCTGTGTGCGCTGACCTTGCTGAGTGACAGGGCAGGCTGTGAGGCTGACCCTGGAACAGGCAGTGACAGCTGCTGTGACTGGCTGTCAGTGACAACATTGAGGAGCTGGGGGGGCCTTTTCTGCTTCACTCACTTGCGATCCTCGTCAGAGCTGTCCGCCTGTCGCTGCTGACACCCAGGGACGGCTGTTCTGTGCAAGCCGGCTTTTTGTGCGCTGGCTGGGAGGGAGCTGTTTAATTCCGTACACAAGCCTTTCCCCACCTTCCGAACCTCCCCAGCGACTGAGGGCCTTCTATGCTCCAGTTTGAGGCAAAGATGGGCCAAGACCAAACCAAGCACCAAATCGAGAAAGGGTTGCGTCTGTACCAGTCAAATGAGACAGCGAAAGCCCTTGACATCTGGAAGCGAGTGTTGGAGAAGAGTACCGACCTCCCCGGAAGGTTCCGTGTGTTGGGCTGCCTCATCACGGCCCACTCTGAGATGGGCAAGTACGCAGAGATGAAGAAGTTCGCTGTCGCGCAGATCGATGTGGCCCGTGAGATCGCCGACTCTGACTACGTCACTGAGTCCTACCTCAACCTGGCCCGCAGCAACGAGAAGCTGTGCGACTTCGCCAAGACTGTCACCTACTGCAAGACCTGTTTGAGCATGCAGGGGACCACTGTGGGTTTGCAGCTCAATGGCCAGGTCTGCCTCAGCATGGGCAATGCCTACCTGGGCCTCAGCTCCTTCCAGAAGGCCCTGGAGTGCTTTGAGAAGGCCCTGCGCTACGCTCACAGCAACGACGACAAGATGTTGGAATGCCGGGCGTGCTGCAGTCTGGGGAACTTCTACATCCAGCTCAAAGACTACGAGAAGGCACTCTTCTTTCCCTGTAAGGGGGCCGAATTGGTCAGCGATTATGGCAAGACGTGGAGCTTGAAATATAAAGCCATGAGCCAATATCACATGGCAGTGGCATACCGTAAACTGGCACGTTTAGAGGATGCCATGGAATGCTGTGAGGTAAGGCACACATGAGTAGGCTCTGCCAACGCTCACAGTGAGCTGGCAAGGCAGAGAGCGGACAGAAGGGGCACTGGGGTTACCACTCAGCAGATTTCTAGTTTGGCCTCATTGATATTGGAGAGGTTTGGTGAGTTATCAAGGCCTGATATGAAAGAGGATGCAGGCACTTGCCCCGTAATAACACCCTGAAGTTAGCAGGCTTTCTGGAGCTTGTATTGGGGGCCTCCAGTGGCAACACGACCCAGTCAGTGACAGAGGGCACAGGCTGAGTACCATCATGTGGATCCAGGGTTCACGTGCCTGTGGAAGAGAATTAGTTTGGGAAGTAGTCCAGCCTTTTTATTGACACAGTTTCCACTGAATGAGTCTGTGTTTCAAAGGTCCATCATCCAAGTGTGATTGGTATGTTATCACGGGGGTTCAGTAATTTAGTATATCAATTACAAACATAACAGTCTGAGAAATGATAGAGTGAGACCCCTCTCTGATACAACAGCTGGATCGACTCACTCTGACACACCACCCGATACCCTCACTATGACCCACCACCATGTACCCTCACTCTGACCCACCGCCTATACCCTCACTCTGACACACCACCCCATATCCTCACTCTGACCCACCACCCGATACCCTCACTATGACCCACCACCCTGTACCCTCACTCTGACCCACCGTCCTATACCCTCACTCTGACCCACCACCCCATATCCTCACTCTGACCCACCACCCGATACCCTCACTATGACCCACCACCCTGTACCCTCACTCTGACTCACCGTCCTATACCCTCACTCTGACCCACCACCCCATATCCTCACTCTGACCCACCACCCCGTACTCTCACTCTGATCCACCACCCCGTACCCTCACTCTGACACACCTCCCGATACCTTCACTCCGACCCACCACCCGATACCCTCACTATGACCCACCACCCTGTACCCTCACTCTGACCCACCGTCCTATACCCTCACTCTGACCCACCACCCCATATCCTCACTCTGACCACCACCCGATACCCTCACTATGACCCACCACCCTGTACCCTCACTCTGACCCACCGTCCTATACCCTCACTCTGACACACCACCCTGTACCCTCACTCTGACCCACCGTCCTATACCCTCACTATGACCCACCACCCTGTACCCTCACTCTGACCCACCGTCCTATACCCTCACTCTGACCCACCACCCCATATCCTCACTCTGACCCACCACCCCGTACTCTCACTCTGATCCACCACCCCGTACCCTCACTCTGACACACCATCCGTTACCCTCACTCTGACCCAACATCCCGTACCCTCACTCCGACATACCTCGTACCCTCACACTGACACACCACTCCGTACTCCCACTCTGACCCACCACCCCGATCTCTCACACTGACACACCAACCCGAACCCTCACTCTGATACACCACCCTGTACCCTCACTCTGACACACCACCCCGATCTCTCACACTGACACACCAACCTGTACCCTCACTCCGACACACCACCCGATAGCCTCACTCCGACCCAACATCCCGTACCCTCACACTGACACACCGCCCCGTACCCTCACTCTGACCCACCACCCCGATCTCTCACACTGACACACCATCCCATACCCTCACACTGACCCACCAACCCGAACCCTCACTCTGACACACCACCCTGTACTCTCACTCTGACACACCACCCTGTACTCTCACTCAGACACACCACCCCGTACTCTCACTCTGATACACCACCCCGTACTCTCACTCAGACACACCACCCCGTACTCTCACTCAGACACACCACCCCGTACTCTCACTCTGACACACCACCCTGTACCCTCACTCAGACACACCACCCCGCACTCTCACTCTGATACACCACCCTGTACTCTCACTCAGACACACCACCCCGTATCCTCACTCTGACACACCACCCTGTACCCTCACTCAGACACACCACCCTGTACTCTCACTCAGACACACCACCCCGTACTCTCACTCTGACACACCACCCTGTACCCTCACTCAGACACACCACCCCGTACTCTCACTCTGACACACCACCCTGTACCCTCACTCAGACACACCACCCCGTACTCTCACTCTGACACACCACCCTGTACCCTCAAGGAGAAAATGAGGTCTGGAGATGCTGGAGATCAAAGTTGAAACTTTATTGCTGGAACAGCACAGCAGGTCAGGCAGCATCCAGGGAACAGGAGATTCGACGTTTCGGGCACAGGCCCTTCTTCAGGAATGAGCAGAGAGTGTTCAGCAGGAGAAGATAAAAGGTAGGGAGGAGGGACTTGGAGGAGGGGCGTTGGAAATGTGATAGGTGGAAAGAGGTCAAGGTGAGGGTGATAGGTCAGAGTAGGATGGAGGCGGAGAGGTCAAGAAGAAGACTGCAGGTCAGGAAGGCGGTGCCGGGCTGGAGGGATTCGGCTGAGACAAGGTGGGGGGAGGGGGGATGAAGAAACTGGTGAAGTCCAAGTTCATCCCCTGTGGTTGGAGGGTTCCCAGTCGGAAGATAAGACGCTCCTCCTCCGACCGTCGCGTTGTTGTGGTTTGGCGGTGGATGAGTCCAATGACCTGCATATCCTCGGTGGAGTGGGAGGGGGAGTTGAAATGCTGTGCTACAGGGTGGTTGGGTTGGTTCGTCCGGGTGGCCCAGAGGTGCTCTCTGAATCGCTCCGCAAGTAGGCGGCCTGTCTCCCCAATATAGAGGAGGCCACACCGGCTGCAGCGGATGCAGTAGATGATGTGGGTGGAGGTGCAGGTGAATCTGTGGCGGATATGGAAGTTTCCTTTGGGGCCTTGGAGAGAAGTGAGGGGGGAGGTGTGGGCGCAAGTGTTGCACCTCCTGCGGTTGCAAGGGAAGGTGCCGGGAGTGGTGGTTGGGTCGGTGGGGGGTGTGGATCTGACAAGGGAGTCGCGGAGGGAGTGGTCTCTACGGAAAGCTGATAGGGGAGGGGAGGGAAATATATCCTTGGTGCTGGGGTCTGTTTGGAGGTGGCGGAAGTGACGGCGGATGATGTGCTGTACATGGAGATTGGTGGGGTGGTAGGTGAGGACCAGTGGGGTTCTGTCCTGGTGGCGGTTGGAGGGGCGGGGCTCAAGGGCGGAGGAGCGGGAAGTGGAGGAGATGCGGTGGAGGGCACCGTCGACCACGTCGGGGGGGAAATTGCGGTCCTTGAAGAAGGAGGCCATCTGTGTTGTACGGTATTGGAACTGGTCCTCCTGGGAGCAGATGCGGCGGAGACGAAGGAATTGGGAGAATGGGATGGCGTTTTTACAGGGGGCAGGATGGGAGGAGGTGTAGTCCAGGTAGCTGTGGGAGTCGGTTGGTTTGTAGTAGATGTCCGTGTTGATTCGGTCGCCTGAGATAGAAACAGAAAGGTCTAGGAAGGGGAGGGAGGAGTCCGAGACTGTCCAGGTGAATTTGAGGTCGGGGTAGAAGGTGTTAGTGTAGTGGATGAACTGTTCAACCTCCTCGTGGGAGCACGAGTACCCAGTACCACCCAGTACCCTTCCACCGACACCCTCCTTCGACTGACCGAACTGGTCCTCACCCTGAACAACTTTTCTTTCCAATCCTCCCACTTTCTCCAAACAAAAGGAGTAGCCATGGGCACCCGCATGGGCCCCAGCTATGCCTGCCTCTTTGTAGGGTATGTGGAACAATCCATCTTCCGCAACTACACTGGCCCCATCCCCCATCTTTTCCTTCGCTACATTGATGACTGTATCGGCGCTACCTCGTGCTCCCACGAGGAGGTTGAACAGTTCATCCACTACACTAACACCTCCGTACCCTCACTCAGACACACCATCCTGTACTCTCACACTGATACACAACCCCGTACCCTCACTCTGACCCACCACCCTGTACTCTCACACTGATACACAACCCCGTACCCTCACTCTGACACACCATCCTGTACTCTCACACTGATACACAACCCCGTACCCTCACTCTGACACACCACCCTGTACTCTCACACTGATACACAACCCCGTACCCTCACTCTGACACACCATCCTGTACTCTCACACTGATACACAACCCCGTACCCTCACTCTGACACACCACCCTGTACTCTCACACTGATACACAACCCCGTACCCTCACTCAGACACACCACCCTGTACTCTCACACTGATACACAACCCCGTACCCTCACTCAGACACACCACCCTGTACTCTCACACTGATACACAACCCCGTACCCTCACTCTGACACACCACCCTGTACTCTCACACTGATACACAACCCCGTACCCTCACTCAGACACACCACCCTGTACTCTCACACTGATACACAACCCCATACTCTCACTCTGACACACCACCCCGTACTCTCACTCTGACACACCACCCTGTACTCTCACACTGATACACAACCCCGTACCCTCACTCTGACACACCACCCTGTACTCTCACACTGATACACAACCCCGTACCCTCACTCAGACACACCACCCTGTACTCTCACACTGATACACAACCCCGTACCCTCACTCTGACACACCACCCTGTACTCTCACACTGATACACAACCCCGTACCCTCACTCTGACACACCACCCTGTACTCTCACACTGATACAAAACCCCGTACCCTCACTCAGACACACCACCCTGTACTCTCACACTGATACACAACCCCGTACCCTCACTCTGACACACCACCCCGTACTCTCACACTGATACACAACCCCGTACCCTCACTCAGACACACCACCCTGTACTCTCACACTGATACACAACCCCGTACCCTCACTCAGACACACCACCCTGTACTCTCACACTGATACAAAACCCCGTACCCTCACTCAGACACACCACCCTGTACTCTCACACTGATACACAACCCCGTACCCTCACTCAGACACACCACCCTGTACTCTCACACTGATACACAACCCCGTACCCTCACTCAGACACACCATCCTGTACTCTCACACTGATACACAACCCCATACTCTCACTCTGACACACCACCCCGTACTCTCACTCTGACACACCACCCTGTACTCTCACACTGATACACAACCCCGTACCCTCACTCAGACACACCACCCTGTACTCTCACACTGATACACAACCCCGTACCCTCACTCAGACACACCACCCTGTACTCTCACACTGATACACAACCCCGTACCCTCACTCTGACACACCACCCCGTACTCTCACACTGATACACAACCCCGTACCCTCACTCAGACACACCACCCTGTACTCTCACACTGATACACAACCCCGTACCCTCACTCAGACACACCACCCTGTACTCTCACACTGATACACAACTCCGTACCCTCACTCAGACACACCACCCTGTACTCTCACACTGATACACAACCCCGTACCCTCACTCTGACACACCACCCCGTACGCTCACACTGATACACAACCCCGTACCCTCACTCAGACACACCAACCTGTACTCTCACACTGATACACAACCCCGTACCCTCACTCTGACACACCATCCTGTACTCTCACACTGATACACAACCCCATACTCTCACTCTGACACACCACCCCGTACTCTCACTCTGACACACCACCCTGTACTCTCACTCAGACACACCACCCTGTACTCTCACACTGATACACAACCCCGTACCCTCACTCAGACACACCATCCTGTACTCTCACACTGATACACAACCCCGTACTCTCACTCTGACACACCACCCTGTACTCTCACACTGATACACAACCCCGTACCCTCACACTGACACCTTCCTGGCACCTTCCCCTGCAACCGCAAGAAATGCAAAACTTGCGCCCACACTTCCCCCCCTTACTTCCCTCCAAGGCCCCAAGGGATCCTTCCATATCCGCCACAAATTCACCTGCACCTCCACACACATCATTTACTGTATCCGCTGCACCCGATGTGGCCTCCTCTACATTGGGGAGACAGGCCGCCTACTTGCAGAACGTTTCAGAGAACACCTCTGGGACACCCACACCAACCAACCCAACTGCCCCGTGGCTGAACATTTTAACTCCCCCTCCCACTCCACCAAGGACATGCAGGTCCTTGGCCTCCTCCATCGCCAGACCATGGCAACACGACGGCTGGAGGAAGAGCGCCTCATCTTCTGCCTAGGAACCCTCCAACCACAAGGGATGAATGCAGATTTCTCCAGCTTCCTCATTTCCCCTACCCCCACCTTATCTCAGTCCCAACCCTCGGACTCAGCACCACCTTCCTAACTTGCAATCTTCTTCCCGACCTCTCCGCCCCTACCCCCTCTCCGGCCTATCACCCTCACCCTCACCTCCTTCCACCTATCGTTTTCCCAACACCCCTCCCCCAAATTCCCTCCCCCCTACCTTTTATCTCAGCCCGCTTGGCACACCAGCCTCATTCCTGAAGAAGGGCTCATGCCCGAAACGTTGATTCTCCTGCTCCTTTGATGCTGCCTGACCTGCTGTGTTTTGCCAGCACCACATTTTTCAACTCTGGTCTCCAGCATCTGCAGTCCTCATTTTCTCCTGCCTGAAAGTGTGGTCAGGACAGGAACCTTCACAAGCCTCACAAGCTGCTTGGATAAATACTCGAAGCATCATCGCATACAAGGCAGTGGGAAAAGTGCTGCAAAATGGGATTAGAACAGGTCAGGATATCACAAACATGATGGGCTGAAGGGCCTTTCTGTGATGTAATGGCTCCGACTCCATGACAAAGAAAGTTGTTTTACTTTTCATTTTACTGACTAACTTATATCCAATTGACTCCCAAAACCTGTCCTACATCTGCGAGTAGGGAGGGTGAGATGGATGCAGCTCCATCAACACACAAGAAGCTTAATGGGGATAAAGTAGCCATCTTGATTGGTACATCAATAAACATTCACTCCCTCCCCCATCGATGGTCAGGAGCAGCAGTATTTACTATCTACAAGGTGCACTGGGGAAATTCATGAAAGATCCTTCAGCAGCATCTTCTAAACACATGATCACTAACATTGAGAGGGACAAGGTCAGCAGATATATGGGAACATTGACCCAGCCAAGTCACCAATGGATTATATTGATTGTGTGTGTGTGTGTGTGTCTCTGTGTCTGTATCTGTCTGTAAATGTGTATCTGTGTGTGTGTGTGTCTGTGTGTGTGTGTGGGTGTATCTGGGTGTATGTGTGTGTGTGTGTGTCTGTGTATCTGTGTGTGTATCTGCATGTGTGCCTGTGTGGGGTGTATGTGTGTGTCTGTGTATCTGTTTCTGTGAGTGTGTGGGTGTGTCTGTGTGTGGGTGCGTTTGTGTGTGGGTGTCTGTGTGGGATGTGTGTCTGTGGGTATGCCTGTGTATCTGTGCGTCTGTGTGGAGTGTGTGTCTGTGTGTGTGTTTGTGTGTGTGTCTGTGTATGTGTGTCTGTGTGTGGGGTGTCTGTGTGTCTGTGTGTGTCTGTGTGTGGGGTGTCTGTGTCTGTGTGTGTCTGTGCGTGTCTGTGTATGTGTCTATGTATGTGTGTCTGTGTGTGTATCTGTGTGTCTGTGTCTGTGTGTGGGGTGTCTGTGTCTCTGTGTGTCTGTGCGTGTGTGCCTGTGTGTCTCTGTATCTGTGTATGTGTGTCTGTGTGTGTCTGTGCGTGTGTGTCTGTGTGTGTGTATCTGAGTGTGTGTGTGTTTCTCTGTGTCTGTGTGTGCGTGTGTCTGTGTGTGTGCGTGTGTCTGTGTCTGTGTGTGTGTCTGTGTGTCTGTCTGTGTGTCTGTGTGTGTCTATGTGTCTGTGTGTGTCCGTGTCCGTGTGCGTGTCTGTGTGTGTGTCTGTGTGCGTGTCTGTGTGCATGTGTGTGTGTGTGTGTGTGTGTCTGTGTATGTGTATATATCTGTGTCTCTGTCTTTCAGGAATCGATGAAGATTGCCATACAGCACCGGGACCGACCTCTGCAGGCCCTCTGCCTGCTCTGCTTTGCTGACATCCATCGACATCACGCTGACACTCTGGTAAGGCATGAGAGACAGGACCTTTACTGTAAAATCCCACCACAAATGCTGGTGGAAATGAAATGCAAGGATAAGTTTAAAATGCAGACAATCTCTGTGTTGCGAACAGGTTCCATTCCTGAGTCCATTTGCAAGTCGATTTGTACCCAAGTCAGAACACAATGCAGCACAATATAAATTAGCCATCTGTAAAGGCAAGAAATGTTCATATGTCAGATTTTTAAAATTTCACCCCTGTATGTGATCACCTTCATAAGTATGAACACATTGTCCTCCATATAATATGTATCTCAGTAACATTGCCATGATTTCCCATTGGTTTGTTGTTAAAACACATCTGATTCACTGTTTGGGAAGGAAATCTGCTCTATTTTTTGGTCTGACCTATGTGTGTGCTCCTGATTTACTCTTATCTGCCCTAACAGTTGGACTAGTAATTCACTAGAAAATCACTGTTTGAGATAGGCAGCAAAGTGATCCCACAATCAATGGATCAAATCTCAGCTCAGCAGAATGGTGGTGGACAATTAAATAATTCTCTGGAAGAGAAGGCATCACAAATATCCTCATCTTCAATAATTAGAGCAAAGGAATTTGATTAGATTCCCTACAGTATGGAAACAGGCCCTTCGGCCCAACAAGTCCACACCGACCCTCCGAACAGTAACCCACCCAGACCCATTTCCCCACATTTACCCCTTAAAAACCTAGCTCTATGGGCAACTTAGCACGGCCAGTTCACCTGGCCTGTGGGAGGAAACCCACGCAGATACGGGAAGAATGTGCAAACTCCACACAGACAGTCACTCGAGGGTGGAATCAAACCCAGGTCCCTGGCGCTGTGAAGCAGCAGTGCTAACCACTGAGCCATCGTGAATCATTCACAGCAACCTTCCACCAAAAGTGCCAAGTGGATAAGTAATCTTGGCCTCCACCAATGGTTTGCAGCATCACAGAAAACACAGTCTTCAACCAATTCAGTGCACTCCATATGATGTCAAGGAATGGTTAGAGGCACTGAATACTGCAAAGGCTGCTATCACCTGATGAAGGAGCGTCGCTCCGAAAGCTAGTGTGTGCTTCCAATTAAACCTGTTGGACTATACCCCGGGGGTTGTGTGCTTTTTTTAACTTTGTACACCCCAGTCCAACCCCAGCATCTCCAAATCGCAAAGGCTGTGGGCCTTGATAATATTCCGGCAATATTTCTGAAGACTCGTGCTCCCGAACTTGCTGCTCCCCTCGCCAGACTATTCCTGCAAAACTATAACGTCAAAATTTGAACAATTGCCCAGGTATGTCCTGGACGCGAAAGCAGGACAAAATCCAACTTGGTCAATGATCAGTCCACTGAACCGAAAAGTGATGGAAGGGGTTTCTGACTTAGTTGTCAGTAAGCATGAGCTTGTGGAGTTGTGACCTCATGTGGCCACACCCTGTAATTGCGGGCCCTGAGGTCTGCAGTGTGGAGCTCAGAGTGGGTGTACCTTTTTCAGGAAACACTGTTAGCGTTACCTACCCAATGAGACCTTCCCACAACCCTCTCTATTCCACCGCTCCTTCACTCACAGGTTTCCCCCCCCTTCCTCAACTCCTTGCAGGTCACCCATCAGTCTGCCCTCTTCCTTGCAGGACACCCACCCTCCGCACCACCACCACCTGCAGGTCCATTAGACCATACAAAATAGGCCGTTCACCTCCTACTGAACGGCATAGCATCATGGCTGATCGGACATTCCTCCCACCCACCTTTCTCTGTAACCCTTGATTCCCTGACTGATGAAGAAGCTCGTCAAGATTAGAGTGGTGCTCATCTCCAGCATCTGCAGACCCGACTTCTGCCTGATCAAGAACCTATCTCAGCCTTAGATAGACACAAGGGCTGTGTCCCCATAGCTCTCAGTGGAAGGTGTTCTAAAGATTCTCAACCTCTGAGAAAAGACAATTTTCCTCATCTCAGTCTGAAATCGGTATTCCTTTGTTCTGAGACAATGTCCCACTGTACTCTCATGTGGGAAACATCATCTCAGCATTTACTCTGTTGAGCTCCTTAGGAATCCAATGTTTCAATGAGATCACCTCTCATTTTCCTGAAATGCAGTGAGTAGAGACCCAACCTATTTTGCCTTTGCTCATAAGACAGTACCTCCATACAGGGAGAAAGTGAGGTCTGCAGATGCTGGAGATCAGAGCTGAAAATGTGTTGCTGGAACAGCGCAGCAGGTCAGGCAGCATCCAGGGAACAGGAGAATCGACGTTTCGGGCATAAGCCCTTCTTTCCTGAAGAAGGGTTTATGCCCGAAACGTCGATTCTCCTGTTCCCTGGATGCTGCCTGACCTGCTGCGCTGTTCCAGCAACACATTTTCAGCTCAGTACCTCCGTACATCTGAACGGCCTCCAATTAAGTCATGCATTCTCATCAATAAGGGGATTAAGACTGCTCACAATATTCCAGATGTGGTCTCACCAGTACCTTGAACACTTCCTTACCCTGATAATCCATGAGCTTACCTGATCACCTGATTTCCTGCTGCATCTATGTGCGAGCTTTTCGTGTTTTGTATACACGTCCCTTTGTGTTGCCGCTTCCTGTAGATTTTCCCCACGTAAATAAAACACTGCTGTTTTGTTGTCCTTTTCAAAATGAACAAATTCACATTTTCCCATGTTATACTCGATTTGCTAACCTTTTGCATGTTTACTTAACGTTTCAACATCTCTCTGTAAACTGTATCTTTTCGCAACCTGCGTTCCCACCTATTTGTGTGCCCCCTTTATCCCGTATCCTCCTCTCCTGCTTGCTCCCATCCTTTCCCTTCCTCCTGCAATCCATCTCATTCCTCGCTCCTCCTTATGCATGCCTCACCCCCCCCCCCCCCCCCCCCCCCACATTTCTATTCTGTTCTGTGTGCCTCTGTGTGGGGCAGAAGGGTGGATCAGTGGTCAGCACTGCTGCCTCACAGCACCAGGAACCCAGGTTTGATTCTACTCTCGGGCGACTGTGTGAGTTTGCACATTCTTCCTGTGTCTGCGTGGGATTCCTCCGGGTGCTCTAGTTTCCTCTCACGGTCCAAAGCCGTGCAGGTCAGGTGGATTGGCCTTGCTAATTTGCCAATAGTGCCCAGGGATGTGCAGGCGAGGTGGAATGGCCGAGGGAAATAGGGATAGGGTACGGGGGTGGCTCTGGCTGGCATGCTCTTCAGAGGAGAAAGTGAGGACTGCAGATGCTGGAGATCAGAGCTTAAAAATGCGTTGCTGGAAAAGCGCAGCAGGTCAGGCAGCATCCAAGGAGCAGGGGAATCGACGTTTCGGGCATACGTCCATCCTGAAACGTCGATTCTCATGATCTTCAGAGGGTCCGCATAGGACTAGATGTGCTGAATGCCCTAGTTCTACATTGTCAGGACTTTATGATTGTAGTGTGGGTGCAGTGTGATAGGTGTGTGTGTAGTGGGTAGTACAGTTGTGTGTATGTGCTGCATGGTAGGTGTGGGTGCAGTGGGTAGTGTGGCTGCGGTGAGGGTGCTCTGTGGTAGGTGTGTGTGTGTAGGGGTAGTATGGTTGTGTGTGGGTGCTGTGTGGTTGGTGTGTGTGTAGTGGGTAGTATGGTTGTGTGTGGGTGCTGTGTGGTTGGTGTGTGTGTAGTGGGGAGTATGGTTGTGTGTGGATGCTGTATGGTAGGTGTGTGTATGCAGTGGGTAGTATGGCTGTGTGTGGGTGCTGTGTGGTTGGTGTTTGTATAGTGGGTAGTATGGCTGTGTGTCGGGTGCTGTGTGGTTCGTGTGTGTGTAGTGGGGAGTATGGTTGTGTGGGTGCTGCGTGGTAGGTTTGTATATAGTGGGTAGCATGGTTGTGTGTGGGTGCTGTGTGGTTAGTGTGTGTAGTGGATAGTATGGCTGTGTGTGGGTGCTGTGTGGTTGGTGTGTGTATAGTGGGTAGTATGGCTGTGTGTGGGTGCTGTGTGGTTGGCGTGTGTATAGTGGGTAGTATGGTTGTGTGTTGGTGCTGTGTGATAGACGTGTGTGTAGCGGGTAGTATAGTTGTGTGGGTGCTGCGAGGTAGGTGTGTATGAAGTGGGTAGTATGGTTGTGTTGGTGCTGTGTGGTAGGTGTGTGTGTAGTGGAAAGTACGGTTGTGTATGGGTGCTGTGTGGTAGGTGTGTGTGTAGCGGGGAGTATGGTTGTGTGTTGGTGCTGTGTGATAGACGTGTGTGTAGCGGGTAGTATGGTTGTGTGGTTGCTGAGAGATAGGTGTGCGCATCGTGGGGAGTATGGTTGTGTGTGGGTGTTCTGTGGTAGGGATTTGTGCAGTGGGGAGTATGGTTGTGTGTGGGTGCTCTGTGGTAGGTGTGTGTGTAGAGGGTAGTATGGTTGTGTAGGTGCTGTGTGGTAGGTGTGTGTGTCGAGGGTAGTATGGTTGTGTGTGCATGCTGTGTGATAGGTGTGTGAGTAGAGGGTAGTATGATTCTGTGTGGGTGCTGTGTGACAGGCGTGTGTAGTGGGTAGTGTGGTTGGGTTGTGGTTGCTGTGTGATAGGTGTTTGTGTAGTGGGTAGTATGGTTGTGTTGTGGGTGCTGTGTGGTAGGTGTGTGTGTAGTGGGTAGTATGGTTGTGTTGTGGGTGCTGTGTGATAGGTGTTTGTGTACTGGGTAGTATGGTTGTGTTGTGGGTGCTGTGTGATAGGTGTTTGTGTAGTGGGTAGTATGGTTGTGTTGTGGGTGCTGTGTGGTAGGTGTGTGTGTAGAGGGTAGTATGATTGTGTGTGGGTGCTGTGTGGTAGGTGTGTGTGTGCAGTGGGTAGTGTGGTGTGTGTGGATGCTGTGTGGTAGCTGTGTGTATAGTGGATAGTATAGCTGTGTGTTGGTGCTGTGTGGTAGGTGTGTGTGTGTAGTGGGTAGTATGGTTGTGTAGGTGCTGTGTGGTCGGAGTGTGTGTAGAGGGCAGCATGGTTGTGTTGTGGCTGTGTGATCGGTGTGTATGTAGTGGGTAGTATGGTTGTGTAGGTGCTGTGTGGTAGGTGTGTGTGTAGTGGATAGTATGGTTGTGTGTCGGTGCTGTGTGGTAGGTGTGTGTGTAGTGGGTAGTATGGTTGTGTGTGGGTGCTTTGTGGTAGGTGTGTGTGTCGTGGGTAGTATGGTTGTGTGTGGGTGCTGTGTGGTAGGTGTGTGTGTGTAGAGGGTAGTATGGCTGTTTGTGGGTGCTGTGTGGTAGGTGTGTATGTAGAGGGTAGCTGAAAATGTGTTGCTTAGAAGAAGGGCTTATGCCTGAAACGTCGATTCAGGGCTTAGAAGAAGGGCTTATGCCCGAAACGTCGATTCTCCTGTTCCCTGGATGCTGCCTGACCTGCTGCGCTTCTCCAGCAACACATTTTCAGCTCTGATCTCCAGCATCTGCAGACCTCGATTTCTCCTGTATGTAGAGGGTAGTATGGTTGTGTAGGTGCTGTGTGGTAGGTGTGTGTATAGTGGTTAGTATGGCTGTGTGTGGGTGCTGTGTGGTTGGTGTGTGTGGAGAGATTAGTACGGTTGTGTGTGGGTTATGTGTGGTAGGTGTGTGTGTAGTGGGTAGCATGGTTGTGTTGTGGGTGCTGTGTGATAGGTGTGTGTGTAGTAGGTAGTATGGTTGTGTGTGGGTGCTGTGTTGTAGGTGTGTGTGTGTAGTGGGTAGTATGGTTGTGTGGGGTGCTGTGTGGTAGGTGTGTGTGTAGTGGGTAGTATGGTTGTGTGGGGTGCTGTGTGGTAGGTGTATGTGGGTAGTGTGGTTGTGTGGGTACTGTATGGTAGGTGTATGTGTAGAGTGTCGTATCGTCGTGTGGGTGCTGTGTGGTAGGTGTGTGTGTAGTGGATAGTATGGTTGCGTGGTACTGTGTGGTCGGTGTGTGTGTAGCAGGTAGTATGGTTGTGTAGGTGCTGTGTGGTAGGTGTGTGTAGTGGGTAGTATGGCTGTGTGGGTGCTGTGTGGTAGGTGTGTGTGTGCAGTGGATCGTGTGGTTGTGTGGGTGCTGTATGGTAGGTGTGTGTGTAGAGGGTGGTATCGTTGTGTGGGTGCTGTGTGGTAGGTGTGTGTGTAGGGGGTAGTACGGTTGTGTGAGTGCTGTCTGGTAGGTGTGCGTGTAGAGAGTAGTATGGTTGTCTAGGTGCTGTGTGGTAGGAGTGTGTGTAGTGGGTAGTACGGTTGTGTGCGGGTGCTGTGTGGTAGGTGCGTGTGCAGTGGGTAGTATGGCTGTGTGGGTGCTGTGTGATAGGTGTGTTTGTAGTGGGTAGTATGGTTGTGTCGTTGCTGTGTGGTAGGTGTGTGTGCAATTAGTAGTATGATTGTGTGTGGGTGCTGTGTGATAGGTGTGTGTGTAGAGGGTAATATGGTTGTGTGTGGGTGCTGTGTGATAGGTGTGTGTGTAGAGGGTAATATGGTTGTGTGTGGGTGCTGTGTGGTAGGTGTATGTGTGCAGTGGGTAGTGTAGTTGTGTGGGTGCTGTGTGGTAGGTGTGTGTGTAGAGGGTAGTATAGATGTGTGTGGGTGCTGTGTGGTAGGTGTTTGTGTAGTGGGTAGTATGGTTGTGTGGGTGCTGTGTGGTAGGTGTGTGTGTAGCAGGTAGTATGGTGTGTGTGTGTGCTGTGTGGTAGGTGTGTATGTAGTGGGTAGTATGGTTGTGTGGGTGCCGAGTGGTCAGTGTGTGTGTAGAGGGTAGTACGGTTGTGTGAGTGCAGTGTGGTAGGTGTGTGTATAGTGGGTAGTATGGTTGTGTATGGGTGCTGTGTGGTAGGTGTGTGTGTCGAGAGTGGTATGGCTGTGTGTGGGTGCTGTGTGGTAGGTGTGTGTCTAGTGGGTAGTATGGTTGTGTGTGGGTGCTGTGTGGTAGGTCTGTCAATAGCGGGTAGTATGGTTGTATGTGTGTGCTGTGTTATAGGCGTGTGCAGAGGGTAGTATGGTTGTGTGGGTGCTGTGTGGTAGGTGTGTGTGTAGTGGTTAGTATGGTTGTGTGTGGCTACTGTGTGGTAGGTGTGTGTCTAGTGGGTAGTATGGTTGTGTGGGAGCTGTGTCTTAGGTGTGTGTGTAGAGGGTAGTATGGTGGTGTTGTGGGTGCTGTGTGGTAGGTGCGTGTGTAGTGGGTAGTACGGTTGTGTAGTGGGTAGTACGGTTATGTTGTGGGTGCTGTGTGGTAGGTGTGTGTAGTGGGTAGTATGGTTGTGTATGGATGCTGTGTGACAGGTGTGTGTATAGTGGTTAGTATGGCTGTGTGGGCGCTGTGTGGTAAGTGTGTGTGTATAGTGGGTAGTATGGTTGTGTGTGGATGCTGTATGATAAGTGTGGGTGTAGTGGGTGGTATGGTTAAGGTGTGGGTGCTGTGTGGTAGGTGTGTGTGAAGTGGGTAGTATGGTTGTGTGGGTGCTTTGTGGTAGGTGTGTGTGCAGTGGATCGTATGGTTGTGTGTGGATGCTGTATGATAAGCGTGGATGTAGTGGGTGGTATGGTTGTGGTGTCGGTGCTGTGTGGTAGGTGTGTGTGCAGTGGGTAGTATGGTTGTGTGTGGATGCTGTATGATAAGCGTGGGTGTAGTGGGTGGTATGGTTGTGGTGTCGGTGCTGTGTGGTAGGTGTGTAAAGTGGGTAGTATGGTTGTATGGGTGCTGTGTGGTAGGTGTGCGTGAAGAGGGTAGTATGGTTGTGTAGGTGCTGTGTGGTAGGTGTGTGCAGTGGGTAGTATGGTTGTGTGTTGGTGCTGTGTGGTAGGTGTGTGTGTAGAGAGTAGTATGGTTGTGTGTGGGTGCTGTGTGGCAGGTGTGTGTGCAGTGGGGGGTATGGTTGTGTGTTGGTGCTGTGTGGTAGGTGTGTGTGCAGTGGGGGGTATGGTTGTGTGTGGGTGCTGTGTGGTAGGTGTGTGTGTATAGTGGGTAGTATGGTTGTGTGTGGATGCTGTATGATAAGTGTGGGTGTAGTGGGTGGTTTGGTTAAGGTGTGGGTGCTGTGTGGTAGGTGTGTGTGAAGTGGGTAGTATGGTTGTGTGGGTGCTTTGTGGTAGGTGTGTGTGCAGTGGATCGTATGGTTGTGTGTGGATGCTGTATGATAAGCGTGGATGTAGTGGGTGGTATGGTTGTGGTGTCGGTGCTGTGTGGTAGGTGTGTCTAGTGGGTAGTATGGTTGTGTGGGAGCTGTGTCTTAGGTGTGTGTGTAGAGGGTAGTATGGTGGTGTTGTGGGTGCTGTGTGGTAGGTGCGTGTGTAGTGGGTAGTACGATTGTGTAGTGGGTAGTACGGTTATGTTGTGGGTGCTGTGTGGTAGGTGTGTGTAGTGGGTAGTATGGTTGTGTATGGATGCTGTGTGACAGGTGTGTGTATAGTGGTTAGTATGGCTGTGTGGGCGCTGTGTGGTAAGTGTGTGTGTATAGTGGGTAGTATGGTTGTGTGTGGATGCTGTATGATAAGTGTGGGTGTAGTGGGTGGTATGGTTAAGGTGTGGGTGCTGTGTGGTAGGTGTGTGTGAAGTGGGTAGTATGGTTGTGTGGGTGCTTTGTGGTAGGTGTGTGTGCAGTGGATCGTATGGTTGTGTGTGGATGCTGTATGATAAGCGTGGATGTAGTGGGTGGTATGGTTGTGGTGTCGGTGCTGTGTGGTAGGTGTGTGAAGTGGGTAGTATGGTTGTATGGGTGCTGTGTGGTAGGTGTGTGTGAAGTGGGTAGTATGGTTGTGTGGGTGCTGTGTGGTAGGTGTGTGTGTGGTGCGTAATATGGTTGTGTTGTGGGTGCTGTGTGGTAGACGTGTGTGTTGTGGGTAGTATGGTTGTGTGGGTGCTGTGTGGTAGGTGTGTGTGCAGTCGGTAGTATGGTTGTGTGTGGTGCTGTGTGGTAGGTGTGTGTAGAGAGAGTAGTGGTTGTGTGTGGGTGCTGTGTGGCAGGTGTGTGTGCAGTGGGGGGTATGGTTGTGTGTGGCTACTGTGTGGTAGGTGTGTGTGCAGTGGGTAGTATGGTTGTGTGTGGATGCTGTATGATAAGCGTGGGTGTAGTGGGTGGTATGGTTGTGGTGTCGGTGCTGTGTGGTAGGTGTGTAAAGTGGGTAGTATGGTTGTATGGGTGCTGTGTGGTAGGTGTGCGTGAAGAGGGTAGTATGGTTGTGTAGGTGCTGTGTGCAGTGGGTAGTATGGTTGTGTGTTGGTGCTGTGTGGTAGGTGTGTGTGTAGAGAGTAGTATGGTTGTGTGTGGGTGCTGTGTGGCAGGTGTGTGTGCAGTGGGGGGTATGGTTGTGTGTTGGTGCTGTGTGGTAGGTGTGTGTGCAGTGGGGGGTATGGTTGTGTGTGGGTGCTGTGTGGTAGGTGTGTGCAGTGGGTAGTATGGTTGTGTGTGGGTGCTGTATGGTAGATGTGTGTGTGCAGTGGGTAGTATGGTTGTGTGTGGGTGCTGTGTGATAGGCGTGTGTGTAGTGGGTGGTATAGTTGTGTGGGTGCTCTGTAGTAGGTGTGCGTTTAGTGGGTGGTAGGGTTGTGTGTGGTTGCTGTGTGGTAGGTATGTGTGTAGTGGGCAGTATGGTTGTGTGTGGGTGCTGTGTGGTAGGTGTGTGTATAGAGGGTAGTATGGATGTGTGGGTGCTGTGTTAGGTGTGCGTGTAGAGTGTAGTATGGATGTGTGTGGGTGCTGTGTGGGAGGTGTGTGTGTGCAGTCAATAGTATGATTGTGTGTGGGTGCTGTGTGACAGGTGTGTGTGTAGTGGGTAATATGGTTGTATGGGTGCTGTGTGGTAGGTGTGTGTCCAGTGGGTAGTATGGTTGTGTGTGGGTGCTGTGTGGTAGGTGTGCGTGTAGAGAGTAGTATGGATGTGTGTGGGTGCTGTGTGATAGGTGTGTGTGTAGTAGGTAGTATGGTTGTGTAGGTGATGTGTGGTAGGTGTGTGTAGTGGGTAGTATGGCTGTGTGGGTGCTGTGTGGTAGGAGTGTGTGTAGTGGGTAGTATGGTTGTGTAGGTGCTGTGTGGTAGGTGTGTGTAGTGGGTAGTATGGCTGTGAGGGTGCTTTGTGGTAGGTGTGTGTGTAGTGGGTAGTACGGTTGTGTAGGTGCTGTGTGGTAGGTGTATGTGTGCAGTGGATAGTGTGGTTGTGTGGGTGCTGTATGGTAGGTGTGTGTGTAGAGGGTGGTATCGTTGTGTGGGTGCTGTGTGGTAGGTGTGCGTGTAGAGGGTAGTATCGTTGTGTAGGTGCGGTGTGGTAGGTGTGTGTGTAGTGGGTCGTACGATTGTGTATGTGTGCTGTGTGGTAGGTGTATGTGCAGTGGTTAGTATGATTGTGTGTTGGTGCTGTGTGGTATGTGTGTGCAGTGGGGGTATGGTTGTGTGTGGGTGCTGTGTGGTAGGTGTGTGCATTGGGGGGTACGGTTGTGTGTGGGTGCTGTGTGGTAGGTTTGTGTGCAGTGGGCGGTATTGGTTTTGTATGGGTGCTGTGTGGTATGTGTGTGCAGTGGGGGGTATGGTTGTGTGTGGGTGCTGTGTGGTAGATGTGTGTGCAGTGGGTAATATGGTTGTGTGGGTTCTGTGTGGTAGGTGTGTGTGTAGTGGGTATAACGGTTGTGTGTGGGTGCTGTGTGGTAGGTGTGTGTGCAGTGGGTACTGTGGTTATGTGTGGGTGCTGTGTGGTAGGTGTGTGTGCAGTGGGTAGTATGGTTGTGTGTGCGTGATGTGTGGTAGATGTGTGTGCAGTGGGTTGTACAGTTCTGTGTGGGTGCTGTGTTGTAGGTTGTGTGTGTAGTTGGTGGTATGGGTGCTCTGTAGTAGGTGTGCATTTAGTGGGTGGTAGGGTTGTGTGTGGTTGCTGTGTGGTAGGTGTGTGTGTAGTCGGTAGTATGGTTGCGTGTGGATGCTGTGTGGTAAATATGTGTGTAGTGGGTAATATGGTTGTGTGTGGGTGCTTTGTGGAAGGTGTGTGTAGTGGGTAGTATGGTTGTGTGGATGCTGTGTGGTAGGTGCGTGTATAGAGGGTAATATGGTTGTGCGTAGGTGCTGTGTGGTAGGTGTGTGTGTAGTGGGTAGTACGTTAGTGTGGGTGCTGTGTGGTAGGTGTGTGTGTAGAGGATAGTATGGTTGTGTGGGTGCTGTGTGGTAGGTGTGCGTGTAGCGGGTGGTATGGTTGTGTGGGTGCTGTGTGATAGGCGTCTGTGTAGCGGGTAGTATGTTTGTGTGGTTGCTTTTTTAGGTGTTCGTATATTGTGTAGTATGGTTTTGTGTGTGTGCTGTGTGGTAGGTGTGTGTGTGTGTAGTGGGTAGTATGGTTGTGTGTGTACAGTGTGGTAGGTGTGTGTGCAGTGTGTTGTATGGTTGTGTGTGGGTGCTGTGTGGTATGTGTGTGCAATGGGGGGTATGGTTGTGTGTGGGTGCTGTGTGGTAGGTGTATGTGCAGTGGGTAGTATGATTGTGTGTGGGTGCTGTGTGGTAGGTGTGTGTAGAGGGTAGTATGGTTGTGTGTGGGTGCTGTGTGGTATGTGTGTGCAGTGTGTTGTATGGTTGTGTGTGGGTGCTGTGTGGTATGTGTGTGCAATGGGGGGTATGGTTGTGTGTGGGTGCTGTGTGGTAGGTGTATGTGCAGTGGGTAGTATGATTGTGTGTGGGTGCTGTGTGGTAGGTGTGTGTAGAGGGTAGTATGGTTGTGTGTGGGTGCTGTGTGGTATGTGTGTGCATTGGGGGGTATGGTTGTGTGTGGGTGCTGTGTGGTAGGTGTGTGCAGTGGGTAGTATGGCTGTGTGGGTACTGTAAGGTAGGCGTGTGTGTAGTGGGTAGTGTGGTTGTGTGTGGGTGCTATGTGATATGTGTGTGTGCAGTGGGTAGTATGGTTGTGTGCGGGTGCTGTGTGGTAGATGTGTGTGCAGTGGGTAATATGGTTGTGTGGGTTCTGTGTGGTAGGTGTGTCTGTGTAGAGGGTAGTATGTTTGTGTGTGGGTGCTATGTGATAGGCGTGTGTGTAGTGGGTAGTATGGTTCTGTGGGTGCAGTGTGGTAGGTGTGTGTGCAGTGTGTTGTATGGTTGTGTGTGGGTGCTGTGTGATAGGCTTGTGTGTAGTGGGTAGTATGGTTGTATGGGTGGAGTGTGGTAGGTGTGTGTGTAGTGGGTATATCGGTTGTGTATGGGTGCTGTGTGTTAGGTGTGTGTGTAGTGGGTACTGTGGTTGTGTGGGTGCTGTGTGGTAGGTGTGTGTGTAGTGGGTACTGTGGTTGTGTGTGGGTGCTGTGTGGTCGGTGTGTGTGCAGTAGGTAGTATGGTTGTGTGTGGGTGCTGTGTGGTAGATGTGTGTGCAGTGGGTTGTACAGTTCTGTGTGGGTGCTGTGTTGTAGGTTGTGTGTGTAGTTGGTGGTATGGGTGCTCTGTAGTAGGTGTGCATTTAGTGGGTAGTAGGGTTGTGTGTGGTTGCTGTGTGGTAGGTGTGTGTGTAGTCGGTAGTATGGTTGCGTGTGGATGCTGTGTGGTAAGTATGTGTGTAGTGGGTAATATGGTTGTGTGTGGGTGCTTTGTGGAAGGTGTATGTAGTGGGTAGTATGGTTGTGTGGATGCTGTGTGGTAGGTGCGTGTATAGAGGGTAATATGGTTGTGCGTAGGTGCTGTGTGGTAGGTGTGTGTGTAGTGGGTAGTACGTTAGTGTGGGTGCTGTGTGGTAGTTGTGTGTGTAGAGGATAGTATGGTTGTGTGGGTGCTGTGTGGTAGGTGTGCGTGTAGCGGGTGGTATGGTTGTGTGGGTGCTGTGTGATAGGCGTCTGTGTAGCGGGTAGTATGTTTGTGTGGTTGCTTTTTTAGGTGTTCGTATATTGTGTAGTATGGTTTTGTGTGTGTGCTGTGTGGTAGGTGTGTGTGTGTAGTGGGTCGTATGGTTGTGTGTGTACAGTGTGGTAGGTGTGTGTGCAGTGTGTTGTATGGTTGTGTGTGGGTGCTGTGTGGTATGTGTGTGCAGTGGGGGGTATGGTTGTGTGTGGGTGCTGTGTGGTGGGTGTTTGCAGTGGGTAGTATGGCTGTGTGGGTACTGTAAGGTAGGCGTGTGTGTAGTGGGTAGTGTGGTTGTGTGTGGGTGCTATGTGGTAGGTTTGTGTGCAGTGGGCGGTATTGGTTTTGTATGGGTGCAGTGTGGTATGTGTGTGCAGTGGGTAGTATGGTTGTGTGTGGGTGCTGTGTGGTGGGTGTTTGCAGTGGGTAGTATGGCTGTGTGGGTACTGTAAGGTAGGCGTGTGTGTAGTGGGTAGTGTGGTTGTGTGTGGGTGCTATGTGGTAGGTGTGTGTGCAGTGGGTCGTATGGTTGTGTGCGGGTGCTGTGTGGTAGGTGTGTGTGCAGTGGGTAATATGGTTGTGTGGATTCTGTGTGGTAGGTGTGTCTGTGTAGAGGGTAGTATGTTTGTGTGTGGGTGCTATGTGATAGGCGTGTGTGTAGTGGGTAGTATGGTTCGGTGGGTGCAGTGTGGTAGGTGTGTGTGCAGTGTGTTGTATGGTTGTATGGGTGGAGTGTGGTAGGTGTGTGTGTAGTGGGTATATCGGTTGTGTGTGGGTGCTGTGTGGTAGGTGTGTGTGTAGTGGGTACTGTGGTTGTGTGGGTGCTGTGTGGTAGGTGTGTGTGTAGTGGGTACTGTGGTTGTGTGTGGGTGCTGTGTGGTAGGTGTGTGTGTAGTGGGTACTGTGGTTGTGTGTGGGTGCTGTGTGATAGGTGTGTGTGTAGTGGGTACTGTGGTTGTGTGTGGGTGCTGTGTGGTAGGTGTGTGTGCAGTGGGTACTGTGGTTGTGTGTGGGTGCTGTGTGGTAGGTGTGTGTGCAGTGGGTACTGTGGTTGTGTGTGCGTGATGTGTGGTAGATGTGTGTGCAGTGGGTTGTACAGTTGTGTGTGGGTGCTGTGTTGTAGGTTGTGTGTGTAGTTGGTGGTATGGGTGCTCTGTAGTAGGTGTGCATTTAGTGGGTGGTAGGGTTGTGTGTGGTTGCTGTGTGGTAGGTGTGTGTGTAGTCGGTAGTATGGTTGCGTGTGGATGCTGTGTGGTACGTATGTGTGTAGTGGGTAATATGGTTGTGTGTGGGTGCTTTGTGGAAGGTGTGTGTAGTGGGTAGTATGGTTGTGTGGATGCTGTGTGGTAGGTGCGTGTATAGAGGGTAATATGGTTGTGCGTAGGTGCTGTGTGGTAGGTGTGTGTGTAGTGGGTAGTACGTTAGTGTGGGTGCTGTGTGGTAGGTTGTGTGTGTAGTTGGTGGTATGGGTGCTCTGTAGTAGGTGTGCATTTAGTGGGTGGTAGGGTTGTGTGTGGTTGCTGTGTGGTAGGTGTGTGTGTAGTCGGTAGTATGGTTGCGTGTGGATGCTGTGTGGTACGTATGTGTGTAGTGGGTAATATGGTTGTGTGTGGGTGCTTTGTGGAAGGTGTGTGTAGTGGGTAGTATGGTTGTGTGGATGCTGTGTGGTAGGTGCGTGTATAGAGGGTAATATGGTTGTGCGTAGGTGCTGTGTGGTAGGTGTGTGTGTAGTGGGTAGTACGTTAGTGTGGGTGCTGTGTGGTAGGTGTGTGTGTAGAGGATAGTATGGTTGTGTGGGTGCTGTGTGGTAGGTGTGCGTGTAGCGGGTGGTATGGTTGTGTGGGTGCTGTGTGATAGGCGTCTGTGTAGCGGGTAGTATGTTTGTGTGGTTGCTTTTTTAGGTGTTCGTATATTGTGTAGTATGGTTTTGTGTGTGTGCTGTGTGGTAGGTGTGTGTGTGTGTAGTGGGTAGTATGGTTGTGTGTGTACAGTGTGGTAGGTGTGTGTGCAGTGTGTTGTATGGTTGTGTGTGGGTGCTGTGTGGTATGTGTGTGCAATGGGGGGTATGGTTGTGTGTGGGTGCTGTGTGGTAGGTGTATGTGCAGTGGGTAGTATGATTGTGTGTGGGTGCTGTGTGGTAGGTGTGTGTAGAGGGTAGTATGGTTGTGTGTGGGTGCTGTGTGGTATGTGTGTGCAGTGTGTTGTATGGTTGTGTGTGGGTGCTGTGTGGTATGTGTGTGCAATGGGGGGTATGGTTGTGTGTGGGTGCTGTGTGGTAGGTGTGTGTGTAGAGGATAGTATGGTTGTGTGGGTGCTGTGTGGTAGGTGTGCGTGTAGCGGGTGGTATGGTTGTGTGGGTGCTGTGTGATAGGCGTCTGTGTAGCGGGTAGTATGTTTGTGTGGTTGCTTTTTTAGGTGTTCGTATATTGTGTAGTATGGTTTTGTGTGTGTGCTGTGTGGTAGGTGTGTGTGTGTGTAGTGGGTAGTATGGTTGTGTGTGTACAGTGTGGTAGGTGTGTGTGCAGTGTGTTGTATGGTTGTGTGTGGGTGCTGTGTTGTAGGTGTGTGTAGAGGGTAATATGGTTTTGTGTGGGTGCTGTGTGGTATGTGTGTGCAGTGGGTAGTATGGTTGTGTGTGGGTGCTGTGTGGGAGGTGTGTGCAGTGGGTAGTATGGCTGTGTGGGTACTGTAAGGTAGGCGTGTGTGTAGTGGGTAGTGTGGTTGTGTGTGGGTGCTGTGTGGTAGGTGTGTGTGCAGTGGGTAGTATGGTTGTGTGCGGGTGCTGTGTGGTAGGTGTGTGTGCAGTGGGTAATATGGCTGTGTGGGTACTGTAAGGTAGGCGTGTGTGTAGTGGGTAGTGTGGTTGTGTGTGGGTGCTGTGTGGTAGGTGTGTGTGCAGTGGGTGGTATGGTTGTGTGCGGGTGCTGTGTGGTAGGTGTGTGTGCAGCGTTAATATGGTTGTGTGGGTTCTGTGTGGTAGGTGTGTGTGTGTAGAGGGTAGTCTGTTTGTGTGTGGGTGCTATGTGATAGGCGTGTGTGTAGTGGGTAGTATGGTTCTGTGGGTGCAGTGTGGTAGGTGTGTGTGCAGTGTGTTGTATGGTTGTGTGTGTGTGCTGTGTGATAGGCGTGTGTGTAGTGGGTAGTATGGTTGTATGGGTGGAGTGTGGTAGGTGTGTGTGTAGTGGGTATATCGGTTGTGTGTGGGTGCTGTGTGGTAGGTGTGTGTGTAGTGGGTACTGTGGTTGTGTGGGTGCTGTGTGGTAGGTGTGTGTGTAGTGGGTCCTGTGGTTGTGTGGGTGCTGTGTGGTAGGTGTGTGTGTAGTGGGTACTGTGGTTGTGTGTGGGTGTTGTGTGGTAGGTGTGTGTGCAGTGGGTAGTATGGTTGTGTGCGGGTGCTGTGTGATAGGCGTGTGTGTAGTGGGTAGTATGGTTGTATGGGTGGAGTATGGTAGGTGGGTGTGTCGTGGGTATAACGGTTGTGTGTGGGTGCTGTGTGGTAGGTGTATGTGTAGTGGGTACTGTGGTTGTGTGGGTGTTGTGTGGTAGGTGTGTGTGTAGTGGGTACTGTGGTTGTGTGTGGGTGCTGTGTGGTAGGTGTGTGTGCAGTGGGTAGTATGGTTGTGTGTGGGTGCTGTGTGGTAGATGTGTGTGCAGTGGGTTGTACAGTTGTGTGTGGGTGCTGTGTTGTAGGTTGTGTGTGTGGTTGGTGGTATGGGTGCTCTGTAGTAGGTGTGCATTTAGTGGGTGGTAGGGTTGTGTGTGGTTGCTGTGTGGTAGGTGTGTGTGTAGTCGGTAGTATGGTTGCGTGTGGATGCTGTGTGGTAAGTATGTGTGTAGTGGGTAATATGGTTGTGTGTGGGTGCTTTGTGGAAGGTGTGTGTAGTGGGTAGTATGGTTGTGTGGATGCTGTGTGGTAGGTGCGTGTATAGAGGGTAATATGGTTGTGCGTAGGTGCTGTGTGGTAGGTGTGTGTGCAGTGGGTAGTATGGTTGTGTGTGGGTGCTGCAAGGTAGGCATGTGTGTAGTGGGTAGTGTAGTTGTGTAGGTGCTGTGTAGTAGGTGTGTGTGCAGTGGGTAGTATGGTTGTGTGTGGGTGCTGTGTGGTAGGTGTGTGTGTAGTGGGTAGTATGGCTGTGTGGGTGCTGTGTGATAGGTGTGTGTGTAGTGGGTAGTATGGTTGTGTGTGGGTGCTGTGTGATAGGTGTGTGTGTAGTGGGTAGTATGGTTGTGTGGATGCTGTGTGGTAGGTGCGTGTATAGAGGGTAATATGGTTGTGCGTAGGTGCTGTGTGGTAGGTGTGTGTGTAGTGGGTAGTACGTTAGTGTGGGTGCTGTGTGGTAGGTTGTGTGTGTAGTTGGTGGTATGGGTGCTCTGTAGTAGGTGTGCATTTAGTGGGTGGTAGGGTTGTGTGTGGTTGCTGTGTGGTAGGTGTGTGTGTAGTCGGTAGTATGGTTGCGTGTGGATGCTGTGTGGTACGTATGTGTGTAGTGGGTAATATGGTTGTGTGTGGGTGCTTTGTGGAAGGTGTGTGTAGTGGGTAGTATGGTTGTGTGGATGCTGTGTGGTAGGTGCGTGTATAGAGGGTAATATGGTTGTGCGTAGGTGCTGTGTGGTAGGTGTGTGTGTAGTGGGTAGTACGTTAGTGTGGGTGCTGTGTGGTAGGTGTGTGTGTAGAGGATAGTATGGTTGTGTGGGTGCTGTGTGGTAGGTGTGCGTGTAGCGGGTGGTATGGTTGTGTGGGTGCTGTGTGATAGGCGTCTGTGTAGCGGGTAGTATGTTTGTGTGGTTGCTTTTTTAGGTGTTCGTATATTGTGTAGTATGGTTTTGTGTGTGTGCTGTGTGGTAGGTGTGTGTGTGTGTAGTGGGTAGTATGGTTGTGTGTGTACAGTGTGGTAGGTGTGTGTGCAGTGTGTTGTATGGTTGTGTGTGGGTGCTGTGTGGTATGTGTGTGCAATGGGGGGTATGGTTGTGTGTGGGTGCTGTGTGGTAGGTGTATGTGCAGTGGGTAGTATGATTGTGTGTGGGTGCTGTGTGGTAGGTGTGTGTAGAGGGTAGTATGGTTGTGTGTGGGTGCTGTGTGGTATGTGTGTGCAGTGTGTTGTATGGTTGTGTGTGGGTGCTGTGTGGTATGTGTGTGCAATGGGGGGTATGGTTGTGTGTGGGTGCTGTGTGGTAGGTGTGTGTGTAGAGGATAGTATGGTTGTGTGGGTGCTGTGTGGTAGGTGTGCGTGTAGCGGGTGGTATGGTTGTGTGGGTGCTGTGTGATAGGCGTCTGTGTAGCGGGTAGTATGTTTGTGTGGTTGCTTTTTTAGGTGTTCGTATATTGTGTAGTATGGTTTTGTGTGTGTGCTGTGTGGTAGGTGTGTGTGTGTGTAGTGGGTAGTATGGTTGTGTGTGTACAGTGTGGTAGGTGTGTGTGCAGTGTGTTGTATGGTTGTGTGTGGGTGCTGTGTTGTAGGTGTGTGTAGAGGGTAATATGGTTTTGTGTGGGTGCTGTGTGGTATGTGTGTGCAGTGGGTAGTATGGTTGTGTGTGGGTGCTGTGTGGGAGGTGTGTGCAGTGGGTAGTATGGCTGTGTGGGTACTGTAAGGTAGGCGTGTGTGTAGTGGGTAGTGTGGTTGTGTGTGGGTGCTGTGTGGTAGGTGTGTGTGCAGTGGGTAGTATGGTTGTGTGCGGGTGCTGTGTGGTAGGTGTGTGTGCAGTGGGTAATATGGCTGTGTGGGTACTGTAAGGTAGGCGTGTGTGTAGTGGGTAGTGTGGTTGTGTGTGGGTGCTGTGTGGTAGGTGTGTGTGCAGTGGGTGGTATGGTTGTGTGCGGGTGCTGTGTGGTAGGTGTGTGTGCAGCGTTAATATGGTTGTGTGGGTTCTGTGTGGTAGGTGTGTGTGTGTAGAGGGTAGTCTGTTTGTGTGTGGGTGCTATGTGATAGGCGTGTGTGTAGTGGGTAGTATGGTTCTGTGGGTGCAGTGTGGTAGGTGTGTGTGCAGTGTGTTGTATGGTTGTGTGTGTGTGCTGTGTGATAGGCGTGTGTGTAGTGGGTAGTATGGTTGTATGGGTGGAGTGTGGTAGGTGTGTGTGTAGTGGGTATATCGGTTGTGTGTGGGTGCTGTGTGGTAGGTGTGTGTGTAGTGGGTACTGTGGTTGTGTGGGTGCTGTGTGGTAGGTGTGTGTGTAGTGGGTCCTGTGGTTGTGTGGGTGCTGTGTGGTAGGTGTGTGTGTAGTGGGTACTGTGGTTGTGTGTGGGTGTTGTGTGGTAGGTGTGTGTGCAGTGGGTAGTATGGTTGTGTGCGGGTGCTGTGTGATAGGCGTGTGTGTAGTGGGTAGTATGGTTGTATGGGTGGAGTATGGTAGGTGGGTGTGTCGTGGGTATAACGGTTGTGTGTGGGTGCTGTGTGGTAGGTGTATGTGTAGTGGGTACTGTGGTTGTGTGGGTGTTGTGTGGTAGGTGTGTGTGTAGTGGGTACTGTGGTTGTGTGTGGGTGCTGTGTGGTAGGTGTGTGTGCAGTGGGTAGTATGGTTGTGTGTGGGTGCTGTGTGGTAGATGTGTGTGCAGTGGGTTGTACAGTTGTGTGTGGGTGCTGTGTTGTAGGTTGTGTGTGTGGTTGGTGGTATGGGTGCTCTGTAGTAGGTGTGCATTTAGTGGGTGGTAGGGTTGTGTGTGGTTGCTGTGTGGTAGGTGTGTGTGTAGTCGGTAGTATGGTTGCGTGTGGATGCTGTGTGGTAAGTATGTGTGTAGTGGGTAATATGGTTGTGTGTGGGTGCTTTGTGGAAGGTGTGTGTAGTGGGTAGTATGGTTGTGTGGATGCTGTGTGGTAGGTGCGTGTATAGAGGGTAATATGGTTGTGCGTAGGTGCTGTGTGGTAGGTGTGTGTGCAGTGGGTAGTATGGTTGTGTGTGGGTGCTGCAAGGTAGGCATGTGTGTAGTGGGTAGTGTAGTTGTGTAGGTGCTGTGTAGTAGGTGTGTGTGCAGTGGGTAGTATGGTTGTGTGTGGGTGCTGTGTGGTAGGTGTGTGTGTAGTGGGTAGTATGGCTGTGTGGGTGCTGTGTGATAGGTGTGTGTGTAGTGGGTAGTATGGTTGTGTGTGGGTGCTGTGTGATAGGTGTGTGTGTAGTGGGTAGTATGGCTGTGTGGGTGCTGTGTGATAGGTGTGTGTGTAGTGGGTAGTATGGCTGTGTGGGTGCTGTGTGATAGGTGTGTGTGTGTAGTGGGTAGTGTAGTTGTGTAGGTGCTGTGTAGTAGGTGTGTGTGCAGTGGGTAGTATGGTTGTGTGTGCGTGCTGTGTGATAGGTGTGTGTGTAGTGGGTAGTATGGTTGTGTGTGGGTGCTGTGTGGTAGGTGTGTGTGCAGTGGGTAGTATGGTTGTGTGTGGGTGCTGCAAGGTAGGCATGTGTGTAGTGGGTAGTGTAGTTGTGTAGGTGCTGTGTAGTAGGTGTGTGTGCAGTGGGTAGTATGGTTGTGTGTGCGTGCTGTGTGATAGGTGTGTGTGTAGTGGGTAGTATGGTTGTGTGCGGGTGCTGTGTGGTAGGTGTGTGTGTAGTGGGTAGTATGGCTGTGTGGGTGCTGTGTGATAGGTGTGTGTGTGTAGTGGGTAGTATGGTTGTGTAGTTGCTGTGTGGTAGGTGTGTGTGCAATGTGTAGTATGGTTGTGTGTGCGTGCTGTGTGATAGGTGTGTGCGTACTGGATAGTATGGCTGTGTAGGTGCTGTGTGGTAGGTGTGTGTGTAGTTGGTAGTAAGGTTGTGTGGGTGCTGTGTGGTAGGTGTGCGTGTAGAGAGTAGTATGGATGTGTAGGTGCTGTGTGATAGGTGTGTGTGTAGAGGGTAGTATGGTTATGTGTGGGTGCTGTGTGGAAGGTGTGTGTGTAGTGGGTAATATGGTTGTGTGTGGGTGCTGTGTGGTAGGTGTATGTGTGCAGTGGGTAGTGGGTAGTATGATTGTGTAGGTGCTGTGTGCTAGGTGTGTGTAGGGGATAGTATGGTTGTGTTGTGGGTGCTGTGTGATAGGTGAGTGTGTTGAGGGTAATATGGTTGTGTGTGGGTGCTGTGTGGTAGGTGTACGTGTGCAGTGGGTAGTGTAGTTGTGTGGGTGCTGTGTGGTAGGTGTGTGTGTAGAGGGTAGTATAGATGTGTGTGGGTGCTGTGTGGTAGGTGTTTGTGTAGTGGGTAGTATAGTTGTGTGGGTGCTGTGTGGTCAGTATGTGTGGAGCAGGTAGTATGGTGTGTGTGTGTGCTGTGTGGTAGGTGTGTGTGTAGTGGGTAGTATGGTTGTGTGGGTGCCGAGTGGTCAGTGTGTGTGTAGAGGGTAGTACGGTTGTGTGAGTGCTGTGTGGTCGGTGTGTGTGTAGAGAGTAGCATGGTTGTGTTGTCGGTGCTGTGTGGTCGGTGTGTGTATAGAGGGTAGTACGGTTGTGTGAGTGCAGTGTGGTAGGTGTGTGGGTAGTAAGGTAATAAGGTTGAGTGCAGTGGGTAGTATGGTTGTGTGTGGGTGCTTTGTGGTAGGTGTGTGTGTAGAGGGTGGTATGGCTGTGTGTGGGTGCTGTGAGGTAGGTGTTTGTCTAGTGGGTAGTATGGTTGTGTGTGGGTGCTGTGTGGTAGGTCTGTCAATAGTGGGTAGTATGGTTGTGTGTGGATGCTGTGAGGTAGGTGTTTGTCTAGTGGGTAGTATGGTTGTGTGGGAGCTGTGTCTTAGGTGTGTGTGTAGAGGGTAGTATGGTGGTGCTGTGGGTGCTGTGTGGTAGGTGCGTGTGTAGTGGGTAGTACGGTTGTGTAGTGGGTAGTACGGTTATGTTGTGGGTGCTGTGTCGTAGGTGTGTGCAGTGGGTAGTATGGTTGTGTATGGGTGCTGTGTGGCAGGTGTGTGTATAGTGGTTAGTATGGCTGTGTGGGCGCTGTGTGGTAGGTGTGTGTGTATAGTGGGTAGTATGGTTGTGTGTGGATGCTGTATGATAAGTGTGGGTGTAGTGGGTGGTATGGTTAAGGTGTGGGTGCTTTGTGGTAGGTGTGTGTGCAGTGGGTAGTATGGTTGTGTGTGGATGCTGTATGATAAGCGTGGGTGTAGTGGGTGGTATGGTTGTGGTGTCGGTGCTGTGTGGTAGGTGTGTGAAGTGGGTAGTATGGTTGTGTGGGTGCTGTGTGGTAGGTGTGTGTGAAGTGGGTAGTATGGTTGTGTAGGTGCTGTGTGGTAGGTGTGTGTGTGGTGCGTAATATGGTTGTGTTGTGGGTGCTGTATGATAGACGTGTGTGTTGTGGGTAGTATGGTTGTGTGGGTGCTGTGTGGTAGGTGTGTGTGAAGTGGGTAGTATGGTTGTGTGGGTGCTGTGTGGTAGGTGTGTGTGTGGTGCGTAATATGGTTGTGTTGTGGGTGCTGTATGATAGACGTGTGTGTTGTGGGTAGTATGGTTGTGTGGGTGCTGTGTGGTAGGTGTGTGTGTGGTGCGTAATATGGTTGTGTTGTGGGTGCTGTATGATAGACGTGTGTGTTGTGGGTAGTATGGTTGTGTGGGTGCTGTGTGGTAGGTGTGTGTGCAGTGGGTAGTATGGTTGTGTGTGGGTGCTGTGTGGTAGGTGTGTGTGCAGTGGGTAGTATGGTTGTGTGTGGGTGCTGTGTGGTAGGTGTGTGTGTGGTGCGTAATATGGTTGTGTTGTGGGTGCTGTATGATAGACGTGTGTGTTGTGGGTAGTATGGTTGTGTGGGTGCTGTGTGGTAGGTGTGTGTGCAGTGGGTAGTATGGTTGTGTGTGGGTGCTGTGTGGTAGGTGTGTGTGCAGTGGGTAGTATGGTTGTGTGTGGGTGCTGTGTGGTAGGTGTGTGTGTGGTGCGTAATATGGTTGTGTTGTGGGTGCTGTATGATAGACGTGTGTGTTGTGGGTAGTATGGTTGTGTGGGTGCTGTGTGGTAGGTGTGTGTGCAGTGGGTAGTATGGTTGTGTGTGGGTGCTGTGTGGTAGGTGTGTGTGCAGTGGGTAGTATGGTTGTGTGTGGGTGCTGTGTGGTAGGTGTGTGTGCAGTGGGTAGTATGGTTGTGTGGGTGCTGTGTGGCAGGCGTGTGTGCAGTGGGGGGTATGGTTGTGTGTGGGTGCTGTGTAGTAGGTGTATGTGCAGTGGGGGATATGGTTTTGTGTGGGTGCTGTGTGGTAGGTGTGTGTGCAGTGGGTAGTATGGTTGTGTGTGGGTGCTGTATGGTAGATGTGTGTGTGCAGTGGGTAGTATGGTTGTGTGGGTGCTGTGTGATAGGCGTGTGTGCAGTGGGTTGTACGGTTGTGTGTGGGTGCTGTGTGGTAGGTGAGTGTGTGTAGTGGGTAGAATGGGTGCTCTGTAGTAGGTGTGCATTTAGTGGGTGGTAAGGTTGTGTGTGGTTGCTGTGTGGTAGGTGTGTGTGTAGTGGGCAGTATGGTTGTGTGTGGGTGCTGTGTGGTAGGTGTGTGTGCAGAGGGTAGTATGGATGTGTGGGTGCTGTGTTAGGTGTGCGTGTAGTGTAGTATGGATGTGTGTGGGTGCTGTGTGGTAGGTGTGTGTGCAGTCAGTAGTATGATTGTGTGTGGGTGCTGTGTGACAGGTGTGTGTGTAGTGGGTAGTATGGTTGTGTATGTGATGTGTGGTAGGTGTGTGTAGTGGGTAGTATGGCTCTGTGGGTGCTGTGTGGTAGGTGTGTGTGTAGTGGTTGTGTAGGTGCTGTGTGGTAGGTGTGTGTAGTGGGTAGTATGGCTGTGTGGGTGCTGTGTTGTAGGTGTGTGTATAGTGGGTAGTACGGTTGTGTAGGTGCTGTGTGGTAGGTATATGTGTGCAGTGGATAGTGTGGTTGTGTGGGTGCTGTATGGTAGGTGTGTGTGTGTTTAGAGGGTGGAATCGTGTGGGTGCTGTGTGGTAGGTGTGCGTGTAGAGGGTAGTATGGTTGTGTAGGTGCTGTGTGGTAGGTGTGTATGTAGTGGGTAATACGATTGTGTATGTGTGCTGTGTGGTAGGTGTGTGTGCAGTGGGTAGTATGGTTGTGTGTTGGTGCTGTGTGATATGTGTGTGCAGTGGGTAGTATGGTTGTGTGTGGGTGCTGTGTGGTAGGTGTGTGTGTAGAGGGTAGTATGGTTGTGTGTGGGTGCTGTGTGGTATGTGTGTGCAGTGGGGGGTATGGTTGTGTGTGGATGCTGTGTGGTATGTGTGCAGTGGGTAGTATGGCTGTGTGGTTGCTGTAAGGTAGGCGTGTGTGTAGTGGGTAGTGTTGTTAGGTGGGTGCTGTGTGGTAGGTGTGTGTGCAGTGGGTCGTATGGTTGTGTGCGGGTGCTGTGTGGTAGGTGTGTGTGCAGTGGGTAATATGGTTGTGTGGGGTCTGTGTGGCAGGTGTGTGTGTGTAGAGGGTAGTATGTTTGTGTGTGTGTGCTATGTGATAGGCGTGTGTGTAGTGGGTAGTATGGTTCTGTGGGTTGAGTGTGGTAGGTGTGTGTGTAGTGGGTATAACGGTTGTGTGTGGGTGCTGTGTGGTAGGTGTGTGTGTAGTGGGTACTGTGGTTGTGTGGGTGCTGTGTGGTAGGTGTGTGTGTAGTGGGTACTGTGGTTGTGTGTGGGTGATGTGTGGTAGGTGTGTGTGCAGTGGGTAGTATGGTTGTGTGTGGGTGCTGTGTGGTAGATGTGTGTGCAGTGGGTTGTACAGTTGTGTGTGGGTGCTGTGTTGTAGGTTGTGTGTGTGGTTGGTGGTATGGGTGCTCTGTAGTAGGTGTGCATTTAGTGGGTGGTAGGGTTGTGTGTGGTTGCTGTGTGGTAGGTGTGTGTGTAGTCGGTAATATGGTTGCGTGTGGATGCTGTGTGGAAGGTGTGTGTAGTGGGTAGTATGGTTGTGTGGATGCTGTGTGGTAGGTGCGTGTATAGAGGGTAATATGGTTGTGCGTAGGTGCTGTGTGGTAGGTGTGTGTGTAGTGGGTAGTACGTTAGTGTGGGTGCTGTGTGGTAGGTGTGTGTGTGTAGTGGGTGGTATGGTTGTGTGTGTACAGTGTGGTAGGTGTGTGTGCAGTGTGTTGTATGGTTGTGTGTGGGTGCTGTGTGATAGGCGTGTAGGTGTAGTGGGTAGTATGGTTATATGGGTGGAGTGTGGTAGGTGTGTGTGTAGTGGGTGGTATGGGTGCTCTGTAGTAGGTGTGCGTTTAGTGGGTGGTAGGGTTGTGTGTGGGTGCTGTGTGGTAGGTGCGTGTGTAGAGGGTAATATGGTTGTGCGTTGGTGCTGTGTGGTAGGTGTGTGTGTAGTGGGTTTAACGGTTTTGTGTGGGTGCTGTGTGGTAGGTGTGTGGATAATGGGTACTGTGGTTGGGTGGGTGCTGTGTGGTAGGTGTGTGTAGTGGGTACTGTGGTTGTGTGTGGGTGCTGTGTGGTAGGTGTGTGTGCAGTGGGTAGTATGGTTGTGTGGGTGCTGCAAGGTAGGCATGTGTGTAGTGGGTAGTGTAGTTGTCTGTGTGCTGTGTAGTAGGTGTGTGTATTGGGTAGTGTGGTTGTGTGTGGGTGCTCTATGGTAGGTGTGTGTGTATTGGGTGGTATGGTTGTGTGCGGGTGCTGTGTGGTAGGTGTGTGTGCAGCGTTAATATGGTTGTGTGGGTTCTGTGTGGTAGGTGTGTGTGTGTAGAGGGTAGTATGTTTGTATGTGGGTGCTATGTGATAGGCGTGTGTGTAGTGGGTAGTATGGTTCTGTGGGTGCAGTGTGGTAGGTGTGTGTGCAGTGTGTTGTAAGGTTGTGTGTGGGTGCTGTGTGATAGGCGTGTGTGTAGTGGGTAGTATGGTTGTATGGGTGGAGTGTGGTAGGTGTGTGTGTAGTGGGTATAACGGATCGTGTGTGGGTGCTGTGTGGTAGGTGTGTGTGTAGTGGGTACTGTGGTTGTGTGGGTGCTGTGTGGTAGGTGTGTGTGTAGTGGGTAGTATGGTTGTATGGGTGGAGTGTGGTAGGTGTGTGTGTAGTGGGTATAACGGTTGTGTGTGGGTGCTGTGTGGTAGGTGTGTGTGTAGTGGGTACTGTGGTTGTGTGGGTGCTGTGTGGTAGGTGTGTGTGTAGTGGGTACTGTGGTTGTGTGGGTGCTGTGTGGTAGGTGTATGTGTAGTGGGTACTGTGGTTGTGTGTGGGTGCTGTGTGGTAGGTGTGTGCAGTGGGTAGTATGGTTGTGTGTGGGTGCTGTGTGGTAGGTGTGTGTGTGTAGTGGGTAGTATCGTTGTGTGTGGGTGCTGCAAGGTAGGCGTGTGTGTAGTGGGTAGTGTAGTTGTGTGGGTGCTGTGTAGTAGGTGTGTGTATTGGGTAGTGTGGTTGTGTGTGGGTGCTCTATGGTAGGTGTGTGTGTAGTGGGTGGTATGGTTGTGTGTGGGTGCTGTGTGGTAGGTGTGTGTGTGCAGTGGGTAGTATGGTTGTGTGCGGGTGCTGTGTGGTAGGTGTGTGTGTGCAGTGGGTAGTATGGTTGTATGTGGGTGCTGTGTGATTGATGTGTGTGTGTAGTGGGTGGTATGGGTGCTCTGTAGTAGGTGTGAGTTTAATGGGTAGTATGGTTGTGGTATGGGTTTTGTGTGGTAGGTGTGCATTTAGTGGGTGGTATGGTTGTGGTGTGGGTGGTGTGTTGTATGTATGCTTTTAGTGGGTGGTATGGTTGTGTTGTCCGTGTCGTAAACATTTTAAAAAGCATGCAAAATTTCCCAATTTATCTGTTTGTCAGACTGAGTTTGATAGAAAGCATGGTGCACATTTCTACACAGGACAAGAATGTCTATTTTTTTACAAGTAATTAGACTTTAGTTACAGGTAAACAGTTATAAACTCAGCATATAACTGTGCCAACCAAATCTCCCATCACCTTATAAACTTACCCTTGCACAGACATCAACAGATAAAGTCAGACAGGGAGAAAAACATGGGTGTTATGGACAGTGGGAAAAACTGAAGGCAATTCTGTGAACCTGTTCACGGAGTTGCTGAGGTCCTTGTGCTAATCAGAACGCTACTTATCCATCTTCATTCTCCAGATATATCCACTGGTTTCCAAGAGGCACAGAGTAGCTAGTTCACACATTAAAAGGATTCTGACTTATTAAAAGGCACAGCTTCCAGCAACCGCTGATCTAAAGATAATGGCTTTTACTGCAGAGAATAGAGAGAGCTCCTGAGCTGATGGAGGTCTGTAGGCTTCTCAATATCTGGTTCACAGCCCCAAGCTTTTCATTTACCTGGGAATCAATCTGATAGATTTTAGCAGGTCGATTTATTTTTTTTGTAATTGTTCACTAGTCCAAAGAGCTGCTAGTTGCCATCTAAAGCCCCATTTGCAGATAACTGCTCAATTCCAGTTTATCTGCAAACTGCACTTCAGTTCCTGCTTGAACAGGCAGCTGTGTAAACAATGCTTACAATGAGTGCCAGGCTACTTGCTTTAAAAGCATGCAATAATGTTCCATCAATCTTTGGTTTTGAAACCACTATTTTCTCATTTCAGTCTCCAGTCAAAATTGCAGACATGTTAAAAAGACATGGTCTTGAAACTTTGACACAATAAACTTGTAAATTGACTTCTTATTGCTCACAAAAAGATAGCTCCTGACATTTTAATTTCAAGAAGTTTAACCTCATGATAAAAGAGCTCCAATCTTCGTTGTGATCAGACGCAGAGATAGAACAGAGGGGAGCCAGTCCTCCTCTCTTCCTCTTCTGCTGCTGCTAGGTGGAACTGTGAACCCCAGCGTCGGTGTTGTCAGTGAAAGGTTGATGCTAGCCAAAAAGGGACAGCTGAGAGGAGACAAGGTACACCTGTCATTGTGCTGAATGTTTCCGGTCCATTGAATTATCACTGCCAGTGACACCTTCCTTATTGCAAGCTCCATTGTTAAAGAGCAAATGTGCGTCTTAACCTGGCATTCTGTGCCTGCCTCATGCAGTCCTCTTCCACAGCACATGACCTATATCGAATGCTAATATGCTGTCCAAGGGATGAAATGTACTCCAAGAAAAGTTGGTCACAGTTTCCTGCTATGGCTGCTGAATAAAAACAATTTAGGGCGACTGTGAAGGTAGTTCAGTGAAGGATATAGTCAACACAAAATTACATGTAGAATGTCTCTAAATTCATATCGATATAGCAAAGGGGGGGGTGGGGGGACATGCTACTGCTCCGTAACTTCAATCGAAACACTCCCTGCACCTTGCAGTCAGACATTAGACAAACAAAGAAGATGAGGCTGGATGAGTGTGGGGCACTGCAGTAAGGGCAAGGCAGAATTGCAGCAGAATTTTCTGCCACCTCCTGAGTAGGGCGCAATGATGGCTGCCACGTCTTCATCCTATTGCTTTGGGTTTCTCTGTGGCCCAGCTGGCTTAGAGTTAACCATCAGCAGCACCTACTTGAGTGAGAATGCCCATGTTGGAGTAAAAACAAACTGTCTCTTGCAGTCGGCTCAGTCTGAGAGAGAATGTATTCATGTTTAATAACTTAGAAGTGACTTTGTTTAGCTCTGCATTTCTTGTGCTGGCGATTGGGAGGCTTGTAGACATTGTCTAACTTCAGCAGCGTGCTCACTGTCTGGCTGGTAGACTTCAGATCTCATCTCTGCCCACAACATTCACTGAACCAGGGAGTAGCTCAATGCTGGCACTGAGCCTTCCCTGCCCACCTGATGAGGACCCTTCCCACCTCTACTGGTTAGCCGTTTAGGATCTGAAACTCAGAGTCATATAGCATGGAAACAGATCCTTTGGTCTGAACAATCCATGCCAAACATGTTCTCAAACTAAACTATTCCCACTTGCCTGTGCTTGGCCCATATCTCTCCAAACTTCCCTTTTCTTGTACTTCATAGAATTCCTATAGTGTGGATGAAGGCCACTTGGCCCATCGAATCCACACTGCACCTCTAAAGATCATCCCACCCAGACCCCTATCCTATCCCTGCAAGCTTTCATCTTCCCATGGCTAATCCATTCAGCTTACACATGACTGGACACAATGGGGCAATTTAGCATGGCCATTCCATCTAACCTGCAGATCTTTGGAATGGGGGAGGAAACCCACACAGACACGGGGAGAATGTGCAAATTCCACACAGTCAGTTGACTGGAGGCTGGATTGGAACCCAGGTCCCTGGCTCTGTGAGGCAGCAGTGCTAACCACTGAGCCACGTGCCACCCCAACTTATCAAACTGTCTTTTAAACATTGTAGCTGTACCTGCATCCACCACTTTCACTGGCAGTTCATTCCACGCATGAGCCACTGTGTTTAAAAACATTGGCCCTCGTGTCTTTTTAAATCTTTCTTCTCTCACCTTAAAAATGTGCCCTCCAGTTTTGAACTCCCCCACCCTAGAATTGGAATATTGTTTATTGTCCTGTGTACTTAAGTGCAGAAGTCCAGGAGTACAGTGACAAGTTTGCAATGTCACCTTAGTTACAAACTGTCTAAGCACAAATCTTAGATCCAAAAAGCGCAATAAATATGAAAAAAAAGTTGCCTGACAGTGATTCACAGTATAAGTTAAAAATAACATCCTAGTTAAAAGGATAAACATTACAGTCTGATAAACCAATCACCGATAAACATTACATTGTAGTAGCACACCCTAGGGAAAAGACCTTTGCCATTCACCTTATCAATGCCCCTCGTGATTTTATAAACTTTAATAAAGTTACCCTTCAACCTCCTACGCTCCAGGAAAGAAGTCCCGGACTTTCCAATCTGTTTTTACATCTCAAACACTCTCTTCCTGGCAGCATCCTGGTAAATCTTTTCTGAACCCTGTCCAGTTTAATAATAGCCTTCCTATGTACAAGGCAACCACACCTTGACACTGTACTCCAGAAGATGCCTCATCAACATCCAGTACAACCTCAACATGACGTCCGACTCCTATAGTCAATGGTATGAGCAGTGAAGGCAAGCTTGCTAAATGCTGTGGACCTGTCTCGCAAATTTCAAAGAATTATGTACCTGAACCCCTAGGTCTCTCTGTTCTACCAAGGCCTTACCATTGACTATATAAGTCCTGCCCCCTTGTTTATATCACCAAAATGCAATATCTCACATTTATCCAAATTAAATTCCATGTGTCACTCTTTAGTTCATTGACTCATTTGATCAAGATCTCTTTGTAATATTAGATAATCTTCACTGCCCAATATACCACCAATTTTGGTGTCATCCCCAAACTTACTGTCTTCTATATTCCTATCCAAATCAATTATATAAATGACAAACAAAAGTGGACTGATTTTTGTGGAACACTGCTGGTCACAGGCAATGGTGGGTTGAACTTGGTTTGCAGTGAGGGGAAACGCTGAAGTGCTTTCTGTAAGGGGCTCAGTGGTCAGCACTGCTGCCTCACAGTGCCAGGGACCTACGTTCAACTCCCGCCTCTGGTGACTGTGTGAGTTTGCACGTTCTCCCCGTGTCTGTGTGGGTTTCCTCCGGGTGCTCCGGTTTCCTCCCACAGTCCAAAGATATACAGGTTAAGTGAATTGGCCATGCTAAATTGCCCATAGCGTTCAGGGATGTGTAGGCTTAAGTGCATTAGTCAGTCTGAAAAACAACCATCCACCACCACCCTCTGTTTCCTACCATAAAGCCAATTTTGTGTCCAACTGACAAGCTCATCCATGTGAAAACCTGTCGAAGGCTTTACTAATGTCCAAGTAAATAATGTCCATTACCCTGCCCTCATCCACCTCTTTGGTTACTTCATTGAAAATAAACTCAATCAAGTTTGTAAGACACAATTTTCCTTGCACAAAGTGATGCGGACTGTCCCTAATCAATCCTTGCTGCTCCAAATGAATGTAAAAGCTATCTTTCAGAATCACATTCAATAATGTGCTCACTGCCTATGTCAGACTCACAGGCTTTCCAAACTTCTCCTTACAGCCTTTCTGAAATAATTGCACAACATTCGCCGCACTTCAGTCTTTCACTCATGTTTATTGATGATATAAGTATTTCTGTAATTCCCTAATTTCCACCCTAATTTCCCACAATATCCTGGGATACACTTGATCAGGTCATGTAGATTTATCTACATTTATGTTTTCCAAGACCTCCAGCATTCCCTCCTCTGTAATGTGAACTGTTCTCAAAATATCTGTATTTATTTCTGAGTTCTCTAGCCCTCCATTTCTTTTTAGATTCCCTACAGTGTGGAAACAGGCCCTTCAGCCCAACAAGTCCACACAGACCCTCCGAAGAGTAACCCACCCAGACCCATTTCCCTCTGACTAATGCACCTCACATTATGGCAATTTTAGCATGGCCAATTCACCTGACCTGCACATCTTTTGTATTATGGGAGGAAACTGGAGCACCCAGAGGAAACCCACACAGACATGGGGAGAATGTGCAAACTCCACACAGACAGTCGCCTGAGGCGGGAATTGAACAAACTGGCACAAAATATTCAAGTTATACCTCTCCCATTTCCTGAGGTTTAACACAAAAAAATGATCTTTAAGAGGTGATTAGATTACATTACAATGTGGAAACAGGCCCTTCGGCCCAACAAGTCCACACCGACCCGTCGAAGCGAAACCCACCCATACCCCTACATTTACCCCTATACCTAACACTACGGGCAATTTAGCATGGCCAATTCACCTAACCTGCACATCTTTGGACTGTGGGAGGAAACCGGAGCACCCGGAGGAAACCCATGCAGACACGGGGAGAACGTGCAAACTCCACACAGTCAGTCGCCTGAGTCGGGAATTGAACCCGGGTCTCTGGCACTGTGAGGCAACAGTGCTAACCACTGTGCCACCGTGCCGCCCACTAACAAAGTGCATCCAACAAAGTTAGGGAAAGGATTAAGGCTTTGCAGAGTGAATATAAAGGGTTAGGTAAAAAGTTAAAAAAACGGGACATTAAAAGTAGTAATCTCTGGTTTACATCTGGTACCGCGCTTTAAGGAGGGAACGAATGAAAGGATAGAGGAGATAGATCAATGGCTGAAGAAGTGGTGCAGTGTGCAGAGATTCAGTTTCCGGGATCATTGGGATTTCTTCTGGAACAGAAAACACCTGTTCAAAAAGGACAAGTTTCACCTGAACTGGAAAGGGACCTGGTGGGGAGATTTGCTCGTTCCATTTCGGGAGCCTGTAGACATTTTTGTAATAGTGAAAACAGAAAAAAAAATGAAGATAGTTCTGAATCAGGAAAGAGCAAGTTAATTACAAAAGACAGATGAGAAAGTCGGAAAACGAAGTAACTCTGCATTTATTTCAAGAGGTGTTACAGGTAAAACTGATGAGCTTACAGCATGTATCGGAACATGGGACTGGGATGTAGAGGCTATCAGAATCTTGGCTGAGGGAAGGACAGGACTGGCAGCTTAATGTTCCATGATTCAGATGAAATTGAAAAGGGTGGGATCCTCAACAGTGGGGAGGCTAGTATGAAGCTGGAATGAGATACAGTAATCAGAAACATTAAGTGGAAGAGACAGGTCAGGGTGGAACATGACAGGGAGTGAGGAATGCCTAATCGATTGAATTGCATCCAATTCAATGCAAGAGGGCTGACAGGTAAAGCCAATGGACTTGGCGTGGATAGGTACGCACGACTGGGATATTATAGCCATTACAGAAACATGGCTAAAGGAGGGACAGGACTGGCAGAGCAATGTGCCAGGGTACAGGTGCTTTAGGTGAGACAGAGCAAGAGGGGAGGGGGAGTTGCATTTTTGATTAAGGTGAGTATCGGAGCAGCAGTCAGAGATGAAATAACTGAAGAATCATCCAGTGAGGCTTTGTGGGTGGAGCTAAGAAATAAGAAGGGGATGATGACGGTATTGGGGTTGTGCTATAGGCCCCCAAATAGTCAATGGGAATTAAAGGAACAACTAATGCAGAAAGACTGTGGAGACTTGCAGGAGAAATAGGGTTGTCATAGGAGGGCATTTTAATTTTCTTAACATAGACTGGCACTGCCAGAGCTTTAAAGGCTGAGATGGGGTGGAATTTGTTATATTCAGGAAGGGGCAAAACTCCACCTAGTCTTGGGAAATAGGGGCGGGCATCTGACTGAGCTGACGGTGGGGGAGCACTTTGGGACCAGTGACCATAGTTCTATTAATTTTAAAATAATTATGGAGAGGGACAAAACTGGTCCACAGGTTCAAGTTCTACATTGAGGCAAGGTGAATTTTGATGGAATTAGACAGGAGCTTGCAGGGGTTGATTGGAGTAGTTTGTTTGCAGGGAAGGGGACCTCCAGCAAGTGACTGGCCTTTAAAAGTGAGAGAACTAGAGTTCAAGGTCCATATGTTCCTGTGATGGTGAAGCTGGGATCAAGGGAATCCCTGAAGGTATCAGGAATTAAGGGCTTTTGCCCGAAATGTCGATATTCCTGCTCCTGTGATGCTGCCTGACCTGCTGTGCTTTTCCAGCACCACTCTAATCTTGACTCTGATCTCCAGCATCTGCAGTCCTGACTTTCGCATAGAGAATACAGGAGTTTACTGTAGAAGGTAGAGTGAAAAGGCAGCAGAAGATAGCCTTGGCTGAGAAGGTTAGGGTGAATCCAAAGAGGTTCTTTAAGTATATTAAAGGAAAAAGAATAACTGGAGAGAGAATACGGCCCGTCAAGGACCAATATGTCATATATGTGTAAAACTTCAGGAGATGGGTGAGGTTGCCAATGAATATTTCTCCTCTGTGTTTACCATGGAGAAAGACATAAAGACTTGGGAACTTGGGGAAGTTAGTGGTGACATCTTGGGGACAGTCCATATCACAGAAGAGGAGGTGTTGGATAAATTAGAATGTATGGAGGTGGATAGATCTTCTTGTCCTGACCAGATGAATCCAAGAACACTGCAAGAATCTAGAGAAGAAATTGCAGGGGTCCTCGCTGATATTTTTGAATTATCGTTAGCCACCAGTGAGGTCCCGGAAGATTGGAGGGTAGCGAATGTTGGGCCATTATTCAAGGAGGGCTGCAAATTAAAGCCTTGGCAGTATAGATCAGTAAGCCTAATGTCTGTGGTGGGTAACTTACTTGAGAAGATTCTGAGGGATAAAATAGGGTTTGATTTGGAGTAGTCAGCATGGCTTTGTGCATGGGAGATCATGCCTCACAAATTTATTAGAGATCTTTGATAAAGGAAGGTTGATGAGGGCAGGGTGATAGACGTAGTCTATATGGATTTCAGTGAGGCTTTGGTTAAGGTTCCACATGATAGGCTGCTCTGGAAGGTTAGCTCGTTTGGAATCCAGGGGGAGCTGGCAAATCAGATACACAATTAGTTTGATGGTAGGAAGCAGAGGGTTATAGCAGAAGGATATTTCTTGGACTGGAGGCCTGTGACTAGTGGAGTGCCTCAGGGATCAATGCTGGGCCCATTGCTGTTTGTTATCTATATCAGTGATCTGGATGAGAATGTACAAGGTATGATTAGTAAGTTTGCAGGTGACACAAACATGGGGTATCGTGGACAAAGAGGAAGGTTATCAGAAATTGCAGCAGGACCTCGATCAGCTGGGGAAGTGGGCCAAGAAATGGCAATTGGAGTTTAACACAGATAAGTGTGAGATCTTGCATCTTGGAAAATCAAATCCAAGTGAATGGTAGGGCCTTAAGGAGGGTTGTGGAACAGAGAGTCCTTGGAGTTCAGGTGCAAGGTTCCCTGAGAGTAGAGTCAGAGGTAGACAGGGCAGTGAAGAAGACTTTTGACCCACTGGCCTTCATCAGTCAGGACATTGAGTATAGGGAAGTGTTGGGAAGTTATGTTGCAGTTGTACAGGATGTTAGTGAGGCCGCACTTCGAGTACTGTGTTCAATTTTGGTCACCTTGCAATAGGATGGATGTTGTTAAACTGGAAAGAGTGCAGAAGAAATGAGTAAGGATGTTGCCAGGACTCAAGGGACTGAGTCATAGGGAGAGGTCGGACAAGGGGTCGTGTGTAGGAGACTGAGGGGGGATCTTATAGAAGTGTTATAAGATCATGAGAGGCATGGATAGGGTGAATGCACTCAGTCTTTTTTCCCAGGGTTGAGGAATCAAGGACTAGAGGGCATCAGTTTAAAGTTGGAAGGGTAAAAATAAAAGGGAACATGAGGGGCAATGTTTTACACAGAGGGTGGTATGCATATGGAATGAGCTGCCAACAGAAGTTATTGAGGTGGGTACATTAACAACATTTAAAAGTCATTTGGACAAATACATAGATAGGAAAGGATATGGCCCAAGTGCAGAGAAATGGGGTTAGCGTGGATGGACAATTTGGTCGGCATGGACCAGTTTGGGCTGAAGGGCCTGTCTCCATGCTGTAGGACTCTATGACTCTTTGATAGAAAGAGAGGAGAGGGAGTGACATTTTTTGATTCAGAGAAATGTCAATACTGTAATTAGAGAAGGTATAACTGAGGGATCATTTCGTGAAAGTATATGGGTTGAAACTAGAAATAAGAAAGGAAAGATTACCTTGATGGGATTGTACTCCAGGCACCTGAATAATCAGAGGAAAATTGAGAAGCAAATATGTAGAGAGATCTCAAATATACGTAAGAATGATAAGGTTGCAACAGTAAGGGATTTCACTTTGTAAACATTGACTGGGACTGCCATAATGTTAAAGGTTTGGATAGTGGAGAATTTGTTCAATGTGTTCAAGAAAATTTTCTTTATGAATATGTGTATGTTCCTACTAGAAAAGGAGCAAAGCTTGACCTTCTCTTGGGAAATAGGGCAAGGCAAGTGACTGAAGTGTTAGTTGGGGAACGCTTTTGATATGGTCATAATACTATAAGTTTTAAAATAGTTAAAGAAAACGATAAGTCTTCCATTAAAGTTAAAATTTTTAATTGGAGTAAGGCGAATTGTAAGGGTGTGTGACAAGAACTTTCAAAAGTTGATTGGAATAGACTGTCTACAGATAAAGGGACGAATGGCCAGTGGGAGGCCTTCAAAAGTGAGATAAAAGAGTTCAGAGGCATCATGTTCTTGTTAAAGTGAAAGGTGAAGCTGGTAAATGACCAAAAGGATGTGGATGCTTTGGAGAGGTTACAGAGGAGGTTCACCAGGATGTTGCCTGGTCTGGGGGGCACTAGCTTTAAAGAGAGGTTGAGTAGATTAGGATTATTTTCATTAGAAAGATGGAGGTTGAGGGGTTGACCTGATTGAGGTCTACAAAATCATGAGAGGTATAGACGGGGTGGATAGCAAGAAGCTTTTTCCCAGAGTGGGGGACTCAATTACTAAGGGGTACGAGCTTAAGGTGAGAGGGGAAAAGTTTAAGGGAGATCTGTGTGGAAAGTTCTTCACACAGAGGATGGTGGGTGCCTGGATCGCGTTGCCAGCGGAGGTGGTAGAGGCAGGAACGATAGCGTCATTTAAGATGTATCTAGACACATACATGAATGGGCAGGGAGCAGAGGGATACAGATCCTTAGAGAATAGGCGACAGGTTTAGACAGAGGATCTGGATTGGTGAAAGCTTGGAGGGCCGAAGGGCCTGTTCCTCTGCTGTAATGATCTTTGTTCTTTGTCAGATTAGGGAACAATGGATGAATTGTTATAGTGTTGTGATTCTAGTCAAGAATGAAAAAGAATCATATATTAGATATAGACAACTGAGATCAACTGAATCTCCTGAAGAGTGGAAAGAGTCGAGGGACCTTCTTAATAAGGAAATCAGGAAGACAAAGCGGGGTATCAGATCGTCCTGACAATTAAGAACACAAGAACAAAGAGAACAGAAGAGAAGTACAGCACAGGAACAGTCCCTTCGGCCCTCCAAGCCTGTGCTGATCATTATGCCCTCACTAAACTAAACAACAAACCTTCTGCCCTTATTCGGTTTGTATCCCTCTATTCCCTCCCTATTCATGTAACCATCCAGGTGCCTCTTAAACGTTGCTAGGTGCCTGCTTCCACCACCTCCTCTGGCAGTGTGTTCCAGACTGTTATCACTCTCTGCATGAGAAAACTTCCCTCGCACATCTCCCTTAAACTTTCCCCCTCTCACCTTAAACCTGTGTCCCCTTGTAATTGAAACTTCAGCCCTGGGAAAAAGCCTCTGACTATCCACCCTATCCATGCCTCTTATAATTTTGTAGACCTCTGTCAGGTCTCCTCTCAGCCACCATCTTTCCAGTGAAAACAATCCTGGTCTTTTTAACCTTTCCTCATAGCCAATGTCCTTGAGACCAGGCAACTTTCCTGAAGTAGGGCTTATGCCCGAAACGTCGATTCTCCTGCTCCTCGGATGCTGCCTGGCCTGCTGCGCTTTTCCAGCACCACACTTTTCAACTTCCTGGTGAACCCTCTTTGCTCTCTCTCCAAAGTTTCCATGTCCTTCTAGTAGTGTGGTAACCAAAACTGCACACGATACTGAAAATGTGTTGCTGGAAAAGCGCAGCAGGTCAGGCAGCATCCAAGGAACAGGAGAATCGACGTTTCGGGCACAAGCCCTTCTTCAGGAATCATGCTTATGCCCAAAACATCGATTCTCCTGTTCCTTGGATGCTGCCTGACCTGCTGCGCTTTTCCAGCAACACATTTTCAGCTCTGATTCTTCTAGGAGAAAGTGAGGACAGCAGATGCTGGACACAATACTCCCAATGCAGCCTAACAAGCATTTTATATGGCCACATCATGGTTTGCCAACTCTTTTACACCATGCCCTGGCTGATGAAGGCCAGCATGCCATATGCCTTCTGAATCATTGTGGCCACCTTTAGGGAACTGTGAACCTGCACACCCAAATCAGTCTGTGTGTTAATGTTCATGGACAGATGCATTTGCAGCTGGTAAGTTGGTGAGGATCAGGTCAAATGTTTTTTTGTCTCTTGGTTCCCTCACCATCTGCTCCAGGCCCAATCTCACAGCTATGTCCTTTAGGGCCTAATAACCTAGATCAGTAGAGCAGCTGCCAAGCCATTCTTGGTGGTGGATATTTAAATCCTCCACCCAGAATGCATGTTGTGTCCATGCCACCTTTTATCTGTCCAGCTGGTGGGACAGCACATATCCAGGCATAATGATGGTGGGGTCTGGGACATTATCTGTAAGGCATAATTCAACAAAATTGACTATGTCAGGCTGATGCTTGAGGAGAGACAGATCTCCTAATTTTAACACTAGTGCCCAGATGTTAGTATGGAGGACTTTGCAGAGTTGGTAGGGCTGTTTCTGCCATTGTTGTTTCTGGTGCCAAGGTCACTGCCAGGTGGTCTGTCCAGTTTAATTTCTTTGTTGAGACTTTATAGCGATTGATACAAATGAGTGGCTTGCTAGGTCATTTCAGAGGGCAGTTGAGAGTTAACCAGATTGCTGTAGGTCTGGAGTCACATATAGGCCAGACCAGGTAAGGATGGGCAGATTTCTTTCCCCGAAGGACATTTAGTGAACTAGATGAGTCCTGCTCTTTGCACCTGTAAATCTCTCTTGCCCCTTTATCACCTACAACTTGCAACTACCCCTCTTTGCCACTTGTAACTCCTATCTAACCCTTTTACCATTTGAAATTCTGATCTATTGCCTTTATACCTGTATCTCTCTATCTTTTTTCCATCTGATAACTCACATGGGAGGTCTAGAAAGCTTTATTTTATTTCAATGCTTTCTTTTAATTCGAGGACCCTGACGTGAATAGTTGTGGTTCCAACATGGAACCCATTGGAACTCCGCTAGTCACCAGCTGCCATCCTAAAATAACCTTTTATCTCTAATCTCTGCCTTCTGCCAGTCAGTGAATTGTCTATCCATGCTAGTACCTTACACCTAACAATGTGGGCTCTTGTCTTATTTAACAGCCTCCTGTGCGGCTCCCTGTCAAAGGCTTCTAAAATCCCAATTAATCATGTCCACTTTGTCTCTCCTTTGTCTAACTTGTTCATTACCTACTCACAGAATACTAACAAATCGTGGGTGGCACGGTGGCACTGCTGCCTTCACAGCGCCAGAGACCCGGGTTCAATTCCCACCTCAGATGACTACTGTGTGGAGTTTGCACATTCTCCCTGTGTCTGCATGGGTTTCCTCCCACAGTCCAAAAATGTGCAGGTTAGGTGAATTGGCCATGCTAAATTGCCCGTAGTGTTAGGTAAAGGGACAAATGTAGGGGATTGGGTCTAGGTGGGTTGCTCTTCGGAGGGGCGGTGTGGACTTGTTGGGCTGAAGGGCCTGTTTCCACACTGTAAGTAATCTAATCTAAATTTATCAGACATGACCTCCCCTTGATGAAGCCTTGCTGATTCATCCCTATTTCACCATGCACTTCCAAGTGCTCCATAATCTTATCCTTAATAATGAACTCTAAATACTTACCAACAACCAAAGTTAGGTTTAACTGGCCAATAGTTTCCAGTCATCTGCCTCCCTCCCTTCCTAAGCAGTAGTGTTACATTACTCATTTTCTGGTTCTCTGGGACTCTCCCTCATTCCAGTGACCCCTGAAAAATCACCACCGATGTCTCCACAATCTTCTCAGCTATCTCCTTTGGAACTCTGGGGTGTAGTCCATCTGGTCTAGGTGATTTATCCAGCTTCTGGCCTTTCAGTTTCCCCAGTACTTTCACGTTAGTCACTTCCACTGCAGGAACCTCCACCCCCTGACTCTCTTGAAGTTCTGGTATACTGCTGGTATCTTCCACTGTGAAAACTGATTCAGAGTACCTTTCTGTTCCTCTGTCATTTCCTCAGTTCTGCGTTACTATGTTTCTTGCCTCATTTTCTTGCTGGTTTTTTAAGGCTTCCCAATCTACTGGCTCCTTGCTTATCTTCACCATATTCCATCCTTTTTCCTTTTGCTTTTATGTTGTGCTTGACTTCCCTTGCCAGCGATGATTGCTTCATCCTCTCCACAGGATGAATTTCTGCTGTGCATCCTGAATTACCCCCAGAAACCCCTGCCATTGTTGTTCCACTGATTTCCCTCTTAGGCTTTCATGACTCTATGATTAGAGTGGTACTGGAAAAGCACAGCAGGTCAGGCAGCATACGAGGAGCAGGAAAATCAACGTTTCGGGCAGGAGCCCTTCATCAGGAAATTCAGATGCTGCCTGACCTGCTGTGTTTTTCCAGCACCACTCTAATCTTGACTCCTAATCTCCAGCATCTGCAGTCTTCACTTTCGCCTTCCGTGACTCTATGACTGTAACTCTGACCAGCTGCTCCCTCATGTCTTGTAGTTAACTTCACTCAATTGTAATGCTGTCACATCTGATTCCAGCTTCTCTCTCTCAAAGTGCAGGGTCACTTCTATCATGTTATGGTCACTGTCCCCCTAGGGGGTTCCTTCACCATGGCTCCACCTCAAGTCAAATCAAATCTGCTTCAATGCACATCACCAAATCTAGAATTGCCTGTTGCCTAATGGGCTCCACCACAAGCTATTCCAAAAACATCTCGTAGACATTCCACAAATACCTTTTCTTGAGATCCGCTACCAATCTGATTTTTCCAATCCATATAATTATGGTAACAGTGCCTTTGCTATCTCCTGATTTATTTTCTTCCCACATCCTGACTACTGCGAGGAGGCACGGTGGCACGGTGGTTAGCACTGCTGCCTCACAGCACCAGAGTCCTGGGTTCAATTCCCACCTCAGGCGGCTGACTGTGTGGAGTTTGCACATTGTCTGCATGGGTTTCCTCTGGGTGCTCCAATTTCCTCCCACAGTCCAAAAATGTGCAGGTTAAGTGAATTGGCTATGCTAAATTGCCTGTAGTGCTAGGTGCAGGGGTAAATGTAGGGGAATGGGTCTGGTTGGGTGCGCTTTGTTGAGCCGAAGGGCCTGTTCCCACGCTGTAACTAACCTAATGTAATTCCCATTAGGGTCTTTTTCCATTTGCAGTTCCTCAACCCACACAAATTCTACAACTTCCCACTCTATTATCACTTCCTGCTATCAGTTCAGTTTCATTCCTTACTATCAAAGCAACCCCACCACCTTTGCCCAGCTGCCTGTCCTTCCGATAGGGTGTGTGACCTTGGATATTTAGTTCCCAGCCCTGATCCCTTTACAGAATGTGCTAATTTCAATTTGTGCTACAAACTCATTTACCTTGTTTCATACACTGCATGTATTTAACTACAACACCTTCAGTCTTGCATTTACTGCCCCCCCCGCCCCCCCCCCCCCCCCCCACTCCCCACCTTCTCTGCTATGCCTGAAGGTGGACTCCTGATTCTTTCCATGTTCTCTGTCCTATTACTTGGTCTGGAAACTTTAATGACTTTTGCTGAGTCCTTCCCCACTTTAAATGTTTTCATAATTTTCCAAGTAATCAAACCGTCCCCCCAAATATTGAAAGCCCTATCCACAGCCCTAGGTATGCACTTTGTCAGGATTCTGATCACAGCGTGATTCAGGTGGAGCACACCCTATTGGAACAGCTCCCTCCTTCCCTCGTACAAAGTCCCATGAATTTGAACCTGTTTCTCCCACATTAATCTTTGAGCCACGTGTTTACTTTTTTAATCTAGTTGACCCTGTGTCACTTTGTTCATGGAAGAGTACTACGTTTTCAGCTCTGCTTTTTCATTTAGCCCCGAGCTGCTCATATTACTTCAGCAGAATCTCCTTCCTCTTTCTACCTATGTCATTGGCACCTGGTGGACCACAGCAACTGGATCTTTTCCCTCCTATTTCCAGTTCCTCTATAGTGCGGCTGGTTCCTTTGATCCCTCCTCCTGGTTTAGTCACAAAAGTCCAGACAATGTTAGGTCATTTCTTCGAGGATAAGAACATAGACTGGGTCGTGGCAGAGGTTTTCAGTCTCCATACTGAGGAGGGCAGTCAGTTACACGTGTGCCACCACACTCAGGTGGTAAACTTTCTGCCTTTGGACCCTGCCTTTGGACCGATACCTTTATGTCAAACCTCCTCCCAGGTGGTATGCCTGGTGATGTACTTGGTCCTCAAGGATGACACATTGCTCCTGTTCCTGACTCCGTGAGGGTCTTTAGGTCTCCCTCCGGATTCCAGGACCCGATCAATGTCTGAAATGTAGTCGACTTGTGCCAGCTCTTCCCCATTGTCAAGAGTAGTGGCTGCCATTAGAGAACCATTACTCAGACATTCACACTTCCACTAATCTTCCAAAGGAAAATATTCTGCCTGGAAGTCTGTGGTGAGTGGTGTCCCACAGGGCTCTGTCCTTGGGCCTCTATTGTTTGTAATTTTTATTAATGACTTGGATGAGGAGATTGAAGGATGGGTCAGCAAGTTTGCAGATGACACAAAGGTTGGAGGTGTCGTTGACAGTATAGAGGGCTGTTGTAGGCTGCAGCGGGACATTGACAGGATGCAGAGATGGGCTGAGAGGTGGCAGATGGAGTTCAACCTGGATAAATGCGAGGTGATGCATTTTGGAAGGTCGAATTTGAAAGCTGAGTACAGGATTAAGGATAGGATTCTTGGTAGTGTGGAGGAACAGAGGGATCTTGGGGTGCAGGTACATAGATCCCTTAAAATGGCCACCCAAGTGGACAGGGTTGTTAAGAAAGCATATGGTGTTTTGGCTTTCATTAACAGGGGTATTGAGTTTAAGAGTCGTGAGATCTTGTTGCAGCTCTATAAAACTTTGGTTAGACCGCACTTGGAATACTGTGTCCAGTTCTGGTCGCCCTATTATAGGAAAGATGTGGATGCTTTGGAGCGAGTTCAGAGGAGGTTTACCAGGATGCTGCCTGGACTGGAGGGCTTATCTTATGAGGAGAGGTTGACTGAGCTCGGACTTTTTTCATTGGAGAAAAGGAGGAGAAGAGGGGACCTAATTGAGATATACAATGTAATGAGAGGCATAGATAGAGTCGATTGCCAGAGGCTATTTCCCCGGTCAGAAATGACTAACACAAGGGGTCATAGTTTTAAGCTGGTTGGAGGAAAGTATAGAGGGGATGTCAGAGGTGGGCTCTTTACATAGAGAGTTGTGAGAGCATGGAATGCGTTGCCAGCAGCAGCTATGGAGGCAGGGTCATTGGGGACATTTAAGAGACTCCTGGACATGCATATGGTCACAGAAATTTGAAGGTGCATACATGAGGATCAGTGGTCGGCACAACATTGTGGGCTGAAAGGCCTGTTCTGTGCTGTACTGTTCTAGGTTCTATGTTCTAATCGAGTAGCTGTTGGAGGGGAGGACTGTGGTTGTAGGGGTGACCAGAGTCACGGATATGCGGGGTGCTGGGTGGCGGAGGCCTGAGCAGGGTGCTGGATGGCGAAGGCCTGGGCTAGGTGCTGGGTGGCAGAGGCCTAGGCTGGGTGTTGGGTGGCAGAGGCCTAGGCTGGGTGGTGGATGGCGGAGACCTGGGCTAGGTGGTGGATGGCGGAGACCTGGTCTGGGTGGTGGGTGGCAGAGGCCTGGGCTGGGTGGTGGATGGCGGAGGCCTGGGCTGGGTGGTGGATGGCGGAGACCTGGTCTGGGTGGTGGGTGGCAGAGGCCTGGGCTGGGTGGTGGGTGGCAGAGATCTGGGCTGGGTGGTGGGTGGCAGAGGCCTGGGCTGGGTGCTGGATGGTAGAGGCCTTGGCTGGGTGGTGGGTGGCAGAGGCCTGGTCTGGGTGCTGGGTGGCAGAAGCCTGGACTGGGTGCTGGATGGTAGAGGCTGCAGGAACTGACAAACAGGGTGGCAGTGGATATCCAGTTCACGACAGATGCCATACACTGTCTGAAAATGGCAGTGTTCAGATCCAGTGTTGTGCACTCGAGTGTGCAGTCGGTCCTGTCTATGGTTACTCCTGCTCGGATGGAATTTCATGTTAGCTCCAGAGTCCTGAACCGCCCTCAGGAACCTGTACCCCATACCCTGAGCCACCTCATGGCAATGCCCTCTCTGTCCTTCTGCCTTCTTGAACAGGTTGGTGCATACCATCCACTTTGACAATTTCACTCACCACCTGGTCTTGGCACGTTAATTTGTCACCAGGCAAATTACCACTGCAGTGGAAGGCCCTCTATACAGGAGTCTTCCCGTTTTCAGTTGTAGACCTGGGGTGGAGTGTGCAAGTGTTGTACACCACAGTGATAGTACTTCCAGATGTAAAACAATAAACAAAGCAGAGCCAGGAATAGCTCTGCAGAATTGTTTGTCCTGGGCTGGGACTAGTCTATGAACGCCACGTGAAGTTACTCTATTTTGATGTTCAATAGTGGATGGTGTTTCTTCTTAAGAAATTGGGCCTCTTATGGGCCTCTTATGGCCTCACAGCGCCAGGGACCTGGGTTTGATTCCAGCCCTGGGCGACTGTCTGTGTGGAGTTTGCACATTCTCCCCGTGTCTGAGAGGGTTTCCTCCGGGTGCTCTGGTTCCCCCCCCCCTCAATAACAAAGATATGCAGGTTAGGTGAATTGGCCGTGCTAAATTGTCCACAGTGTTCAGAGATGTGTAGGTTGGGTGCATTAGTTAGGAGTTAAATGTAGGGGAATGGGTCTGGGTAGGTTACTCTTCAGACTTGGGGCCTGTTTCCACACTGTAGAAATTCTAATTCTAATCCTGATCCCAATCAGCCTGGACTCCAATGTTTCTTAGTGACAGCACTTGAAAGAGCTGGCCGGAACATTCAGTGAAATAGGATGGGTTCATAGGTGGGAAAAGGGAAGGCATAAAAGGGGCAGGAGAGAGTGATGGATGTTAAAACAGCAAGTGAGTGTGGCAAGTGGTAAAGGGGCAGGAGAGAGGGACAGGTGGTGAAGGGACACAGGCAAAGGAACATGTGCATAGAAATTAGAGATAGTTGCAGACAGAAAAGGAAGAAGAGAGAGAGAGAGTGACAGATGATAAAGGAACAGGAGAGAATTGAATGTGATAAAGGGACGCATTTCTCAGATTGGAGATGAGATGAAAATGGTATTCCCCAGGGATTGGTATTGGGGCCTTACTTTTCCTGATTTATGTAACTGATTTGGAGATGATTTGGAGATGCCGGTGTTGGATTGGGGTGTACAAAGTTTAAAATCACACAACACCAGGTTATAGTCCAACAGGTTTAATTGGAAGCACACTAGCTTTCGGAGCAACGCTCCTTCATCAGGTGATAGTGGAGGGCTCGATCGTAACACAGAATTTATAGCAAAAATTTACAGTGTGATATAACTGAAATTATACATTGAAAAATTGATTGTCTGTTAAGCCTTTCATCTGTTAGAATACAGTGATAGTTTCACTTCTTTCATGTGGAAATCACAAACCTTTTTTTAAAAATTGCATTCTCGGGTTAGCTGTTAACAATATGTTGAAGGTGTTGGCCCCTGTGTTCTCTGTCTATGCCATGATGTTTAGATTGATTCTAATCTAAAAAGTGGGGGGCCTCTAATCTAAATAGGGAGGGCCTCAACCAGGACCTTGGGTTCATGTCGCATTACAGGTGATCACCATTGCACTACACACACACACACACACAGATATTCCTACACACACACACTCTCACATACACACGGACACAGGTACACACAGACGCGCACACAGACACCCACACACACCTTTATAGACACACATACTCCCACACTCACACATGCACCCCCTCACAGACTTAAGACACTCTGCACTCACTACACACACACACACTTTCTCACACTCACAACCCCCGACCCAGACAGACACACACACACACACACAGACAAAGACGCACATGCACACATATATTTTGTGGGGTGAATTTGTACTTGCAGAGTTACATTGCACTTTGCTCAAAAACTGCATACATTCATGTAGAACTCTGAGCTCAAAAAACTGCATGAATTTATGTAAAACTCTGTTATCTCACTTTTTAGATTAGAATCAATCTAAACATCAGGTCATAGACAGAGAACACAGGGGGCCAACACCTTCAACATATTGTCTAGCTATCACCATTGTTAACAGCTAACCCGAGAATGCAATTTTAAAAAAAAGGTTTTGTGATTTACACATGAAAGAAGTGAAACTATCAATGTATTCTAACAGTTGAAAAGCTTAACAGACAATCAATTTTTCAATGTATAATTTCAGTTACATCACACTGTAAAATTTGCCATAAATTCTGTGTTACGATCGAGCCCTCCACTATCACCTGATGAAGGAGCGTTGCTCCGAAAACTAGTGTGCTTCCAATTAAACCTGTTGGACTATAACCTGATATTGTGTGATTTTTAGATTTGGAGATAGGTGTTAACGGCAGAATCTCTAAATTTGCAGATGGTGCTAAGCCAGGGAGAATATTGAATTGTGAGGATGATGCTGGGTGACTTCAGAAGAATATTAACAAGTTGACCAAATGAGCAGACACCTGGCAGATGAAATTCAATACCGAGAAATGTGAGGGAATGCATTTTGGTAGAAAAAACATGAAGAGACATGGAAAGGGATCAGTGGGAGTACAGGAGCAGAGGGACCCTGAGGTTCACGTACATGATTTTCTGAAGGTGGCCAGACAAATTGTTAAGAAAGCTTATAGGATCCTTGGGTTGATAAATAGAGACATAGGATACAAAAGCAAGGAAGCGATGTTACATCACTACAATTACTGATGAGAATACATTTGGAGTATGTATTCAATTCTGGGAGTCCGAAAAGGCTTAGCTGCTCAATTGAGTCTGTTAAAGGCAGTGAGGGAACTAAGAAGAAGATACAATGTACCTGACCTCATGCTCACGAACCCACCATAAGAATATAAGTAGGAGCTCATGGAAACGAAGTCCCAACATCATTCGACAAAGCTGTGAGGAAGTTAGTGCTACTTCCTCGCAACACCAGGGACCCAGGTTGGATTCAAACCTCGGGCGACTGACTGTGTGGAGTTGGCACATTCTCCCCGTGTCTGCGTGGGTTTCCTCTGGGTGCTCTGGTTTCCTCCCACAGTCCAAAGATGTGCAGGTCAGGTGGATTGGCCATGCTAAATTGACCTTGGTGCCCAGGGATGTGCAGGCGAGGTGGATTAGCAGTGGGAAATGCAGGGTTACAGGAATATTGCCAGGGGTCGGGGGAGCAGGGAGCTGGAGTGATGGGTGCAGGTGTGATGTTCTGTGGAGTGTCGATGTGGACTCGATTGGGATTCCAAGTTGTAGGGATTCTTTATTCTGGAGAAATTATGCTTATTCTCCATGGAGCAGAGAAGAGTAAGATATGATTTTATTGAACTGTTCAACTTTATGAACAATTCTGGCAGGGCAAAGCAAGATATTCCGTTGCCATTAGTTGGTATGTCAGTAACTCGGCCAAACTTAGAGTATAAACAATGACTGCAGATGCTGGAAACCAGATTCTGGATCAGTGGTGCTGGAAGAGCACAGCAGTTCAGGCAGCATCCAAGGAGCTTCGAAATCGACGTTTCGGGAAAAAGCCCTTCATCAGGAATAAAGGCAGTGAGTCTGAAGCGTGGAGAGATAAGCTAGAGGAGGGTGGGAGTGAGGAGAGAGTAGCATAGAGTACAATGGGTGAGTGGGGGAGGAGATGAAGGTGATAGGTCAGGGAGGAGAGGGTGGAGTGGATAGGTGGAAAAGGAGCTAGGCAGGTCGGACAAGTCCGGACAAGTCATGGGGACAGTGCTGAGCTGGAAGTTTGAAACTAGGATGAGGTGGGGAAGGGGAAATGAGGAAGCTGTTGAAGTCCACATTGATGCCCTGGGGTTGAAGTGTTCCAAGGCGGAAGATGAGGCGTTCTTCCTCCAGGCGTCTGGTGGTGAGGGAGCGGCGGTGAAGGAGGCCCAGGACCTCCATGTCCTCGACAGAGTGGGAGGGGGAGTTGAAATGTTGGGCCACGGGGCAGTGTGGATGATTGGTGCGGGTGTCTCGGAGATATTCCCTAAAGCGCTCTGCTAGGAGGCGCCCAGTCTCCCCAATGTAGAGGAGACCGCATTGGGAGCAGCGGATACAATAAATGATATTAGTGGATGTGCAGGTAAAACTTTGATGGATGTGGAAGGCTCCTTTAGGGCCTTGGATAGAGGTGAGGGAGAAGGTGTGGGCACAGGTTTTACAGTTCCTGCGGTGGCAGGGGAAAGTGCCAGGATGGGAGGGTGGGTCGTAGGGGGGTGTGGACCTGACCAGGTAGTCACGGAGGGAACGGTCTTTGCGGAAGGCGGAAAGGGGTGGGGAGGGAAATGTATCCCTGGTGGTGGGGTCTTTTTGGAGGTGGCGGAAATGTCGGCGGATGATTTGGTTTATGCGAAGGTTTGTAGGGTGGAAGGTGAGCACCAGGGGCGTTCTGTCCTTGTTACGGTTGGAAGGTTTGGGGTCTGAGGGCGGAGGTGCGGGATGTGGACGAGATGCGTTGGAGGGCATCTTTAACCACGTGGGAAGGGAAATTGTGGTCTCTAAAGAAGGAGGCCATCTGGTGTGTTCTATGGTGGAACTGGTCCTCCTGGGAGCAGATATGGCAGAGGCGGAGGAATTGGGAATACGGGATGGCATTTTTGCAAGAGATAGGGTGGGAAGAGGTGTAATCCAGGTAGCTGTGGGAGTCGGTGGATTTGTAAAAAATGTCAGTGTCAAGTCGGTTGTCACTAATGGAGATGGAGAGGTCCAGGAAGGGGAGGGAGGTGTCAGAGATGGTCCAGGTAAATTTAAGATCAGGGTGGAATGTGTTGGTGAAGTTGATGAATTGCTCAACCTCCTCGCGAGAGCACAAGGTGGCGCCAATGAAGTCATCAATGTAGCGGAGGAAGAGGTGGGGAGTGGTGCCGGTGTAATTACGGAAGATCAACTGTTCTACGTAGCCAACAAAGAGACAGGCATAGCTGGGGCCCATACGTGTGCCCATGGCTACCCCTTTGGTCTGGAAGAAGTGGGAGGATTCAAAGGAGAAATTGTTAAGGGTGAGGACCAGTTCGGCCAAATGAATGAGAGACGCCTGGAGGAAGAACGCCTCATCTTCCGCCTTGGAACACTTCAACCCCAGGACATCAATGTGGACTTCAACAGTTTCCTCATTTCCCCTTCCCCCACCTCATCCTAGTTTCAAACTTCCAGCTCAGCACTGTCCCCATGACTTGTCCGGACTTGTCCGACCTGCCTAGCTCCTTTTCCACCTATCCACTCCACCCTCTCCTCCCTGACCTATCACCTTCATCTCCTCCCCCACTCACCCATTGTACTCTATGCTACTCTCTCCCCACTCCCACCCTCCCCTAGCTTATCTCTCCACGTTTCAGGCTCACTGCCTTTATTACTGATGAAGGGCTTTTGCCCGAAACGTTGATTTCGAAGCTCCTTGGATGCTGCCTGAACTGCTGTGCTCTTCCAGCACCACTGATCAACACTTAGAGTATTGCATTCAATTCTAGTCTCCATATTACAGGAAAAATGTGAAGCCTTTGGAGAAGGTGCAGAAGACGTTTACCAGAATGCTGTCTGAATTGGAGGGTATGAGCTATAAGGAAAGGCTAGAAAAATTTGGGTTGTTTTCTCTGGAGTGGTAAAGGCTGTGGGGAGACTTGATAGAAGGTTATAAAATTATGAGATGCATAGATAGGGTTGACGGTCAGAATATCTTTCCCAGAGTTAAAACTAGGCATGCATTTACGGTGAGAGGAGAAACATTAAAAAGAGATGTGAAGGGCAAGTATTTTACACAGAGAGTCGGGAACCTGCTGCCAGGGGTGGTGGTGTAGGAAGACATGATAGGTGCATTTAAAAGGCTGTTAGATTAGCACATGAATGGACAAAGAATGGACCAAAAGCAGGCAGAAGGGATTAGTTTAATTTAACGTCCTGTTGGTACAACATCGTGGGGCCGAACAGCCCGTTGCAGTATAACAAATGATTTGCAGTCATAGTGCTCTGCACCCATACCTGTCAGTTTCTGAAAGGGTATTGCCTCTGAGGCTGCCAGCTAGGTTAAACTCTTTATGATGCGAAGTTCCAGGCCCAATAAGCAGTCAGGAGAAGTTTTGTCTGTTGTCCCCTTTTGCCTGAAAGTATACCTCATTCTTTTGGCATATTGGGACCAATCCCCCACACTCACATCATATGGTTCCAGTTCTGGATGTAGGTTTGCTGCAAGGTTCATTTTCAGACGTTTCATCACCATACTAGGTAACATCTTGAGTGAACCTCCAAATGAAGCACTGGTGGGGTAGCCCACTTTCTATTTATATGTTTGGGTTTCCTTGGGTTGGTGATGTCATCTCCTGTGGTGCATCATTTCCCATGGCGATGTCATTTCCTGTTCTTTTTCTCGGGAGGTGGTAAATGGGATCCAAGTCAATGTGTTTGTTGATTGAGTTTCGGTCAGAATGCCATGCTTCTAGGAATTTTTGTGTGTATATAAATAAAGTATATTCATATTTATATATGGAAATAGAACATATAAATATAAAGCAGGTTATACCGCCAGTGCTTCATTTGGAGGCTCACTGAAGATGTTGCCTAGTAGGGTGATGAAACATCTGAAAATGAACCTTCCAGCTCAGCGAGCAAACCTACATCCAGAACCTCAAACTGAACTACAAATCTTCGCAAATCTCACTAATATGGTTGCAGTTCCCCAAACTGCAACCCTTTTAATTTTTCCTCATTGGTGCTTACCAGGTTTGTCAAAAGGCAAGGCTTTTGGAAACCTTTCCCTGTTCTCATTGCCAATGTAATAACAGAGGAAGCCCGCCTGGAAAGGAACACCACCTACGTTTGAACACCAAAATAATAACACAACATCTTTTTCAATAGATCCAGAAGGCTATCACACACAACTTAAAGGGCTTATGCCCGAAACGTCGATTCTCCTGCTCCTTGGATGCTGCCTGACCTGCTGCGCTTTTCCAGCAACACATTTTCAGCTATCACACACAATTGAATGGTTTCCCCACCACAACATCACCTTAACATTTTACCCAACTACTAATGACCAACAGTAGATCACCGATGTAGCCCCTGGATATTTACATGCAGTACCTGTTACAGGCACTGCAGACCATCAAAAGTGAGAGGGAGTGGGTCTGCTTTATAACATGCTTTCATCAGCCAGTTCAGAAATGTTATTACACACCTCTGGAGGAGGTGGGATTTGAACCTAGGTCTCTCTGGTTTAGACCGGGGCACTACCACTGCACCGCAAGAACCCTTTGCATTTTCTTTATAAAGGTCTCAAGTGTTGAGTTCTAGCCAGGCATATTACCAAGGGAACCCATATTCAACAAGCTTCATGGTGAATTTAATCAATAATTCCCCATGGGCCTCGTAGGGGTTAACACACCTAAGAATTCATGACCTATAGGACGGATGTTGTGAAACCTGAAAGAGTTCAGAAAAGATTTACAAGGACATTGCCGGGATTGGAAGGTTTGAGCTATAGGGAGAGGCTGAATAAGCTGGGGATGTTTTCCCTGGAGTGTCAGAGGCTGAGGGGTGACCTTATAGAAGTTTATAAAATCATGAGGGGCATGACATGGTCTTTTCCTTGGGGTGGGGAAGTCCAGAACTAGAGGGCATAGGTTTAAAGTGAGAGGGGTAAGATATAAAAGGAACCTCAAGGATAACTTTTTCACACAGAGGGTGGTGCGTGTGTGGAATGAGTTGCCAGAGGAAGTGGTGGAGGCTGCTACAATTACAACATTTAAAAGCTATTTGGATGACTATATGAATGGGAATGGTTTGGAGGGATAAAGGCCACATGCTGGCAAATGGGACTAGATTCATTTAGACTAATTGGTCGGCATGGATGAGTTGGCACGAAGGGCTGTTTCCGTGCTGTGCATCTTTGTGACTCTAATTAATTATGTGATCTGCCTCTTGCAGAAAGCTCTACCTCGCTATGATTCCTCGCTGAATATCATGGCCGAAATTGGCAACCGCCTGGGGCAGGCCCAAGTTCTTTTGGGAATTGCCAAGTGCTGGTTCATCCAAAAGGAGCAGGACAAGGTAGGAGACAACATCAGGAATTCTGGGGAACTGAATTAACCAACACTTGGAGAGGCATGAATTAATTATGAGCAGTCGGCATGGTTTTATTAAGGGGAGGTCACATCTGACCAATTTGATTGAATTTTTCTGAAGAGGGGACCAGGTGTGGAGATGATGACAATGCTTTGGATGCTGCCTGACCTGCTGCGCTTTTCCAGCAACACATTTTCAGCTCTGATCTCCAGCATCTGCAGTCCTCACTTTCTCCTCAATGCCTTTAATATGATTGTATTCCCTACGATATGGAAACAAGCCCTTCAGACCAACAAGTCCACACCGACCCTCCGAAGAGTAACCCACCCAGACCCATTCCCCCACAATATATTTACTCCTGACTAATGCACCTAATACTCTGGGCAATTTAGCATGGCCAATTCATCTGACCTGCGTACACCTTTTGGATTGTGGAGGAAACCGGAGCACCTGGAGGAAACCCACACAGACACGGGGAGAATGTGCAAACTCCACACAGTCACCCGAGGCTGGAATCGAACCCGGGTCCCTGGTGCTGTGAGGCAGCAATGCTAACCACTGAGCCACCGTGCTGCCCCATATAGATACCATCTATTTGGATTTCAGCAAGTTTTTTGATAAGGTCCTGTGTGGCAGACTGATACCAAAGGTAAGGGTAGAGAGTACCTTTCTACCATATACAACTGATATAGTAACAACGAGATAGCCTTTCTCCAGGACCGAGGGTGCTACATGGACAGCACACACTACACAATCGTACATGGCATAAAGTGCATAAGAAGTGCAAAACAGGCAAGTTACAGTGTAACAGAAGAGTGATGAATAGTAGACATTTTTCTAGCAGCAATACGAAAGAACTTCAGATGGGAAAGAGTCCAATTATGCTGTGTTAAGGAGCCTGATGGCTTGGGGAAAGAAACTGTTGCACAGTCTAGCCATGAGAGACTGAATGCTCCCGTATCTTCTGCTAGATGGCAGGAGGGAGAAGAGTTTGAGTGAGGAGGGTGTGGGGTCTTCCACAATGCTGTTAGCCTTTCGGATGCAGCATGTGGAGTAAATGGAGTCCATCAGATCCAAGGAAATTTGACAAATGGGATCCTCAATTGGCTGAGTGTTAGGAAGCTGAGGGTAATTATTGAGAGGTGCTATTCCGATTGGAAATTGGTATCCAGTTAGGTTCCACAGGGGTAGGTGTTGGGGCTCTTGCTATTTGTGGTTTATATAAATGATTTAGATTTGAGTATAGGAGGGTTGATCAGTAAGTTCAAAGGGGATACAAAAAATTGGTGGGATGGTGAGTAGTGAAGAGGATATCCTTTGACTACAAGGTGATATAAATGAGCTGGTGAGCTGGGCTGGTCAGTCGCCATGGAATTCAATCCAGATAAATGTGAGGTGATGCACTGGGGCACGACAAACCGTGCAAGGGAATGCAAAATCATGGTGGGAACCTGGGAAGAATAGAAGGCAAGGATACTGCTCTTTATTGGACAAGACATAGAGTTTAGGAGCAGGGAGATTATGCTGAATCTGTATAAAATATTGGTTAGGCGACAGCTAGAGTATCGTGTGCAGGTCTGGAATTCATGTTATAGGAGGAATGTGATAGCACTGGAGAGGGTGCTGAGTAGATTTATCAGAATGTTACCTGGGCTGGAGAGTTTTAGGTATGAAGAGAGATTGGACAGATTTTGGTTGTTTTCCATAGACCAGAGGAGATTGAGAGGCGTCATGATCGAGATGTCGAAAATGATGAGGGGATTAGGTAGGAACTTTACCCCTCAATGGGGATCAGTGAGCAAGGGGCATATATTAAAGGTATGAGGTGATGTGAGGAAAACATTTTAACTGAAAGGGTGGTGGGAGTCTGGAATTCACTTCGTGTAAGGCTATTAGAGAGAGAAGCCTGCACAATATTTAAGAAGTGTTTAAATGGGCATTTGCGATGCCAAGGCATACAAGGCCTGGTGCTGGAAGATGTGATTATAATAGTTACATGATTGTTTTTGACTAGTGCAGAAGTGATGGGCTGAAGAGCCTCTTTGTGTGCTGTTGATCTCGCTGACTGTCTGATCTATAGCTGTGTGGCATGGTCCCTGTGCTAACACTAACTCCAGTTGTTCTGTAATCCTATCTGTGAAGTGATGAAGGTGAGCAGAGCGCAAATTTGGAAGGTTTGATGTTATTTCAGTGATGTATGTGTGGGTGGCCATTAAGCTGGATTGGCAGAGCATGAGAAATTGACTGTTGCCAGCCCACATAAGGTGATGTGCCAACCAATAGAGGTGCTGTGTCCTTTGTCACAGGTCTAAATTCATCCAGTGAAATTCATAACCTGACACAGCTTTAAAGCTCTCTAGCTCTCAGCTTCTATTGTTGATGGAGAAGACACCAGCCTGTCAGCGTTTTCCTGATAATGATACCCACCTATTTCTGAAATCATCCTTCTAATTCTTCTCTGCACTCACTCTTCGATATCTGATTTTTGAATGTATCTCCTGGAAACTTCTTCTCACTATTGAATGTTTTCCAATTTGGCATTCAAGGTAGAGAAGGGCATTTGGGGGTGGGGGAGGGGTGTCATAAAATTGATCAATGGAGCGATTATAGCTGAGAAGGGGGTGGGGGGTGGGGGATGGTAATAGATCAGAATCATTAAATGGGGAGGAGTGGCATAGTAGTAATGTCACTGGACTAGTAATCCAGAAACAGGCTAACATTCTGGGGATAGCTGATGATAATGGCTGCTGGTGACATTTGAATTCAATAAAAATCTGGAATTCCTTTCAAACAAAGCTCATCTAATGGCAACATCATAACTACTGATGATTGTCTTTAAAACCCATCTGGTTGGCAAATAGATACTGCTGTCCGGACCGATCTGGTCTGCATATGTGACTCCAGGCCCACAGCAATGTGGTTGAGTCTGAAATACGCTCTGGCAATTAAGGGTGGGCAATAAGTCACCCTGACCCAGACGGTGATGTCCACATCCCATCTAAGAATATTTTTTGACTTGAACTGAAGAACATAAAAGCAGCAGAGGGTTGGTACTGTGAGAGGGTCAGTGGTGAGGAAAAGTTGGTACTGTCATAGGGTCACTGCTGAGAGAGTGCGGCACTGTCAGAAGGTCAGCACCTTGGGGGTGCCACACTATCGGAAGGTCAGTGCCAAGGGGGTGCTGCACTGTCAGAGGCTCAGCGCCTAGGGGGTGCCACACTATCGGAAGGTCAGTGCCAAGGGGAGGCTGCATTGTCGGAGGGTCAGTGCCGAGGATGTGCCACACTGTCAGAGGGTCAGTGCTGAGGGAGTGCCACACTTTAAGAGGGTCAGTACTGAGGGAGTGCTGTACTATCAGAGGGTTATCACTAAGTGAGCACCGCACTGTCGGAGGGTCAGTGCTGAGGGAGGGCCGCACGGTTGGAAGGTCAGTGCTGAGGGAATGCTGTACTGTCAGACGGTTATCACTGAGTGAGTGCCACACTGTTGGAGTGTCAGTGCTGAGGGAGGGCCACTCTTTCAGATGGTTAGTGCTGATGGAGTACTGCACTGTGCCACCGTGGGCGGCACGGTGGCACAGTGGTTAGCACTGCTGCCTCACAGCGCCAGAGACCCGGGTTCAATTCCCGCCTCAGGCGACTGACTGTGTGGAGTTTGCACGTTCTCCCCGTGTCTGCGTGGGTTTCCTCCGGGTGCTCCGGTTTCCTCCCACAGTCCAAAGATGTGCAGGGTCAGGTGAATTGGCGAAGCTAAATTGCCCGTAGTGTTCGTTAAGGGGTAAATGTAGGGGTATGGGTGGGTTTCGCTTCGGCGGGTCGGTGTGGACTTGTTGGGCCGCAGGGTCTGTTTCCACACTGTAATCTAATCTAATCTAATGTCCACTCTCGGGTGGTCTATCTACATTTACACTGTGTATTACTCATGGATTAAAATTGGCTATCCCTCTTCATTTCACACTTATTACTTTATAGGCTCTCGAGGTGGTGGAGAAAGCTGGAGAACTGGCTGAAGCTGTGGGCAACAAGGTACGCGATTGTATGGATGCCAAGATTGGTCATTGTGACTATAATTGTAAATTGCTCCTTCAAAGGTGCCATTCCCAGGAGGGAAATGTGCTGTGTTGCAAGAGAACAGAAGCAATGGGCAAAAATTCATGACATTTATGATTAGATAGATAACATACAGTGTGGAAACAGGCACTTTGGCCCAACAAGTCCACACTGACCTTCAGAAGAATAACCCACCCAGACCCATTCCCTCACCCCAATATTTACCCCTCACTAATGCACCTGACACTATGGACAATTTAGCATGGCCAATTCTCCTGACTTGCACATCTTTGGACTGTGGGAGGAAACCAGAGCACCCAGGGGAAACCCACTCAGACATGGGGAGAATGTGCAAACTCCACACAGACAGTCGCCCGAGGTGGGAATCAAACCTAGGTCCCTGGCGCTGTGAGGCAGCAGCACGAACCACCGAGTCACTGAGCCACCCATGATCTTCTGACATCGAGTATTGAATGACATAATGGAAGGTATTGGGCTGCTGAGGAACAAATAATAGAAAACTAATAATAGAAATCCATCCATTATGCATTCTCTTGCCTGGTTTTTTATGTCCCAGTGCATCACCTCACATTTATCTGGATTGAATTCTATTGCCATTGACCAGTCCATCTAACCAACTCATTTATAATCCCTTGTAACTTAAGGTACCCTCCTCACTATCTACATCCCACCAATTTTTGTCTCATCTTTGAACTTATTTATCAATTTTATTCTATTTTCCATTATTTCACCCTTTGCATCACAAGGGGGCATCATCATCTTATGTTTTCTTCTACCAGCCTTCGAGTTCTAGAGTCCCACCACCCTCTGGATAAAAAAAAGATTTTCCTTACATCCCCTTTAAACTTTCTCTCCCTTACATTAAACGTATATTCCCTGCTGGTCATTGATCTCCCCACCTGTCTACCCTATATATGCCCCTCAGGGTTTTAGATGCCTCAATCATGTCCCCTCTCATTTTCCTCTGCTCTAAGCAAAACGATCCCATTCTGTTCATAACTGAAACTCTCCAGCCCAGGCAACATCTCCTGTGCACTATCGCTTCTATAAGGTGGATTCAAGAACAGTAAACAATACTTTAACTGTGGCCTAACCAACCTATTATGCAGTTCCAGCAATACATCTCTGCTCTTAAACTCCATGTCTTGACTAATAGCATGTGCCATAGTCGCGTATGCCTATATCTGTCCCAATTCCTTGAGGGACAGGTGTACATACACACCAAGGTCCCTCTGAACCTCAGTGCTTCCTAGGGTCCTCCCATTCGTCACTTATTCCCTTGCCTTGTTTGTCCTGCTCAAACGCATCATCTCACGTTTATCCAGATTGAAACCTATTGGTATTGTTCAACCCGTATGATCAGCCTGTTTATGTCATCCTGTATTCTAAGGTTATCCTGCTCACTCTTCACCACCCCACCATTTTTTTTACCTTTGGAAACTTACTGATCAACCGTCCTGCCTTCAAGTGTAAATCATTTTTATAAACCACAAAGTGCAAGGGCCCCATCACTGAACCCTATAGGGTCTCACTGAGCACAGACTTCCAGTCAGAAAAAACACCCACTCAACCATCACCCTCTGCTTACTGCTGCTCAGCCAATTGTGGATTCAGTTTACCAAATTTCCTTGGATCCCATGGACTGTTACCTTTGCTGTCATCTCCCATGCAGTCCCTTAGCAAAAGCCTTGCTGAAATCTAAGTATGCAACATCTAAGTACATACCTGGTAACTTCCTTGAAAATTTCAATCAATTGGTCAGACAAGATCCCCTTTTAAAAACCATGCTGACTGTTCTTGATTAATCCCCGCCTTTCCAATTGCAGATTCTTTCTGTTGCTCAGAGTTGCTTCCAATTGTTACCCCACCACCAAGTTTAATTTCCTGGTTTATCCCTTATTCCAGTCTTGACTGTCCTCTGGCACCTCTCCAATAGCCAGAGAGGAATTAACCATTTTTGCCAGTGTCCCTACTATTTCCTCCCTTGCCTCACCCAACAGCACAGGATACACTTACAGAGTCAAGAGTCATACAACATGGCTACAGACCCTTCGGTCCAACCAGTCCATGCTGAACGTAATTCCGAACTAAACTAGTCCCACCTTCCTACTCCTGGCCTATATCCCTCCAAACCTTTCTTATTCATGTATCTATCCAAATGTCTTTTAAACATTCTAATTGTAGCCACATCCATGATTTCCACACGCAAACTACCCTCTATGTGGAAAATTTACCTCTTGTGTCTTTTTTAAATCTCTGTCCTCTCACCTTAAAAATGTGCCGCTAGTATTGAAATTCCCCATCTTGGGGAAAAGGACAATGACCATCTGTATCTATACCTCTCATTATTTTATAAACTTCTGTCAGGTCACCTCTCAACCTCCTATGCTCCAGTGAAAAATCTCCCAGCCTATCCAACCTTTCTTTATAACTCAAACCTTCCATACCTGGCAACATCCCGGTAAATCTCTTATGAGCTCTCTACAGCTTGATAATATTCTTCCTATAACTGTGCGACCAGAACTGGACACAGTATTCCAGAAGAGACCTCACCAATGTACTGTACGACCTCAACATAATGTCCCAACTCCTATTCTCAAAAAACTGAGCGTCGAAGGCTAATGTGTCAAACATCCTTTTAACCACAATGTGTATATGTGATGCACACTTTAAAGAATTATGTACCTGCATCCCTTGGTACCTCTGTTCTACAATACTACCCAAGGCCTTACTATTAATTGTGTAAGCCTTACCCCAATACCTCACATTTATCCAGATTGAACTCCATCTGTCATTTTTCAGCCCATTGAACCTTCTGTAATCTGAGAAAACCTTCTTCACTGTCTACTATGCCACCAATTTTTATGTTATCCACAAGCTTTTAATCATGCCTTCTATAATCTCATCGGAGAGGACCCAGAACTGATCCCTGCGGAACACCGCTGGTGATAGTCCTCCAGACGGAAAAGCAGCCCTCCACCACCGCTCTCTGTCTCCTGCCGTTAAGCCAATTATATGTACAATTGGCAAGCTCACCCTGAATCAAATGTGACCTAACTTCATGAATTCGTCTCCCATGCCGAACCTTGTTTAAAATCTAAATAAACGACGTGTATTGCACTGCCTTCATCAACCTTTTTGTTAACCTCCTCAAAAAACTCAACCAACTTTCTGAGACACAATTATCATCGCACAAAACCTGTCCCTAATCAATTTTTGCCTCTCTAAATGTCCATAAATCCTATCTTTTACAGTGACGTCCAACAATTTACCCACAACTGAAGTCAGACTTTCAAGCCTACATCCTTTCTGGAGATTTATCTATTTTTAAGCCTAACAGATCACTTAGAACCTCCTCTCTGTCACTCAGACCCTCCTCCTCTCTGTTGATGCTAATTTCTTTAATCGTAGCACAGACCTTCTCCCTGATTTCTACACCCATATCGTTCTTCTCACTAGTGAGCACCAAAAGTAATTATTTAAAATCTCCTGGCTCCTTACACAAATTACCAATGTGGTCTTTTCCCTCCTTATCCTTTCTGCCCTTAATGTATCTGTAAATGACTTTGGATTTTCCTTTATTTTACCTGCCAGTATCCTTTCATATACCCTTTTCACTCTCCTAAATACCACTTTAATACCTTCTTGTATACTCTAAACTTCTGTAGGATTTCTGCTGTTTTGAGCCCTCAGCAGCTGCCATAATACTCCAATTTTCTCTTAATTCAATGCTGTAGATCCCTTGATATCTCGGGTCTACAGGATTTGACTGTCATGCCCTTTTTCTTTATTGGAACATGCTGACTCTGTACTCTCCATGTCTCCTTCTGAAATTCATTCCACTGTTCTGAGACAGATTTACCTGGAGGTATCTGCTCCCAGTCCACTCTGGTCAAATCATACCTGATCTTATTAAAATTGAACTTCCCATAGATGTGAACTTTGATTTCAGGCCCATCCTTCACCTTTTCCATACAATTTTGAATCTAATGAAGTTATTATAGCTGAGTGCAAAATGCTCTTCCATTGATTCGTCAACCACTTAACCAGTTTTGTTACCTAGAAGGTCTTCTACGTACAGGCGGAAGAAAACCATCCTGGATGCATTTTAAAAATTCCACTCCCTCAAATCTTTCAAACTGACTGTCCCAGTTAATGTTAGGCAAATTGAAATGGAAGGATGTTTGCTGTGTTATGTCAGGTGAAGACTTCCAAGATCATAAATATTGTCTTCAGTTTGGTTGAGAAGAATCAGGGATTAAGTTCAAGAAACAAGTTAACAGTTTAATTCAGAAAGCACAAAAACAGAAAGAAAAAGCTTTAGTTTTCTCTGAGCAGGGGTTCAGGGATATTCAGAGAAGCCAGCAGAAGGGTATAATTGAAGATTCCAAAGGCTTTAGATGGAAATCTGCATTTTATTAGAACTGAGTAAAGGACTTTGACAGGAAGCTTTAAATTGTCTCCACAGTCAACGGGAATGAAATCAGAGGGAATGATTGAGTTGAAGATAGCAGCATAATTTCTCTGGGCTTGAATTTCTGTAATGGGTAGTATTGGAAAACAGGTTGAAACTTTACATTTGCATTTGTGTTAAGATCTTTTACATAAAGACATAGAGAGGGAGAGAGGTTTGCTTGTATTATTTTCTTTTATGAAAGAAGCCTATGTTCTGTTGTTAAAGAACATCAGCTTCAAATGAATGCATTTCAGTGAGTAACCAGCAGATTAACAACCGAAGAAAGATTAAAGTTGCGGTCAACCAAGCCATATTTACTTTCAGTGACTTGGCTTGTCCAATAGTAACAATAGTAGCTGAGATTGTAACGAAAGCTCATTAATGTTGCTGAGGGAAGGCTTTGACCATGTGGGAAGCATGTCCCAGAATGACAAAAATGGAATCTGTCAGAAATGAAGACAGGATTTGGTGGATCAGTTCTCTACATTTTAAAGGCAATACACCCTTTGACGAGTGTGTGTGTGTCTGCATGCGTGCGTGTATGTGAGAGGGAGAGAGACTATCTCTGCCCAATTTACCTGCTGAAGCTTGGTTTCTGCTTCATCTCCCTAGCTATACATGCTAAAGGCACACTGTTTAAGTGAGACAATCTATCGAGTGAAGGGTTCCCAGCGGCTTCTGCGAGAACATGTTGTTAAATTCCATGAGTGCATGGAAGACATGGAGTTGTACTGCGGGATGTGTGGAGATTCCATTGGAGATAAGAACTCACAGCTCCAGGCGCTGCCATGCTCCCATCTTTTCCATCTGAAGTAAGTCTCGCACCCGAAACAGCAGACAAATGAAATTCACCAGTAAGTTGCAAAGCTCTGCTGTGTGATGTGAACATTACATCTTAGATACTAGAGCATAAAGTGAATATTTCAGTGCAGGACTGAGGGGCACTCCACTGTTGGAGGGTCAGTGCTGAGAGAATGTTGCATCATCAGACGGCTAGTGCTGGGGAAATGCCACGTTGTCAGAGGGTCAGTACTAAAGAAGTGTTGCGCTTTCGAGGGGTCAGCACTGAGGGAATGATACACTGTTCGAGGGTCAGTACTGAGGGCATGCTGCACTGTCAGAGGGTCAGTACTGAGGGAGTGATAAACTGTTCGAGGGTCAATACTGAGGGAGTGCTGCACTGTTGGAGGGTCAGTACTGAGGGAGTGCTGCACTGTCAGAGGGTCAGTACTGAGGGAGTGCTGCACTGTTGGAGGGTCAGTACTGAGGGAGTGCTGCACTGTCAGAGGGTCAGTACTGAGGGAGTGCTGCACTGTCAGAGGGTCAGTACTGAGGAGATACCATATTGTTAGCGAATCAGTACTGAGGAAAGGTTAAAATCAACTAGGCAAAAGTGAGGACTGCAGCTGCTGGAAACTAGAGTTTAGAACAGAGTGGTGCTGGAAAAGCACAGCAGGTCAGGCAGCATCCGAGGAGCAGGAGAATCGACGTTTTGGGCAAAAGCCCTTCATCAGGAATAGAGGCAGGAAGCCTCCGGGATGGAGAGATAAATAGGAGGGGGGGGGGGGGGGGGGAGGTGGGGCTGGGGAGAAAGTAGCAAAGAGTACAATAGGTGAATGGGGGTGGGTTTGGAGGTGATAGGTCAGAGGGGAGGGTGGGGGAAGGTAGCATAGAGTACAATAGGTGAATGGGGATGGGGATGGAGGTAATAGGTCAGAGGGGAGGGTGGGGGAAGGTAGCATAGAGTACAATAGGTGAATGGGGATGGGGATGGAGGTGATACGTCAGACAGGAGGGTGGAGTGAATAGGTGGGAAGGGAGATTGGCAGGTAGGACAGGTCATGAGGACAGTGCTGAGCTGGAAGGTTGGAACTGGGATAAGGTGGGGGGAGGGGAAATGAGGAAACTGGTGAAGCCCACATTGATGCCCTGGGGTTGAAGTGTTCCGAGGTGGAAGATGAGGCGTTCTTCCTCCAGGCATCGGGTGGTGAGGGAGCGATGGTGAAGGAGGCCCAGGACATGCATGTCCTCAGCAGAGTGGGAGGGGGAGTTGAAATGTTGGGCCACGGGGCGGTGGGGTTCATTGGTGCGGGTGTCCCGGAGATGATCCCTAAAGCGCTCTGCTAGGAGGCGTCCAGTCTCCCCAATGTAGAGGAGACCGCATCGGGAACAACGGATACAACAAATGACATTGGTGGATGTGCAGGTGAAACTTTGATGGATGTGGAAGGCTGCTTTGGGGCCTTGGATGGTGGTGAGGGAGGAGGTGTGGGCGCAGGTTTTGCAATTCCTGCGGTGGCAAGGGAGGGTGCCAGGAAGAAGGGGGTGGGTTGTAGGGGGGCATGGATCTGACCAGGTGGTCACGGAGGGAACGGTCTTTGCGGAAAGTGGAAAGGGGTGGGGAGGGAAATATATCCCTGGTGGTGGGGTCCGTTTGGAGGTGGCGGAAATGTTGGCGGATGATAATACGCGCCGTGATGTCGAACACTTCTCCGGCTGCCTCCGCCTCTGAGCTTAATTTTACAATCAGGACTCCCACCCACCTTCCGAGGACCCCTTCACCCACCTCCAACACACTCCATCTTCCCGTCTGTCTCTGTCTCTCTTCATTTCGGACTTTCTCCCTTCCTCGCTGCCTCTTTCTTGTCTCCTCTCTCCGCGCCTTTGCCTCCAACTGTTTCTGCTTCTCTCTTTTCCTGTTGCTTTCTCTTTCTGTTACAGGCTCTCTGTTGCACTCTATCTGTTTCTGTGCCTTTCCATTTGTCTCCCCCAATGTCGGTCTTTCTCTGTCTCACTTCTTTCTGTCTCTCTCTCCACCACTTCTCTCTCTCTGTCTCTCTCTCTCTGTCATGATCAGTACTGATCTGAGAATGATCTTCAGCATTTGGACTTATATTCAGCATGTGGGTGGGCAGTCTGGAACCTTTCATCCATGGGGTATTATGCTGGGGTTCTGGCTGTTTCTGATGATCTCCCTCTCTGTCCTAGATGCTTACAAAACAGTGAGATGCGAGGCTGTCCAAATTGCAGGCGGTCTGCCATGAAGCCTGGCTACGTGTGACTGGGACAACACCGGGAATTCTTTCCCAATCCAAACATTAACAAACAGCCATGGATTCTGAAAGAATCACAAACTCAGAAAACAACTCTTTAAGGAGCCACTTTTGACCGACTTGACCACGTTAAGGGCCAGTTGCTCGAGCTATGGAGAGTGATCAGATGGGGGTCAAGATGACAGAACCACTTGGACTTCGAGACCCTACAATATTTCCTGAGTACACGCGTGTGGCTGATATCTGGTTATAATGTATTGGGATCATGATCTGAATATCGATTGATTAATATGTTCTTTGTAGCATCTGTTGTGTTAAACTGAATGTTCAAATGAGATTCTTTGATGAACAAGATTATCTGTTTGAACTGAAAACAAATGCTGTGGATCACAGTGAGTCAGACTGCATCCATGGAGAGAGAGTAAGCTAACATTTTGAGTCTAGGCTTGACTAGACTAGTTACCATGCTCTTTCTCCATGGATGAGCTGAAAAATGTGTTGCTGGAAAAGCGCAGCAGGTCAGGCAGCATCCAAGGAGCAGGAGAATTGACATTTCGGGCACAAGCCCTTCTTCAGGAAGGTGTGCCAAGCAGGCTAAGATAAAAGGTAGGGAGGAGGGACTTGGGGGAGGGGCATTGGAAATGCGATAGGTGGAAGGAGGTTAAGGTGAGGGTGATAGGCCTGAGAGGGGGGGTGGGGGCGGAGAGGTCGAGAAGAAGATTACACCTCCTTCCACCGAGGTTCTTCCGCCTAGGAACCCTCCAACCACAAGGGATGAATGCAGATTTCTCCAGCTTCCTCATTTCCCCTCCCCCCACCTTATCTCAGTCCCAAGCCTCGGACTCAGCACCGCCTTCTTGACCTGCAATCTTCTTCCCGACCTCTCCGCCCCCACCCCCTCTCTGGCCTATCACCCTCACCCTCACCTCCTTCCACCTATCGTATTTCCAACGCCCCTCCCCCAAGTCCCTCCTCCCTACCTTTTATCTTAGCCTGCTGGACACACCCTCCTCATTCCTGAAGAAGGGCTTGTGCCCGAAATGTCGATTCTCCTGCTCCTTTGATGCTACCTGACCTGCTGCGCTTTTCCAGCAACACATTTTTCAGCTCCGATCTCCAGCATCTGCAGACCTCACTTTCTCCTCTTTCTCCATGGATGCTGTCTGACCCGCTGTGATCTCCAGCGTTTGTTCTTTTCAGTACAGATTCCAGCATCTGCAGTAATTTGTTCCTGATCTGTTTGAACGTTTGATTTCAGAAATCCAGATGTCAGGATTGACTTGGATGCAATTCTTCCAGCCCCAGCAGATTTTGTAAAAAGCAAAAGAACTGCGAATGCTGGAAATCAAAAGTAAAAACAGAAATGACTGGAAAACTTAGCAGGTCTGGCAGCATCTGCAAAGTTAATGTTTCATATCTCATGACCATTCCTCAGAACTGATGGTAGCTCGAAAAAAGTTGTTTTTTTCTACTCCTTTGTCTGTCCTACTGTTCTTCTCTCTCCTTGGGCTCCACCTCCATGTATCGTTTACTCCTTAAACTCTCCCTCCCCCCCACCCCCCCCCCCCCCCCCCCCCCACCCACTATTTTTCTTAAAACTAAATCAATTCTGAGGAAGGGTCACTGGACATGAAACATTAACTTTGAATTCTCACAGATGTTGCCAAGTCCTGCTGAGCTTTTCCAACAATTTCTAATTTTGCTTCCATTAGATTTTGTGTCGTTCAAACGTCTTTGTTCAGAAATGCTCCACATTATGGCAAACTGAAGCAACAATGGAAAATGCTGGGAATACTCAGTAGGTCTATCAACTTCCATGGAGAGAGCAATAGCATTAGTGTTTCTCAGTACCTCAATATACGGCTCACCAGGACACAGACTAGAAAGGTTCACTGTGTTTCCCTCTCCACACAGGCTGCCAGCTCTGCTCAGCAATTCCAGTCTTTCCAGTATTGTTTTGGTTTGAGGTTGAATGCATTGTCTCCCTTTAGCTAATCCCTGTAGATTCCTGACAACTGGAGATATGATCCATGGCAGAAAGTATGATGAAGGCAGGTAAGAGGTGACCTCTCCTGACCTGCTCCAACACCAGGACCATCGAAACCTCAAACCATATTAACCAGCGATACCCTACCATTAACCCAGCAAATATCATTCCTTACCCACAGATCTAATACTTCCTTGATCTTACCCTCAAATCCATCCCCACCCTCAATCCCTGACCCACCCCCAATTCCGATCTCACCCACAACTGTTGACCTCAACTTCAATCCCTGACACCACTGACAATCCCCAACACCACCCTCAACCCTGATCCCGCCCTCAACCCTGACCCCATTCTCAACCCTCGACCTCACCACCAAACCCTGAAATCACACTCAACCCCTGATTATATCTCCACCCCTTGACCACAGTCTCAAACCCTGACCCCACCCTCAGCTCTGACCCCATCCCCCAACCCCACCCTCACCCCCAACACCTTGACCTCACCCTCAAGCCCTAATATCACACTCAACCCCAAACTCACCCTCAATCCCTCAACCCATCCCCAACCCCTGAACTCACACCATTCCCTGAATTCACCCCCAACCTCTGACCTCACCTGAACACTGATCCCACTCTCAAATCCTGACCCCATCCCAGCCTCTGACCTCACCCTCCACCTCTGATCCCACCCTTGATCCTGACTGTACATTTGCATGAATTTCTCATACTCTCTATGCATCCTGTGTGATTGATGTTTTGCTGCTGCATTTTATATTCTTATTATTATTATAATCAGGTTTGAAAGAAATATGCCAAGTTAGATTGTTTGGGCAGTGTGTACCCTGTTTAGTTTAAATACATGAGTGAACATGAGTTCACAACTTTTCATGCGTTTTCAATGAGTCTGGGAAGTTGCTGAAACTGCTGTTCTTGAGCAAAGTTGAAAAGTGTGGTTCTTGGAACAATCCTGATCCTAATGAAAAACAAAGTAGAAATTGCTGGAGAAACCAGCAGGTCTGGCAGAACCTGTGGACAGAAAGCAGGGTTAACACTTTCAGTTCAATGATCCTTCTTCAGAACTAATATTAACGAAGGAACAGTGACAATTATGCTGAAGATAGGGTGGTTTAGTAAAGGACTGAGTAGATGGTTGAAGGTGGAGCCTACAGAGAGAGAAAGGAACTTCAGCAGATAACTCAAGTCAACGTAATCTCACCAGACCATAGGACTACTCTCTCTTTAGAGACAGACAACTGCTGGCGACTTAACTTGGAGGCCACCACACCTCAGGAGAAGGAAAGTCCTTCATGGTAACCTAGGCTGGTGTGGGGATTGATCCCATGCTGTTGGTATCCCACTCCTTTGCCAGATCAACCTCCAGCCAATTGAGTTAAACTGACCCCTTTTAAGCAGGCAAAGAGATGGTTGATAGAAAGCCAGGGAAGAGGAAAAGCTGATAATGGGGGACAATGGGTGGTGGAAACAAGTTGGCTGTGCTGGAAGTAACTCTTAAGATGACAGGGCCTGGATGATGGGGGTGTGGACATCGAAGAAGGTGTTCAGATTCTTAAATTATTGAACTCAATATTGAATCCTAAAGGCTGCAGGGTCCCCAAGTGGAAAAATGGGATGCTGTTCTTCCAGCCTGCGCTGCAACTCTGCAACAGGCTGGAGACAGAAATGTTGACCAGGGAACATTGTGATGTGTTGAAGTGGCAGGGAACTGGAAGCTCAGGATCATTTTTGCTGTCAGAACATGGTTCTGCAAAGCGGTTATTCAGTCTGCGTTTCATCTCCCCAGTATCGAGGAGACCACACTGTGAGCAGTGAATACGGTAAACTGCATTTGAGTGAAGTGCAGGTAAAGCACTTATTCACCTGGAAGGTTCGTCTGGGGCCTTGGATAGTGAGGAGACAGAAAGTAATAGGCAAGTGTTACCCTGTGATTGCAGGCAAAGATGCCATGAGAAGTGGGCATGGAGGAGGAGTAGACCAAGGTGTCCTGGAGGGAATGGTCTATGTATCATCGGTCTGCTCTTTTGTTAAAGAGAGATTTTGATTTAATCTTAGGGTCACCACACTTCAAGTGAGGGTAGACGTTGAGAAGGCAGGACCCCAGCGTTGCAAAGCGGCTAGTGGCTAGCACTACTGCCTCACAGGGCCAGGGATCTGGATTCAATTCCAACCTTGGGCGACTGTCTGTCTCTGTGTGTGGAGCTTGTACTTTCTTACTCATCTGTGGGGTTTCCATTGGGTGCTCCGATTTCCTCCCACAGTCCAAAGAAGGTGGAGTTAGGTGGATTGACCATGCTAAATGGCCCATAGTGTGCAGGCCAGGTGGACTGGCCATGGGCAATACAGGGTTACATAGATAGGATATAGGGGGAGGGTTGGGAGGCTGTGTCTGGACTCGATGGGCCAAATGGCCTGCTTCCACACTGTAGGGATTCTATGAAGCATAGCTTGATAACCTCAGCTGGTGTGGAAATTGAACCCACGCTATTGGTGTAATTCTGCATCACAAACCAGCTGTTTAGCCAACTGAGCTAAGCAACCACACACCTTCTGATCCTCTCCATTTCTTCTTCTGTGGCCTATTACCAACAATCCCTTCATCTGCCCAACTTTTTATCTTTCTCTCTCTCTCTGGCTGCCATCTCCACGTTTCTGCTCACTCCCAGCCCCTCCTACACTTTGATTCCCAGCTGCTATCAGTTCTGAAGAAGGGTCAATCTTCTTGAAATGTTAATTCTGTTTTCTTTCCACAGATATTCATACATCTGCAATTTCCATTTTTTTTTGTTTCAGAAGTCCAGCAACCATAATTTTTTCTTAATCCTAATGAGGTGCAGTATATTTTGCTGTGAGGTAACTGGCCAGTGGGGAAAGGTTGAATATTAGGTCATGGGGGGGGGGGGGGGGGGGGGGCAAAGTGCTGTTGGACAACACACCTATTTTTTAAATGCTGCGTCATAATTAAAACTGTAATTAAAACAAACTGAGTGTTCAGTTTTAGTCCTAGAGGATTCAGAATTGTCAAGAAATGAGGTTGTGTGGAACCCATATTCAACTTCACTTAGATAACTCCATGACAGTATCACTCACCAATCACTCACCACCACTGACTGAGCTGATCAAATCATAATTGAAACTTTATCTGTCCATGATAGTATCGGTAAGAGTGACCACTGCACAGTCCTTGTGAAGTCCCATGTTCACATTAAGAATACCCTCCATTGTGTGTGCAGCACTATCACTGTGCTAAAATGAGACAGACCTCAAACATATCTAGCGACTTGACTGGGAATCCATGAGTTGCTGTGGGCCATCAACAGCAGCAGAATCGTAATCCAGCGCAATCTGCAAGATCATGGCCTGGCATATCCCCCAGTCAACTATTATCATCAGGCACTGATTTCACCTTGATTTAATGGAGAGTGCAGGAGGGCAAGTCAGGTGCAGCACCAGGCATACCTGGAAATGAGGTGTCAACCTGGTGAAGCTAACAACCAGGCCCACTTGCTGCCAAACAGCCTAAGTTAGAAGTGATGGATCTGGGCAAGTCGACAACCAAAGGGTCAAATCTAAGCTCTGTAGTCTGCCGCATTCAGTCATGAATGGTGGAGGATAATTAAACAACTCAATGGGGGAGCAGGCTGGACAAATATCCCCATCCTCAATGATGGAAGCGGCCAACACATGACTGTAAATGATAAGGCTGAAACATTTGGAATAATCAGTTTGATTCATGCCATGTGATATCAAGAAACAATTGGAGCCACAGAAGTCAATTTTATTTGATTGATTGTGGTCATGTATACCTCGGATGCTGCCTGACCTGCTGTCCTTTTCCAGCACCACACTCTCAACTCTGATCTCTAGCATCTGCTGTCCTCATTACGTGTACCAAAATACAGTGAAAAGCTCTGTTTGTGAGCAATATAGGCAGATCATACGAACAAGGATATGCAGAGCATAGGGTGCTTAGACAGACTGAGGCATACAGCTTACACTGCACAGGCGATCCAAGAAGCAAGTTTAACATTAACAAGATTGACATTTTTTGAAGTTAAAGTGTCAATTCTTCAGCCTAATAACAGCAGGGAAGAAGCTGTTTTCAAACTTGTTGGTGCGTGTTCAAGCTTCTGTATCTTCTGCCTGATGGAAGAGGTTGTAAGAGAGCATTATAGGGGTGGGAAGGGTCTTTGATGATGTTGGCAGCCTTTCCACAGCAGCATGAAGTGTAAATGGAGTCCATGATGGTCTGGGCAGAGCACACAACCTTCTCTAGTTTCTTGCAGTCCTGGGCAGAGCAGCTCTAGTACTAGATCATTATGCACCTGGATAGTGTGCTTTCTATGAAGCACCTGTAAAGGTTGGTGAGGGTCCTTATTGGACATGATGAATTTCCTAAGCCACCTCAGCAAGAAGAGGTGTTGTTGTCGCACCTACGTAGGAACTTCAGACAGCTTGTTGGTTACCATCATTCCTAAAAACTTGACACTCTCAACCCTCTCAACCTCCGCTCCATTGATGGAGACAGGGGACATTTTCTCCTCCTTTTTTTCTGAAGTCTTTTGTTTTGCCAACATTGATAGAAGGATTGTTATCATTGCCCCATGACATTGTAGATGGTGTTCATTTGGAATTTTGCTACTCATTTTGTGAGTGTACAGGGAGTACAGTATGCAGTTGAGAATGCATCCTTGGCGGGGCTCCAGTGTTGAGGGTTATCGTGGAAGAGGTGCAGTTGTCTATCTTTACTGATTGCAGTCTGTGGGTCAGGAAGCTGAGGATCCCACTGCAGAGGGTGGTGCTGAGACCTAGGTCATGAAGTTTTGAGATCAGCCTGAAGGGAATTATGGAGTTGAAGGCAGAGCTGTTGTCGATGAGTAGGAGTCTGATGTAGGTGTCTTTGCTGCCCAGATGTTCCAGGGATGAGTGCAGGGCTAAGGAAAGAATGTCTGCTATGGACCTGTTACATCAGTAGGCAAATTGCAGGGGATTGAAGCAGGCTGGGATGCTCGAGATAATATGGGCAATGACAAACACTTCATGATTTTGGAGGTCAAAGCTACTGGGCGGTAATCATTAAGGCATGTTGCATTTGCTTTCTTTGGTACCGGGATGAATGTAGATTTCTTGAAGCAGTTAAGGACTTTGGCTTGTAGTAGGGAGAGGTTGAAGATGTCAGTGAATACCTCTGGCAGCTGGTCCACATAGGATCTAAGTGCACAGCCAGGGACTCCATCCAGGCCCATCGCTTTTCTTGGGCTGACTCTCGGGAAGACTGATCTGATGCCGACACTGGTGAATACTGCAAAGGCCCTGACAACATTCTGGCAATAGTACTGAAGACTTGTGCTTGAGAACACTGCTCCTGTAGCCAAGCTGTTCCAGCACAGCTACAACACTGCCATCTACCTGACAATTCTCCCTGAAAATGGCAACACAAGTAATTAAGGTGGTAAAATGGCATGCTTGCTTTTATTGATTGGGGAACTGAGCACAAGAGTCAGGATGTCATGTTGCAGCTGTATAAGACTTTGGTTAGGCCACACTTAGAGTATTGCATTCAGTTCTGGTTGCAACATTACAGGAAGGATGTGGAGGCTTTGGAGAGGGTGCAGAAGAGGTTTTCCAGGATGCTGAATTAGAGAGCATGAGCTAGAAGCATTTGGCTTGTTTTCTCTGGAGCGGCAGAGGCTGAGGGGAGACTTGATAGCAGTCTATAAAATTATGAGATGCATAGATGGGTTTGACAGTCAGAATCTTTTTTTTCTGGAGTTGAACTGTTTAAAATTTAAGGTGAGATGGGAGGGTTCAAAGGATATGTGAGGGGCAAGTTTTTTTACAGAAAGTGGTAGGTGTCGGAAATTCGCTGCCAGGGGTGGTGGTGGGGAAAGATATGATAGGATAATTTAAGGGACACTTTGGTAAGTGCATGAATATGCAAAGAATGGAGGGACACGGACCAAGCGCAGGCAGAAGGGATTCATTTAATTTGGCATCATGTTCAGCAAACAATGTGGGCCGAAGGGCCTGTTCCTGTGCTGTACCTATCTATGTTCTAATGTGGAAAATTGCCCAGGCTTATGTCCTGTCCACAAAAGGTAGGACAAATCCAGTCTGGCCAATTACTGCTCCATCAGTCTACTCTCAATCATCAGTACAGTGATGGAAGATGCCATCAACAAAGCTATCAAGCAGCACCTATTCAGCAATCATCTTTTCAATGATGCTCAGTTTGGATTTTGTTAGGTCCACTCAGCGCTTTACCTCATTATTACAGCCTTAGTTCAAACATAGACAAAACAGCTAAATTCTAGAGGTGAGGCAAAAGTGATTAGATTCCCTACAGTGTGGAAACAGGCCCTTTGGCCCAACAAGTCCACACCGACCCTCCGAAGAATAACCCACCCAGACCCATTTCCCTCTGACTAATGCACCTAAACACTACGGGCAATTTAGCATGGCCAATTCACCTGACCCGCACATCTTCGGACTGCGGGAGGAAACCGGAGCACCCGGAGGAAACCCACACAGACACGGGGAGAATGTGCAAACTCCACACAGACAGTTGCCCAAGGCTGGAATCAAACCTGGGTCCCTGGCGCTGTGAGGCAGCAGTGCTAACCACCGTGGCCACCCCCTTGATAGTCAGAGATCTTGATATCATTTGACCAAGTGTGGCATCAAGGAGCCCTAGCAAAACTGGAATCAGTGGATATTAAAGGGCAAACTGCTGGTTTGAGTCATGTTTGGTATATAGGAAGATGGTTGTGGTCAGTCATCTGAACTCCAGGTCATCTCTGCAAGAGCTCCTCAAGGTAGTGTCCTAGGCCCAACCAACTTCAGCTGCTTCACCAACGACCTTCCCTCCATCATAAGGTTAGAAGTGGCGATATTTGCCGATGAGTGCATAATGTTCAACACCATTCACAATCTGATTCCTCCTTCAATCTCCTGTCCAGACCAACTCTTCTGAGCCCTCTAACCAGGCCAAATTTCCTGGATCTGCACCCAATTCAACACATCCCTGACCTGAAATCCCCCCAGAGAGATCTCCCCCCTCCTTGAATTCATACTCTGACAGGCGAACAACTTCCAACCCCCAACCTATACAACAATACTCCAAGACACATACACCCTCCCCCTCACCAGTCTATCATTTGCTCCCTACCACCCTCCTCCTCGCCAACTTGTCACTTTCCTCCCCATCAATCTTTGCCCCTCTCCCACCAATCACCCTCCTCCTTGCCAACCTGTCACCCTTCCCCTCATCAACCTGTCACTCTCCCCACTCCCACCTATCACCACAGTCCCCCCACCCCACCCACATATCATCTCTGCCCTGCATTCTCTGACTGAAAACTGGCAGCCACTACTGTGAAAAGATGGGGTTTATTTCAGCTAAGGACCCTGAACCGGGATGACCTTACACTGGAATGTTACTCTGTGACGATCCCACTCAATGAGGATTCCTTGTTGTGATGATCCTGCTGTTTGTAGATCCTACATTGAGGAATCCCCTACATTCTCTACAGGGATCCTGCCTTGTGGGGATTCGAAACTGGGGACATCTATTTCATCCAGAGTCTGAAAAGTACTGGCTGAGAAGGTAGTTGTGGCATGAAGCCTCATAACCGTTAGTGATGGAAACTGAGACAAGTGTAGGTCGCGGTGTATTTTCCACAGCACAGACTTGATGGGCGAAGGGTCTCCTCCATACTGTATGATTCTATAATTGTTCAATTCTTTCTGACCATTGATCTGTTAATACGAACCGCACCTTCTGCTGCACCATTTGAATGTGATTTGAGAGGTCACACTCTGATATGGGTCACTTCCAATTTAACACACTTGGCTTCAAGCAGTTTGCCAGGGACTGGAGGTGCACTGTTAGATGCTATCTGATCCGGGACACTAAATAAAGTGAAAATAGCACTTGTGTCAGCATTGGTCTCATTTGTTCTGTTGCTACTTTCTTGAAGATATCTTCAAGATGTAGAGGATCCCTTCAGTGCCTTTTTAAACCACTAGAGTCCCAAACTCATCTTTTTCAACAGCCAACTATCAAATGCTCGCCTTTATGGACAGAAAATCCAACTCTAAAAATGTCAAAAAGTTCAAAGTAGTGATGTTTACCTTCAAACAGGCAAATGTGCTCATGATTGGAGAAGTAGGAGGTTACTCCAAATTATTGCATGGCTGGACAATTGTTGCAGGAAGGAGGGCATTACATTTTGGGACATTGGGACTGTTTTTGGGGGCGGTGGGACCAACACGTATAATTTGCAAATTGAATGGCTACAATAATCAGCTCCAACTGAACAGTCTGGAATTTTTATCCTTACATTTTTCCAAAATCTTTAAGGGATTACAATAGTTTATATAATTGTCTCAGAAACATTACTGGTTGTATAAATGTTGAAATGTTACAACACCAACACCAAGCTCAAGGTCTCCTTCTCAATCGTGGAATATTGATGGTTATACATTTTTCTGGATAAATACCCAATAGGGATATTTCTTGCAAGTGTACAACACCAACACCCACACCACTCAAATCGATAGCCTTCCAATGCATCTCATCCACGTCTGGCACCTCTGCCCTGGAACCCCTCCAACCACAACAAAGTCAGAACCCCCCAGTCCTCACCTTCCTCCCCCCAAGGTCTGCATAAATCGCATCATCCGCCGACATTTCTGCCAGTGACAAACGGACTCCACCACCAGGGATGTGTTTCCCTCCCCATCCCTATCCGCTTTCGGCAAAGACCGTTCCCTCTGTGACTACCTGGTTAGGTCCACGCGCCCCCCCTCCCCCACCTTTGCCACCACAGGAACTGCGCCCACACCTCCACACCTCCCCCCTCATCTCCTTCCAATGCCCAAAGAAGCCTTCCACATCCATCAAAGTTTCACCTGAACTTCCACACGCCATTAACTGTATCCGTTGCTCCTGATGCGGTCTCCTCTACATTGGGGGGACCAGGTGCCTTCTTGTAGAGTGCTTCAGGGAATAACATCTCCGGGACACTCGAACCAATCAACCCCACCGCCCCGTGGCCGAACAATTCAACTCCCCCTCCCACTCTGCCGAGGACTTGCAGGTCCTGGGCCTCCTTCATCACCACTTCCTCCACACCCAATGCCTGGAGGAAGAACACCTCATCTTCCACCTCGGAACGCTTCAATCCCAGGACATCAATGTGGACTTCACCAGTTTCCTCATTTCCCCTTCCCCCTCCCTACCCCAGTTCCAACCTTTCAGCTCAGCACCATCCTCATGACCTGTCCCACCTGTCCATTTTCCTTCCCACCTATCCGCTCCATCCTCCTCTCTGACCTATCACCTTTACCCCCCCATCTCCATCCACCTATTATACTCTCAGCTACCTTCTCCCCAGACCCATCCCCCTCTCATTTATCTCTCCACCCCGGAGGCTCCCAGCCTCATTCCTGATGAAGGACTTTTGCCCGAAACGTTGATTTGCCTGCTCCACGGATGCTGCCTGACTTGCTGTGCTTTTCCAGCGCCACTCTAATCTGAACTTCAACAGAGCCATCTGGGGTTTCCGAAATGAAGATGTTGACGAGAAGTTATGTCTGGTGGACAGGATTGTGTGCCACCATAGCTGCTTTGGTGGGGCTTTTAGTCATTTAGTCATTGTGGGATGCCTATTCACTCACGTGCATTGAGGTCATGTGTCATGCTTCAAATACAGGGACGACGATCGAAAAAATTGCAATACACAGACTCCCAGAGGTGTTGGTCACAGACAGAAGGACATCATTCACCAGCAGAGAATTTGAGTATTTCCGCAAGTTGAATGTTTTTCGGTAGGTAAGGACAGCTCCAAATCATCCATGGTCTGGCAGAAAAGAGGAGTCCAAATGTTGAAGCCAGGCCGAAAGAAACATCCTAAAGCCTCACTCAATACCAAACGGTCTCAGTTCCTGTTCGATTATCAGACTACCCCTCATGCAACTACAGAGACAGATCCAGCAGAGTTGCTAATGAGAAGAAGACACCATACCAGATTAAACCTGATCATCCCGGATCTGGGAGACAAGGGTGAAATGGCATCAGCAACGCCAAGATACCTGTAAGCAGGAGAGGCAGTTTACTTAGGGGATGGAGTTTGGTGTTGAAACCATGGGAATAGCCCTCCATGGGTAAGAGGCATGGTTGACGTGGGGTCAGATCCCATGATATAAAATGTTTGGGAAGAAGAAGCAGTGAACCACATGAAAGCTGCAACCGTGCAAACAGGGCAAGAGCAAAACATACCCTCCCCTTCAGAACATCAAGCAAGGCTGTCAGCACCCGTGGGTCCTCCCTTTCCACTGAGCGTCTCTGAGGATGAGATGGACATGGCAGATGTCGCAGCCTCGATGCCATTACTGCCTGAAGAAGATGAATTTCAGTCAAGACTCTCCAGGCACAGGAGATGGGCAATGAGCTGGTATGCTGCCAGTATCCAAGGAAGATTCGGAGGAACTGGACCTGCAGTGAAAATGCCCGAACAGAAGCTATAGGACAAAGAACTGGCCCACATTCCATGGATAAGAGGGGAGGGCTGTAGTGATTGCTTTGAGGTCAGCCAAGTGGATCTTATACCATATAATTTCCCTGATTGTGATTTCACCTAATGCAGTTGAAAAATATGGCGCTGGAAAAGCACAGAGGTAAGGCAGCATCCGAAGAGCAGGAGAATCGACGTTTCGGGTATAAGTCCTTCATCAGGCTGATGTAGGGGTGCACCGCGCATGCTTATACGAAAATTGGCCCAGGTCTGCTCACACAAAATGACCGACAAACAAAATGGGGCAGCCTGCTGAGCCTGTCCCAACACTTAAACATTAAATGGCTGAGAAGAGATAAACAAGACTGTTCCAGTAAAGTAATCAATAGCTGTTTTGAACAGAGCAACTCCAAAGACAGCAAAAAAGGCCTTGTGAATGCCATTCCATACAGCTTTGATAAGAGTATGCCTAATACAAGTGACTGATCCCAGACCTATTGATGAAAGAATAATTGTCCCAGTAAATTAATAAACACCAGGTGTGAGATACCACCCAATTAACATCCGAAGACAGCTACAACAGCTAAAGTTATCTTGTAATTACTGTATATACTCCAGTAATACAGAACAACCTCGATTATCCAAATGAGACTGGCGGGGAACATTTTGTTCAGTTAACTGTTCGGATAACGGATAAAGTTTTAATGGGACCTTGAGATCTTGTTTGGATAATCCAAAATGTGGATAGAACATGGAACATAACAGCACAGTACAGGCCCTTCGGCCCTCGATGTTGTGCTGGCCTGTGGAACCAATATGAAGCTTATCCTACACTATTCCATTCTCGTCCATATGTTTATCCAACGACCATTTAAATGCCTTAATGTTGCCCCTACTGTTGCAGGCAGTACATTCCATGCCCCTACTACTCTCTGACATCTGTCCTATATCTATCACCCCTTAATTTAAAGCTCTGTCCCCACGTGCTAGCCATCACCATCTGAGGAGAAAGGCTCTCAGGGTCCAACCTCTGTCCTATTCTCTTCCTTCTCTCTCACCTTCTCTCTTTCTCTCTTGCTCTCTTTTTCTTCTCTCTCTCCCTCTTCTCTCATTGGTCTTCTTTCCCTTTCCTTATCTTCTAACTCCATTTTTCACAATTTTAATTTAAGTTTTTTTCTAATTTTATTGCACTTTCTGTTTCTCTAACACACCTAAGTGCTTGGCTACATCCCTGACAATTTCAGCTTTACTTTTGTCCCTGGTTAGACCCAATTCTAACCTATTGAAGTTGTGAATCAGTCAGGAAATCCAAGTTAACAGGATGGAGATGAAGAGTAGTGATATATTTTAATATGTTAAAACACTGCCACACATTGATGAAAAAGGTGTAGAAGCCTCCTTTATTTCTTTTAAAAAGTTGGCCAGGCAGATGGAGTGGTCAGAGAACTTGTGGGCAATGCTAGTTCAGACTAAGCTGGTAGGCAGAGCCAGTGAGGTATTCGCAGCGCTGTCAGATGAGGGGTTAAGAGGTTATGAAGCTATTTTGATTGCTTATGAATTGGTACCAGAAGCATACAGACAGCAGTTCAGAAACAGAAAGAAGGAACCAGGTCAGATTTATGTTGAGTTTGAAAGAATCAGACATAGTAATTTTGATAGATGGGTGTGATCCTTAAAAATGAGGCTGTAACAGAGATTATTCTGCTGGAGGAGTTTAACACCTCACTTCTGAGATGACTCAAATTCATGTGGATGAACAGAAAGTTCAAGAAGTGAGAAAGTGGACGAAATGGCAGATGATTACAGAATGGTACATAAGGCAAATTTTAGTTTCTGGCAAGAATTTCATCTTGTGAGGAATAGAAGTCGGGAGAAGGGGAGATCCTACACTACAAAACAAAGAGTACAGCACACTGGTAATTGTTTAGATTAGATTAGATTACTTACAGTGTGGAAACAGGCCCTTCGGCCAAACAAGTCCACACCGCCCCGCCGAAGCGCAACCCACCCATACCCCTACATTTATTCCCTTACCTAACACTACGGGCAATTTAGCATGGCCAATTCACCTGACCTGCACATCTTTGTGGGAGGAAACCGGAGCACCCGGAGGAAACCCACGCAGACACGGGGAGAACGTGCAAACTCCACACAGTCAGTCGCCTGAGACGGATATTGAACCCGGGTCTCTGGTGCTGTGTGGCAGCAGTGCTAACCACTGTGCCACCGTGCTGTCCACAGGTGAGAAAAGAAGCCCAAGAGGGTGAAAAGGAGGTGAAAGGCCTCAGGTGTTCCCACTGTGGTAAAGTGGGTCACGTAAAGTCACAGTGCTGGTCATTAAAGAAAGGCATTGTGGGAAAAGATGTGGTAAAAGAGGCCAAGCCAGTGGTATTAGTGCAAGTAGTAAAGGAAACCCCCAAGAAAAGTCAAGGTGCTGCAGGAGAGTGCACAGCCCAGGCAGGGGCTGGGTTTGGAGTTAGTACCTGATCTTTGTCTCTGTGGATAAAGTTTACTCAAAGATCAGGGAGAAAGGGAAAGAAGTTATAATTTTCAGAGATATTGAATTTAATAATTCTCTAATAGTAAGAGATGAATGTACTTGCACTCTTTCTGACCTGTTACCCAACAGAGTGGTAATTTGAGATAAATGGACAGAAATTTAGTGTTCCCCTGTGTAAGATCAGGTTGGAATGCCCATCCAAGACTGGGGAAGTAATAGTGGGAGTGCAGACACAGGGAGAATCGAACCTGGATCCATGGTGCTGTGAGGCAACAGTACTAACCACGGAGCCACCGTGCCACCCTCACCTTCATTTTATTTAAAGATCTAGGACATTAATCAGCAAGTGTATAATTCTGTGTTGACTATCCCTAATCAACTTATTCCTCTCTAGATGATCATAAGTCCTACCTCTTGTAACCTTTTCCAACAATTTATCCACAACCGAAGTAAGGCTCACAGGTCTATATTTTCCAGGGTTGTCTTTACTCCCCTTCTTGAACAAGGGAACAACATTTGCTATCCTCCAGTCTTCTGCCAATATTCCTGTCAGTTTCCCAGAAAATTCTAGAATAAATTCCATCTGGTCCAGGGGACTTACCTGTTTTTAGACTTTCGAGAATTGCTAACACCTCCTCCTTATGCACCTCAATCTCATCTAGTCTCGTAACCTGAATCTCAGTATTCTCCTCGACCACATTGTCTTTTTCCTGTGTGAATACTGATGAAAAATATTCATTTAGCGCTTCCCTTATTTCCTTTGACTCCATGCACAACTTCCCCCTGCTATCCATAATTGACCCTAATCTTACTCTAGGGAAAAAGTGAGGACTGCAGATGCTGGAGATCAGAGCTGAAAATGTGTTGCTGGAAAAGTGCAGCAGGTCAGGCAGCATCCAGGGAACAGGAGAATCGACGTTTCGGGCATAAGCCCTTCTTCAGGAAATAAGCCCTTCTTCATTTCCTGAAGAAGGGCTTATGCCCGAAACGTCGATTCTCCTGTTCCCTGGATGTTGCCTGACCTGCTGCGCTTTTCCAGCAACACATTTTCAGCCCTAATCTTACTCTAGTCATTCTTTTATTTCTGATATAGTTATAGAAAGCCTTAGGGTTCTCCTTGATCCTATCTGCCAATGACTTCTCATGTCCCTTCCTGGCTTTTTTTTAGCTCTCTCTTTAGGTCTTTCCTGGCTAACTTGTAACTATCAAGCGCCCTAACTGAGCCATCAGATCTCACCCTAACATAAGCCTTCTTCTTCCTCTTGACAAGAGATTCAACTTCCTTGGTAAACCATGTCTCCTGTGCTCGACATTTTCCTCCCTGCCTGACTGGCATATAGTTATCAAGGACCCGCAATAGCTGGTCCTTGAATAATTTCAATTGTGCCCATCCCCTGCAGTTTCCTTCCCCATCTGATGCATCCTAAATCTTGCCTAACCGCACCATAATTGCCTTTCCCCCAGCTATAGCTCTTGCGCTCTAGTATATACCTATCCCTTTCCATCACTAAAGTAAACACAACCGAATTGTGGTCACTATCACCAAAATGCTCACCTACCTCCAAATCCAACACCTGGCTGGGTTCATTCCCCAGTACCAAATCCAATGTCGCCTTGCCCCTTGTTGGCCTGTCTACATAATGTGTCAGGAAAACCTCCTGCACACATTGGACAAAAACTGACCCATCTAAAGTACTTTAACTATAGTACTCCAAGTTAATATTTAGAAAGTTAAAGTCCCCCGTAATAACTACCCTGTCACTCTCGCTTCTATCAAGGATCATCTTTGCTATCTTTTCCCCTCTACATCTCTGGAACTATTTGGAGGCCGAGAGAAACCTCCCAACAGGGTAACCTCTCCTTTCCTGTTTCTAATCTCAGCCCATACTACCTCAGTAGACAAGTCATCAAACATCTTTTCTGCAGCCGTAATATTGTCCTTGACTAACAATGCCACACTGTTGATATCTACTTTGTACCACAAATCCGGATGACACAGGTTTCAGTACAACAGCAGATGTTTTATTACCGGACAGCAGTGAGAGATTCTCAATGTCCCCAAAAGTAGTCATGCATCTACCTGTGATGACACTTCTCCAGGAATCTCTGCCCTACACACAAAGACAGTATTTTTTTACAGGGACTAAACAAAAGGTTTATCAGTTACAAGGTTGATTGTCATTACATAGTTTAAAGAAGGTAATTATGAATTTACAAAGCCCGATGAATGTCGATGTCCTGTGATAACGTGTGAATGGATTACAGAAACTGATTATTATATTCTTCGTGATTATATGTTGATGGGAAGAGATTAAGACAGAAGGGTTTTGCCTGCTCTAAATGGGGGATTCATATACCCACACTAATGTGGAGGGGAAGTAAGACAATGGGAGCAGGAGGCAGTTTAACAGGATTGTGGCCAAGGCATTCAGTCTTGTCTAGGAAGGACAAATACCTCTGTCTGAGGCTGCAGAGGAATCAACAGGTGTGGCTCCACTTGGCTCCTCTTCTTGGATACAGTCAGCCTTCCCCCTACTGAGGTGTTCTGTCTATACTGTAAGAGGACAGGCTTCAAATTGATACTGCAGTGAGTCTTTTTGGCAGTGGAATGTTTAACCCTTGAGTCTCCACTGTGTCTTGAAGGAGAAGTAAGACATAGAACTGATCCATTGTGGCTTTCTAACTTCCTTAACACCACCACCTTTTTTTAACCAGTTTCTCTCATCTTACTGAAACATCTAAATCTCAGAACCTGCAATAACCATTCCCGTTCCTGCTTTGCCCATGTCTCTGAAATCCCAGGTATCAAACCATGCTGTGAGTTCACCCACCTTATTCTGGATACTCTTGGCATTAAAGTAGACACTCTTCAAACCAACTTCTTGCCTGTCGGTGCATTCTTGTGATCTTATCTGAAAGATAGAATCCGAGATGAAAATGGAGACCACGGCAGGTTAGTGCAGAGGAGAAATGGGCAGAAGTGCACCAGATTGTGTTTGCTGTTAGCTTACAGACAGGAAGTGTTATGGGTAGCACATGAACTACCAGGAGGAGGTTACCTAGGTGTAAGGAAGGCTCAGGCTAAGGTACAAAACCATTTCTATTGGCCTGGAATGCACAAGGACGTGGTTAACTTTTGCCGTACATGTCAGACATGCCAAATGGTAATTAAGCTACAGGCATTAATAAAACGAACACCGTTGTTGCCAATTCCCACACTTGAAGAACCTTTCACACGGGTAATGATTGATTGTGTAGGTCGCCTTCTGAAAAGTACAAGTGGGAACCAGTACATGATAACCATAATGGATGTGTCTACCAGATTTCCAGACGCAATTCCATTATGGAGCATTAAGGCAAAAAGGATGGTAGAGGAGTTAGTAGCTTTCTTCATGCGGTATGAGCTACCCAGAGAGATTCAGTCAGATTAAAGGTCTAACTTTACTGTGAGACTATTTAAGGAAGTCATGGATAGCTTAGGCATACAGCCATAAGTCAAGTGCGAACCATCCTGAATCCCAGGGAGCTTTGGAAAGGTGAAAGTGTGGTGCTGGAAAAGCACAGCAGGTCAGGCAACATCTGATGAGCAGGAGAACCAATTGTTTCGGGCAAAAGCCCTTCATCAGGCTTTTTCCAGCATCACACACTCGACTCTAATCTCCAGCATCTGCAGTTCTCACTTTTGCCAAGCTTTAGAAAGACATCAGACCCTGAAGACCATGTTAAGAGCATACTGTCAAGATTATCCAAATGATTGGGATAAAGCTGTCTCATTTGTATTGTTTACCATTAGAGATGCCCCAAATGAATCTACTCAGTTTACTCCCTTTCAGTAATATTCTGACATAAAGTGAGAGGCCCTTTGAAATTAATTAAAGAGAAATTGACAGGACCGAAGTCAGAGATGTCACACTTGGATTCTGTATCTGCGGTGAGGGAGAGATTAAACTGGGTAGGTGAGTTAGCTAAACAGCACTAAAGAGGGCACAGCATAGAATGAAGCAGGTGGCAGATAAAAACTCTGAAATTCAGACGTTTTCCAGTGGGGATGATGTATTACTATTGTTACCTAGGAGATCACTTCAAAGTCAGGTTTAGTGGTCCCTATCAAATTGAGAAAAAGTTGAGTTAGGTAAACTATCTGGTAAAGATGCTGGATAGGAAAAAACTGAATCAGTCAGGTGAATATGTTGAAACCTTAATATAATAGAGAGAAGAACCTGGAGAAATAGGTGCTAGTTACTGCCCCACAGAGTGAGGAATCAAATCCAGATGTTATAGAGTTTCACGTGCCTCAAAATATGTTAAACAATGAGGAGGTCCTAAAGGAGTGGGATATGTTAGTGAACCATCTGTCTCAGGAGCAAAGAACCCAGTTGAAAGGTTTGTTGCAGCAGTAAGGGGACATATGCAGGAATAAGACGGGGAGGACTAATGCCAATTTTGCATGAGGTAGGAGTAGGGAATGCTATTCCGATAAAACAACACCCCTAATCCTTTCAAAGCCACACAGGTCCAGAAGGAAGTGGACGCGATGCTCAATGAAGATATCATCAAACTGAGTCAGTGAGTAGAGTTTGCCAATCATGTTAGCTCCCAAACCTGACGTTTTTGTGTGGACTATTGGAAGGTCAACACCATAACAAACTCAGACTCATATCCAATACCAAGATTGGAGGACTGTATAGACAACGTTGGACAAGCCAGTTACATCACAAAGTTGGATTACTGCATGGTTATTGGTAGGTATCTTTTTCAGAAAAAGCGAAAGATATTTCTGCGCTTGTAACCTCAAATGGCCCATATCAATTCAAAGTAATGCTGTTTGGAATGAAGAACGCACCAGCCACATTCCAAAGACTCATGAACAGAGTTGTGGCTGGGTTAACAAACTGTGCAGTCTATCTGGATGATGTAGTGATCATGGAAAGATCACATGGTACAATTGGCAGAGTTCTTTGAACGATTAAGAAAAGCAAAACTGATAATAGACTTAAAGAAAACAGAACTTGCGAAAGCAGAGGTGACATTCTTGGGACATAACATCGTCCATGGAAGGTTGACCCCAAGGAACACTAAGACGAAGGCCATCGAGGAATTTCCATGACCAACCTCAAAGAAAGAGGTGTCATAGGATCATAGAGATGTACAGCATGGAAACAGACCCTTCGGTCCAACCCGTTCATGCCGACCAGATATCCCAACCCAATCTAGTCCCACATGCCAGCACCCGGCCCATATCCCTCCAAACCCTTCCTTTTCATATACCCATCCAAATGCCTCTTAAATGTTGTAATTGTACCAGCCTCCACCACATCCTCTGGCAGTTCATTCCATACACGTACCACCCTCTGAGTGAAAAAGTTGCCCCTTAGGTCTCTTTTATATCTTTACCCTCTCGCCCTAAACCAATGTCCTCTAGTTCTGGACTCCCTGACCCCAGGGAAAAGACTTTGTCTATTTATCCTATCCATGCCTCTCATAATTTTGTAAACCTCTATAAGGTCACCCCTCAGCCTCTGACGCTCCAGGGCAAACAGCCCCAGCCTGTTCAGCCTCTCCCTGTAGGTCAGATCCTCCAACCCTGGCAACATCCTTGTAAATCCTTTCTGAACTCTTTCAAGTTTCACAATATCATTCCGATAGGAAGGAGACCAGAATTGCATGCAATATTGCAACAGTGGCCTAACCAATGTCCTGTACAGTCGCAACATGACCTCCCAACTCCTGTACTCATTACTCTGACCTATAAAGGAAAGCATACCAAATGCCTTCTTCACTATCCTATCTACCTGCGACTCCACTTTCAGGAGCTATGAACCTGCACTCCAAGGTCTCTTTGTTCAGCAACACTCCCTAGGACCTTACCATTAAGTGTGTAAGTCCTGTTAAGATTTGCTTTCCCAAAATGCAGCGCCTTGCATTTATCTGAATTAAACTCCATCTGCCACCTCTCAGCCCATTGGCCCATCTGGTCCAGATCCTGTTGAAACCTGAGGTAACCCTCTTTGCTGTCCACAACACCTTCAATTTTGGTGTCATCTGCAAATTTATTAACTGTACCTCTTATGCTCGCATCCAAATCATTTATGTAAATGACAAAAAGTAGAGGACCCAGCACCGATCCTTGTGGCACTCACTGGTCACAGGCCTCCAGTCTGAAAAACAACCCTCCACCACCACCCTCTGTCTTCTACCTTTAAGCCAGTTCTCTATCCAAATGGCTAGTTCTCCCTGTATTCCATGAGATCTAACCTTGCTAATCAGTCTCCCATGGGGAACCTTGTCGGAAGCCTTACTGAAGTCCATATAAGTCACATCTACTGCTCTGCCCTCATCAATCCTCTTTGTTACTTCTTCAAAAAACTCAATCACGTTTGTGAGACATGATTTCCCATGTACTGACTATCCCTAATCAGTCCTTGCCTTTCCCAATACATGTTCATCCTGTCCCTCAGGATTCCCTCCAACAACTTGCCCACCACCGAGGTCAGGCTCAAAGGTCTATAGTTCCCTGGCTTGTCTTTACCGCCCTACTTAGACAGTGGCACCACGTTTGCCAACAGTCGCCTAACCAATCTTCCGGCACCTCACCTGTGACTATCGATGATACAAATATCTCAGCAAGAGGCCCAGCAATCACTTATCTAGCTTCCCACAGAGTTCTTGGGTACACCTGATTAGGTCCTGAGGATTTATCCACCTTTACCCATTTCAAGACATCCAGCACTTCCTCCTCTGTAATCTGGACATTTTGGAAGATGTCACCATCTATTTCCCGACAGTCTATATCTTCCATATCATTATCCACAGTAAATACTGATACAAAATATTCATTTAGTATCTCCCCCATTTTCTGTGGCTCCACACAAAGGCCGCCTTGCTGATCTTTGAGGTGCAGTATTCTCTCCCTAGTTACCCTTTTATCCTTAATGTATTTGTAAAAACCCTTTGGATTCTCCTTAATTCTATTTGCCAAAGCTATCTCATGTCCCCTTTTTGTCCCCCTGATTTCCTTCTTAAGGATACTCCTACTTTCTTTATACTCTTCTAATGATTCACTCGATCTATCCTGTCTATACCTGACATATGCTTCCTTCTTTTTCTTAACCAAACCCTCAATTTCTTTAGTCATCCAGCATTCCCTCTACCTACCAGCCTTCCCTTTGCTTCGATTTTTGGGACTAAGTGGATTCTACTGGAGGTTTGTTCCAAACCTCAGCAGCGTAATGGCACCACTAACAGATTTACTGAAGAAGAACACAAAATTTCAGTGGACAGAAGAATGCCAGGAGGTTTTTGACAATTTAAAAGCAGTATTAACCACCACACCAGTTTTAGCTACACCAACGTTTTAAAAGCCCTTCAAAGTTGCTATCGATACCTGCCACATAGGAGTTGGAGATCTACTGCTATAGGAAGACATCAAAGAGTGTGGTGCTGGAAAAGCACATCTGGTCAGGCAGCATCCGAGGAGCCGGAGAATCAATGTTTTGAGCATAAACTCTTCATCAGGAAGAACTACAGGCAAATGATGGTGGAATTGAACTGCCAGTTGGATACTTTTCAAAGAAACTCAACACCCACCAGAGAAGATACTCTACTAATGAAAATGAATCATTGAGTTTGGTACAGGTCTAACAACATTTTAGTGTTTATGTGACGAACAATGTGTTGGAGACAATTGTGTACATGGATCACAATCCTATTACATTCTTGGAACAATTTAAAGAATATGAGACTATTTCATTGGAGTCTTTTGTTACAGACTTTTAATTTACAAATTGTACATGTGAATGTGATAGCAGATGTCATTTTCACTAATTTAATAAATAAAGTATAGATAAGATTGAACAGATACCAATGTTATTTCTTTGTGTGCAGAAATTAGCATGAACTTAGATTATTGACTTATGTATTTTCTTGTAATGAGAGTTAAGAATTAGAAAAAAAAGAAGCCATGTTTTCATTATGATGGTTTTTTTTTTCTTAAGGGGGGAGGTGTTATGAATTGAAGGTGTGTAGTGTACCTTTAAGAGAGAGTGAAAGCTGTTTTGCACTGAGAACTTACAGGCACCTGTCATGTCATTAACTAGCTGTCTCAGAGTGTACTGGAAAATTGAAAACATGTAATATTTGGCTGTGAAACAAATACTTGAGTTTTGGTTGCTGAAGTTAGCTGAATTTGAATTTAGCCAATCAGTTTAAATTATGCCCCAGGATACTAAACCCAATTGAATTTGAATCTATTGCTTTTGCCAACTTCAAACCAATGCGACAATTGATGTTAGGCGTACAAAGAAGCAGACATATTGAAAGTTAGACTGTGATCTTAACTGCCATCGACAGAGTAACTGCCAACAAAACACTCTCTATCAGAGGCATCTTTTTCATATGAAACATCTTCGAAGTTAAAGATAAAGACAACCTAAGGAAATCTGCAGCTGAAAGAAGACAGACACCGACGATGGCAGCCACTGTTTGATTTTTAAATTAACTTGATGTAATTTTAAACGGCCTTTTATTGGAACATTATATTGTTATAGAGTTAGAGGTGAATAAAAAAAAGAGAAAGGTTGCTTAGAGTTGTAAATAGTTGTTGCTTAATGATCACTTTTAGAGTTAAAGAATAAATTGATGTTTTTTCTTTAGATAGTGGAATTTGGGAATTCTCTGTCACTCACAATTTAACCGATTACAAGGCGAGATGGGCTGTTCTGGCTGTTTGGTTTAATTAGCAAATGGGTTCACCGCCATGTCATAACACTGACCTTATCCACCCTGGTCCAACACCAGCAATTCCACATCATGGAATAGTCAATGTGAAGGGTTTGAGAGAGCAATACATCTAAGACAGCTTTTTAGCCAGTATGTAGAAGGCCTTGAAGGAGAGAGGGTGATCATGGACTTAATCTTAGGTAAGTTGGACTAGGGGTTGACCAATCAGCAGAAGAACACTTTACAGTTGGTGATCCTAACTCCATTAGATTCAAGATTGTTATGCAAGGGAGAGGGGTGGAACTGAAATCAAAGTTTTCAACTGAGGAAGGCCAATTTTGATAAAATCAGATATGATCTAAATTAAATCTTTCATTAACTAGCAAATACAACAAAAATGTCTTCCCCTTTACATTTGGCACATTTGGGGCATCACAGTCCATGATCACACCCTGAAGTTCATTTCTGCAGTCACACAACTTTGAAAATTCTTTGCTTCGAAAAGTCTCTCACCAACATGCTGCTTCGGTATTTGTTTCTTCACAATAGTAGCTTTCTTGCATCTGAGAAAGACTGTGAAAAGGTGTTGAACCTTTTAAATGAGGTTGTCTGGAACTGAAAACAAATTGTGCTGGTCAGACAGCATCCCTGGAGAAAGAGCATGGTAACGTTTCTGGTTACTGCCAGCATCTGCTGTAGTTTGCTCCAACTGGAGATTATCTTGAAGGAGCTCTCCACGTGAAAACTGATCAGTCAGGCAACCATGTAAATGTCAGGTTAGTTGAGTCTGAGGCAGAGTGCCAGGGTTAGAGGTTGGAGAAGACGAGAGAGTGAGCTCTGGATTAACTCAGACACAAGGTGGAGGTGAGGGGTAGTGAAAGGCAGGAGAAGCGTCAGCAGAGACTTAAAGCCGACCTACAGACTGTCCCAGTCGCAAGGAGTAGGGGAGAGAAAGGAGAGAATGACTGTCTCAGGTGAGAGTCCGGGTTTGGGCCGAAAGGCCGTAACCTGTAATCCCATGAATGTGAAATGTAATGGCATTAAATGCTGAAAGGATTTGCAAAATGCAAAATTCCTGAAGAAGGGCTTATGCCCGAAACGTCGATTCTCCTGTTCCTTGGATGCTGCTTGACCTGCTGTGCTTTTCCAGCAACACATTTTCGGCATTAAATGCTGAAAGTACAACTCAATATTAATATTGCAAACGTGACTCTCAAAGCCATGCACTAACTCCACCCCTCGGTGGGCGGGGATTCACTGGGAGGGCGGGTTCCCGCACTAACTCCACCCCTCGGTGGGCGGGGATTCACTGGGAGGGCGGGTTCCCGCACTAACTCCACCCCTCGGTGAGCGGGGATTCACTGGGAGGGCGGGTTCCCGCACTAACTCCACCCCTCAGTGGGCGGGGATTAGCTGGGAGGGCGGGTTCCCGCACTAACTCCACCCCTCAGTGGGCGGGGATTCACTGGGAGGGCGGGATCCCGCACTAACTCCACCCCTCGGTGGGCGGGGAGTCACTGGGAGGGCGGGTCCCCACACTAACTCCACCCCTCAGTGGGCGGGGCTTCACACGGAGGGCGGAGACAAGCACACCGTCTGTTCCTCAGTGGCCGGAGCTACAGTCGGAGGGCGGGTTCCCACACTAACTCCACCCCTCAGTGGGCGGGACGTCACTCGGAGGGCGGGGACATGCACACTGTCTGTCCCTCAGTAGACGGGGCTTCACTCGGAGGGCGGGGACATGCACACTGTCTGTCCCTCAGTAGACGGGGCTTCACTCGGAGGGCGGGGACATGCGCACTGTGTGTGCCTCAGTGGGCGGGGCTTCACTCGGAGGGCGGGGACGTGCACACTGTCTTTCCTCAGTGGGCGGGGCTTCACTCGGAGGGCGGAGACATGCACAGACTCTGTCCCTAAGTGGGCGGGGATTCACTCAGTGGGCGGGGCCCCTCACGAAACGGGCGGGGCCCGGCGGTGGTGTCGCCGCTCGGCAAGATGGCGGAAGAGAGCCAGGCCTTGTCCTCGGAGCCGCTGAGCGCTGCGCTGTTGCCCGCTGAGCCGCTCCTACTAATCTTCAGCTTCCTAGATCATACAGACCTGGTCAGGTATTTTGGGCCTCTATTGTTTGTAATTTTTATTAATGACTTGGATGAGGAGATTGAAGGATGGGTCAGCAAGTTTGCAGATGACACAGAGGTTGGAGGTGTCGTTGACAGTATAGAGGACTGTTGTAGGCTGCAGCGGGACATTGACAGGATGCAGAGATGGGCTGAGAGGTGGCAGATGGAGTTCAACCTGGATAAATGCGAGGTGATGCATTTTGGAAGGTCGAATTTGAAAGTTGAGTACAAGAATCCTATCCTTAGTAGTGTGGAGGAACAGAGGGATCTTGGGGTGCAGGTACATAGATCCCTTGAAATGGTCACCCAAGTGGACAGGGTTGTTAAGAAAGCATATAGTGTTTTGGCTTTCATTAACAGGGGTATTGAGTTTGAGTCGTGAGATCTTGTTGCAGCTCTATAAAACTTTGGTTAGACTGCACTTGGAATACTGCGTCCAGTTCTGGTCGCCCTATTATAAGAAAGATGTGGATGCTTTGGAGAGTGTTCAGAGGAGGTTTACCAGGATGCTGCCTGGACTGGAGGGCTTACCTTATGAGGAGAGGTTGACTGAGCTCGGACTTTTTTCATTGGAGAAAAGGAGGAGAAGAGGGGACCTAATTGAGGTACACAAGGTAATGAGAGGCATAGATTGAGTCGATAGCCAGAGACTATTTCCAAGGTCAGAAATGACTAACACGAGTGGTCATAGTTTTAAGCTGGTTGGAGGAAAGTATAGATGGGATGTCAGAGGCGGGTTCTTTACACAGAGTTGTGAGAGCATGGAATGCGTTGCCAGCAGCAGTTGTGGAGGCAGGTTCATTGGGGACATTTAAGAGACTCCTCGACATACATATGGTCACAGAAATTTGAGGGTGCATACATGAGGATCAGTGGTCGGCACAACATCGTGGGCTGAAGGGCCTGTACTGTTCTATGCTCTATGTATAGAGTGCGGTACGGAGGGGAAATGGGAATGTCAGGATCAGGTATGGTAACGGAGTCAGGGGTGGACAGTGAAAGGAGCGATGTGGGGGCGGGGCGGGTGGGGTGTGGAGGCCGACACAGAGACAGAGATGGCGTGGGCAGGGAAACAGGGCCCTGAGTTCACTTATCGTCATTCCACAGGTACTGATGCAGTTCATGTTCAAATGTGGTAAGATCTGGACAATATCTAGGCTTGGGCCGAAAGTGAGAAGTAACACGCAAACACCAATTCAAATAAGAGGCAGTGTAACCACCAGCCCCTTGACATTCAATGGTATTGTTATCACTGAATCCAAACTTTCGGATTCCTGGGCTTACCATTGACCAGAAACCCAACTGGATTTGCCACACAAATGCAGTGGCTACAAGAGCATACCAATGCTACAATGAGTAATCTTACCTTGTGACTTTCCAAAGCCTCTTTGCAAAAGTCAAGACTGTGATGGGATATTCCCTACTTGCCTGGATGGGTACAGCCCCAGCACTCAAGAAGGTTTACACCATCCAGGACAAACACAGCCCACTTGAATGGCACCACGTCGACTCCCTCCACTATCAATGCTCAGTGTCAACAGAAAGTATGAGCTGAAGAATGCTGTGCAGAAATTCGCCAGAGCTTCTTGGCATCTTCCAAGCCCACAAATACTACTACACAGAGTGACAAGGGCTATAGATGCATGGCAACACTTACCAGCTATATGTTATCCTCCAAGCCACTCATCAGCCTGACTTGGGGAATATATTGTTGTTCCTTAAGTGTTGCAGGGTCAGAATCCTGGAGCTGTGCCACTAACAGCTTTTTGGGCATTCCTATATCCCAAGAGTGACAGTTGTTCAGGAAAACAGCTCACCATCACCTTTTCAAGGGCAACAATGGATGGGTAATAAATGCCGAGCACTCTGGCATTCTGTAAAAAGACAAGAGAGCGAGCTCTGGATTAACTCAGACACAAGGTGGAGGTGAGGGGTAGTGAAAGGGAGGAGGAGAGAATGTAATGGAGATAAAGAGGAAGAGTGTGAGAGTGGTGTGAAAGGGAAGGAGAAGGAGGTTGAGAGAGGAAGAATGTGAGCGAGAGGGTGAGGATAAAAAAGTGAGATAGAGGAGAGAGAGGGGTGAGAGGTAAAAGGGTAAAGGGTGCAAAGGCAGCAGGATGGGGAATGAGAGGTTGGCACAGGGTAAGTGGGCAGAAAAGTCAGTAAGGAAGAGGCACCAGTACGAAATGAAAGGGGAAGGAGATAGAGATAGCTAGAGACATTTATCCGGACATTAGAATAACAACTTTGGATGTGGATGAGAGAGCTGCTGCATGACAGAGTGACCACAGATTTTCTCACATACAGGGGAAAAATGCCTGGTTCAGAAGCTTAGAATGAGATGGAGCTTGAATTTGCAGGCTGGCATGTTCCATGTTGGCTTTCAAAAATCCAGACACAATTCACAGAAGCTTGTGTAAGGGTGAACTGATGATGCGTAGAGTGCAGATAGGGCGGGTGGAGACATGCAGCTGGTACTGGATGGGCGGACTTACACAGCACAGATAAGGGAGGTGGATTTCTGTTGCCTGGACAGGGTTTGGTGGATGCATGTCATCAGAACAGGGCGGCTGAATACATATCACCAGGATAGGGCAGGTGGATGTACTAAGCTGGGATGGGACTGGTGGGTACATGCTGAGTGGATATACAGAACTGGGATGGGACTGGTGGGTACTTGCTGAGTGGATATACAGAGCTGGGATGGGACTGGTGGGTACTTGCTGAGTGGATATACAGAGCTGGGATGGGACTGGTGAGTACATGCTGAGTGGATATACAGAGCTGGGATGGGACTGGTGGGTACATGCTGAGTGGATATACAAAGCTGGGATGGGACTGGTGGGTACATGCTGCTGGGATAAGGCAGGTGGATAATCTAGCAAGGATGCGGCATGGGCTACAAGCTGGTGGAAACACAGATTCAGGGTGGAACTGGTGGACACACACACAGCTAGGATGGGGCATGTGGATACATAGAGTCTGAATTGGACTGATGGATCTACAGCCAGGAATGGTGGCTACCCATGCTGCCGGGATAGAGTAGGTGGAGACATGCTGCCAGGATCAGGATGGTGGCAGAGTTGGGCTGGGTCAGTTGGATACACACCTGAGATGGGTCAGCTAGATCCACAGAGCCAAGATGGAATTGATGGATACAAGCAGCCGTGATGGATTAAATCGATGTGCACAGCCAGGACGGGGCAGATTGGTGCACAAAGCTGGGATGGATCTTTTGGAACCCCACTCACCATCTTCAGAAGGCTAGTAGAGAAATATTTGAAGAAGAAATATTTGTCGGTATCTGAAGGGAGAGTGATGGAATAGGCATGAACAAAGTTTCTCTGCAAAGGAGCTGGCACACATTTGACGGGCTGCACTGTTCTATGATTGGGCAATGAAGGTTGAAGCACAAATTAGGCCATGCAAACCATGGAGTGAGGTTGAAGTGGGAGAGGATGATGCCAACAGGAAGAAACAGATGAGAAGGCTAGTTGTTGGCCTGATATTGGCATTAGATTGAATTTCTTCACCAGTATCTTGGTTCAGGCTGATCTTGTGTTTTTGCTTCACCCTTCCAGTTGCCGGTCTGTTTGTCGCAGATTTAATCAACTCTGCAGTCATGACCCCTTGTGGAAGAGGCTCTGTGAGAAGTACTGGTTGCTGACAGCGTAAGTACTGAGGCCAAGGGCTGAAAGAGATGGGGGGGGGGGTGATGTTTGGGGGTGGTTTCCCTGTTTACTAGTAACTGCTCTTTGAGTTGTGCGCTTTACTGGTCATACAGCGCGGAACCAGGTCCAACCTGTCCATGCTGACCAGGTATCCTAATCCGAGCTTGTCCCATTTGCCTGCGTTTGGTCCGTTACCTTTCCTATTCATGTACCTGTCCAAATGTTGGAAGTTTTTAAATGTTGTAGATGTACCTGCCTCTACCACTTCCTCTGGTATCTAATACACAGACTTCTGTGTAAGAAGGTTGACCCCAAGGTCCCTTTTAAATCTTTACCCCTCTCACGTTAAACATATCCAATTTTGGACTCCCCTACACTTGGAAAAAGACGTTAACCAAACCCAAATCTGCTCTTCCAACTCTGCCCTGCATCTCTCTGTTCTTCCAACTCTGCCCTGTACCTCTGATCTTCAGCATCTGCAGTCCTCACTTTCTCCCCGGGAAATCAAGGGATATGGAAAAAGTCAGTAAAAGCAGATACGGAGAATGTCGAATCTTGATCTGATTGACTGATGGAGCAGGCAGGAGGCGTCCATCAGCCCACTTTTTTTCCGATTTCTTGTGGTCTTATGTTCAAGGGATTCAAAATCCCGTGTCATTCTCTCAAATCTGCTCCCATTAACAAATTGGTTGAGAACCAGATGTCACCAGTTTGAGGAAAAGCTACCAATGACTGATGGAAAAGTTCTTTAAAGTGAGCGCTAAAAACCTGGAAGTTCACAAAATGGCAGAAGTAGGTTCAACTGTGGCTCTCATAAGCAAAGTGAATCATTATCAAAGAGAACAAAATTTCAGGGCTATTGGGCAAAACTGGTTCAAGTGATTCCTCGAGTGTAGAAAAGGCCCTTTGGCCCATCAAGTCTGCCCTGACGTAACTACTATTAAAGGCGCACTAATTTCAATTTTCTGCACTTGTCCCATATCCTTGAATGTTATGATATTTGAAGTGCTCATCTAAATAGAATACAGAATCTTATCATAGAATCCCTCCAGTGTGGAAATGGGCCAGTCGGTCCAACAAGTCCACACCGACCCTCCGAAGAATAACCCATCCAGAGCCATTCCCTAACCCTATTACTCTACATTCTCCCCTGACTAATGCACCTAACCTACACATCCCCGAACACTGTGGGCAATTTAGCATGGCCAATCCACCTAACCTGCACATGGATTGTGTGAGGAAATCGGAGCACCCGGAGAAAACCCACACAGAGGCAGGGAGAATGTGCAAACTCCACACAGACAGTCGCCTGAGGCTGGAATCGAACCTGGGTCCCTGGCGCTGTGAGGCTGCAGTACTAACCACTGAGCCACCTTGTTGTATTTTTTAAAAGTTGTAAGGTTTCCTGTCGCCATTATTTTCCCGGGCAGTGCATTCCAGATTCCCACCACTCACTGACTGAAAACATTTTTTCCCTAAAACCTCTCAGAATCTCCTGCCCTTTACCCTAAATCTATGCCCTTTCATAATTTAACCCCTCAATCAAGGTGAACAGTTGCTCTCTCTTCAGGCGAAAGTGTGGACTGCTCTGTGATCTCATTCATCACATTCCGGATGACTGGCTTTTGCCGAGTGTCAATGCTCCTGCTCCTTGGATGCAGCGTGATCTGCTGTCCTTTTCAACTCTGCCCTCTATTCCCCCTGTCCATACCCCTCATGATCTTATACACCTCAATTATGCTCCCCTTCTGTCTTTGCTGCTCTGGATAAAACAATCTAAACCTTTCTCGTCTATCCTTATAGCTCAATTTCTCCATCCCAGGCCACAACCTGATGAAGCTCCTCTGTACTCCCTTCAATGCTATCACATCTAGGAAGTGAGGTGACCACAATTGCACATGGTACTCTAGTTGTGGCCTGACCAATGCTCTGTACAACTCCAACATTACCTGCTTGCTGTTATACTCTGTGTCATGACTGATGACAGCAAGTGCCCCATATGCCTTGTTAGTTATCCTGTTGATGTGCTTCTGCTAACTTCGGAGATCTGTGAATAATTGCCCCAAGATCCCGGTGTTCCTCTAAGCTAGCCAGTGTCCTGCCATTCATTAAATAATCTTTCACCTTATTTCTTCTTCCAAAGTGCATTTCCTCGCACTTACCAGGGTTAAATACCCTCTGCCACTGGTCTGGCCATCTGACCGACACATCTGTATCTTCCTCTAACCTACTGCCAGCTTCACTTTTAATCACTCTGTAAATCTTGGTGTCATGTGCAAATTTTCTGTGCATTCCCGCCACATTTTCTGTATATCTGTATATCACACACTATATTAGTTGTGTACACAATAAACACTAACGGTCCCAATACTGATCCTTCTCGTATCCCACTGGACCCTGGTCTCCAGTCACTCCAACAGTCTTCAGCACTTTGTATCATATTACCACTTCAGTTTCTGATCCATCTTGGCAAGTTTTCCTGAATTCTATGTACTTTAACCTTCTCAGTCAGTCTCCCATATGGGACCTTGTCAAAAGCTTTGCTAAGATTAGATTACTTTAGATTACTTTACAGTGTGGAAACAGGCCCTTCGGCCCAACAAGTCCACACCGACCCGCCGAAGCGCAAACCACCCATACCCCTACATTTACCCCTTTAACCTAACACTACGGGCAATTTAGCATGGCCAATTCACCTGACCTGCACATCTTTGGACTGTGGGAGGAAACCGGAGCACCCGGAGGAAACCCACGCAGACACGGGGAGAATGTGCAAACTCCACAAAGTCAGTCGCCTGAGGCGGGAATTGAACCCGGGTCTCTGGAGCTCTGAGGCAGCAGTGCTAACCACTGTGCCACCTGCTAAAATCCATATTAACTACATCAACTAAACGTCTCTCATTACATTTTCAAAAAATTCTCTCAAATTTGTTGGCATGATCTCCTTTTGACAAAGCCATGCTGACTATCCCTGAATAACCTATGCCTTTCCAAATGGATATTAATTCCCTCCTCCAGAATTTTCTCCTTTATTTTCCTTATCACTAACATGAGACTCACTGGTCTGTAATTTCGTGGTTGATCTATATTGCCCTTCTTAAAAACTGCAACGACATTAGCTATCCTCCAGTTGTCTGGCGCTTCCTCCATGGCCAGAGACGTATTAAACATCTGTCTCAGAGCCCCTGCACTTTTGTGCCTTGCCTCTTATAGCAGCCTGGGATGCAATTCCTCTGGGCCAGGGTATTTATCAGTTTTTAAACCCGAAACAGCCTACAATGTCTCTCTTCCTGTGACAAACTTTTCAAGTTCCTCTCAGTTCCTTTTCCTGAACTCTGTACTTAAATTTTCCTTTTCCAGAGTGAAGACTGAAGTATTCATTCAACACCTTTAAAATATCCAGTGGCTTCACATGTATATTGTCCCCTTAATCTTTAATAGGCCCTAATCTTCCCTGGTTAACCTATTCCCTTTTATGTATCGCTAAAATATCTTAGGATTCCCTTTAATCCTATTTGCAAGTACTTTTTCCATGCCCCCTTTTGCTCTTCTAATTGCTCTATTAAGTTCCCTCCAGCACTTTCTGTATTTGTTGAGGGCCACAGCTGAATTGCTCTCTTTCGACATGCTCAAAGCCATGAGCCTGTTATGGTCGTTATTGCTAAAATGCTTCCCCACTGCCACATCAAACATTTACCTGACTTCTTTCTCCAGAGCCTGATCCATCCATCCATTCCTTGTTGGGCCTTCTATGTATTGATACAAAAAAAACTCTCCGAAATACATTTCAAGAAATCCACTCCTTTAAACCCTTAACACTGTAACAATCCCAATTTATGTTGGAAAAGTTGAAATCCCTTAGAATAAATACCCAGTTGTGACTCTTAGATGCCTTAACTGTCTATATATTTGCTCCTCTATTTCCCGCTGACTCTATGGGGGCCTATAACACACTCTCAGGAAAGTAACTGCCTCCTTAACATTCCTAAGTTATAACTGTAAAGTCTTATTTGAGGACCCTTCCAAGATATCTCTCCTTTATTGCAATAATGCACTCCTACACCATTACCCTTTCTACACCTTCTTCTGCATTGCCCAAATCTCCTTTGATCTGAGTGTTAAGTTGCCAGTCCAGCCCTTCCCTCAATCATGTCTCTGTGATGGCAACAATATCATATTTCCATGTGTCAGTCCACACCATTAACTCATCAAGTTTACCCATTAAATCCCTAGCATTGAAGGACAGAATATCCAGCCTTGTTTTACTTTCTTGACAGTCAACGTAGCTGAACTAACTCTGACTTGCAGAGTTGTTCTGCAGAGAGTTAGCTTAGATGTGACAGAATACATGTCAGTTTGCTGTCCTGTCAGCAGACATCCTATAATTGTCTATCTTTGCAGCTTGTGTTTGTGCAAATGTGCGTGTGCATGTGCAGGCATGTGTGCTTGGGAGTCAGTGTATGCTTGTGCGCTTGGGAGTCAGTGTATGCTTGTGCAAGTGTGTACTAAATGTTTGTAACAGGGGATGAGAGTGTTTTGTGTATGTGTGAGCTTTTGTTGTCTATTGCATTTCCGCATGGCTAAAAGTTTGGTTCACTGAATGTGTACCACTCACATCTTCTTGATGGTTTTTTTGCCAGGGAGGATAAAATGCAGCGGAATGTATGTTGGATGGAGCTTTTCCGCCAGTTCTACTGTGACTTGGGTCGCTACATTGATCACTACAGCCAGTTGAAAAAGGCCTGGCAGGATTTGAAAGAATACCTGGGGTGGAGATGTCCTCGCATGATTACCTCTTTGAATGGTAACTGTAACAGACTAGCCATTTATACTATAGAGTGGTGAGATAGGGATAAGGTGAAATGGTAACGAGAATGGGCTGGTCAGCGAGAGGAGGCTGGTGTAGTGATCTCAAGGAATGAGCTGCAGACTCAGCTAGACTTCATTGATATCTGTCCATGCGTGAAGTCAACATCACTCCTTTGTATACCTCACTGGGTTACAGAGAATGAGGAGATGTTCGATGTATTAGTGAGAGCAGTGGGAGATGGGCAGAGAGTGGAGGAAGAATTTCAGAGAGTCAAATGAGTGAGGAGCTGAGATGAGATGGGATGGTGAATTAAGGAAGATGGAAAGAGAACTGGTCTGGTCTCTTGAACTGTTATCTATTTTATTAGTGTACTTCCCATGTAATGTCTATGCATTAATGTCTTGTTTGTGTTTTGTCTGCGTACTAACAGCTGTTATTTGTGTATTGTCTGTATCTTACTGCACTGTTTGTTTGTGTGTGTATTGCTGTGCCATTTGTGTATTGTCTGTATTATAGAATCATAGAACCCCGCAGTGCAGAAAGAGTTTGTTCAGCCCATGGTGTCCTCACTAACCCTGTGAAGATCATCCCACTCTGACCCTACCCTATCCCTGTAATCCTGGAGTTAGAATGGCTCTCCCACCTGGCCTGCTCGTCCTTGAACATTATGGGCAGTTTAGTATGGCCAACCTGCCTAACCTACACATCTTTGGACTGAGTGTGGAAACGAGCATGGGGAGAATGTCCAGATTTTAAACAATCACCCAAGGCCGGAATCAAACCTAGGACCCTGGCACTCTGAGGCAGCAGTGCTAACCATGATGCCATTTAACCACGTTTACTGTCTATTTCTGTATTGTCTGTATATATGTTACTGTGCTATTTACGTAGAGTCTGTATTATTACTGTTTGCGTATTATTATTTTACTGTCTGTATACTACTGCACTATTTGTGCATTGTATGTTACGACACTGTTTGTGTATTATCTGTGTATTTTTGGGTTTGTGTATGAATGACTGTGTCTGTATATTGTTGAGTACAGTTGATTTATCATTTGTGTATTACTGCGTATTATTGTATATGTTATTGCTATAGTTGATTTATTTTCTATTACTGTTTGTATATTGTATGCACTTGTATGTGATTTGTTTGTAGATTGTGTACTATTGAATATTGTTGATATATTCTCATTGTATGAAAAGCTGAACTAGTTTCTGACGCCTGGCCTCCTCCTTTGCAGTGGGTTTGACTGAAGAAGAGCTGGATGCCGTCGAACGGCGAATTCAGTTCAAGCTCCCCAATGATTATCGTTGTTCCCTTCGCATTCATAATGGGCAGCGACTGGTCGTCCCTGGGTAAGATACAACTGAGCTGTGAGTACATTGAGTTGTACTCAGTTTTGCAGCATGCTTCGTGGAAGGTTGCATTCTTAGCTTTTTGCTATATATACTGAGGGTATTGTCCTCTGGTGTATATACAGATAGTCATGTATCTGTGTATACAAGGGGGCATAGCTTTAAATTAAGGGGGGTAGGTATAGGACAGATGTTAGGGGTAGGTTCTTTACTCAGCGAGTCGTGAGTTCATGGAATGTCCTGCCAGTAGCAGTGGTGGACTCTCCCTCATTATGGGCACTTAAGCGGGCATTGGATAGGCATATGGAGGATAGTGGGCTAGTGTAGGTTAGGTGGGCTTGGATTGGCGCAACATCGAGGGCCGAAGGGCCTGTACTGCGCTGTATTCTTCTATGTTCTATGTTCTATGTTTCTCAGTTCCTCATGGACTATGTGTGCATAGGGCTTCATGCTCTTGGTTCCACAATGGATGTACAGATGGTCGCGTTCTCGGTTCCTCACTGTCCGTACAGAAGGTCGCGCTCTCGGTTCCTCGCTGTCCGTACAGAAGGTCACGTTCTCGGTTCCTCGCTGTCCGTACGGAAGGTTGCGTTCTCGGTTCCTTGTTGTCCATATGGAAGGTCGCGTTCTCGGTTCCTCGCTGTGTGTACAACCGAAGTGGGGTTGGCTGCCAGCCTTTGGCTTGGGGATTCTTTCTGCCCTCTCTGGAACTGGAAAATTTGTCTGATTTTGTTCTTAGTTTCTTGCCTTCTGGAGATTTTCTCTGTTTGTACATGCATCTTTGAAGCTTGCGTATGTGGCACTCATAAAAATGAAACCTCCTTGCTTACAATGGTGGCATGGTTTCTGTGTCTTAAAGAAATCCATACCGAGCAGTTTGATTACTCGAATGAAAAACAATCCAAATTCTTCAAATTTGTCCCTGACCTGATCTGCCCTGGAGATTATTATACCAGCCCCTATTTTGCAAGACCAAATAACTGGACTTCAACCTCTTTGCACAAGTCGCAAGCAGGGCTGAACTGAATGGATTCCTTCCTATCTTGACCCTAACTTTTGTCACCTTGTCCAGCGTCTTGTCACCTTCATCTGTGCTTCCCTCCTGCATTGTCTGCCAATTCAACACATCCAGATTCTGGAGATCACCTCTTCCCTGTTCACCACAATCCCTTGACTCCCCAAACTCCATCTGGCCATCCTGAAGATTCCCTGCTGTTTCCTTACCTGAGCTGCCGCGTGGTCCTCATCCACCTCCAGCCTCTTGCTTCTGACTGAGCTCGTTGTCAGCAAGGCACTTGGTGATTTTTTTTCCCAAAACAAACTCCTGGAAATCTGAAGTAGCAAAAATAATTACTGGATATTCGCAGCAGGTCAGACAGTATCTGTGGAAGGAAAGTATTCACATTTGTAGCACTTAGAACTGGTCCAATTTAGGAGGTGGGTGGCTCCCAGCCACTGGATTGGGGATTCTTCCTGCCCTCTCTGGAACTGGAAAACCTCACTCATTTTGTTCTCAATTTCTTCTTGGATTTAACCAGGGACAAAAGGAAAGCTGAAATTGTAATGGAGTTGGTCTGTCTTTAACTCATCCCTTCCCTTCCTCAACTGCTGCACCTCCGTTTTCCAGTAATGGCTTGTCAACTAACATTCATCGCAAACCCACTAATTCCCACTAAACCCACTAACCCTCGGCGACGTTTCCTTCCATCCAGCTCCCTGGAAAGACTCTGTGCCATTCTCTCAGTTTCGATTTGTCCCATTTTTGCTTGCAATCCTTCCTCTTCCCACCCACAAACTTTTGATGGTTTCTCCTTGGTCCTCATCTTCTGCCTCACCTGCCTTGGCATCTAAATGAGCACCTGCCAAGTTAATGCTGTAAGTTCAAATCCCTCCATGATAAATGAAATTTGAATTCCTTTGATAAATCTGGGATTGAAAACTAGTCTAATGGTGACTATAAAACCATTCTCATAAAAAGTCACTATTGTCCTTTTGGGAAGGAAATCTGCTGTCCTTACTAGTCATGCCTTCGTGTGACTTCAGACCCATAGCCATGTGACTGATTGATTGGTTCTGAATTGACCTGTGAGAGATTAGAAATGAGCCAAGCTGTGCCAAGCCAATAGTGTCCACACTCCTGAACAAATTATGACAGTTCATCATCCTAATTCATGAACCACAGTAAACGTTATATTATCAATCATCTTTGAGACAGGATGTGTGCCAGTTGATCAGTATTCTGGATAATCAAGGAACCTACATTTATCCATTTAAAAACACAGACTAACGAATAGAAGCATAATGCAGGGGGCATCACTGTTTTATTTAATTTACAGCATTAATCATTTAAATAATAATGCAGTTTTGCCTTAAGTAAAAGTTAACAGCAGAGAGCCTTCTCACCCACACCCTTGACTGTCTAATTGGACATCGAGGAGAAATTGACTTGAAATTGAATCATAGAACATAGAACAATACAGCACAGAACAGGCCCTTCGGCCCACGATGTTGTGCCGAACATTTGTCCTAGCTTAAGCACCCATCCATGTACATATCCAATTGCCACTTAAAGGTCACCAATGATTCTGACTCTGCCACTCCCACAGGCAGCGCATTCCATGCCCCCACCACTCTCTGGGTAAAGAACCTACCCCTGACATCTCCCCGATACCTTCCACCCTTCACCTTAAATTTATGTCCTCTTGTAACACTCTGTTGTACCCGGGGAAAAAGTTTCTGACTGTCTACTCTATCTATTCCTCTGATCATTTTATAAACCTCTATCAAGTCACCCCTCATCCTTCTCCGTTCCAATGAGAAAAGGCCTAGCACGCTCAACCTATCCTTGTACGACCTATTCATCATTCCAGGCAACACCCTGGTAAATCTTCTCTGCACCCTCTCCAAAGCTTCCACATCTTTCCTAAAGTGAGGCGACCAGAACTGCACACAGTACTCCAAATATGGCCTAACCAAAGTCCTGTACAGCTGTAACATTACTTCACGACTCTTGAATTCAATCCCACTGCTAATGAATGCTAGTACACCATAGGCCTTCTTACAACCTCTATCCACCTGAGTGGCAACTTTCAAAGATCTATGAACTTAGACCCCAAGATCCCTCTGCTCCTCCACCTTACTAAGAACTCTACCGTTAACCCTGTATTCCGCATTCTTATTTGTCCTTCCAAAATGGACAATCTCACACTTGGCAGAGTTGAACTCCATCTGCCATTCCTCAGCCCAGTTCTGCATCATATCTAAGTCCCTTTGCAGCCGATAACAGCCCTCCTCATTATCCACAATTCCTCCAATCTTCGTATCATCTGCAAATTTACTGACCCACCCTTCGACTCCCTCTTCCAAGTCATTAATAAAAATTACAAACAGCAGAGGACCCAGAACTGATCCCTGCGGAACTCCACTTGTAACTGGGCTCCAGGCTGAATATTTACCATCAATAGTTGATATTTCATGTGACCATTCAATTGAACAGCAAATATATTTACATTGAGGTAGATACATTTTAATAAATTATAATAATTGGACAGAATAATACTGTAAAGCTCATGGTATTTGAGGTTGATAATTTTTTGCCAGTTTATCGAGGATGCTAGTTCATAACGGTGCCAGTTAAAACAAAGTTTGTTGTGTTACTCTCTCCAGCATTTATAGGTGATATGTCACAGTCAGGCGTCTGATGTATTTTAGTTCTGTGTTCAGGACTGAAGGCAAACTGATGCTCTCTCCTCCGCTCCCTCTTTCCCCTCTCACCCAACCCTCTACACATGACAGGTTGATGGGCAGCATGGCGCTTTCTAGTCACTACCGCTCTGAGGATCTCTTGGACATTGAGACGGCCGCTGGGGGTTTCCAGCTGCGCAAAGGTTTGAAGCACTGCCTCCCGCTGACGTTCTGCATTCACACTGGGCTCAGCCAGTATATGGCGCTGGACGAGGTGGAAGGCCGCAAACCAAGTGACATCTTCTACCACTGTGCGGTAAGCACGACTGTGATGCCAGGTGAATATTTCTCCACCACCTTGCAGCTGCTACAAAGGGCTATACAATCAGTGACATATCGATGAACTAGGAACAGGCCATCAGGACTACTTCATCATGCAATGTGATCATGGTTGATCTGTTTGTGTTCTATACTCCGCATTCCTGTCCACTCCCAATAACCTTTAATTTCCCTCGCAAATTAGAATCTGGTCACTTCTGTTAAAAATAAAGTTAAAAATCACACAACACCAGGTTATGGTCCAACAGATTTATTTGGAAGTTCAAACTCCTTTGTCACCAGCTACCCGACGAAGGAGCATTGCTCTGGAAGCTTGTACTTTCAAATAAACCTGTTGAATATAACCTGGTGTTGTGTGATTTTTTTTTTTTAAACTGTGTCCATCCCTGTCCAGCACCTCCACATCATGGTTAACTTGACCTTTACACACACTTGTGTGTGGAGCCAGGGGATGTAAGAATATTCTAAATGAAACTTTAGGTTGCTGTTCACTAACAAGGGGACAATATGGGGAAAGAAATTAGGGAGAAGACCAAGAGAGGAAGTAGCAGAGATGCTTGCATACATTTTCAATTCCTCTCTGGCCACAGGAGTGATGCCAGAGGATTAGAGGGCAGCCAGTGAGATACTGATATTCAAGAAGGAAGTAAGGGATAAATCAGGAAATTACAGGCCAGTCAGTCTAGTCTTGGGTGATGGAGTAACTATTGAAAGCAATTCTGAGCAGCAGAATGAATCTGCATTTGGAGAGGAAGGGATTAATCTGGAACATTTAGCATGGTTTTTGTGAGGGGAAGTGACGTCTGACCAACTTGACTGCATGTTTTGAAGAGATAACCAATTCTGTAGATAAGCAAATTTCTTTTAATGACATGAACTTGGACTTCAGCAAGGTTTTAAGTTCCGCATGGGAGATTGGTAGCAAAAGTTAGTCTGTAGGATCTAAGGAAATTTGGCAAATTGATTGCATAACTTGCTGACTGACAGAAAACAGAGCATGATGGTTGTAACAAAGAGGAAAAGGGTTAAACCCCTCTGATAATGAAACCGAGACACCAGCCCCAACCGTTACGCAGGCGTAGAAGTTCCCTTCTAACAATCAAACCCGAAACACCCAGAGAAGCCTGCCTTACGCCTCATAATCTGTTAAGAGTAGTTAAATGAAAGGAATCCCTGATCTCCACTTTATAAGTAACAACTTATTTATTTAACCCTAACAGTGAACAAACTAACAGAGTTACTATCAAACCAAACAATTCCCCCCCCCCCCCCCCCCCAAACTACTAACTATTCCCTTATTGAACTAAATTCTATTCGTATGCTGGTTCAATAAACACAAGTCCAACTTATCTTAATCCAAGTAATAAGAAAGCAATAAATTAAAACTTAGTCTCGCAAAGGTCACACAGATTGTGTCTTCTGGAATGCTCTGTCTTTTTCTTTAATCTCTCCAGCCTTGCTTCTGCTGATCCTGCTGTCAGGGATTGTTCCTGAGGAATTTCTTCTAATTCCTTCCTATCCATGTACTTTCCAAATGCCTTTTAAATGTTATTAATGTACCCACTGTAACTACTTCTGGCAGCTTATTCCATATGCATACCACTCTCTGTAAAAGAAAAGTTGTCCCTCAGGTTCCCTTGTATTCTTTCCCCTCTAACCTTAAGCTGATGCCCTCTAGTTCTCCATTCCCCAACCCTGAAAAATAGACTGAGTTCATTTAACCTATCCATGCCCCTCATAACCTGAGACACCTTTATAAGGTCCCCCCTCAGTCTCCTAGGCTGTAAAGAAAAAATCCCTAGCTTGTCCAGCCTCTTCCACAACTCAGACCCCTGAGTCCTAGCAGCATTCTTGTAAATTTCTTCTACACTCCTTCCAGTTTAATAACATCCTTCCAAAGCCAGGTGACCAAAAATCAACACAATACTCCAAGTCAGTCTCACCAAAGCCCTGTAAAACTGCAACATCATTTCCCAACTTCTATACTCAATGCCCTGACTAATGAAAGCCAGTGTGCCAAAACCCATCTTCACTGCCCTGTCTATCTGTGACTCCACTTTCAGAGAACCATGCACCTGATACTCCAAGGTCCCTCTGTTCCACTACACTTGAATGTAGGAGGATTGATCATCAGTTCATTGATGATGCAAAATTGATTTGGTGGTAAATGGTGAGCAAGATAACCTTAGATTACAGGAATCATTGAATCCCTACGGTGTGGAAACAGGCCCTTGGCCCAACGGGTCCACACTAACCCTCCGAAGAGTAACCCACCCAGACCTGTTCCCCTTACTTTATATTTACCCCTGACTAATACACCTAACCTACACATCCCTGAAAACTATAGACAATTTAGCACAGCCAATGTACCTAACCTGCACATCTTTGGATTGTGGGAGGAAATCCACGCAGACATAGGGAGAATGTGCAAACTCCACACAGACAGTCGCCCAAAATTGGAATCGAACCTGTGTCCCTGGCGCTGTGAGGTAGCAGTGCTAATCACTGAGCCACTGTGCTGGATATAGATGGGCTGGTCAGATGGGCTAATTAATGGCAAATAGAATCCAATCCAATAAATGTGAGGTGATAACACTTGGACAGGACAAAGAAGGGAAGAGAAACAGTAGGATACTGGGAAGCACTGAAAATCAAGGAATGTACACATGCTTCAGTCTGTTAAGGTAGATGAAATGATTAAGTAGGCATATGGAATGCTTCTCTTTATTAGTTGAGGCATCAGTTTGAAGAGCAGAGATATTATGTTGGAACTGTACAAAACGTTAACTGGATCTTAGCTAAGATGCTGTATTCAGTTCTGGAATTGAGTAGGAATGTGATACCACTGGAGAGTGTGTAGAAGAGATTTACCAGGATGTTATGTACACTGGGCAAGTATTTTGCAGACCATCCACGTTTTGTCAACAAAATTGACACAAGCTTCTAGTTGCCTCCTCTTTAATACACCACTGTGTTCCCTGGCCAAAATTTCTGTTTCAGGCTTGCTGCAGTGTTATAGTAAGGCTCAGAGCAAACTAGAATAACAGCATTTCATTTTCTGTTTAGGGACCTGCAGCCATCAGATCTCAATATCAAGTTCAATAGTTTTAGAACCACCTTTTATATCTATTACCCACCCATGATATGGGCTGCTTTCAGCATAGCCAACATGTTTTGACCTACTTATTTTCTTGATACCATTCATCCCTTTGTCATTCTCTGCCTGTCTCTGTCTCTCTCTCTCTGGGTTCCATCTCTGCCCAACTCCTTACTGCTTCCCATGAACCGACACCGCACCCCCCCCCACCCCACAAACACCTTGTCTTCGGCATATATACCACCTTTTCCTCCTACTATTGGTTCTGAAGAAGGATCACTGAACCTGAAATGTGAACTCTGCTTTCTCTGCCAGACTTGCTGGGTTTTTCCAGTGGTTTTTGTTTTATCAGGATCTTATTCTAACACGGTGGTGAAACCTTCTGCTAATTAAACCAAACACCTAGAAAACCCCACCTCGCCTCATAATCTGTTAAAATGAGTGACAGAGAACTCCCAAATTTCATTTGTTTAAGAAAATAATATCAATTTATTCCTTAACTCTAAAAGTGAACATTAAACAACACCTATTCACAACTCTAAGACCCCCTTTCTCATAACAGCTTGTTATCTGCCTCCAACTCTATAACAAAAACCCAATCAAGTCTGAGTTTAATTATCCTGAGGCATAATTTAAACTGGTTAAATGCAAATTGTTGTTAAAACAGCAATCAACTCAGGTATGTATTTCACAGCCAAATGTTACATATTTTCAAACTTCCAGTGCAATCTGAAACTGCTAGCTAGTCATATGACAGATGCTTGTAAGCTCTCAGGTGCTTGTAATGCAGTACAGCATTCACTCTCTTAAATGTACAGGACACACTTTCAACTTCATATCACCTCTCCACTTAAGAAAAAAAGAACCATCATAATGAAATGATTTTTGTTTTCTAATTCTTAACCCCATTACAATGAAATACATAAAACATTAATCTAAGTTCATATTAATTTCTGCACACACACACACAAAACATTGGTATCTGTTCAACCTTATCTATACTTTATCCTTTAAATCCACGATAATGCATCTGCTATTACATTTTTATGACTGACATGTACAATTTGTAAATTAAAAGTCTGTAACATAAGACTCCAACTAAATAGTCTTATATTCTTGTTCTTAAATTGTTCCAAGAATATAAGAGGATTGTGGTCCGTGTACACAACTGTCTCTGACACATTGTTTGTCATATAAACATTAAAATGTTGTGAGGCCAGTACCAAACTCAATAATTTATTTTCAGTGGTCGAGAATTTTATCTGGTGGGTGTTGAATTTCTTTCAAAAGTAACCAATTGGCCATTCAATTCCATCATCATCTTCCTATAGCAGTCCAGTTTCAACTGCTATGTGGCTAGCATTGATTGCAACTTTGAAAAATTTCAAAAAAACTTTGTGTAGCTAAAACTGGTGCAGAGGATAATACTGCTTTTAAAATGTCAAATGCCTCCAGGCATTGTTCTGTCCACCAAAACTTTGTGTTGTTATTCAGTAAAGCTGTTAGCGGTGCCACTATGCTGCTGAAGTTGGGAACAAATCTGCAGTAGAATCTGCTTAGTCCCAAACATCGAAGCACCTCTTTCTTTGAGGTTTGTCATAGAAATTCCTTGATGGCCTTCGCCTTGGTATTCCTTGGGGTCAATCTTCCATGTCCCAAGAACGTCACCTCTGCCTTCGCAAATTCTGTTTTCTTTAAGTTTATTACCAGTTTTGCGCTTATTAATTGTTCAAAGAGCTCTGCCAGTTGTACATGTGATCTTTCCATGACTTACTAAAACTCACTACATCATCCAAATAAACTGCATAGTCTGTTAACCCAGCCATAACTGTTCATGAGTCTTTGGGATAGAACAAAGAACAAAGAAAACTTCCAGCATAAGAACAGGCCCTTCGGCCCTCCAAGCCTGTGCCAGTCCAAATCCAATGTCTAGACCTATCGTCCAATTCCTAAGGATCTGTATCCCTCTGCTCCTCACCTATTCATGCATCTGTCCAGACACAACTTAAATTAATATACAGTGCCAGCATCTACTACCTCTGCTAGCAACGTGTTCCAGGCACCTACCACCCTCTGTATAAAGTACTTTCCACGTTTATCCCCTTTTCTGTGTGTATCCCCCTAAATGTGGCAGGTGCGTTCTTCATTCCAGAAGCATCACTTTGAATTGATATAACCCATTTGGGGTTTCAAACACAGAAATGCCTTTCGCATTCTCTGATAAAAGTACCTGCTAATAACCACGCAGTAAGTCCACCTTTTTGGTGTAACTGGCTTGCCCAAATTTCTCTATACAATCCTCCAATCTTGGTATTGGGTATGAGTCTGATATTGTTACGGCATTGACCTTCTGGTAGTCCAAAATCCTTGAGTCCCGTCAGGGTTGGGAACTAACATGATTGTCTAACTCCACTCACTCTGACTTGATTTGATAATATCTTAATTGAGTATCGCATTCACTTCCTTCTGGACCTATGTGGCCTTGGAAGGATTATGTCTGTAGGGGTGTTGTTTATCAGAACAGCATTCCCTACTTCCACCTCATGCACAGTAGCATTAGTCCTCCCCATCTTATTCCTGCATATGTCCCCATAGTGCTGCAACAAACCTTTCACCTGGGTTCTTTGCTCCTGAGACAGATGGCTCACTAACATTTCCACTCCTCAAGGACTTCCTCTTGTTTGATGTATTTTGAGGCACACCAAATTCCACAACATCTGAATTTGATTCCTCACTCTGTGGGGCAGTAACTAGTTCCCTGTGTCTCCAGTTTCCCGTGTCTATTATAGTGAGATTTCAACATATTCACATAACATACCTGATCGTGTTTTTCCTATGCAGCATCTTTATCAGATAGTTTACCTAATTCAACTTTTTTTCAATTTGATAGGGACCATTAAATCTGACTTTGAAGTGATCTCCAACTACTGCTAACAATACTAATACATCATCCCCATCGGAAAATGTCTGAATTTTAGAGGTTTTTTTCTGCCACCTTCTTCATTCTATGCTGCTTTGCCCCCCTCAGGTGCTGTTGAGATCCATAATTCAAGTGTGAGATTTTGGACAGGATTTTGGTCCTGTCAATTTCTCTCTAATTTCAAAAGTTTTCTCACTTCATTTCCAAATACTAACTGAAAGGGAGTAAACTGAGTAGATTCATTTGGGGCATCTCTAATTGCAAAAAATACAAATGAGATACCTTTCCCTTTCCCTTTCTCTTTCTTCTCGCTCTCTTTGCTCAGCTAAGAACCTTCTCTCCTTTTTCCCTCTCTATCTCTCTCTCTCTCTCTCTCTCTCTCCCCTCCCCTTTTCTTCTCTCTCTTTCTCTCTCCTTTTCTCTTTCGCTCTCTTGCTCATTTAATTTAACCAACCAGAAGTAAACAAATTTTCTCACCTATGTTTATAAAGATCTAGGACACTAATCGGCAAGTGTTTAAATCTGCTGGGATATTTCATACCCTAAATCTGTTCAAATCTCAGACCGGATCTGTCTAAACCTGTCCAAATCTCGGACCCAAGCCCCCAAACTGTTATGACATGGCGGTGAACCCTTATGCTAACTAAACCAAACAGCCAGAAAAGTTTACCTCATCTTGTAATCTGTTGAAATATGAGTGACAGAGAACTCCCAAATTCCATTTGTTCAAGATAATATTATCAATTCATTTCTTTAATTCTAAAAGTTAAGATTAAACAACAACTATTCATAACTCTAAGCCCTCATTTCACATAACTGCTTGTTATCTGCCTCCAACTCTATAACAATATATTGCTGCAATAAAAACCTGTATTAAAATTACATCAACGTAATTTCAAAATCACACAATGACTGTCATCATCAGTGTCTGTCTTCTTTCGGCTAAAGATCTCCCTGAATGATCATCGTGTATGGAATGAGCTGCCAGAGGAAGTGGTGGAGGCTAGTACAATTGCAACATTTAAGAGGCATCTGGATGGGTATATGAATAGGAAGGGTTTGGAGGGATATGGGCCGGGTGCTGGCAGGTGGGACTTGATTGGGTTGGGATATCTGGTCGGCATGGATGGGTTGGACCGAAGGGTCTGTTTCCGGGATGCTGTACATCTCTGACTCTACAGGAGTTTAGAGATTAAAGAGAGATTATTAAGGTTGTCATCTCTGGATTACTTCCAGTGCCATGTGTCACTAAGTATGGAAATAAGAAGATGAATCGCGTGGCTAAAAGGATGAGTAGGGGGGAGGGCTTTAGACTTTTGGATCTGTGGGATAGTTTCTGGAATAAGTGGCACCTGTACAAGCTGTACAGTTTGTAGCTGAACTGGAATGGGTCCAGTGTCCTAGCTGAGAGGTTTGCCCATGCTGCTGGGGAGATTTTAAACTAATTGAGCAGGAGGGTGGGGGAAAGAGCAGACATAAAGTCAGGAGCAAAGTCCAATCAGATATAGAAGGAATGCTAGAACAGGCAAGCAGGTGGAGAAAACATGCGTATGACGAGGCGCATGTGTGAAAGTAAAATGTTATGTATTTTAATGCGAAGTGTAAGGTAAGGCAGATGGACAGTGTTGATCAGCACATGGGAATATGATATTGCTGAGTCATTGAGACATAGTTGACGAAAGGACTGGTTACGCAGTTCAGGGTGTTGACATTTCTAGTAGATAGCAGGAAACACGAAAACATACGAAATAGGAGAAGGAGTAGGCCATCTGACCCCTTGAGCCTGCTCCACCATTCGGTAAGATTGTGGTGATCTTTTTGTGGACTCAGCTCCTCTTATCCATCCACTCATCCTTAATTCCTTTATTGTTCAAAAATTATCTATCTTTGCCTTAGGAACATTCAACGAATTAGCCTCAACTGGGCGGGGAATTCCACAGATTCACAGCTCTTTGGATGAAGAAGTTCCTCCTCAACTCAGTCCTAAATCTGCTACCCTTTAATTTGAGGCTAGGCCCCCTAATTCTAGGGGTAGTTGGGACGCTGCATTATTGACAAAGGAAATTGCAGTAATGAGGGCGATTGTGCAAGAAGAGTCTTCCAATATAGCCATTTGGGTAGAGCTTAGAAATTAAAAAGAAGGTGATTACTTCACTGGGAATATATGACAGGCCTCCCAACAGTCAGAGGGAGATAGAGGAGCAAGTATGGAGGCAAATCACAAAGATGTGAGTGAAAAAAGATTGATATTGTAGGGGACTTCAACTTTGTTAACATTAATTGAGATTGCCTTAGTTTGAATGGGTTAGATTGGGTAGAATCTTTAAAGTGCATCCAAGGCAGCTTTTATGCCAGTATGTAGATAGTCCTGCCAGACATGAGGCAGTACTAGACCTAATCCTAAAGAATGAGTCTGGTCAAATGGTTCATGCGTCAGTAGGCAAGCGTTTTTGGGAATAGTGATCATAACGCTCAGGTTCAAAGTCCTTATAGAAAGCAATAAGAATCATGCAGAAGTTAAGTGTCACAGAATCCCTAAAGTGTGGAAACACGCCATTTGGCCCAACAAGTCCACACTGACTCTCCAAAGAGCATCCCACACAGACTCTCACCCCTACCCTATCCCTGTAACCCTGCATTTCCCAAAGCGAATCCACCTAATCTACATATCCCTGGATACTATGGCAATTTAGCATAGCCAATCCACCTAATTTGCACATCTTTGGACTGTGGGAGGAAACTGGCACACCTGGTGGAAACCGTGCAGACACAGGGCGAATGTGCAAACTCCATACTTACAGTTGCCTAAGGCTGGAGTTGAACCTGGATCCCTGGCACTGTGAGGCAGAAGTGCTAACCTCTGAGCCACTTTGCTGTCCTAAAGTTAATTAGGAGCAGCTGTTATTGGGCCAGTCCACATTTGACATACAAGCGTTGTTTAAATGCCTACTGATCAGGGTTCAGTGGCCTGTTCCACTAAGGAGGAAAAACAAAGATAGCAAGGTATAGGATTCTTGGATAGCGAGGAATATTTTGAATTTAATCAAAAAGAAAAAGGAAGCGTATATAAGGTTTAGAAATCTCGGATTGGACAGGAGCCATGATGAATATAAAGAAAGTAGGAAAGAATGCAAGCAGGTAAAGAAGGGCCATGAAGTGTCCTTGGTGCGTCTGGTTAAAGAGAATCTCCAGGCATTTTAAAAATTAAAACAAGAGGGTGAAGGCGGGACCACTAAAGATAAAGACAAAGGATATGGGCAAGATCCTAAATGAGTACTTTGCATCGGGTATTCACCCAGGAGAAGGACATGGAGGATAATGAAATTAGTGTGGGGCTTGCTAGCATGCTAGGGCATTTTGAGGTCAAGAAAGAATTGATGTTATGTCTCTTGAAGAACATTAAGGTGGGTAAGTTCCCAGGACCTGATTATATCTGCCCCAACTTATTTAGAGAGGCAAGGGAGGAGATTGCTGGGGCCTTGACCAAGATCTTTGTTTCCTGTTTAGCCACTGGCGAGATCCCTGAAGACTGGCAAGTTGTTAACGTTGTTCCTCTGTTCAAGAAGGGAACTGTAGACCAGTGAGTCTCACATTGGTGATTGGGAAGCCATTGGAGAGAATTCTTAGGCATAGGATTCACATGCATTTGGAAAAACGTGGCCGAATGAGGGACAGTCAGCATGTGGAGCAGGTCATGTCTTACTTGATTGATTTATTTGCTGTTATGGGTGATCAATAAGAGTAGAGCAGTCAATGTTGTCTACAGGGAGTTTTGACAAGATCCCTCCTGGTAGGCTTGTCAAGAAGATTAAGATGTCTGGGATCCATACTCATTTGGCCATTTGGATTGCAAATTGGCTTATCCATAAAAGACAGAGTCGTAGTGGAAGGGTGTTTTTCTAGCTGGAGGTCTGTTTCGCAGGGATTTGTACTCGGACCTCTGCTGTTTGTGATTTATAAAAATGACTTGGATGAAAATGTAGATGGGTGGGTTAGTAAGTTTGCAAATGGCACAAAGCTCAGGGGAGTTGTGGATAGTGTAAAAGCTTGTCAAAGGATACAGAGGGACATAGATCAATTGCAGATATGGGCAGACAAGTGGCAGATGGAGATTAATTTTATAGAATAGAATCCCTATAGTGTGGAAATAGGCCATTTGGCCCAGCAAGTCCACACCAACTCTCTAAAGAGCATCCCACCCAGACTCACCCCCCTACTCCTATCCCTGCAGCACCCACCTAATAATCAACCTAACCTCCACATCCCCAGACAGTATGGACAATTTAGCATGACCAATCCACCTAACCTGCACATCTTTTGACTGTGGGAGGAAACCCATGCAGACACTGGGGGAATGTGCAAACTCCACACAGCCAGTCACCTGAGGCTGGAATTGAACCCTGTGCTGTGAGGTAGCACTGTACAGCCTCAATCTGGGCATGTGAGAGGTGCTGCAGTTTGGGAGCTCAAATGTTAAGGGAAGGTATATGGCTAATAGCAGGACCCTTAACAGCACTGATGTACAGGGGGGTCTTGGGGTACTAGTCCATGCTTCCATGAAAGTGGCCAAGCAGGGAGATAGGATGGTAAAGAGGATATTTGGCATATTTGCCTTTTATTGGTTGGGGCAATGAGTACAAGAGTAAGGAAGCGATGTTGCAGGATTATAAAAGTTTGTGAGGGTGGCACTTATAGTACTGCATTCAAATTCTGGTCACCGCAGTACAAGAAGGATGTGGAGGCTTTGGAGAGGGTGCAGAAGAGGTTTACCAGAATGCTGCCTGGATTACACATTGTAAGCTGTTAGGAGAGTCTGGACAAACTAGCGTTGTCATCTTTGGAGCGGCGGAGGTTGAGGGAGACCTGATAGCAGTTTATATAATTATGAGGTTGTTGACAATCAGAATTTTTTTCCCAGAGTTGGAATGTCTAATACTAGAATTCATGCATTTAAGGTGAGAGGGAGAAAGTTCAAAGGAGATGTGAGGAGCAGCTGTTTTATGCAGGAATTGGTAGGTGCCTGGAACACGCTGTCAGGGGTGATGGTAGAGGCAGATACGACAGGGGCTTTTAAGGGTTTTTTAGATAAACACATGAATATGCAAGAAGTAGAGGGAAATGGACCTAGGGCAGGCAGAAGGGATTAGTTTTACTTGGCATCATGTTCAGCACAACATTGTGGGCCGAACGGCCTGTTCCTGTGTTGCATTGTTCTCTGTCCTAAATTAGGTAGGCAAAGAGGGATTATGGAATATCTTTGACAGATAGGATCAAGGAAAACCCCCAGACCTTTAATAATTGTAATAAGAATAAAAAGATTACTAGGAAAAGAGTGGGATCTATTAGAGACCAAAGGGACAACCTGTGCGTAGAGCCTGAGGACATGGGTAGGGTCTTAAATGAATGTACTGACAAAGGCAAAAAAACATTGTAGCTGGAGATTATAGTTGGGGTGGTGAGATTCTGTAATTTAAGATTAATAAGGAGGAGCTATTCGATGATTTTGCAGATATAAAGTTGTGTAAATTCCCAAGGCCTGAGAAATCCCAGCTGATATGGGAGGAAAGGCGATTGCTGGGATCCTGGTGGAGGTACTTAAAACTTTGTTGGCCACAGATGAAGTGTCAGATGACCGGAGATTAGCTAAAGTTCCTTTGTTCAAGAAAGACAGCAGGGTATGGCAGGTAATTACAGACCAGTTAGTCTGACGTCAGTGGTAGGGAAGTTAATAGAAAAATCTGAAGAATGCTTTGAAAAGTAAGGATTGATCTGGGATAGTCGGGATGGATTTGTTACAGGGAGATCCTGTCTGACATAATACAATAAAGTTCAATATTATCCTTGGAAAAGGATAAAATTCAGTCATAGATTAGGATCCCAGACTGGAAAAGGGCAGATATTCAGGGTCTAAAAGTTTAACTGGAGTACATTAATTGAAGATGCATTTTAGTGGATAAAGCAATATATGAGAAATGGGCGAATTTCAATATAGATTTAGATTAGATTTAGATTTAGATTTAGATTAGATTACAGTGTGGAAACAGGCCCTTCGGCCCAACAAGTCCACACCGACCCGCCGAAGCGAAACCCACCCATACCCCTACATTTACCCCTTACCTAACACTACGGGCAATTTAGTATGGCCAATTCACCTGACCCTGCACATCTTTGGACTGTGGAAGGAAACTGGAGCACCCGGAGGAAACCCATGCAGACACAGGGAGAACGTGCAAACTCCACACAGTCAGTCGCCTGAGGCGGGAATTGAACCCGGGTCTCTGGCAGTGCTAACCACTGTGCCACCGTGCCGCCCATGGTGAAAAGCATGAAAATAACTATAGAGTATCCAAAGCTAGAATACCCTGGGTGACTAAGAATATTGATGAGATAATGAAGAAAAAAGGGGTATGTAATGTATAGGAAAAAGTGAGGACTGCAAATGCTGGAGTTCAGAGCTGAAAATGTGTTGCTGGAAAAGCGCAGCAGGTCAGGCAGCATCCAAGGAGCAGGAGAACCGACGTTTCGGGCATGAGCCCTTCTTCAGGAAGTAGGGTTGATTGTAGGGAACGGATTATAAATGTTTCCTGAACCGGTTCCCAAGTTTGCGCTCAGTCTCTCCGGAGTAGAGGAGACCACATCAGGAGCAAAGGATACAATAAATAAACTGCACACCCCAGGTAAATCTCTACAAGGATTTCAGTGAGTCCCTCTCTCACTCCACACTCCTGGTACTATACAAGGATTTCAGCATGTAATGTATACCAGAGTAATAATAGCAATTAAAACCAGGCGAGTAGCTCAGATGCAGGAGCGAGGGCAAGACCAGAATAATGAAGGCTAAGAGGAGGCATAAGAAAATGATGACAGGCTGGACTAAAATAAATAGTAAAATGTTCGTCAAGCATATTAATAGTTAAAGACTACTTAAAGGATAGGTTGTGGCCCACACTGCCCGCATCACCCCCCATCCAAGGCCCAAGGAATCATTCCAAGTCCGGCAGAGATTTACGTGCATTTTCTCTAACCTGATTTATTGTATCCTTTGCTCCCGATGTGGTCTCCTCTACTCTGCGGAGAGACTGAGCGCAAACTTGGAAACCGGTTCAGGAAACATTTATAATCTGTTCGCTCCAATCAACCCTACTTCCTGGATGTCAGCAATTTCAACTCCCCCTCCCATTCCTGTAGGACATGTTCATCTTGAGCTTCCATTACCATCAAAATAAAGCCACATCTTGGGAGCTTACAACCATACAGCGTTAACACCAGCTTCCAAATCTCTGCATAACGCCCCCCATCTCATCCCAGGTCCAGCCCTCCCTCTGCACCCTGCCGCCGTAACCTGACACAACCTGTCCATCTTCCTTCCATTGGGGGTGGCACGGTTGGTCAGTGGTTAGTACTGCTGCCTCACAACGCCAGGGACCGAAGTTCGATTCCAGCCTTGGGTGACTGCCTGTGTGGGGTTTGCTCATTCCCCCCGTGTCTGCGTGGGTTTCCTCCGGGTGCTCCGGTTTCCTCCCACAGTCCAAAGATGTGCGGGTCAGGTGAATTGGCCATGCTAAATTGCCCATAGTGTTAGGTGTATTAGTCAGAGGGAAATGGGTCTGGAGGGTTACTCTTCGGAGGGTCAGTGTGGATTGTTAGGCCGAAGAGCCTGTTTCCACACTGTAGGGGAATCTAATCTAGTCTTCTCACCTATCTGCTCCACCCTTCCCATTGATCAATCACAGCCACCTCCTGCCTGAGCCACCTATCAGCATCTAATCCACCTTTCCCCAGCCCTAACCCCTCCCTCTATTTAATTCTCAGCCCTGTTCCCCTCCCCCAGTCCTGACGAAAGGTTCCGACCTGAAATGTCAACTCCCATTCTCCTCTGATGCTGCTTGACCTGCTGTGCTTTTTCCAGCTCCACTCTTTATCCACACTGACTCTCCAACATTTGCAGTGCTCACTGTCCTCATAAGGAGCAAGCAGGGTAAGCTGCTCACTGAAGCAAAGAATAAAGTCGAGGTACTAAATGAATGGTTTGCTTCTGTCTTTACCAAATTACAGGGTGGTGACGGTAGCGTTGTTGAAAATGCGAACGTTAAGTAACTGGGCGATACAGTGATAGGTAAAGAAGAGGTGTTTAAAAGGCTGGCAGCACTCCAGGTGGAGAAGTCACCAGATTAGATGCATCCTAGATTGTAGAGAGAAGTAAGGGAGCAAATCAGACGGTTGACAGAAATTTTCCAGGCCTTTCTGGACATAGCATTAGTCCCAGGGAACTGGAGGATTGTAAATATGATACCATTGTTTAAGAAAAGGGCAAAGTATAGCCCAGGAAAATAAGTTCATGCCAGATAGTCAACATGGCTTTGTTAAGGGCAGGACTTATCTGACAAATTTAATTAATTCTTTGATGAGGTCACACAAGCAGTGGATGAAGGTAATGCTCTGAACGTTTTATGTTTGGACACTCAGAAGGCATTTGATAGAGTGTCACATAGCAGGTTGGTTAACAATTTAGAAATGTTTGGGATTGATGGGTCCTTGGCAGCATGTATCAGAAGTTGGCTAAAAGGGAGGGAAGAGAAGGTAGGTATAGATGAGCATTTCGCAGATTGGAGATGAGTTGAAAATGGTATTCTCCAGGGTTTGGTGTTGGGACCCTTCCTTTTCTGATTTCTATAAATGATTTGGAGATGGGTGTTGAGGACAAAATCTCTAATTTTGCAAATACTAAGCTAGGGAGAATCGTGAATTGAGGATGATATTAGGTTAAAAATCTCACAGCGCCAGGTTATGGTCCAATAGGTTTAATTGGAAGCACTAGCTTTCGGAGCGCTGCTCCTTCATCAGGTGGTTGTGGAGTACACGATTGTAAGACACAGAATTTATAGCCTGGAGTTGTGTGATTTTTAACTTTTTACACCCCAGTCCAACACCGGCATCTCCAGAAGATGGCATTGAGTGACTTCAAAGGGACATTGACAAGTTGAACAAATGGGCATGCTCCTGGCAGACGAATTTCAATGCAATGCAATATGAGATAATGCATTTTGGCAGAAGAAACAAGGAGAGACAATACAGGGCTTAATGGTACAATTTTGAGTAGAGTACAGAAGCAGAGTGTCCTTGGGTTTCATGTGCATGATTCTCTGAAGGTGGCCAGCCAAGTTGAAACAATTGGTAAGAAGGCTTTATAGGATCCTTGGATTTATAAGTGGAGCCACAGAGCATTAAAAAAAAGGTAGTGAGGTGACACTTTTATGCAAATCATTGGTCAAGCCACATTTGGAGTGGGTTGTCTTCAGTCCTGCACTTTTTTTTAAAGAAAGGTGTTAAAGCTATGGAGAGAGTTCAAAGAAGATTTACTAGAATGGTGCCAAGAATGAGGGATTTTAGATACAAGGGAAGGATGGGGGTTTCCAAGGATCCAGAACCTCAACCCAAGCTACAAATCTTCTCAAAACTCGCTAATACAAGGAAAGATTAGAGAAATGGGGGCTTATTCTCTTCGGAGCAGAGAAAATTAAAGGATGAGGTGTTCAAAATTGTGACAGTTTTGACAGGGTAAAGAAGGATATTCTATTTCCAGTAGTTGATGTGATCTCTAGTCACTGGTACAACTTCAAGGTTGTCAGCAAGCGAGTTTGGAATGACCATGAGCAGAAACTTCTTTATTCAGAGAGTTGTTAAGTTTTGGAGAGGATGGTGGAGGCAGACTCCATAGGAGGTTTCAAATACATATATTTGAAAGTGATGAAGTTAAAGTGCTATAGAGATAGGGCCGGAGAGTAGAACTAGCTGGGCAGCTATTTCGTGAGCTGGGTACAGACATGTGTCAAATGGTCGCCTCTAGTACTGTAAAATTCTATGGTTCTACCTGAACGTTTTTGAAAAGATGACTAAATATGTTGATGAGGGTAGTGCAGCTGGTGTGCTTTACGTGGACTTCAGTAAGGCCTTTAACAAGGTCCACATGGTCCCATGAGATCAAAGGCAAGATGGCAAACCAGCTCAAAAATCGGCTTACATGTTAGGAGACAATGAGTGATGGTGGGTTTTTCTTGTGATTGGAAGCCTGTGACAGTGGTGTACCAAAGGGATTGGTGTGGGAGGTCTCAGATATTGATCAGCTGGTAAATTGGGCAGAGCAATGGCAGATGAATTTAATCCTGAGAAGTGTGAGGTGATGGTGGTACAATGGCTCCATGGTTAATGCTGCTACCTCTCCACACCAGGGACCTTGGTTTTATTCCAGCCTTGGATGTGAAGTGTCTGTCTATGTGGAGATTGCACGTTCTCCTAATATCTGTGTAGGTTTCCTCCGGGTGTCCTGGTTTCCTCCCACAGTCCATAGATGTGCAGGGTTAGTTTTGACAGGGTAAAAAAGGATATTCTGTTTCCAGTAGTTGATGTGATCATGCTGTGGTACCTAGGGATATGTAGGATAGGTAGAAATGGGTTATGGAGATAGAGTGGCGGCTGGGTCTGGATGGGATGCTCTTTGAAGGTTTGGTGCAGACTTGATGGGTCGAATGGCCTTTTGCCACACTGAAGGGACCCTTCAATTCTATGATGCATTTTTGGAGCTTTAACAAGGGAGAGATACACATAATGCATGGCAAGTCCCTAAGGAGTACTGAGGAACAAAGGGACCTATGTATACAAGTCCATAGATCCCTGAAGGTGTCAGCAAAGGTAGACAGGATGGTGAAGAAGGTGTAGGGGATGCTTGCCTTCTTTAGCCAGGGTATAAAATGTAGGAGCATGGAAAGTCTTGTTGCAATCTTATAAACCATTGGTTAGGCCACAGATGGAAGACTGTGCGCAGTTCTGGTCACTACAATATTGGAAGGACGTGAATGTGCTGGAGAGAATGCAGAGGAGATTCACCAGGGTGTTTCCTGAGATGGAAGGTCTGTTTTATAGAGACGCTGGATAAGTTTTCAATGGATCAGAGGATGCTGAGGGGTGATCTGATTGAAGTACACATAATTGAGAGTTTGGGTGAAATATGGATCAAGGCTGTCTGAATGGATGGTGGAGGCAAGTTGTCTGGATGAGCAGATGTAATACCAGGGAATAGTAGTTTATGGACAATGTGCAGATAAATGGGTTTAGTGTAGTTTTAGACGGTTGTTCTTGAACGGCATAAATGCAAATGTCGAAGGGCCTTTTCTGTGTTGTTGATTTCTATGACTGTAAGCTCTGCAAATGCTGGTTGATCAGTGTTCAGAGTGGTGTGTGTCTGCTCTGTTCCTCCTGTCTGATCAGCTCATAGGATGATGTGTGTATGTGCTGTGTAACTCCTATCTGGTAGTACCCAAAATGATATGGTTCTCCTCTCTTCCACAGAATCAGATGGCTTGCGATCCGTCTGTTGTTGACATGTTCCTCACAGGTATGGAGTTCCAATTGCCTGACCCTTCTCTTGTTGTGGAATTGGACTCTACTGTTCAGCTGCCAGTGAATGAAACCAGCTTATTTTGATAGTCCTTTGTATCTGACTTTTCCACCTTTCCTTAAGTGCACAGACTGACCAAATGGAGCTTAATATAGATAAGTGTGAGGTGTCGCATTTTAGAAAGTCAAAGCAAGGTAGGAGTTTCATGGTGAATAGTAGGGCCTTAAGGAGTGTAGTGGAACAGAGGGACCTTGGAGTTCAGGTGCATGGTTTTTTGAAAATGGAATCATAGGTAGACAGGACAGGGAAGAAGGCTTTTGGCGCACTGGCCTTCATCAGTCAGGGCATTCAGTGTGGAAGTTAGAAAGTTAAGTTGCAGTTGTATAGGATGTTGGTGAGGCTGCACGTGGGGTATTGTGTTTAGTTTTGATCACCTTGCTATAGGAAGGATTCAACTGGAAAAGAGTGCAGAAAAAATTTACAAGGATGTTGCCAGGACTCGAGTGTCAGTTTTAGGGAGAGGCTGGACAAGTAGGAACTTTTTCTTTAGAGCATAGGAGACTGAAGGGGGAATCTTATGGAAATGTATAAGATCATCAGAGACATGGATAGAGTGAATGCACTCAGTCTTTTTCCCAGGGTTGGGGAATTGAGGACTAGAGGACATTAGTTTAAGGTTAGAGGGGAAAGAATAGAAGGGAACCTGAGGGGCAGTGTTTTTACACAGAGGGTGGTATGCGCTGCTAGCAGAAGTGGTTGAGGCGTGTACATTAACAACATTTCAAAGGCATTTGGACATACATGGATATGAAAGGTTTAGAAGGATATGGGCTAAGTTCAGGGAAACCGAGTTTGCTTGGATAGACATTTTGGCCAAGGTGGACCTTTGGGCTGAAGGGGTTGTCTCCATGCTGTAGGACTGTATGATCAAGCTGTTAATTTATGATGTGTTTTAATTCCACAGTTCCGTAGTCTCTTGTCAGCTTGTCTTTGCTGTATTCTGTAGACCACTATTGTGCTGTCTAACGAATACGGAATAGTGTCTTCTCCAAATCCAGAGTTTCTGATTTCACCAGCCTTGAGTGGATTCCATTAGCCTGTTGGTGTTGGCTTCTCCCTCCCTCAAAAATTAGGCTTACGGTGGGTTTGATTTGTATGTATTGCAGGTCTCTCCAGATTCTGTAGAGGTTGGACAGTGTAAGATTGGGCAGTGAAGCGTGAATGTTTTCCATTGCAAAATGTGATTTGTTCTCATTGAACAAGGTCATGTCACAAAAGGTTAATCAACAGTGTAAGGGTTAATGTTATTTTTCCTGTTTCCAGGCACCTCATTCACAGAATGGTTCACCAAGTTTGTCCACAATGTAATTTCAGGGCGATATCCCATCATCCGAGACCAGATATTCCGGTCAGTGTGTTTATATGTTTCTTTTCTGGGTGTGCATGGGGGGGGGTTGTATGTTTACACCTTGTTCGCTGTGCTTTGTGTTGTGCACACATATGTCTTTGTGTGTAAGGCTACAAGGCATAAACATTCTGGGTATGCACATTTATCTGTGTCTGTCTCATATGCTGCACTTTATTTGCGTACACACATCGGGTGCCTTGTACACTGTGTTTGGAGTGTGTGTGTGCGCACTATGTGCACTACATTGGATGGAAGTGCTTGTACGTTGCATTTGGAAGTCTGTGTGGATCTGAGGGAGCGTGTCCCAATGCATATGCAAGCACGTATGGTAGCATGTATGTGTCTCATTCTGACCATGTCTCCCTGAATCAGATTTGTTCTGGTGGAAGAGGAGACCATTCAGCCCACTGTGTCTGCACCTAAATAATTCAATTAATGCTACTCCCCAGCCTTCTCATAACCCTGCATGTTATTCCATTTCAGATCCTAATTCAGTTTGCTCTGGATTATTTGAATGATTGTGTGCAGACAGTATGTAGTAATTTATGTATGCCTACCATGTGTATTTGGCCCTTGTGTTCCCACCAGATATATATGGTCCTGTTCCAGTTTGATCAGGTTTCTTGCTGGCTACTGTCCTGTATGCCAATTCATTCTCTGTTGACGTGATTCTCTCTTTCCCAGGTACATTCATGACGAAAGTTGGGTGGCTCGAACTGGGGATATTATCATATCTGTAGCCACCTCCTTCCTCCCAGAATTGAGCTCGGTGCACCCACCACATTATTTCTTCTCATACAGAATCAGGTATGTATGCTGGCCCTTCTTCTTCAACCCTATCAGCTGTGTCTGGGCCAGATTAGAGACTTCAGAACAACTTAAAAGTTGTGGAATTGGATTGAATTTGTTGTACAAATGGTTATCACATTGGTTTAAATTCCGAATGGAAATGCATCCCTTTTTAATTCATTCTTAAGATGTGGACCAGGTGTGACTGGGCAAACATTTATTGCCCTTCCCTAATTGTCATGTGAGGGTAGTGTTTCCTCCTTGATCTACTGCAGTTCTTGAGGTTTAGGAGTACTCTGTGCTGTCAGACATTGACTATCCAGGATTTTCATTTAGTGACAGTGAAGGAATGGCCAATATACAGGTCATTCTTCCATAACGCGAGCTTTGTTGATGTGAATTCGCTGGAATGTGTTTGAGGAATTGGGTGCACTGTTTCTAAAGCGCAAACTTTGAAAACATATTGGCGATTACATCGGCAACACATTTAAGTGCTGTTTTTAAAGCACGATTTTTCTATAATGCGGAGTTGTACAAGAACACAACCTTATAGAGGAACTACCCCTAGTTCCAAAGTCAGGAGCAGAACTTGTTGTTCTCATGCATGTGCATCCCATATTTATAGATAGTCGTGGTTGTGAGTTTGGAAGGTGTCGTCTAAGGATCTTTGGTGAATTTCTGTGGGATCTTTTGGATAGCATACACGTCTGTTGGGGAAGGGCATGAATGTTGAAGATGGTGGATGTGGTGCCAGCAAACAGGCATGAATGGTGCACTTGTTAGAAATGCACTTTCAGGCAACTGGGGATTATTCTGTCACAATCTTGCCTTGTAGATTAGTGGCGGGCTCTGGGGAGTCAGGAGGTGAGATAATGCTGCAGTAATCTTAGAATCTGACCTGCTGTTATAGCCACAGTATTTATATGGCAATTCTGGTTCAGTTTCTAGTCAATTGTGGGGCATTCAGTAATGATAACACCAGTGAATGTCAGAAGTAGATGGTTAGATTCTCTCTCATTGGAGATGGTCATTGCCTGGTTCTGCTGTGGTTTCAATGTTATTTGTCACATGTCAGCCTAAGTCTGGATATTGTCCAGATCTTACTGCATTTGAACATGGACTGCTTCAGTGGCTGAGGAGTCATAAATGGTACAGTCATTGGTAAACATCCCCACTTATAATGGAGGGAAGGTAATTTATGAAGCGGCTGAAGATGGTTGGGCTAGGGCACCACCTTGAGGAACTCCTGCAAAGATGTCTTGTAGCTGAGATGACTGACCTCCAGTAGGAGGGGTCTGAGATGGATTGGCACTTCTGCAAAGATTGATTTGAATGTTTCAGCCTTATCTTTTGCACTGATGTGTTGAGCTCTTCCATCATTGAGGATGGGATATTTGTGAAATCTCCTCCTCCAGTGAGTTGTATAATAGTGCACTACTGATTCACAACTGGATGTGGCAGGACTCCAGCTTGGATCTGAGAAATAAAAAGGGGAAGGTCATCTTGATAGCATTGTACTATAGGGCCCCCAATAGTCAGTGGAGATTGAGGAACAAATATGTAAGCAGATTGCAGATAACTGCAAGAATTGTAAAGGATTTTAACTTTCCAAACAATGATTGGGACTGTCATAGTGGTAAGTGCTTGGATGGAGATAAATTTGTGTGTTCAGGACGAATTCCTCATGCAGTTTGTGGATGGCCCGACCAAAGAAGGAGCAAAACTTGACCTCCTCTTGGGAAATAAGGAGGGGCAAGTGATAGAAGTGTTAGTGGGGCTTCAGTTTGGGAAGAGTGGCCGTAATTCCATTATTTTTAAAATAGCTATGGAAAAGGGTAGGTTTGGTCCACAAGATTCTAAACTGGGACAAGGCCAGTTTTGATGGTCTTTCAAATGTTGTTTGGGGGAGACCGTTGGCAGGCAAAGGGATGTCTGGCAAGTGGGAGACTTGCAAAAGTGAGTTAATGAGGGTTCAGGGCCAACATATCCTTGTTAGAATGGAGAGTAAGGGAACCCTAAATAACTAGAGGTATTGAAGCTCTGGTCAAGATAAAGAAGGAAGCAGATGACATGTATAGGGAGTGGTTAGGGAAATTGCTTGAGCAGTATAGAGGGTGTCAGTGTATGGGCGGCACGGTGGCACAGTGGTTAGCACTGCTGCCTCACAGCGCCAGAGACCCGGGTTCAATTCCCGCCTCAGGCGACTGACTGTGTGGAGTTTGCACGTTCTCCCCGTGTCTGCGTGGGTTTCCTCCGGGTGCTCCGGTTTCCTCCCACAGTCACAAAGATGTGCAGGGCCAGGTGAATTGGCCATATTAAATTGCCCGTAGTGTTAGGTAAGGGGTAAATGTATGGATGGGTTTCGCTTCGGCGGGTCGGTGTGGATTTGTTGGGCCGAAGGGCCTGTTTCCACACTGTAATGTAATCTAAATCTAAACTAAGAACAGTCAGGAGGGCTATAAGATGGCTTTAGCAGACAGGATATAGGAGAATCCCAAAGAGATTCTCCAGGTACGTGAATGCATAAGAGTAACTAGGGAGACAATAGGGCCTCTTAAAGATCAACAAGGCTGTCTGAGTGCAGAGTCGCAAGAGATGGGTAAGATCCTAAATGAATTTGTGCCAGTATTTAGTGTTGAGAAAAGTATGGATGCTAGGGAACTTAGTGATGTGTTGAAGAGAGTCCACATAGAAGAGGAGGTACTGTCAGTCTTAAAACACATTAAGGTAGGTAAATCCCCAGGACCTGATGAAGTGCATCTAGGACTTTGTGGGAGGCTAGGGAGGAAATTGCATGGCCTCTAGCGGAGATATTTGTATCAATGACAGCCACTGGTGAAGTGCAGGAAGATTGGAAGTTGGCTGATATTGTGTCAGTATTTAAGAAAGGTTGTTGGGAAATGTCTAGGAACTACACACTGATGAGCCTAACATTAGGGGTGGGTTAGTTGTTAGAGGGGAATCTACAGGTGTCTGGAGAGGCAAAGACTCATTTGGGGATAGTCAGCATGACTTTGCATGTGGAAAATCATGTCTCATGGATTTGAGGTTTTTTGAAGGGGTGACCAAAGAAGTAGATGAGGCCAGTGTGATAGATGTTGACTATGTGAACTTTAACAAGGCCTTTGATGAGGTACCCCATGGTAGGGTGTTGAGTAAGGTTAAATCTCATTGGATTCAGGAAGAGCTGACCAATTGGATACAAAATTGGAGACAGTGAGGATTGCAGATGCTGGGAGTCAGAGTCAGTAGATGTGAGGCTGAAAAAACACAACAGATCAGACAACATCTGAGGAGCAGCAAAGTCAACATTTTGGAACAAAACCCTTTGTCAGAACGGGGGAAGGGAGCCCAGAAGTAAATGGAGTGAAGGGATTGGGGCTAGGGAGAGAGTAGGTGGGATGGTGATAGTTGGATCCAGGTAGGAATGCAGGTGACACTACCCATGCCCTCGACCTGTTCTAAAACTTTCAATTCCCCAGCCCCCAACACCTCAACTTCACCACGGACGTACAGGCCCTTTACACCTGTATCCCTGACACGGAGAGCCTGAAAGCTCTCCACTACTTCCTCTCTCCTAGGCCCAAGCAGACCCTCCACTGACACACTCATTTGCTTAGCAGAACTGATCCTCATCCTCAGCAATTTTTCCTTTGATTCCTAGCACTTCCTGCAAACCAAAGTAGTGGCTGTGGGCGCCCAATATGGTCCTGTCTCTTTGTAGGATTTGTGGAACTGCCCCTCTTCCACAACTACACCGGCCCCATCCCTCATCTCTTTCTCTGATATGTTGATAGCTACATCGGCGCTGCCTCAACCTCCCATGAGGACCTTGAGCAGTTCACCAAATTAGCTAACACCTTCCACCCCACCTCAAATTCACCCCCGGACTGTTTCCAATGCCTCCCTCCCCTTCCTGGGCCTCTCCGTCTCCATCTCCATCTCCAGAAATCGACTCACGTCCACTTCCAATCCACTGACTCCCACAACACCCTCAACTACATCTCTTCTCACCTCCTGCAAAAATGCTATCCCATACTCTCAATTCCTCTACCTCTGCCACATCTCCCAGGATGAAGCATTCTATTTCAGGACCTCCTAGATATCCTCTTACTTTAGGGACCGTAGTTTCCCCTTCTCGGTATTTGATGATGCCTTCAACTGCATCTCCTCCATTTCCCACACTTCTGTCCTCAGACCCCCTTCTCCCAACAATAAAGATAGAGACCGCTTAGTCCTCATGTACCACCCCACCAACCTCCGAATCCAGTGCATCATCCTCTGACATTTCCGTCCCTACAATCAGACCTCACCATCAGAACGATATTTCCTTTTTCCACCCCTGTCCATTTTCTGCAGGGACTGTTCGCTCTGCATTTCCCTTATCAACTCTACACTCCCCACAACTTCTCCGCCACACCCTGTACCTTTTGTTGCAATTGCAAGAGGTACATCACCTGCACGAACACCTCCACTGTGACTTGTGTCGAAGACCCCAAACAATCCTTCCAGATTCATCAGAGTTTGACCTGCACTTCGTCCAACCTGATCTTCTATATCAGTTGCTCCTGATGTGGTCTCCTCTATATCAGGGAGACCAAACACCGACTCAGGGACCGGTTCGTGAAGCACCTGTGCTGTGCACACACCAACCAACTGGGACCTTCCTGTTGCCATCCATTTTAATTGCCCCTCCCATTCCCTGGTAACATGTCCATCCTTGGTCTCCTCCACTGTCAGAGTGAAAGCAAACGTAAACTTATACTTCACCTGGGGAGCTAACAGCCCAGTGGCTTCAACGTTGACTTCACCAGCTTCAAGATCTCTCCAATCCCAGCCTCCCTCTCAACTCCCTGACCTGAGCTGAGCTTCCTGCTCACGTATTGGCTCCACTCTTCCCACTGATTAATCACAATAACTCCTAAATGCATCCACCTACCATCATCTCACCAACTGCTCCCCCCATTTTAACTTTCAGCTCCCCATCCCCAGACTTGACAAAAGGTCAGATACGTTGACTTTCCTGCTTCTCAGAATGCTGTCTGACCTGCTGTGCTTTTCTAACCGTTTATCTATTGACTCCGGATACAAAAATTGCCTTGGCGGTAGAGGACGGAGGGTGGTGGTAGAGGGTCTTTTTTTTAATGTACTGGATCTACTGTTATCCATAATGTATATAAATGATTTGGATGAGAATTTAGGAGGTATGGGTAATAAATTAGTGGATGACACTGAGATTGGTGGTACAGTGGACAGTGAAGAATGTTATCTGGGAATGCAGTGAGATCTTGTTTAACTGGGTCAGTGCACCGTGGAATGGCAAGTGGAGCTCCATTTAGATAAATGCAAGGCATTGCATTTTGGTGGGTCAGGTGAGGCCAGGACTGATACAGTCAATCAACTTGGCCCTAGGGAGTGTCATTGAACAGAGATCTCGGGGTACAGGTTCCTAGCTCCTTGAAAGTGGAGTCACAGGTAGACAGGATGATGAAAAAGGCTTTCAACGTACTTGCTTTCATCTGTCAGAACATTGAGTATAGGAGTTGGGACATCTTGTTACAGCTGTACAAGTCATTGGTGAGACTACATTTGGAGTACTGCCTGCAATTCTGGTTGCCCTATAGAAAGGATATTATGAAACTAAAAAGCATTCAGAAAGCATTTACTTGGATGCTGCCTGGACTGGAAGATTTGAGCTAGAAGGAGAGGTTGGATAGGCTGTGATTTTTTTCGCTGAAGCTTAGGAAACTGAGGGCTGACCTTACAGAGACCTATAAAATCATGAGGAACATATTTAAGGCAGATAGCCCGCAGCTTTTTCCATGGAAGGGAGTCTGGAGGGCATAGGCTTTAGGTGAAACGGGAGAGATACAAAAGGGTCCACAGGGGCAATTGTTTTCACACAGAGGGTGGCAAGTGTCTGGAGCAGAGCTGGTGGTGGAAGGTAGTACAGTTTGCTCATTTAAGAAACATTCAGACAGGTACATAGATGGAATGGGTATGGAGGGATGTGGATTAACCGCAGGCAAATGGGGCTAGTTTAATTGTGAAAACTGGGCAGCATGAGCTGAAGAGACTGTTACCATGCTGTAAACCTCTGACTCTGTTTTGTAGGATCACTTAGTTCTGCTCATCTGGTCTGCCAATCCTGTTTAGCATGCAGGTAGTCTTGTTTGATTGCTTCACCATGTGTAGTGCTCCTACTGGCATGACCTCCTGCACTGTTCATTGAATTTGGGAGGCACTGGCTTACTGGCATTATCGTTGGGCTGTTAATCCAGAGACCAAGGTAATGTTCTCGGAACCCGGGTTCAATCCCATAAAAATCTGAGATTAAGTATTTATTGATGACCATGAAACCATTGTCAATTATTGGAAAAACCCATCTGGTTTGTTGATGTCCTATAGGGAAGGAAACCGCCATCCTCACCTGCTCTAGCTTCCGTATGACTCCAGACCTACAGCAATGTGATCGAATCTTGCCAATTAGGGATGGGCAATTAATGCTGGTCTAGCTGCTGATTTTTTAAAATTTAGATTTAAATTTTAAAATTAAAAAAAAAGCATTTATCTCCTAACCTGGTAGTGTTGGTGGAATGTGGAAAACGCCAGGCTGAGGTTGTGGATTGTGCTGCAGTGTGATTCTGCTGCTGTCAATGGCCCACGGTGCCACGGGATGCTAGTCTTGAGTTGTTCGATCTGTTTACAGGTCTTTACAGGGGTACAAGGGTTTGTACAAGGGTAGCTAAAATGTGATGCTGGGAGTTTGTTTCCATGAGGCTGTCATGGTTGTCACTCTTAGCAGTATTGTCATGGACCACCTGCAACTGGCAGATTTGTGAGGATGAGGTCAAAGAGTGGCATGGTGGCTCAGTGGTTAGCACTGATGCCTCGCAGCACCAGGGACTTGGGTTCAATTCTAGCTTTGGGCGACTGTCTGTGTGGAGTTTGCACGTTCTCCCCGTGTCTGCGTGAGTTTCCTCCGGGCTCCGATTTCCTCCCACAGTCCAAAGATGTGCAGGTCAGGTGAATTAGCCATGTTAAGATTGTCCATAGTGTTAGGTGCATTAGGCAGAGGGTCTGGGTGGGTTACTCTTCGGAGGGTCGGTATGGACTTGTTGGGCCGAAGGGCCTGTTTCCACACTGTAGGGAATCTAATCTAATCTAATCTAATCTAAATACGTTTTTCCCTTTTATTGATTCCTGTGCTACCTGCTGCGACCCTGCCTAGCAGCTATGTCCTTGAGCTAGTTAGGTCCTAAATCATGTTGTTGCCAAGCCACTGTTGGTGTTGGAAATTGAAATCCCCAACCCACAGTGCATTTAGCACTCTTGCCACCCTCCGTGCTTCCTCCTAATGTTCAATATGGAGGAGTACTGATCTGTCAGCTGAGGGAGAGTGCATGGTAATCAGTAGGAGGTTTCCGTGCCTAGATTTAACCTGATGGCATGAGACTTCATGAAGTCTGGAATCAGTGCTGAGGACTCCCAAGGCAACTACCATCCAACTGTTTAACAAGGTGCTGCCATCTCTGCTGAGTGCCCTGTGACAGTGGGACAGGACATATCCAGGGATAGTGATGGTGGTGTCTGGGATAATGTCTGTAAGGTACGATTCCATGAGTATGACTATATAAGGTTGTTGCTTGACTAGTCTGTGAGAAGCTGTCCTTATTTTGGGATTGTGGCATTGGCCTGCAGATATTAGTAAGGAAGGCTTTGCAGGTCAGCAGTGTCGGATATCATTTCTGGTGCTGAAGTCAATGCCAGGAGATCTCTCCTTTTTGATACTTCCTAGCAGCTTGATCCAGTTGAGTCCTTGCCTAGCCATTTTTGAGAGCTGTTAAGAATCAACAATATTGTTGTTTATCTTAAGTCACATGTAAGCCAACCAGATATTGATGGAAAATTTGCTTTGCTAAATCACGGGCGGCACGGTGGCACAGTGGTTAGCACTGCTGCCTCACAGCGCCTGAGACCCGGGTTCAATTCCCGCCTCAGGTGGGAATTGAACTGTGTGGAGTTTGCACGTTCTCCCCGTGTCTGCGTGCCCGTAGTGTTGGGTAAGGGGTAAATGTAGGGGTATGGGTGGGTTGCGCTTCGGTGGGTCGGTGTGGACTTGTTGGGCCGAAGGGCCTGTTTCCACACTGTAATGTAATCTAAACATCTAATCTAATCCATTCAAATTAGTGAACCAGATTTGCTTTAATGACAATCAGCAATGGTCATTGTTTTTAAAAGTTTAATTCCAGATATTGTTGAATTCAAATTCCATCGTTTGTCCTGGTAGGATTCAAATTCAGGTCCCCAGAACATTTCTTGGATCTCAATTGCTAGAGCTGCGACCATCCCACTATGCCGTCGCCTCTTCCCTGATACCAGTCTTCAGACAATTCAGTTCACTCCATGTTTAATCAAGAAATGGCTGAGAATACTGGAGACCGCAGACGCAGTGATCCCAACTATATTTTGACAATAGTAATGAAGGAACTAAACAGCACTCTAACCAAGCTGTTCCCGGTCAGCTACAACATTGAACTCAACAATGTGGAACATTGTTCAAGTATGTCCTGCATACGAACATCAGGGCAAATCATGAATAAAGTGACGAAAGGGTTCTTTAATGTTGTTATCAGATAACATGTTCAGCAAAAAGTTACTCAGCAGATTATTTGGGCTCTGTTATGGTCACTTGGCTCCCCACCTCGTTGCATCCTCGGTTGAAAGAAATGCATCTGAAAAATTATCAAGTCTGCCTCAGGTTGGCTTCAGGCAATACAAGTTTGAAACTGTGGGCTGACCATTATCAGTAATATACTATTCTCAGCCTTGGCTCTATACCACAGGAACACCAGTGGCTGCTTAATTGTGTGTTCTGTGAGATTGACATGTCCTGCCAATTCTCTATTCATGAGACAAATGAATGGAAGGGAAATCACTGAAGACTTATTAAAGAATTATTTTATGAACACTTACTTTTCATTGATTCAGAGTTTTCTAAATTACTGAATGCATGCTCTGACAAGGCCATGTTAAGTGTTGTCAATTGTCATTTTAAAAATACCATCCATCTGGTTCTCTTACATACTTATTAAGAAAGAAATCTGCCGTCCTTACCCAGTCTGGCCTACGCATAACTGTGAATCAAAACATGTTAACTTTATCTATCCTCTGGGCAAGTAGAGAATGGAAATGAATGCTTTCCTATCAGTGACGTCTACAATAGAGTCACAGAGATGTACAGCACGGAAACAGACCCTTCGGCCCAACCCGTCCATGCTGACCAGATATCCCAACCCAATCTAGTCCCACCTGCCAGCACCCGGCCCATATCCCTCCAAACCCTTCCTATTCAAATACCCATCCAGATGCCTTTTAAATGTTGCAACTGTACCAGTCTCCACCACTTCCTCTGGCAGCTCATTCCATACACATACCACCCTCTGCATGAAAAAGTTGCCCCTTAGGTCTCTTTTATATCTTTCCCCTCTCACCCTAAACCTATGCCCTCTAGTTCTGGACTCCCCGACCCCAGGGAAATTTTAAAAAACACACAGTTTAAACAGAAATAAGTTGCTAAAGCTCACTGAGACTCCCTCAACATTGTCGTGTGCCATCAGTTATGCTTTTTAATTATTGATGTTTGCTCTGATTTTGAGTTAGAATGCTTTGGTCCATAGTTTTGACTAACTCCAAGGCCATTCTTATTGACTCATGTTAATTTCTGTGCACTCTCTCTCACTACAGGATTGAAATGGTGGAGGATGCCTCACCAGATAATGCCTGTCAGTTGGACAGTCGGTACTGGAAAATAACCAATGCAAATGGTGATGTGGAGGAGGTCCAGGGTCCTGGTGTAGTGGGTATGAAGTGATTGAGATTGGTGGTGGGAGCTTGGGAACTGATGGAAGAAGGGGACCAGGACTTTGGGTGCGGACTGGGAGGACTTTGGGAGCATGATACTTCTGCAAGGACTTTTGTTGTGGTGCTGTGGACATTGTCTGGGCTGCGTTTTTCGGGGTGTCAGCAGTGCCTGGATGTGGGCTCTATCAAGGCAAAGGGGGAGTGTGTGTCCATAGGCCATACGATAGGCATTCAGCCCATTGAGTCTGTTCTGACATTGATCCATGGCTGATGTGTTGAGAAACATTATTCTCTTGCCTTCATCCTATGACTTTTGATCCACTTAGTAATTAAGAACCACTCCATCCGTCTTGAATACAGTCAATGACTTGACCTTCACAGCCTTCTGTGGTGGTGAGTTCAGCATCTGCTGGCTGAAGAAATCTTCTCCACATCTAATGGTTGGGGAGTCAGCAGTATCTGAGAATTGGGGCGTGGGCAGTGCCTGTGTGTTTGGCTGGTGTGGGCTGTTTCTGGGTGTCTGGCTGAGACGGGCGGCGTCTGGACATCTGGCCGGGGGCGGGCAGTGTCTGGTTGGAGCGGGCTGTGTCTGGGTGTCTGGCTAGGATGGGCGGCGTCTGGACGTCTGGCCAGGTGCGGGCGTGTCTGGTTGGAGCGGGCTGTGTCTGGGTGTCTAGCTGGGTGCGGGCAGTGTCTGGGTGTCTGCCTGATGTGAGTTGTGTCTGAGTGTCTGGCTGGGACGGGCGGTATCTGATTGGAGCGGGCTGTGTCTGGGTGTCTGGTTGGAGCAGGCTGTGTCTGGGTGTCTGGGTGTCTGGCTGGGGCGGGCGGTGTCTGGGCGCCTGGCTGGGGCGGGCGGTGTCTGGGGGTTTGGCCGGGTGTGGGCGGTGTCTGGGTGTCTGGCTGGTGTGGGCTGTGTCTGGGTGTCTGGCTGGGGAAGGCGGTATTTGGGTATCTGGCTGAGGCGGGCAGTGTCTGGGGGGTCTGGCTGGGGCGGGCAGTGTCTGGGGGTCTGGCTCGGGCGGGCGGTGACTGGGGGTCTGGCCGGGTGTGTGCGGTGTCTGGGTGTCTGGCTGGGGCAGGCAGTGTCTGGCTGGGACAGGCGGTGTCTGGCTGGGGCGGGCGGTGTCTGGCTGGATGCAGGCTGTGTCTGGGTATCTGGCCTGATGCAGGCTGTGTCTGGCCGGGTGCGGGCTGTGTCTGGGTGTCTGGCCGGGTGCGGGCTGTGTCTGGGTGTCTGGCTGATGCGTACTGTGACTGGGTGTCTGGCTGGTGCGGGCTGTGTCTGGGTGTCTGGCTGGTGTGGGCGGTGTCTGGGTGTTTGGCTTGGGCAGGCAGTATCTGGGTGTCTGGCTGGTGCAGGCGGTGTCTGGCTGGGGTGGGCGGTGTCTGTGTATCTGGCTCGGGCGGGCGGTGTCTGGGTGTCTGGCTCGGGCGGGCGGTGTCTGGGGGTCTGGCTGGGATGGGCGGCGTCTGGGCGTCTGGCCGGGTGCGGGCGGTGTCGTTGGAGCGGGCTGTGTCTGGGTGTCTGGCTGGTGCGGGCGGGTGCCTGACCCCACCTCTGTCTCTCGGCTTCCTGCCCACCACCCCATCTCTGTCTCTCTGCTCCTGCCCACCACCCCATCTCTGTCTCTCTGCTTCCTGCCCGCCACCCCATCTCTGTCTCTCTGCTTCCTGCCCAACCCCCCCATCTCTGTCTCTCGGCTTCCTGCCGAACCCCCCCCCCCCACCTCTGTCTCTCTGCTTCCTGCCCACCACCCCATCTCTGTCTCTATGCTCCTGCCCACTACCCCATCTCTGCCTCTCTGCTTCCTGCCCGCCACCCCATCTTTGTCTCTCTCTCTCTAGCCTTCCCCCGCGCCTCCTCAGGTTTCTATCATTCTAGGCCACGCCATTCTGTCTCTCTAACCTGCCCCTACATTTCTGTCTCTCTGCCTGAATGCCCATCCCTGTGTCCCTAGTCACCTGCCACCGCCGCCCCCCTCTCTGGTTTCCATCTCTCCAGCCAACTCATGGTATTCTCCACTCTTGGCTCCCCCATAATCCCTGCCTGCGTTCCCCCCCCATCTCACTCCTCGTATCGTTCCATTCAGTCTGAGGTTCTCTCTCATTCTCTTTTTTTTTTTCTTTTCTGTTTTGTCTCTCACTTTCTCTCTCTCTCTCTCTCTGTCCTCCAGGTGAATTCCCTGTGCTGCGCCCTGGTACGGTGCACGAGTATACCAGCTGCACCACCTTCACCACTGCCTCGGGTTATATGGAAGGTTACTACACCTTCCACTATCTTTCCCAACACAGAAGCACCTTCAACGTTACCATCCCAAGGTTCTGTATGGTCTGCCCGCCGCAGCGAGTGCCGCCTGCTCACCAGGTGAGTGACCATCTCCATCACAATGTCAAAATGCAAACATCATCCAATCTGATTGAAAACAGGGGAGACGACTTTTGAGTGCATTGGCGTTTAATAGAGGAGACTATTGAGTGGAGGGTGAGTTTTGCAGAGTCGAATATCAAGTTGAAGGTAAGTATGACAGAGAAGACTATTGAGTGGAGGATGAGTCGTACAGAGAAGAGTTTGAGTGAGGGTGCAGATTGCTTGATAATGAATGCAGGGAGGGTGTGTTCATCTTTGCTCAGGAGCTGGCAAATGTAGGTACAGAATTCAGTACTTGAACAGATTGATGGAGGGAATTGGGAGGTATTCGTGTGCTACTGTGGGCGGGGAGGTAAGAAATTATAGGGGCCCCGACCGAAATTTTCAAATAGTCGAGATGGAAGATAGAGTTTAATTTAGATAAATGTGAGGTGCTGTGTTTTGGGAAAGGAAATCTTAGCAGGACTCTTAATGGTAAGGTCCTAGGGAGTGTTCCTTGGTGTGCAAGTTCAAAGCTCCTTGAAAGTGGAGTCGGAGGTAGATAGGATAGTGAAGAAGGTGTTTGGTATGCTTTCTTTTATTGGTCAGAGTATTGAGCACAGGTGTTGGAAGGTCATGTTGCAGCTGTACAGGATGTTGGTTAGACCACTGTTGGAATATTGCAATTCCAGTCTCCTTCCTATCGGAAAGATGTTGTGAAACCTGAAAGGGTTCAGAAAAGATTTACAAGCATGTTGCCAGGGTTGGAGGATTTGAGCTATAGGGAGAAGTTGAATAGGCTGGGGCTGTTTTCCCTGGAGTGTTCGAGGCTGAGGGGGTGACCGTATAGAGGTTTATAAAATCATGAGGGGATGAGTAGGATAAATAGACAAAGTCTTTTTCCTGGCGTGGGGTAGTCCAGAACTAGAGGGCAGAGGTTTAGGGTGAGGGGGGAAAGATATAAAAAAGACCTAAGGGCAATTTTTTCATGCAGAGTAAACTTTTTCACGTGTATGGAATGACTAGAGGACTGTTAATGTGATTCTACTTTACAGGGGATGGACCAGGAATTACAGACCACTGAATCTCATGTCAGTCGTCCAGAAACTATCAAAGCAAATTCTGTAGTAGAGAATTACTCTCCATTTAGAGAAGCAATGTTTTGATCAAGGATAGTCATCGTAACTTTGTCAGAGGAGGATCATGGGAAAATGTGAGGTCATGCACTTTGGTAGGAAGAATAGTGGCATAGACTATTTTCTAAATGGGGAGAAAATTCAGAAACCTGAAGGGCAAAGGGACTTGGGAGTCCAAGTCCAGGATTCTCTCAAGGTAAACTTGCAGTAGTTAAGAAGACAAACACAATGTTGTCATTCATCTTGAGAGGACTAGAATATAAGAGTAGGGATGTGACCATATCTAAAAGTTGAAGTTCGAAATTGGAGAAAGGCCAATTTTGATGGTAATAGGCAAGAACTTTCGAAAGCTGATTGGGGGCAGATGTTCGCAGGTAAAGGTACAGCTGGAAAATAGGAAGCCTTCAGAAATGAGATAACAAGAATCCAGAAAAAGTATGTTCCTCTCAGGGTGAGAAGAAAGGCTGGCAGCTATAAGGAATGCTGGATGACTAAAGAAATTGAGAGTTTGGTTAAGAAAAAGAAGGAAGCATATGTAATGTATAGACAGGATAGATCGAGTGAATCCTTAGAAGAGGAGAAAGGTAGTAGGAGTATACTTCAGAGGGAAATCAGGAGGGCAAAGAGGAAACATGAGATAGCTTTGGCAAATAGAATTAAGGAGAATCCAAAGGGCTTTTACAAATACGTTAAGGACAAAAGGGTAACTAGGGAGAAAATAGGGCACCTCAAAGATCAGCAAGGTGGCCTTTGTGTGGAGCCACAGAAAATGGTGGAGGTACTAAATGAGTATTTTGCATCAGTAATTACTGTGGAAAATGATACGGAAGATATAATATTTAGGGAAATAGATGGTGACACCTTGCAAAATGTCCAAATTACAGAGGAGGAAGTGCTGGATGTCTTGAAACGCATAAAGGTGGATAAGTCCCCAGGACCTGATCAGCTGTACTCTAGAACTCTGTGAGAAGCTAGAGAAGTGATTGCTGGGCCTCTTGCTGAGATATTTGTATCATAATAGTCACAGGTGAGGTGCCCGAAGACTGGAGGTTGGCTAATGTGGTCCCACTGTTTAAGAAGGATGGTAAGGATAAGCCAGATAACTATAGACCAGTGAGCCTGACATCAGTGGTGGGCAAGTTGTTGGAGGGAATTGTGAGGGACAGCATGTTACATGTATTTGGAAAGGCAAGGACTAATTAGAGATAGTCAACATGGCTTTGAGCGTGGGAAATCATGTCTCACAAATTTGATTGAGTTTTTGGAGGAAGTAACAAAGAAGATTGATGAGGGCAGAGCGGTAAATGTGATCTATATGGATTTCAGTAAGGCGTTGGACAAGGTTCCCCATGGGAGATTGATTAGCAAGGTTAGATCTCACAGAATACAGGGAGAACTAGCCATTTGGATACAGAACTGACTCAAAGGTAGAAGACAGAGGGTGGTGGTGGAGGGTTGTTTTTCAGACTGGAGACCTGTGACCAGTGGAGTGCCACAAGGATCGGTGCTGGTTCCTCTACTGTTTCTCATTTACATAAATGATTTGGATGTGAGCATAAGAGGTACAGTTAGTAAGTTTGCAGATGACACCAAAATTGGAGGTGTAGTGGATAGCGAAGAGGGTTACCTCAGATTACAACAGGATCTGGACCAGATAGGCCAATGGGCTGAGAAGTGGCAGATGGAGTTTAATTCAGATAAATGCGAGGTGCTGCATTTTGGGAAAGCAAATCTTAGCAGGATGTATACCTTAATGGTAAGGTCCTAGGGAGTGTTGCTGAACAAAGTGACCTTGGAGTGCAAGTTCATAGCTCCTTGAAAGTGGAGTCACAGGTAGATAGTATAGTGAAGAAGGCGTTTGGGGATATGCCTTCCTTTATTGGTCAGAGTATTGAGTACAGGAGTTGGGAGGTCATGTTGCGGCTGTACAGGGCATTGGTTAGGCCACTGTTGGAATATTGCATACAATTCTGGTCTCCTTCCTATTGGAAAGATGTTGTGAAACTTGAAAGGGTTCAGAAAAGATTTACAAGGATGTTGCCAGGGTTGGAGGATCTGAGCTACAGGGAGAGGCTGAACAGGCTGGGGCTGTTTTCCCTGGAGCGTTGGAGTCTGAGGGGTGACCTTATAAATGTTCACAAAATTATGAGGGGCATGGATAGGATAAATAGACAAAATTTATTTGGTTTGGAGGGATATGAGCTGGGTGCTGGCAGGTGGGACTAGATTGGGTTGGGATATTTGATCGGTTGGACTGAAGGGTCTGTTTCCATGCTGTACATCTCTATGACTCTTTGACTGTACTTCTGAAGCTTTCTAATGCTTTGGTCAGACCACATTGAGAGTATTGTGAGCAATTTTGGGCCCTATCCCTCAGGAAAGATGTGTTGGCCCTGGACTGGGTCCAGAGGAGGTTCACGAGAATGATCCCAGGAATGAAAGGTTAAACATATGAGAGGAACGTTTGAGCACTGTGGGACTATACTCGATGGAGTGTAGAAGGATGAGGGAGGGGGATTCAATTGAAACTTTCAGAATACTAAAGGGTCAGAATAGAATGGATGCTGGGGAATTTGTTTCCTCTGACAGGAGAGACGAGAACCCGAGGGCACCGCCTTCGAGGAAAGGGAAAACCTTTTAGAATGGAGATAAGGAGAAATTTCTTAAGCCGCAGAGTGGTGAATCTGTGGAATTCATTGCCACAGTAGACTGTGGTCATTAAGTATATTTAAAACAGCGATAGATATGTTCTTGATTGTCAAGGGGATCAAAGCTTACAGGGAGGAAATGGGAAAATGGGGTTGAAAAACCTTTCAGACATGATTGATTGGTGGAACAGACTCGATGGGTCAAATAGCCTAATGTCTGCTCCTTATGGTCTTATGCCTTGGCAAAGTGGATCCAAAATTGGCTTAGTGACAGGAGACAGAGTGATGGTAGAAGGCTGTTTGTGAGACTGGGTTCCAGTGTGCAGCAGCATGCCATAAGGATCAGTGCTGGGTCCCTTATCATTTGCGACATTGATAAATGATGTCAAGGAGAATGTGAGAGGAGTGATAAGTAAATTTGCCAATGACACAGAAGATTGGCTGAGTGGAAGGTGTTAGGGTACAGGAGAATATTAATGGATTGGTCAAATGGGCAGATCTGTGGCGATAGAATTTAACTCTGATAAATGTGAGAAAATGAATTGGAAGAAGTAACAAGACAAGGGAGTACACAAAGAATGGCAAGACAGTAGGAGATTGAGAGGGATATTTGGGGTGCTCATCCACAAACCCGTGAAGGTGAAAGTCACCAAAGAAAGTAGTTCAGAAGGCGCACGAAGTGTTTGCCTTCATCATTTGAGGCAGAGGTTATGAAAGAGAGGAGATTGTGTTGGAGCTGTACCGAACTTTGGTTGGGACACTGCTGGAGTATTGTGTGCAGTTCTGCTCACCACACTATAGGAAGGATGTGATTGCACTGGAGGGGGTGCATATGAGATTCATCAGGATGTTGCCTGGGATGGTGCTGTTCAGCTATTACAAGACGTTGGATAAGATGCTTTCTTTGGAGCAGAGAAAGTTAAGGGGGGGGAACCTGACTGAGGTGTATATGACTGAGGGGTACGGACAGAATGGATAAAAATTTCCCTTAGGTATAATTTTAAGGTGAAAGGAAGGAAGTTTAGAGGGGATTTTAAGAATTTATTTTTCTCCCAGAGGGGTTTGGAATGCGCTGTCTGGGAAGGTAGTTGAGGTGCAAAACCTCACAATCTTTAAAACATACTTGGATAAGCTCTTGAAATGTCATAGCATTCAATGGTATGTACCTAGTGCAGGAGAGTGGGACTAGTGTAGGTTTGATGGTATGGACTTGATGGGCTTCCTTTCATTTTCTGCACTATATGATTCTACGAAAAGAACTAATAGCAGACCACTTGGAAAACAGTGACAGGGTCAGACAGAGTCAGTGTAGATTTACAAAAAGATATCTTTGGTTTACACATCTACTGAAATGTTTTGAGGATGTAGCTACTGGAGTGGACCAGGGAACCCATTGGATGTGGTTCCCTCGGACTTTCAGAAGGCTTTCAGTAAGATCCTACCTAAAAGATTAATCTGGAAAGATAACCACCAACGCATTCACAATTTCTAAATCAACTTTATGATACACGTTGGGATGTAAGCGATCAGGTCCTTGGAACTTGTCAGCCTTTAATCCCATCAGTTTCCTCAACACCATTTCCCAGTTCAGAATGATTTAGATTGGTTCTTTCCACTATAACGTTTTTGGGATGTTATGTGGGTCCTCCTTTGTGAAGGCAGAGCAAAGCTATGGATGAATTGGTATGCAATCTTTTTGATCCCCATTCTAACTTAGCCTTATTCTGACAGTGAGGCTCATATTCACTACCTTTTTGTCTTCACGTTGCCGTAGAGCTTGTGTGTTCCCCACAAGCTTCCTTTTGTAGTCTAGTTTTCCACTCTTAATCAATGCCTTTGTGCTCCTTGACCAAAATGTCAACTGCTCCTAGTCCTCAGGTTCGTCCCCCTCAGTGCTGGACCCCATCTTGCTTGCTCCCTTCATGTGTAGCCTCCCCCGACTCTGCGCCCTCATCCCAATGCTCAATCCTGCCTCTGTGCTCCCCCACCCCACATGTACTTTCTTCCAGTGTGCTTTGTGAATATTCAGTGGCAATTTTGCAGAAGGAGCACCTTATTTTAGCAGCTGGTGGAGAGGCAGTAGGCACAATTACTCACAATGCCTATTGTTGCTTTGATAAGGAAAGTGAATGTCCTCTTGCAAAGTTTCTGGAAACCACGAAAATAGGTGGAAAGCAAACAGTGAGGGTGTCACAAAGAGTCTACAAGGGATATAGACAAGTGTGCAAAAACTTTGTGGAAAAATGTGAAGTTATCTACTTTGGCAAGAGCAATAGCGGAGCTTGAATATTATTTAAATGGTGAAAGACTGCAGAAAGCTACAGAACAGGGGATTTGGAAGTCATAGAACTTCGAACATAGAATAATACAGTGATGAACAGGTCCTTCGGCCCTCAATGTTGCGCTGACCTGTGAGCTTTTCTCAGCTCGTCCCCCTACACTCTCCAATCATCATCCATGTGCTTATCCAAGAAGTCCGTCATGAATGACAAGAAGTTAGCAACCAAGCTCAGGGTGGAAAAGGTAAGGCAAATAGAAATTGCTCAGGAATGGAACACGTCTAGTAATATCTATGGAGAGAAAGCAGAATTAATATTTTGAGTCCAGTGACCCTTCCTTACAAGGCTGTTCTTGGATGGCTGAATCAGAAGCCACACGACACCACGTTATAGTCGTAACAGGTTTATTTGAAATCACAAGCCTTTGAAGTGCTGCTGCTTCAGTGAAAGCAGAGCAAACTTGGCCTACCTCTACCCTGAGGTCTGATGGTACAGGATCCTGACACTCCACCCTCTCGGTGCTGGACTTCATTTTGCTCCCTCCCCCTTCTGCCGCGCCCACCCCAACCCAACCTTCCGTCCTGACCCCCTGTAGTGCTTCCCTACCTCACACAGTTTCCCTGCAGTGCGGAAACAGGCCAGTCAGCCCAACAAGTCCCCCTGACTCTCCAAAGAGCATCCCACCCAGAGCCATCATCCCTAACCTTTCCCTGTAACCCTACATTTTCCATGGCTTTTGTGGACGGCACTGTGGTGAGCACTCACAGCACCAGGGACCCAGGTTCAATTCCCGCCACAGGCGACTGTCTGTGTGGAGTTTGCATATTCTCCCCGTGTTTGTGTGGATTTCCTCTGGGCCCTCTGGTTTCCTCCCACACTCCAAAGATGTGCAGGTTAGGTGAATTAGCCATGCTAAATTGCCCGTAGTGTTAGGTGCATTAGTCAGGACTTGTTGGGCTAAATGGCCTGTTTCCATACTGTAGGGAATCTAATCTAACACATACAACCTGTCCACTGTGGACACTGTCCACTGTGAACAATTTAGCATGGCCAGTACACCTAACCTGCACATATTTGGATGATGGTAGGAAACCAGAGCACCTGGTGGAAATCCATGCACACTGGGAGAGGGTGCAAACGCCACCAAACAGTTGCCCAAGGGTGGAATTAAACCCAAGTCCCTGACGCTGTGAGGCAGCAGTGCCTACCACTGTGCCCAAAAACTTTTGTCCAGATGATTTGTGACTATTCAGTGGTGATTTTGCAGAAGGAACAAATAATTCCAGCAATGGGTGGAGAGGAGCAACTATTCAATCCATCCTGTATTGTCACTTTTGAAGTTGGCAATGTATCTAGTGCCACCCTCTCCCACTGTAACCCAGCAAACTCTTCCTTTTCCAATAGTTTTGATCCTGACCATCGTGCTGCAGGCTCAACACAGAAGTGCTGGCGGGACTGAAGCGTTAATCCACTTGTTAATTTGAATCTCTCTTTGTTTGTTTTGCAATCTACAGATTGGGTACAGTCACGATCCCTCAAATGACAGCACAAGTCCGTCCAATAGCAGTGACCTCAACCCCAATCTCTTTGGCAATTTCCCTCCAGCTATGGGCCGTTGTCCCCGTCACACCTGAAGTGGATTAGCAATCGAACGATTCTCAGCGAGCTGTTTTCCTGTAAGCTGTTGATGTTGCAATCTAATTTTTTTTAGTTGTTTTTGCCCTGCAACTTTGCGACAAGTTGTGTGATTCTGACTGCACCTGTTTACAACACAGGACTCAGGTTGACTGTGCAAACTCTCAGAGCAGCTACTCAGGACTTCTCGCTCCTTTAACTTATCAGATTTTGTTGTAGAACAGCTTTGAAGAGAATAAATGCACAGTGTTTAATTTCTCAAGGTTGAGATTTGTTTCCTTGTGGATGTAATATTTGATTGGAACCAGTTCAGCAATCAGCACAACTGGATATCAGATGTGGAGGATGCAAACATTTTCATCTTTTCTTCATCTGGAACCTGGGACGGTGCCTCCAAGCGACTGTGCTCCATCAATGGGGTCCAGGTGAGCTATACGTTAGGGACTGAAGAAGGGTTTATGCCCAAAATGTCGACTGTCCTGCTCCTCGGATGCTGCCTGACCTGCTATGCTTTTTCCAGAGCCACACTTATGACTTTGACTCTTCAGCATCTGCAGTCCTCACTCTGTCCTCTTGATTAGGAACTGCACACTGTGGAACAAGGACTGAGCAGAGGGGAGACACACTCCCAAGAGGGCCTCTATTGATGACGATTTGATATGATATGCACATTGCCAGCATGTCATTGTGTGACACACTGATAGATTGAATGAAGATTGCCGTTTGGAGGATTCAGCAAGTGCAATTTTATCATCAGAGGGACAGCAAGCATTGCCAAATTAAATTCACACGGATGTTAGATTGCAATCCATTTTGAGCAAGCTCTTTCCAATCTGGGCCACATGTCGTACAAAAAGCAGTTCACGGGCGGCACGGTGGCACAGTGGTTAGCACTGCTGCCTCACAGCGCCAGAGACCCGAGTTCAATTCCCTCAGGCGACTGACTGTGTGGAGTTTGCACGTTCTCCCCGTGTCTGCGTGGGTTTCCTCCGGGTGCTCCGGTTTCCTCCCACAGTCCAAAGATGTGCAGGTCAGGTGAATTGGCCATGCTAAATTGCCCGTAGTGTTAGGTAAGGGGTAAATGTAGGGGTATGGGTGGGTTACGCTTCGGCGGGTTGGTGTGGACCTGTTGGGTCGAAGGGCCTGTTTCCACACTGTAATGTAATGTAATGTAATGTAATGCATTGAGAGATGTACACTCACTTCAGTGATTCGTGGGAACTGTAAAGTTAACTCGAGGGATGTGTAATGCTAAGACACATGAACAACGCTTATTGCAAGCTAACTCTGTGGCCCGTCAATCCCTCGAGAATCTCCCGAGCTTGTTTCCAGCTCTGGAGGTTGTGCCTTCAGCTGTCTGGGGCCGAAACTCTTTAGGCGTCTCACCCCCTCCTCTCCCTTTGCCTCAGGACACTGCTTAAAACCATTTTATTCTCAGGCTAAGCTTTTCCATGGGTTGGTTTGTGCTCTGAATCCAGGCAGGTTTCCCAGCAGTGGCGTTGGAAATGGACTGGAAGCCTACAAGATGAAAGTGGGCAACCAGTTGAGATCATTCACCGGCCACTTTGCTGATTCCCAACTTGCTTCCACAGCGCCCACCTCTCGCGATGGGCTAGCTCTGTGGTTTGCCCTCTGATTTGCCGGGCAGCCAGCCTGAGAGTGCCCGCCTGGCAGAGGCAAAGCTGATCCCAATAAGCCGGACAGGCTCAGCGTGCTAAATTGTCCTGAGTAACCATGGAGGTGCACAGAAGGTGAGTTAGCCATGGTAACTGCAGGGAACGATAGAAGGGTAGGTCTGGGTGGGATGCTCTTTGGGAGATTGGTGTGGTCATGATGGGCTGAATGGCCAGCTTCCACATTGTAGGAATTCTATGAACAAATAATGATGGGGAAAAGCCATGGGATCCGGTTTGCTCAAACAAGGGACAGACAAGGGCCTCGCTCCCTGAAGCTGAGGCTGTTAAACTGAGATCACTATCTGTAAAGCTTGCAGATATTCCCAGCACTCCAGCCGAAATATTAGCACTTTCCTCTTTACTGTGGGAGCCTTTTTGAGGTCTGAACCTCACGTGTCAGAATTGGGAGGTCATGTTGTGGCTGTAAAGGGTGTTGGTTAGGCCACTTTTGGAATATGGAGAGCAATTCTGGTCTCCCACCTATTGGAGATGTTATGAAACTTGAAAGGGTTCAGAAAAGATTTACAATGATGTTGCCAGGGTTGGAGGATTTGAGCTATAGGGAGAGGCTGGATAGAACAAAGAGAGAACAAAGAAAATTTACAGCCCAGGTACAGGCCCTTCGGCCCTCCAAGCCTGAGCCGATCCAAATCTACTGTCTAAACCTGTCGGTCAATTCCTAAGCATTTGTATCCCTCTGCTCCCCACCTACTTATGCATCTGTCCAGATGCATCTTAAATGAATCTACTGTGCCTACCTCTACCATCTCTGCTGGCAACACGTTTCAAATGCCCACCACCCTCTGTGTGAAGTATTTGCCACGTATATCCCCCTTAAACTTTCCACCTCTCACCATGAAAGCGTGACCTCTCATTATTGAATCCTTCACCCTGGGAAAAAGCTTGTCTCTATCCACCCTGTCTATACCCTTCATGATTTTGTAAACTTCAATCAGGTCCCCCCTCAATCTCCTTTTTTCTAATGAAAATAAACCTAACCTACTCAACCTCTCTTCGTAGCTTGCACCTTCCATACCAGACAACATCCTCGTAAACCTTCACTGCACCCTCTCCAAAGCGTCCACATCCTTTTGGTAATGTGGTGACCAGAACTGTACACAGTATTCTAAATGCGACCGAATCAATGTCTTGTACAATTTTAACATGATAGGCTGGGGCTTTTTTCCCTGTAGCCTTGGACACTGAGGGGTGACCTTGTAAAGGTTATAAAATCATGAGGGACATGGATAGGATAAAAAGACAAGATTTTTTCCCTGGGATAGGGAGTCTAGAACTAGAGGGCATAGGAAAGGGGAAAGGTTTAAAAGGGACCTAAGAGGCAACTTTTTCATGTAGAGGGTGGTGCATGTATGGAATGAGCTGCCAGAGGAAGTGGTGGAGGCTGGTACAATTGCAGTATTTAAGTAGGATGAGTATATGAATAGGAAGAGTTTAGAGGAATATGGGCCAAGTGCTGGCAAATGGGACTAGATTAGGTTCAGATATCTGGTCAGCATGGACAAGTTGGACCTAAGGGTCTGTTTCTGTGCTGTACATCTGTATGATCTTATGAATCTATAACAAGCCCTGAAACTATTACACTGATTTCTAATGCAGATATTTTAACTTGGAGTTGTTTGTAGAGAACAAAGAGGAATACAGAACAGGAACAGGCCCTTCGGCCCTCTAAGTCTCTGCCGATCATCATCCCCTAACTAAACTAAACAACAAACCCTCTGCCCTCATCTACTCTGTATCCCTCTAATCCCTCCCTATTCATGTAACCATCCAGATGCCTCTTAAACGTTGCCAATGTGCCTGCTTCCACCACCTCTTCAGGCAGTGTGTTCCAGACTGCTATCACTCTCTGCATGAAAAATGCCCCTCACACAGCTCCCTTAAACTTTCCCCTCTCACCTTGAATTTATGATCCCTTGTGATTGAAACTTCAGCCCTGGGAAAAAGCCTCTGACGATCCATCCTATCCACCCTATCTCACAATTCTGTAGACCTCTATCAGGCCTTCTTTCAGCCACCGTCTTTCCAGTGAAAACTATCGTAGTCTTTTTAACCTTTCCTCCTGGTGAACCTTCTCTGCACTCTCTCCAAAGCTTCCTCCTGGTAGTGTGGCAACCAAAACTGTACGCAAAACTCTAAATGCGGCCTAACAAGGGTTTTACATAGCTGGTTTGCCAATTACTGAACTCCATGCCCTGGATTATGAAGGCAAGCATGCCCTATGCCACTTTAGTCACCTTGGCAACCGGTGTTGCCACCTTTAGGGAAGTGTGGGACTGCATGCCCAGATCTTTCTCTCTGTTAATGTTCCTAAGGGTTCTGCCAAAGGGTTATGGTTAAAAGTTTCAAAAGGGCCAGCACTAGTATGTTTATTTATTGAAACAGTATAATCAATGATGTCCTTCCTGCATCACAGTCTCCTAGGATGGCTGGCACTATCAATTCTTTATTTCTTCTAAAAAGGACGCAAAACCATTCATGTATGATGTTAAACTGAGGCTGCATCTATCATCTCATGTGGATGTAAAAGATCCTCTGAGATCCTCCGACGTAGGAATCTTAGTAGACCATTCAGCCCATCGAGTCGGCTCTGCCAATCAATGGTTGGTCTGATAATCATCCACTTGCCTGCCTTTCCTCCATAACTCCTGATTGCCCCACTGATTAAAAATCTGACCATCTTAGCCTTGAATATACTTAATGACCCAGTTTCAACAGCCATCTGTTGTAAAGAATTCCACTGTTTCACCACTCTCTAAAGAAGAAATTGCTCCTCACATCTGTCTTCAATGTCCAACTCCTTTATTCTGACATTATGCCCTCTGGTCCCAGACTAACCTCACAAGTGGAAACAAGCCCTCCACATCTACCCTGTTAATATCCCGAAGAATCTTTTATATTTCAATAAAGTCACCTCTCAGTCTTTGGGCCTGTACTCATTGAAGTTTCAATCTACTTAACCTATCTCTTTAGGAAAGTCCCTCCATACCATGGATAAACCTACTGAAACCTCTCTGGATTGCCTCCAAAGCCAGTATATCTCTCCTTCGACAGTGTGAGAGGGTCTTCCAGGTGTGATGTGATTTATACCTTGTATAGTTTTAGCAAGACTTCTCCATTTTTATATTCCATTCCCTTGAAATAAAGGACAACATTCCATTTGTCTTCCCTATTCCTTGCTGAATCTGGATGCTAATTTCTTGTGATTTATGCATGAGGACTCCCAATTCCCCCTGTGTTGCAGCTTTCTGAAGCCTTTCTCCATTGAAATCATATTTACTTGCTGTATTCCTCCTGCCACGAATGCATAGAGTCATATTTTCCCACATTATATTCCATCCGCCAGCTTTTGCCCACTTACTCTTTGTGTCATCATTGCCACTTGTCTTCCCACCTATTGTTATGTCATCTGTAAGTTTGGATGAGGAAAATAAATGCACTGCAGCCAAGTCATGAATATATGTATTGTAAATAATTGGGTGTCCAACACTGATTCATGTGGCTTTCCATTTATTACAGGTTGCCAGCCTGAAAATGTGCTCCTTATCCCAATTTTCGGTTTTCTACAATTAGCAAACCTCTTGGGTGGCAGCAGCAAAGTTCATACTGATGTCCTATTGCTATTTATCATGTTGCTGACTTGAGGCAGCTTGCTGCGCCCAAATTGGCTCCTGCAAATTCCGACATTTCAACAGCTTTGAGGCTTCAATCAGTTTTTAATTTGCCACAAGGTTCTTTCAGGAAGTTGCACAATGCTTTCCATAAATGCAAGTTTTTACTTTTATTCCCTCCTTCATCCTGATGACTTTTGTTCTTCCTTTAACAAAATAAAATTCTCCGCAGTAAACGTGCTTGCGCCCTTAACTTCTACAGATGACAAGGAATAGACTGTGAAACATTAAAAAGCAGTTTAAAGGAATCAAAAGGCGTGAAGTAAAAGATAAGGGCAAATGGAAATTATAGCATTCCCAAATAGGAAAACCCAAGCAAGCAATTGCTTTCTCTCTTGTTTAAAAGGAATATTTAATATATTAAGATGGAGCTTCTTTGGGCTTCGCTGATGACTGTGTTTGACCTCCAGCCAGATAACCAGACTGGGGTGACATTCTCCCTGAAAGCATTTTAGTGGTGTGTATCGGATGGTTGCAATTTCTCATGCATGCATGTTAAAACAAGGATGAAACTGAGACTTTGCCGAAACGGCCATATTCTCTCACCAAGTCGGTTTGGAAAGCAATCCATCAGGCAGTTTTCAGAATGAACTGCCTCAGTTCCTCTCAGCACAGGAGAACACTTTGAGCTTATGAGAACTTTGAGTCCTTTGATGCGAAGCTGTAGAAATATTGTCTTGGATTCAAATGCATGTGGCAGTACTCCGAGACTTGGTAGTACATCAGGCAGCTGCTTTTAATACAATACAGGATGTAAGATTACTCCTATTTAGCTGGTGGAGACGTTAGGGTCATTTGATACAACTGTGAAGATCCTTTTGCTTTCAAGCACCTCAATCTCTTCCCCAAACTGGATGACATCGCAGTTCAATAGATATCAATGATAGGGCTTATGGATTTTCCTCTATCTTGGGTAATAATGATTTCTCAATGTCTCCATTATTGAAGATAAGGACCCAGAGAAAATGGTCAGCACACTGTCTTTTCACATAATACACAGTTGAATCCTTGCCGGGCAGGAAGGTCTTATGAGAGTTGAAAAATTGAATCCTACACCAGACACTTGAGAATGTAATCCAGGTTGGCAGGAAGATCCCATGACACCATTTCAAAGAGCGAAAGAGTTCCTCCTGCGCTGTGATCAATATTTATCACTGCCTGTCCAGGCAGTTCCAGCTTAGTTGGTAGCGCAATTGCTTTGGATACAGAAAGTCATGCATTCAAGCCCCACGCTAGAGCTTATGTATGTTGACCAAGGCTGATGTATCCAATATAGCACTGAGGGAATACACTGGTTGCTGAGAGATTGTTGCCTTTGGTGTTGAAAGATGTAAAACAGCCTTTTAAGTGCATATAAGATATCCCATGGCACTATGTAGCAGAGGAGCTCTCTTCAGAGACCTGGCCAATATTTATCCCTCATTCCCAAAACAAATTATCTGACTATTATCACATTGCCAAGCGAGGGAGCTTGCTGCATGCAAATTGATTGCCACTTTATCTCTGCCACAACCGTATCAGCATTTTTAAAACAGTTAAGCAGCTGCAAAGGATGCTCGGAGTTCCCTGTTGATTGTGTCAGGTTTTATATAAATGTTTTAAGCAAGACAGGGATGACATTGTGTGTACACTTTGGAAATAGTTTTGTCAGCCGTCGTGCACTTTGGGAAAGGTGCTACATAAACGTAAGCCTTTCCTTTAGCTCACTCACTTCAAAGCAAGCAAAACAGCAACAAAAATCGGCTGCTCCCTGTATTTTGAGTAAGGTTTCCAAAGGCAGGATCTGGTAGCATGCAGTCATAAAATCTACCAGATTTTATTATTTTCATGCAGTCCTCTTGTCCAGAGAGGGGACACACCTTGGCACTTAATCAAATGAAAGCTTCCTTAGTAAAATAGCAACTAACTCCTACCTAAATATGTTTGTTCATTTTGCATTTGGTTAATTTGATTTATTATAATAGATTCAGGTGTTTTACATCTACTGATCTTCCGAAATACCAGTATTATAAACTTTATCATGCATCAATACTTGAATAGGTCCAACAATGGTGGACATTTCCATCTTTCCAAGTTCTTTAAAATGCAGACCTTGATCAGATAAGTTATTCATGATCCCCTCTTTGGGATTAAAATAGCTAGGTGCATGCTTTTGACTGGTGCTGATTTGAGGACGGAAGGGCCATTTTCTGGTGCTGCAGACCACTAAGACACACACTCCCATCCCGTCCCCAGTCCTCAAACCCACCCCAGGAAAGATGTGGGTATAAGTTGTCGAAGTTAAGGGATCAAAGGTTCTGGGGCAAAGCAAGAACAGTTGGATGATCAGTCCTGATCATATTGCACTGTGGGGCAGGCTTGAAGGGCTGAAAGGCCGACAAGCCTTCTTTTCTCTATGTTCCTGTGAAACCGGAAGATCGTAAGGGAACTTGGCAGATCAGATGTGGAAAGAATGCTTTGTCTTGTGGTAGCATCTTTAACGAGGGGTCATTACTTAAACACAAGAAGTCACCCATTTAGAATAGCAATTGTTGAAGAGTGTGGTGCTGGAAAACCACAGCCAGTCAGGCAACATCCGAGGCGCAGGAGAATCGACATTTCAAGCATCAGCTCTTCATCATACAGAGGCTAGCAATTGGGCAAGTTTTTTTTCCTCACTCCTGGGATCATGAATCTTTGAAATCCACTTCTTCAAAAAAACAGGTGGCCAAAAGCAGAGTCCTTGAATATTTTTAAGGCAGAGATTGAGAGATTCTTGCTAAGCAATGGATGAAAGATTATCAGGTGTTGGCAGGATTGGGGATTTGAGATTACAGTCAGATCCATTATGATCTGATTAAAGGGAGAGTTGGCTCAACGGGCTTTGTCTGCTCTTGATTCATTTGTTTGTATGTAAGTGCCTTTATAGTGTTCAACACTGCCATTAAATCTCTCCTTAATGTTCTCTGCTGTATGGCGAAGAAGCCCAGCTTAGGATCATAGATTTATAGAACCATAAGACAGTTACAATTCCAGTATCCACAGTGCATTGTTTTATTCTCTCTCCACAATAATTAATGTCCTTCAGCACCAATATCATTCTTTTAGTCAGGAAAGCACACCAATGCCTCTATTTCCTCAGAAAGCCAAACAAAAATTGCCATGTCTGCAATGACTTTGCAATGAACCAGACTCTATAAAAGATCTTAAAGTAAGGGAACCCTTAGGAAGTAGCGACCATAATATGATAGAGTTCAGTCTGGAGTTTGAAAGGGAGAAGGCAAAATCGGATGTAATGGTGTTACAGTTGAATAAAGGTAATTATGAGGGCATGAGAGAGGAACTGACTAAAATAGACTGGAAGCAGAGGCTAACCGGGAAGACAGTAGAGCAAAAATGGCAGGAGTTTTTAGGTATAATTGAGGACACTGTACAGAGGTTCATTCCCAAGAAAAGAAAGATTAACCGGGGAGGGATTAGAAAACCTTGGCTGACAAAGGAAGTCAGGAAATGTATTAAAGAAAAAGAGAGATCCTATAAAGTGGCTAAGAACAGTGGGAAATCAGAAGATTGGGAGGGATACAAAAGCAAACAGAGGATAACAAAGAGTGTAATAAGAAAGGAGAGGATCAAATATGAAGGTAGGCTAGCCAGTAATATTAGAAATAATAGTAAAAGTTTCTTTCAGTACATAAGAAACAAACGACAGGCAAAAGTAGACATTGGGCCACTTCAAACTGTTGCAGGAAGCCTAATGATGGGAGATAAGGAAATAGCAGGAGAACTTAACAAGTACTTTGCGTCAGTCTTCACAGTGGAAGACATGAGTAATATCCCAAAAATTAAAGGGTGTCACGGGGCTGAGTTGAGTATGGTTGCCATTACGAAAGAGATAGTGCTAGAAAAGTTAAAAAATCTTAAAATTGATAAATCTCCTGGCCCCGATGGGATACACCCTAGAGTTCTGAGAGAGGTGGCTGAGGAAATAGCAGAGGCATTGGTTGAGATCTTTCAAGAGTCACTGGAGTCAGGAAAGGTCCCGGATGATTGGAAGATGGCTGTTGTAACCCCCTTGTTCAAGAAAGGATCAAGGCAAAAGATGGAAAATTATAGGCCAATCAGCTTAACCTCGGTTGTTGGTAAAATTCTAGAATCCATCATTAAGGATGAGGTTTCTAAATTCTTGGAAGAGCAGAGTCTGATTAGAACAAGTCAACATGGATTTAGTAAAGGGAGGTCATGCCTGACAAACCTGTTGGAATTTTTTGAAGAGGTAACAAGTAGGTTAGACCAGGGAAACCCAGTGGATGTGGTCTATCTAGACTTTCAAAAGGCCTTTGATAAGGTGCCACACGGGAGGCTGCTGAGCAAGGTGAGGGCCCATGGTGTTCGAGGTGAGCTGCTGGGATGGATTGAGGATTGGCTGTCTAACAGAAGGCAGAGAGTTGGGATAAAAGGTTCTTTTTCAGAATGGCAGCCGGTGACTAGCGGTGTCCCGCAGGGTTCGGTGCTGGGGCCACAGCTGTTCGCATTATATATTAACGATTTGGATGAGGGAACCGGGGGCATTCTAGCGAAGTTTGCCGATGATACGAAGTTAGGTGGACAGGCAGGTAGTACTGAGGAAGTGGGGAGGCTGCAGAAGGATCTTGACAGGTTGGGAGAGTGGTCCAGGAAATGGCTGATGGAATTTAACGTGAGCAAGTGCGAGGTCTTGCACTTTGGCAAAAAGAATAAAAGCATAGACTACTTTCTAAATGGTGAGAAAATTAATAAAGCCAAAGCACAAAGGGATCTGGGAGTGCTAGTCCAGGATTCTCTAAAGGTAAACATGCAGGTTGAGTCCGTGATTAAAAAAGCGAATGCAATGTTGTCTCTTATCTCAAGAGGGTTGGAATATAAAAGCAGAGATGTACTACTAAGACTTTATAAAGCTCTGGTTAGGCCCCATTTGGAGTACTGTGTCCAGTTTTGGTCCCCACACCTCAGGAAGGACATACTGGCACTGGAACGTGTCCAGCGGAGATTCACACGGATGATCCCTGGAATGACAGGTCTAACATATGAGGAACGGCTGAGGATACTGGGATTGTATTCGTTGGAGTTTAGAAGATTAAGGGGAGACTTAATAGAGACGTACAAAATAATACATGGCTTGGAAAAGGTGGATGCTAGGAAATTGTTTCAGTTAAACGAGGAGACTAGGACCCGTGGACACAGCCTTAGAATTAGAGGGGGTCATTTCAGAACAGAAATGCGGAGGCATTTCTTCAGCCAGAGAGTGGTGGGCCTGTGGAATTCATTGCCACGGAGTGCAGTGGAAGCCGGGACGCTAAATGTCTTCAAGGCCGAGATTGATAGATTCTTGTTGTCTCGAGGAATTAAGGGCTACGGGGAGAACGCTGGTAAGTGGAGCTGAAATGCGCATCAGCCATGATTGAATGGCGGAGTGGACTTGATGGGCCGAATGGCCTTACTTCCACTCCTATGTCTTATGGTCTTATGGTCTTATGGACTCTTACCAATATTTACAGATACAACATACAAAGCATCTTACCCAGATGCAACACAGATGGTATGGCAGCTGCTCTGCCCACGATTGTAAGGAATTGCAGAGAGTTGTTAACACCTTTCCAGTCCATCATTAAAACCAGCCTTCTTTCCATTGAGTCTGTCTACCCTCCCTGTTGCCTCAGGAAAGCAACCAATGAGGGTAACGTCTCTCAGCACTGAGGGCAGCAATCAGCATTGACCAACATCACTGAAACATCCAGGTCATGTGGTCACATCCACAATGCCACAAACCAGTTGGCTGCTGCCTTTCCTACATTTCCAGAGTGGAATGTGTTACTGGATGTAATACACTGTGTGACAGATTGAGGTTGTGAAAGATCTTCGTTGGGCAGGGGGAGGGGAGGGGGGGAGGTGGTGAGGGCCATACCACCACCTATACCACAATGAAAACACAGTCGGTGGGGACCATAAAAGCCAGCCTGAAGGAAAATCTGATGCTACATAAAGCACAACATTGTAGAATTTGCAAAGGTGCAGCAAAGTCTGATGTATCGTTACAGTTTCGAGCTTACATTTCTGGTCTCCCTCCTAAGGAAAGATGTTATTAAACTGGAAAGGGTTCAGAAAAGATTTACAAGGATGTTCCTGGGGTCGGACGGTCTGAGTTATAGGGAGAAGCCATATAGACTGGGGCTATTTTCCCTGGAGCATCAGAGGCTGAGGTGTGACTTTATAGATGTTTACAAAATCATAAGGGTCATGGGTAGGGTGAATAGCCAAGGTCTATTTTTTCCCACATTAGGGCAGTCCAAAACTAGAGGGCAGAGGTTTAAGGTGAATGGGGAAAGATAAGGGGCATTTTTTTTATACAAAGGGCGATGCGTGTATGGAACTAGCTGCCAGAGGAAGTGATGGAGGCTGGTACAATTGCAACATTTAAAATGCATCTGGATGGGTGCCTGAATAGGAAAGGTTTAGAGGGATATGGGCCAAATGCTGCCAAATGGGATGAGATTAATTTAGGATGTCTAGATTAGATTAGATTACTTACAGTGTGGAAACAGGCCCTTCGGCCCAACAAGTCCACACTGACCCGCCGAAGTGTAACCCACCCAGACCCATTACCCCTACAGGAGAAAGTGAGGTCTGCAGATGCTGGAGATCAGGGCTGGAAATGTGTTGCTGGAAAAGCGCAGCAGGTCAGGCAGCATCCAGGGAACAGGAGAATCGACGTTTCGGGCATAAGCCACAAGCAAAACATTTCCAGCCCATTACCCCTACACTTAACACTACGGGCAATTTAGCATGGCCAATTTGCCTAACCTGCGCATTTTTTGGATTGTGGGAGGAAATCGGAGCACCCGGAGGAAACCTACGCAGACACAGGGAGAATGTGCAAACTCCACACAGTCAGTCGCCTGAGGCGGGAATTGAACCCGGGTCTCTGGCGCTGTGAGGCAACAGTGCTAACCACTGTGCCACCGTGCTGCCCACATGGAATTGGACTGAAGGGTCTGTTTCCATGCTGTATATCTCTATGGTTCAACTCTCAATCTCTGCTGCTTCAAGGATAACAACCTCAGCCTATCTCAGCTTTCCTCATAGCTTAGACCCTCCAGTCCAGGCAGCACCCTCTCTCTAGTGTGATCCCATCCTTCCTACAAAGCTATGATTAGAACTGCATGCAGTACTCCAGCTGTGGTCTAACCAGAGTTCACACATCCAAAAAAAGTCTCATCCTCAGTACTGCACTGAACAGTCAATCTTGGTGTTTTGCTGGTAGGTCTTGGAGTGGGATTTGAACTCATCCTCGGCTTCTTTCTGCAAAATAAAAGGAAGATGCACAGAGACATGCACAACAGAATGTTACTGGATTCACATTTGGCTAGGCCAAGGAAAGGGCAGCGGAACAAAAGAAACCTAATGGGATAGCTCGTAGCTTGTTGCTTAGGCAGTTTAATAGTTGAAACAAGCCCTACTTCAATGCAGGTACAAAATACTGGGTAATTAGTGCCAGAGATAAGAAATAGTGGAAGCTGGATGTTGATAAGGGGTTCTGATCGTTTTTTTTCTCTCTCTCTTTGAGATCCTGCAGGGCGACGATTCAATCATCAACCAACCGGACAGAAATAAACAAGATAGGAGTGGGGTGTGCAAAACAAAAGCAGCTAAGTTCAACTGTGAAGCTGCTATCCTAAATAACCGAATGAGCAGCTCACTGATCAAACACTGAAGAGGAAGTTGGGCACTTGTTCTGAAATAGTAGATTTCCTGACCTCAGGAGGAGAGGTCAGCAGTTACTGTGCCAAGGATTAACCACATTGCGTGTCTTGTATTCTATTCCTCCTCTCAGAAAGTGCTGCCTAATTCAGTTTGCAGTGTCACTGACTGACTACTTAATATAGCTCGCGGACAGTGGTCTTGCAGTGTAAAGTGTCCGGCAGCACCTTGTTCAGTGATGCTATTTCCTAGCCCTACTCTCCAGGAGCACTTGTGGGGCTCTGAGAGAGATTATGAATAGCTCTCCCTCTCTGCCCACTGCATTCACTGCATTCTGTACATGCCTGTATTCCGTTGGTGCTCACCAGCTATGTTAAATTAGGTCTTCTCACTGAGAGCACTCCGCGCTTTATTCCAACGCAGTCCCGGGCAAGAGAAAGCAACCCAATACCTGAACTGTCCCTGTCTTCTGATAAGTCATGAAAACAGCTTCTGAGTGACCTGCGGTATGCAGGAAGGTGAAGGTTGGAATTATGGAAGGAGGTAAAGAATGTCGGGAAAAAAGGCAAAGCAACAGAATTGTCAAATATCAGAAGAGGAGCCTTTCAACTCTATCGCAGAGTTTAATCATAGAGTCCCTACAGTGTGGAAACAGGCCATTTGGCCCAATATGTCTACACCGACCCTCCAAAGAGTATCTCACCCAGACCCATTCCCTATTACTCTCCATTTCCCCTGACTAATGCACCTAACCTACATATCCCGAACACTAAAGGTGATTTAGCATGGCCGATTCACCTAACCTGCACATCTTTGGGTTGTTGGAGGAAACCGGAGCACCCAGAGGAAACCCATGCAGACATGGGGAGAATGTGCAAACTCCACACCTGAGGCTGGAATCAAACATGGGTCTCTGGTACTATGAGGCAGCAGTGTTAACCACTGAGCTACTGTGCAGCCCATTAAAGACTTATAGAGTCTTAGAGGGAGAGTCATCTAAACACAAACCGTTAGCTTCCTTTCTCTCCATGGATGCTGCCTGACCTGCTGTGATCTTCAACATATTTTGTTTGCAGTACAGATTCCAGCATCTGCAGTAATTTGCTCCAATAGAATCAGAGAGATATACAGCACAGATACAGACCCTTCAGTCCAATCCATCCACACCAATCAGATGTCCTAAACTAAAGTACTATTTGCCAGAATTTAGCCCGTCTCCCTCTAAACCCTTCCTATTCACGAACTCATCCAGAGCCTTTTAAATGTTGTAATTGTACCCAACTCCACCTCTTCCTCTGGCAGCTCATTCTGTACATGCACCACCCTTTGTGTGAAAAGGACGCCCCTCAGGATCATTTTCAGATCTTTCCCCTCTCATCTTAAACCTATGCTCTTTAGTTTTGGATTCCCCTACCCTGGGAAAAAGACCTTGTCTATTCACCCTATCCATGCCCCTCATGATTTTATAAATTTCTGCAAGGTCACCCCTCAGCCTCCAACATTCCAGGGAAAAAAGCCCCAGCCTACTATTTGAAACCATCCAATCCTGGCAATATCCTTGGATAGCTTTTCTGAATCTTTTCAAGTTTAAGAACATCTTTCCAATAGCAGGAAGACCAAAAGTGTAGGTAGTATTCCAAAAGTGGTCTTATCAATGTCCTGTACAGCCACAACATGACGTTCCAACTTTACACTCAATGCACTGACCAATGAAGGCAAGTGTGCTAAATGCCATCTTCACCATCCTCCCTGCCTGCAACTCCACTTCCAAAGAACTCTGAACCTGCACCCCTAGGTCTCTTTATTCAGCAACACTTGTTTTTCTGTTGTGCTGGGCTCTGAAGATCTTATTATTTAAGCAGCCACTAAGTTTTGCTCAGGGTAGAGTTTTGAAGTTTTGATATGACAGTGTCACCTAAGTAAAGAGTTGTGTTTATCCATAACTTCTTTCAGCAACCCAAAGTAACTTATGTTAACACCATGGATTTCTGTACTGATAATTTCAATTCTTCAGCAGAAACATTTTTATCATACAGAGTCAGTTCAGGATTCAGTCTTGAGCACAGCAGCGCTGGTAGGAACAGGTGGAATCAGACAGCCATGTTTCGGTTGCCTGGAAGTGGATACTGGTGCTAAATCTCTATCTGTAAAGGACAGATCAAGCTATTCTTACACTACAATTGCACATATCAATTTGATCCAGATTTATGGCTGCATTGTGGGCGGCACGGTGGCACAGTGGTTAGCACTGCTGCCTCACAGCACCAGAGACCCGGGTTCAATTCCCGCCTCAGGTGACTGACTGTGTGGAGTTTGCACGTTCTCCCCGTGTCTGCGTGGGTTTCCTCCGGGTGCTCCGGTTTTCTCCCACAGTCCAAAGATGTGCAGGTCTGGTGAATTGGCCATACTAAATTGCCTGTAGTATTAGGTAAGGGGTAAATGTAGGGGTATGGGTGGGTTGCGCTTCGGCGGGGCGGTGTGGACTTGTTGGGCCGAAGGGCCTGTTTTCACACTGTAATCTAATCTAATTGTATTAACATGTGCCATGCAATCAGACCCAGTGAGGGCATCTCACCAACTTATCATGAGGTGCAACAGCACAGGGCATTGTACCAACAAGGGTCCCTTTGACAATGGTAACAGTCAGAGGGAGGGAAAAGGACAAAGCCAGAGTAAGTCAACCTTGAAATAATTGGATGCTGTTTGTTGCTACTTCTGCCAAGGTGCTACACTTGTCTGACCTGTGCCACCCTAACACTCCTGGAGCTCATCAGTCATCCAACTACACTGAGGGCTTTCTGCTGCCCTCCACTTCACCCTCTAGAGGAGATCTTCCAGCTCTGATCACAAGAAGGCTGAAATACTGACCCTGTTTTTTCTGGGAGTCATGGTTTAGAGCTGTAGCATTCCTGGAAGCAGGCCATTTCACCTCATGAGTCCTCAATGCCCCTCTGAAGTGCATTCCACACAGACCCACCCCCATACCCTATCTACATTACCCCACATTTCTCATGGCCAATGCACCTCACTGAGTCTGTGGGAGGAAACCAGAACACGAGGAGGAAACCCACACAGACAAGGGGAGAATGTGCAAACCACAGATAGACAGTTGCCCGAGGGTGAAATTGAACCTCATTTCCTGGCGCTGCGAGGCAGCAGTGCTAACCACTGAGCCACCGTTCCACCTCCCCAACCCCCCAAATTAGTTTTGTTCTTGCCATTTGTCTTATGCTGTGTATGGAATTTTCAGCACACACCTTCACACCCACATCTCAAAGGACTCCCTTTCCTTCGACAGACCTTTACCCATTGTTCTGGTTTCTGGAAGTACAGGAGACCGGACACAAAGCAGCATCCGACAAGTTTTTTTTAAACTTGTTCGAAGCTTGAGTTTTCTTGTTGTGAACTCATGCTCACCTTCACAGAATTACAGAGGGCTCTTTGGAGGGTTGGTCAGGATTCAATGAGTTAAATGGCCTCTTCCACACTGTAGGGATTCTATCACAGCTCCTCATGTTGCTCCACACCAGCTGCTCCTTCATTGCATTTGATGTGATGCCAATCTTTGTTGTCAGCAGCTACAAGATACCTGCATCTGAGATCTTCAACTACGCTTAACATTATATACACCCGTGTGTCATATAAACATATCAACAAGACTCGGCCACTTGGCCCTTTGAGGCTGCTCTGCCATTCAATAAGACCACAGCTGATCAGATTTTAACATCAATTCCTGCATTTCTCCCAGTAATCTTTCATCCCCTGGGTAATCAGGAACCTATCTACCTCTACCTTAAAAATATTTAAAGTTTCTGCATTCCCCACTTTTTGAGGAAGGCAATTTCAAACACTCACAGCCCTCTGAGAGAAAAAGAACATCTCTGTTTAAATGGACACCCTGTCATTTTTGAACACTGAACCCATTAGTACTGGATTCTCCCACAAGGGAAAGCATCCTTTCTACATCCACCTGGTCAAGCTCCCTCAGGATCTGATATGGTTCAATGCAGTCACCCCTGAACTGGACAGGATATAGGCTTAGCCTGTCTTAGCCTTTCCCCATTGGACAGCCCATTGATTCTGGGTATTATTCTAATAAACCCTCTGTGAACTGCTTCCAATGCATTCACATCCTTCTGTAACTATAGTGACTAATACACTATAGTGATGATAGTGACTATAGTGACTACATCCTCCAGATGTAGTCTCACCATTGTCCTGTATAAATGAAGAACCAGTTTCACTTTGTCTGGTTCCATAGAATCTTTCAGCACAGAAAGGAAGCCATTTACTCCATTAATTAAAAAAGGCAATCCAAATAGGCTCTTTCCCGATGCTTCTGCTTATTTTACCCTTCAAATACTTATCCAATTTCTGACTGGAAGTTGTTGTTCAGGCAAGTTACCTGAGGTTGTAACTTAGGGTGTATTCCATCAGGAAAAAAACTCTCTCCTCATCCCAACCTCAGGTTCTTTTGTTTTAAAGTCTGTATTCCCTGGCAGCCAACCACTGGAAATGACTTCTCATTTACTCGATCAGAACCCTCAGGAATAAAGAGGGTTCACAAAACAGAATCAGTTCAGTAGCTCAATGCTGTCGGTTTACACTGCGTTTCTTTCAGCAAACGTACAGTTGCAAATCAAGCCAGAAAGTTCCCTCCAATGCACCTCTCTCTTTGTATTCCAAAAGTTTGTCCAACCTGTGTTTTTTAAAGTTGATTCAAGACAAAGCCTTGCTGGATCATCAGGTTTGTCCTGTCCAAATCTCGGTTTGCCGAGCAAAAAGCAAACACTTGGACAAGGTGCACTTAAGGCATTTCTGTTTGATTAGATTAGATTACTTACAATGTGAAAACAGGCCTTTCAGCCCAACAAGTCCACACCGACCCACCACCCACCCAGACCCATTCCCCTACACCTAACACTATGTGCAATTTAGCATGACCAATTCACCTAACCTGCACATCTTTGGACTGTGGGAGGAAACCGGAGCACCCAGAGAAAACCCACCAGACACGGGGAGAGTGTGCAAACTCCACACAGACAGTTGCCTGAGGAAGGAATTGAACCTGGATCTCTGGCGCTGTGAGGCAGCAACGCTAACCACGGTGCCACTGTGATTGAAATTTCTGGCATTGCCGCCTGTGTTGTGATCAACAATCTCACTCTTGTCTCCTGTCTGTTGATCTCTTGTTCTGACAAGCCACACTGGGTGCCCCAGCGGAGTTTGTGTTTGATAAATAACAATTAGCATAGCCAGGACATGTGACCAACAACCTTCCTGAGCACCGCCAGTCTTAGCATTTGCTGAGCCTGTTATGTTTGCCCTGCAGTGAAAACGTCATACTTTAGCTCAAAGGGGATCCCCCTGCTTTCTAAACTGATCGCCACGTCTGGCTCGAGCCCACCAGCGCTTCGACAAGGGTTAGTGTCTGCAGCCCCTCCCTTGACATGCTACAAGCTGAGATATACAGGCCCTACATTGTCATTCAATTGCAAAGGGCAGGTTTCTCCAACACCCTGTTTCTTTTGGTGGAACAGTTCAGCAACAAGTCACTGGAACTTGTTGCACAGTCGTCCACACCATTGCATTGTTTGCTTATACTTTGATCTCCCTTGGTTTTTGCTGTAGATGGATTAATGATCAGCCTGCTGCTATTTGCTCTGCTACTCCTTCCTTGTTTTTCAATTATTTTTCTCCCCCATTAGGTCTCTTGTCCTGGCACATATCATATTCTTTCTGAATAATGCTTGTGCCAGTCTTGATAATGCTCCATCTTTAACTGTTTTCTGACATTCCCGTTCTTGCATACATGGCAGTTCCTCAGCATCTTTAAGAGATGAGAGCTGCTTCACTTTGTGACTTGACCCTTCTTGTAGCCATCTTTTGTTTGTTCTTTGGTGGGGAAGGGGCAGCCATCGACATTTATTGCCCCTTCCTAATTGCCCATGAGCTGATTGGCTGCTCGACTCTTTCACAGGGCAGTTAAGAATCAGCCACATCGCGGCGTCAACCACATGTAGGCCACATATGTAAAGACCGGATTTCCTTCCCTCAAAGACATTACTGAAGCAGACGGTAGCTCGGCTGAAGGGCACTGATTCTGGGTAAGCCAAGGAGGACGGGAAAAATTTCTGGCTGTAAGAGCTGCTCCTTTTTTTGAGGTATTTTCGGTGTTGATTAGATTTAGATTAGATTACCTACAGTGTGGAAACAGGTCCTTCGGCCCAACAAGTCCACACTGACCCGCCGAAGAGCAACCCACCCAGACCCATTCCCCTACATTTACCCCTTCACCTAACACTACGGGCAATTTAGCATGGCCAACTCACCTAATCTGCACATCTTTTGGACTGTGGGAGGAAACCAGAGCACCCAGAGTAAACCCACGCAGACACAGGGAGGTGATTTCCTCGAATTCCAGGAGCAGCAATTACTGTTTTATATGCTGTTGCATTGTTTTGGAATTTTGGAAAAAAAAGTCAAAACAGGAGTTTTAAAAGGGAGCAAAGCAGACAAAGTAAGCACATATGGTGAAGACAATGCAGGAGAGAGAGAGAGAGAACCTGCACAGTTTGCTGTTTGAATTCGTGTATTGCTGGACATCGGAGTGCATCTGGGAAAATTAACAAACAGTGAAATTCACAACTAATCTTGGAGGAACTGTTGGGCAAAGTCCACAGCACAGAATCAGATAAGTTAATTGTTGTTTTAAGTCTGTCCAAGAGAAAGGCTGCAGTAGTGAGTACAGTGGATTCTTTCTTGATTATATGTTTTTAGAGCTAAGTCTCTTGATTAAACTTAAAATATAAGCCATAGCTATTAATTTAACCCGGGGCAGTGTTTGTAGAGGAATAAGACGGTGTTATTTTCTGGGTCTGTAGATTGTGAAAGAGCAAAAATGGCCTTTGCAGTGATATGTACTTTTTGTCAGATGTGGGAGTTTAAAGAGAGTTTAAGGGTTACTGTGGATTATATCTGCCATAAATGCTGTTGGGTGCGAATTTTATCAGATCGAGTGGTTCGATTGGAGAGACAGATAGAAGCGATGAGGAATTTGCAACAGCAACAGTATGTGGTGGATGGCAATTATAGGAAGGGGGGAAACTCTCAGATACAGTCACATAGATGGGTTAACTCCAGGAAGGGTAAGAGAGGTAGGCAGCTAGTGCAGGAGTCTTTTGTGGATATACCCATTTCAAACAAGTATACTGTTTTGGAAAATGTAGGGGGTGATGGATTCTCAGGGGAATGTAGCATGAACAGCCAAGTTTCTGGTATTGAGACTGGCTCTAATGCAACGAGGGGTACGAGCTTCCAAGAGATCAATTGTGTTCGGGGATTCTGTAGTCAGAGGTACAGACAGATGTTTCTGTGGCCAGCAGAGAAAAAGCAGAATGGTGTGTTTCCCTGGTGCCAGGATCAAGGATGTCTCGGAGAGGGTGCAGAATGTTCTCACGGGGGAGAGGGGCCAGCAGGAGGTCATTGTCCACATTAGAACTAACGATATAAGAATGGAAAAGGTTGAGATTCTGAAGGGAGATTACAGAGAGTTAGGCAGAAATTTAAAAAAGGAGGTCCTCAAAGGTAGTAATATCTGGATTACTCCCAGTGCTACGAGCTAGTGAGGGCAGGAATAGGAATATAGAGCAGATGAATGCATGGAACTTATGTATGGGAGAAGGATTCACGTTTTTGGATCATTGTACTCTCTTTTAGGGTAGAAGTTACCTGTACAAGGAAGACGGATTGCACCTAAATTGTAAGGGGGCTAATATACTGGCAGGGAAATTTGCTAGAACTGCTTGGGAGGATTTACACTACTAAGGTGGTGGGGTGGGGGGGGGGAATGGTGTGAGACCCAGGCGATAGTGAGGAAAGAGATCGACCTGAGACGGGTACAGCAGAAAGGTGGATTCCTTTCTAGGACAGTCTAGTATCAGCTTGCCTAACACCAGAATGGGAATCACACATTTCAGTCAGAAAAGAGAAAGAATTGCATAACAACTTAGTACTGAAGGTCGAATCTGTGCTGAAAAGAAATAGAATCACAGAGTCATAGAGATGTACAGCATGGAAACAGACCCTTCGGTCCAATCCGTCCATGTTGACCAGATATCTCAAACCAAACTACTCCCACCTGCCAGTACTCGGCCCATATCCCTCCAAACCATTCCTATTAATATACTCATCCAAATGCCTCTTAAATGTTGCAATTGTACCAAACTCCACCATTTCCTCTGGCAACTCATTCCATACATGCACCACCCTCTGCGTGAGAAAGTTGCCCCTTAGGTCTCTTTTATATCTTTCCCCTCTCACCTTAAACCTATGCCCTCTAGTTCTGGAATCCCCGAACCCAGGGAAATGACTTTATCTATTTATCCTATCCATGCCCCTCATAATTTTGTAAACCTCTATAAGGTCACCCTCTGATGCACCAGGGAAAACAACCCAGCCTATTCAGCCCCTCCCTATAGCTCAAATCCTCCAACACTGGCAACATCCTTGTAAATCTTTTCTGAACCCTTGAAGTTTCACAACAGCTTTGCGATAGGATGGAGACCAGAATTGCACGCAATATTCCAACAGTGGCCTAACCAATATCCTGTACAGCCGCAACATGACCTCCCAACTCCTGTACTCAATACTCTGACATTAAAGGAAAGCATACCAAACGCCTTCTTCACTATCCTATTTACCTGCGACTCCGCTTTCAAGGAGCTGTGAACCTGCAATCCAAGGTCTCTTTGTTCAACAACACTACCTAGGACCTTACTATTGACCGTATAAGTCCTGCTAAGATTTGCTTTCCCAAAATGCAGCACCTCGCATTTATCTGAATTAAACTCCATCTGCTACCTCTCAGCTCATTGGCCCATCTGGTCCAGACCCTGCAGTAATCTGAGGTAACCCTCTCCGCTATCCACTACACTTCCAATTTTGGTGTCATCTTCAAACTTACTAACTGTACCTCTTATGCTTGCATCCAAATCATTTATGTAAATGACAAAAAGTAGAGGACCCAGCACCGATCCTTGTGGCACTCCACTGGTCACAGGCCACCAGTCTGAAAAACGACCCTCTACCACCACCCTCTGTCTTCTACCTTTGAGCCAGTTCCTTATCCAAATGGCTAGTCCTTCCTGTATTCCATGAGATCTAACCTTGCTAATCAGTCTCCCATGGGGAACCCGAAGATCACATCAGGTCAGGCCGCATCCATGGAGAGAAAGCAAACTAATGTTTCCAGTCTCGATGAATTTTCATCAGAGCAGATGTGAAGTGTGGAGGGAAGATGGAGTGTTGATGGGGAAAGCATGTTGGTAGTTCAATTAAAGTGATCAGAATGTGAGAATGACAGATCACTGGTGTGATTGGGAAGTAATTTCCAGTCCTTCCCTCTCTTTTAACTTTAGCTGCTATAGTCAATGTCACCATGTCTTCTCTCCCCTCTCTCTTTCCCAGTGAGACTAACTGTTCATTCCAGTCTGACAGTTATACACACTATTTTTCTGCCATTCTCACAATCCAGTGGAATTATGCACAGCATGTAATACTGGGCTTTTGCTATTAACGATATCCAAGGCTGAGATCGACAGTTTTATAATCAGTAACGTTTTGAGATGTTGGGAAGAAAGGCACGAAAGGGAAGTTCAGTATTGCACGGTCATACATGAGCTCATTGTATTGCAGAGCAGACTTAATAATCTGATTGGTCCCTTTGTGCTCTGAAAAAGTATAGTTTTAATGTGAAGCTGCAAATCTGGCCTGAGTAAAGTTGATCAAGTTAGAAATGACTGGATCTCTTCGGCGCACTGAGCTGAGCTGGGATGTGCAAATGACAACACAAAAAGTAGAGTCATTATGCTGATTGATCTGCATTGATCTGCTAACCAGGGTAAACAGGAAACGCAGTTTTCTGCACCCTCATTCAGCCTGGCTGCACGAGGCCCACAGTCACCTCTCACAAACCTCCATTGCCCTATCTTTTTCCTGTCTTCCCCTCTATTCTTGTTTCAAACCGATTGCACGTCAGGCAATATCATCTGGCATTACTGCTGTGGGATTCTAACATGCTGGGATTTCACTATGATGATCAGGCCATATTTCATATTGATTACTGTTAATGTTAACCATTAATAGCCCATGGCCGTGAATGTATTGCATTCTTTTCCGTAGACTGCAGGAGGAGCTCTCTGTTTATATCACTCCAAACATTTACTTAATTCGGCATTGCATTCTCCAATCTTTCTGGACATGATCCCTTTTCTCTGTCTCGGTTTTGTTGCATCTTGATTTAAAATAAACAGTCCTTGCAGTTATCTGTTGCATTTCAGTTTTGAGTGCATGTGAACCCCTTGTTTAACGGGCACCGTCGTGGCTTCGTCGTTAAAGAACCGATGCCATAAGCCAGCGGCAGGAGTTCGCATCTCCTGGGGGCGCGTATCAATGATTGTACGCCTGCTGGAACAAAGGAGCACTTTGTCACAAGACCCTGGCGTTGAAGTCTGAAATAGGCCAAGTAAGTGCAGTCCCATTATCCTGATGCAGCGTCTCTCACTCTTGGGTGCATGTGTATTTGCCTTTCCCTCTTTGGGTGAACATGTCTCCGTTCCTTCTGGGGTTGTAAGTGTAGATTTTAAATCAAAAACAAAAGTGCCTGGAGGAGCTGGTTCTGAGAAAGCAGCATCCGACCAGAAACGTTAAGTCAGATTTTACATAACAGGTCCTACCGGACCTGCTGAGGTTTTCTAACAATTTCAGTGTTTGCTCCCATCTCGGCCTGGAGTCACCGTTTGTTTTGTCGTTTGAGATTAAAGCTCAATGAAACGAACCCTTGGAATGTCAGAGCACACAAGCCTGCAGGCAAGTGCTAGGAATTGGGATGATAACCCTCTTTCCATGCTGTAAAAATTCTAATGACTCAATCAATTTGAAGAAGAAACTTCTCTCCAGTGATTTTCAGTAAGCCAAAAGCGGTGCCATTAAGAAAGTATGCAAGTGGATTTGACCTCGTCGCTGATGGTCTGGGTGTTAGGACTCGTAGCTTTAACAAACACCACACCACCCCCACCCCCGGCCTGGGTTGGAATCAAGGTCAGGGAATCAGGATTTATTGCTCATGACAATGACAACAGAACAAGAACAGCACATCTTACTGGAATCAGTTCGATGTCTCGGACCAGTGAATCACCTCGAGAACATCAGAAACCCCTCTGAAAGAAGGGGCAAGTGTACGGACGGTCTCTGTCGGACAGTTTGCCGTTCATTCCCCTCGGATTCCGCTTCCCAAAGAGTTTGTGAAGATTCACAAAGCTAAGACTGAGTTTTGGTGTTTGTTTGCTTTCCATTCCCAGGAGCCGCAGTGATTGGTTGTGTGTTTGGGAAATGGAAATGTCCCCATGAGCAGTCTCTGAGACGATGTGAGCTCGTGTTCCTCTGTCAGCGTTGGGAGATTCACACCAATGTACTCGGGTGCATTTCTTGATGTGAAACTGTGGAAGGGTTCTCGTTCCTGCACATCAAGAATTCAAAACTCATTTTGGCGTCAGGCCAACGCGGAAGATCACTTTGAAAGTGTAAAGTCGCAGGGAAGTGCACGAAAGCCAAGTAGCAGCCGAAACTGTAATCTATGTATCTTAATCAGACAATTTATCCATTTCGCTCCTGGCCCTGCGCATACCTAACGCTCCCATTCTGCAGAGTTCTGATGTTAAAACGGACATGAGCAGGAATGGGAACCCTTACAAGGTTACCCAGCAGCAAAGATAATCACCCATCATTGCTTCCCTTCAATAGTCCCCACTTTCTGGAGTAGTGACGTTCACTGACAAATAATACATATTTGTCCTCAGGTGCCTGCTTCAGGGTCGCTTCCTTCTCTGCTGGAACTTTCCATTCATTGATTCACATTGATCCAGTCCAGTGAAATGTACTTTCATACTTTCAATCATGGGCTGTTCTAATCATGATCATGAGCAAGTTCAGCGGGCAGACTCTGGCCATTTATCACCCAGAATCTAAAATCAGACGAGTTGAACAACACCTTTATTGTTACTGCCCATGCATCGCATCTCAGCACCTCTAAACCAGCTCCTGTTTGTATCAGTTTGTTCTGTACTTTCCTGTACTATGTATGCTGAAAAACATCAGATTATCACAGCTCTGCTTTCGTCACATTGAAACGCAGGGCAATAATATGAACTTGCAGCGAGAAACCTTGCTACGGAAGATGGTTATGCTGTAAAAGATCGAAAAAAGTGTGCATACAAGTCAGATCGCGGGGTTGCTGTCAGCATTGCCGGGGATCCCTGCTTAGGAGTGAGTTAGCATCACCGAGTCAGAATTTTCTTGTGAATTATCTAAATGAAAACGAATTCCTGGTTACACACAAAATGCACACCCAGTCAGTGCAGTGACTGTTTGCATCCATCTGGAAAGACAATGGCACGGGATACACGGGAAAGCAACCATCGTAAAATCCCCTCTAATCATCTGACCTTTCTGTGTTGAAATATTTTTCTGTACCTTCGGTGTCGCCGAATCTAAATTCTGTAACTCCCTCCGTAGCGGCATCATAGCTGCAACTTCATGCTGGGGAGTCCAAGAGTTCAGAAAGTAACTCAACTCCTCCATCTCGGGAGTATTCAGGGATGGGCAGCGAATCCTATCCCACTGACTGACGACCAGATTCCAGAAAGCCGTTTCTAATACTTGTAAATTCTAATCTGACACTTGCAATTGGTCAGGAATAAGTTCAGAAGCGGAGCGGGGGGTTGAAATAAAAGTTCAAAGTTTGTGCGAAGATTTGTAGCTGGGGTGCTCGTTGTTGTGGTTCTGTTCGCCGAGCTGGAAGTTTGTGTTGCAGACGTTTCGTCCCCTGTCTAGGTGACATCCTCAGTGCTTGGGATCCTCCTGTGAAGCGCTTCTGTGATCTTTCCTCCGGCATTTATAGTGATTTGTATCTGCCGCTTCCGGTTGTCAGTTACAGCTGTCCGCTACAGTGGCCGGTATATTGGGTCTAGGTCGATGTGCTTATTGATTGAATCTGTGGATGAATGCCATGCCTCTAGCAATTCCCTGGCTGTTCTCTGTCTGGCTTGCCCTATGATAGCAGTGTTGTCCCAGTCGAACTCATCTTGCTTGTCATCTGAGTGTGTGGCTACTAAAGATAGCTGGTCGTGGTGTTTCGTGGCTAGTTGGTGTTCATGGATGCGGATCGTTAGCTGTCTTCCTGTTTGTCCTATGTAGTGATTTGTGCAGTCCTTGCATGGGATTTTGTACACTACATTGGTTTTGCTCATGCTGGGTCCTTCGTCCTGTTGAGTTGTTGTCTGAGAGTGGCTGTTGGTTTGTGTGCTGTTATGAATCCTAGTGGTCGCAGTAGTCTGGCTGTCAGTTCAGAAATGTTTTGATGTATGGTAGTGTGGCTAGTCCTTTGGGTTGTGGCATGTCTTCATTCCGTTGTCTTTCCCTTAGGCATCTGTTGATGAAATTGCGGGGGTATCCGTTTTTGGCGAATACATTGTATAGGTGTTCTTCTTCCTCTTTTTGCAGTTCTGGTGTACTGCAGTGTGTTGTGGCCCTTTTGAACAGTGTCTTGATGCAACTTCTTTTGTGTGTGTTGGGGTAGTTGCTTTCGTAGTTTAGGACTTGGTCTGTGTGTGTGGCTTTCCTGTATACCTTTGTGGTGAATTCTCCGTTCGGTGTTCTCTGTACCATCACGTCCAGGAATGGGAGTTGGTTGTCCTTTTCTTCCTCTCTAGTGAATCGGATTCCTGTGAGTGTGGCGTTGATCATCCGGTGTGTTTTCTCTATTTCTGTGTTTTTAATGATTACAAAGGTATCATCTACATATCTGACCCAGAGTTTGGGTTGAATTTGCGGTAAGACTGTTCTAATCTTTGCATTACCGCTTCTGCTATGAGTCCAGAGATGGATGAGTCCATGGGTGTGCCTTGATTTGTTCATATATTTGGTTGTTGAATGTGAAGTGTGTTGTGAGGCACAAGTCCAGTAGTTTGAGTATGCCGTCTTGGTTGATAGGTTCAACGTCCTGTTGTCTGTTCTGTATGTCCAGCAGGTTGGCTATTGTTTCTCTGGCTAGGGTTTTGTCGATAGAGGTGAACAGTGCCGTTACATCGAATGAGACCATGGTTTCTTCCTTGTCTATGTGTATATTTCTGATGATGTCCAAGAATTCCTGTGTTGATTGTATAGAGTGTCTGGATCCGCTGATCAGGTGTTTCATAGAACATAGAACAATACAGCACAGAACAGGCCCTTCGGCCCACGATGTTGTGCCGAACATTTGTCTTAGCTTAAGCACCCATCCATGTACCTATCCAATTGCCGCTTAAAGGGCACCAAAGATTCTGACTCTGCCAGTCCCACAGGCAGCGCATTCCATGCCCCCACCACTCTCTGGATAAAGAACCCACCCCTGACATCTCCCCTATACCTTCCACCCTTCACCTTAAATTTATGTCCCCTTGTAACACTCTGTTGCACCCGGGGAAAAAGTTTCTGACTGTCTACTCTATCTATTCCTCTGATCATCTTATAAATCTCTATCAAGTCACCTCTCATCCTTCGCCATTCCAACGAGAAAAGGCCTAGCACTCTCAACCTATTCTCGTACGACCTATTCTCCATTCCAGGCAACATTCTGGTAAACCTTCTCTGCACCCTTTCCAAAGCTTCCACATCTTTCCTAAAGTGAGGCGACCAGAACTGCACACCGTACTCCAAATGTGGCCTAACCAAAGTCCTGTACAGTTGCAACATCACTTCACGACTCTTGAATTCAATCCCTCTGCTAATGAACGCTAATACACCAAAGGCCTTCTTACAAGCTCTATCCACCTGAGTGGCAACTTTCAAAGATCTATGAACATAGACCCCAAGATCCCTCTGTTCCTCCACCTCACGAAGAACCCTACCGTTAACCCTGTATTCCGCATTCTTATTTGTCTTTCCAAAATGGACAACCTCACATTTGGCAGGGTTGAACTCCATCTGCCACTCCTCAGCCCAGCTCTGCATCATATCTAAGTCTCTTTGCAGCCGACAACAGCCCTCCTCACTATCCACAACTCCACCAATCTTCGTATCATCTGCAAATTTACTGACCCACCCTTCGACTCCCTCATCCAAGTCATTAATAAAAATTACAAACAGCAGAGGACCCAGAACTGATCCCTGCGGAACTCCACTTGTAACTGGGCTCCAGGCTGAATATTTACCATCTACCACCACTCTCTGACTTCGACCGGTTAGCCAGTTTTCTATCCAATTGGCCAAATTTCCCTCTATCCCATGCCTCCTGACTTTCCGCATAAGCCTACCATGGGGAACCTTATCAAATGCCTTACTAAAATCCATGTATACTACATCCACTGCTCTACCCTCATCCACATGCTTGGTCACCTCCTCAAAGAATTCAATAAGACTTGTAAGGCAAGACCTACCCTTCACAAATCCATGCTGGCTGTCCCTAATCAAGCAGTGTCTTTCCAGATACTCATAAATCCTATCCCTCAGTACCCTTTCCATTACTTTGCCTACCACCGAAGTAAGACTAACTGGCCTGTAATTCCCGGGGTTATCCCTATTCCCTTTTTTGAACATGGGCACAACATTCGCCACTCTCCAGTCCCCTGGTACCACTCCCGTTGACAGTGAAGACGAAAAGATCATTGCCAACGGTACTGCAATTTCCTCTCTTGCTTCCCACATAATCCTAGGATATATCCCGTCAGGCCCGAGGGACTTGTCTATCCTCAAGTTGTTCAAAATGTCCAACACATCTTCCTTCCTAACAAGTATCTCCTCTAGCTTACCAGTCCGTTTCACACTCTCCTCTTCAACAATACGGTCCCTCTCGTTCGTAAATACTGAAGAAAAGTACTCATTCAAGACCTCTCCTATCTCTTCCGATTCAATACACAGTCTCCCACTACTGTCCTTGATCGGACCTACCCTCTTTCTCGTCATTCTCATGTTTCTCACGTACGCATAAAATGCCTTTGGGTTATCCTTGATCCTATCCGCCAAAGACTTTTCATGCCCTCTCTTAGCTCTCCTAATCCCTTTCTTCAGGTCCCTTCTGGTTATCCTGTATCCCTCCAATGCTCTGTCTGAACCTTGTTTCCTCAACCTTATGTAAGCCTCCTTCTTCCTCTTTACAAGACATTCAACCTCCCTCGTCAACCAAGGTTCCCTCACACGACCATTTCTTTCCTGCCTGACAGGTACATACATATCAAGGACACGTCGTATCTGTTCCTTGAAAAAGTTCCACATTTCCACGACATCCTTCCCTGACAGCCTATGCTCCCAACTTATGCTCCTCAGATCCTGTCTTACAGCATCGTAATTACCCTTCCCCCAATTGTAAAACCTACCCTGTTGCACGCACCTATCTCTCTCCATAACCAAGGTGAAAGTCACAGAATTGTGGTCACCATCACCAAAATGTTCACCCACTAACAAGCCCATCACTTGTCCCAGTTCATTACCGAGTACCAAATCCAATATGGCCTCCCCTCTGGTCGGATAATCTACATACTGAGTTAGAAAAGCTTCCTGTACACACTGCGCAAACACTGCCCCATCCAATCTACTTGATCTAAAGAGCTTCCAATCAATATTTGGGAAGTTGAAATCGCCCATGACTACTACCCTGTGGCTTCTGCACCTTTCCAAAATCTGTTTCCAAATCTGTTTCTCCACATCTCTGCTGCTATTGGGGGGCCTATAGTAAACACCCAACAAGGTGACTGCACCTTTCCTATTTCTGACTTGAGCCCATACTACCTCCAAAGGCAGATCCCCCTCGAACTGCCTTTCTGCAGCCGTTATACCATTTCTAATTAGCAATGCCACCCCCCCTCGTTTTTTACCACCCTCCCTAATCTTACTGAAACATCTGTAACCAGAAACCTCCAACAACCATTCCTGTCCCTCTTATATCCACGTTTCCGTGATGGCCACAACATCGTAGTCCCAGGTACCGATCCATGCCTTAAGTTCACCCACCTTATTTCTGATGCTCCTTGCGTTGAAGTATACGCACTTGAACCCATCTCTGTGTCCGCAAGTATTCCCTGTCAGTGCTACCTTCTTCACAGCCTCCCTACATTCTTGGACATCCTGACACACAGCTAGCCTACCAAATTAGTTTAAACCCCCCCGAAGAGTGCTAGCAAACCTACCCCCCAGGATATTGGTGCCCTTCTGGTTCAGGTGCAACCCGTCCTGCTTGTACAGGTCCCACCTTCCCCAGAATGCAGTCCAATTGTCCAAATACCTGAAGCCCTCCCTCCTACACCATCCTTGCAGCCACGTGTTCAACTGCACTCTCTCCCTATTCCTTGCCTCACTGTCACGTGAGAACACACCCACTCAAATATCAATCACTTACCTTCCCGACCAGCTCTGCGCTCCAACCTCACTTCCGCCCAGCTCGCGCCGCTCACTGCTGTGTTTCAGTTTCTGCTGTAGTTCTTTAGCCAGTTTGTGTGATGGTGTCCCTGGTAGTGATACTATGGGTCTGACTGGGATGTCTGGTTTGTGCACTTTCGGTAGTCCATAGAATCTGGGGGTGTTGTTGCTTTCAGGTTTCATTCTTGTAGGTCAAACCTGGTTATCTGTCCGCTTTTTTGGAGGTTCCTCAGTGTGTTGTTTATCCTATTGGTGAGCTGTGGGGTGGGGTCAAACTCCCTCTTTTGGTAGGTGTTGGTATGTGCAAGTAGTTGTTGCACTTTTTGGATGTAGTCTGCTTTGTCCAGGATGACCGTCATTCTGCCTTTGTCTGCTGGTAGTATGATTACGTTCTTATCGTTTCTTAGTGATTTTAGTGCTTCCCTCTCCTTGGTGTTGAGGTTATGTGTTCGTCTTTTCATTGTTATCAGAGGTACGGTACTTTGTCTCACTGTTTGTTGTGTCTCTTCTGTCAGTCCATTGTTCCTGAGTGTGCATTCTAGTGCTGCTAGGATGTTGGCTGTTTTGGCGTCCCTGTGGTCGTAGTTGAGTCCCTTGGCCAGTATTGTTCTTTCCGTGTCTGTGAGCTGTCTGTGGGAGAGGTGTGTGTTGTGGTGTCCTCTCTGTTGTGTGTTAGTTTGGCCATTTTTTCTTTTAGTGCCTTTTTTTCCGGTGTGTTGTCCTGTTCTGTCCTATGATCCAGGTCCATTCCTGATTGGTGGTTTTTGAAATTAACGATTTTTGGCGCGCAATGTCTTGTCTGTATTTGTGAAGTCTATTGTGAGCATCTGTAATCATTACCTGAATCATCCTGAATCCGTTCAGTCTGGCTGTGTCCCTGGCTTGTGGGTTGTTGACTGGCGGTCTGTATCTGACACATGGTGGAAGGATTCGATTCTTTCGGCATTCATGCAGGAACCGGAATTGTTCGTATGTGGCGCTTAGGCGGTTGGCACAGGATTCCCATTTCCTGGCTTGTTTTAGCGTCTCTTGCCCGTAGGTGTTCAAAGTTTGGGAGAAGATTTGTAGCTCGGGTGCTCGTTGTTGTGGTTCTGTTCACCGAGCTGGAAATTTGTGTTGCAAACGTTTCGTGCCCGGTCTAGGTGACATCCTCAGTGCTTGGGAGCCTCCTGTGAAGCCTCCTGTGAAATAAAAGTGAAAGGCAAAGACTGGGCGGCATGAAGTAGGAAATGACCGTGGATCTGGTGGTGCTTAGCCTTAGATGCTCAATGTTTATGCTGACTCACACATAACTCCGGTTAATTCACCACAACCACCCGTTCCTCTTGGTGTGAGGTTCCCTTTGTGTGTATTGATGTGGTTAATGGGTTCAGAGAAAATGAACGCAACCGAGTTATCCTGTCAGTTTAAAGAAGGTGAAAACATCACTTTGAAGCCAATGCAAGAGGAGATTGTATCTTTATAGAACATAGAACATAGAAGAATACAGCGCAGTACAGGCCCTTCGGCCCTCGATGTTGCGCCGATCCAAGCCCACCTAACCTACACTAGCCCACTATCCTCCATATGCCTATCCAATGCCCGCTTAAATGCCCATAATGAGGGAGAGTCCACCACTGCTACTGGCAGGGCATTCCATGAATGCATGACTTGCTGAGTAAAGAATCTACCCCTAACATCTGTCCTATACCTACCCCCCCTTAATTTAAAGCTATGCCCCCTTGTAATAGCTGACTCCATACGAGGAAAAAGATTCTCACTGTCGACCCTATCTAAACCCCTAATCATCTTATACACCTCTATCAAGTCACCCCTAAACCTTCTTTTCTCCAATGAAAACAACCCCAAGTGCCTCAGCCTTTCCTTATACAATCTTTCTACCATACCAGGCAACATCCTGGTAAACCTCCTCTGCACCCGTTCCAGTGCCTCAACATCCTTCCTATAGTATGGCGACCAAAACTGCACACAATACTCCAGATGTGGCCGCACCAGAGTCTTATACAACTGCAACATGACCTCAGTACTCCGGAACTCAATTCCTCTACCAATAAAAGCCAGTACGCCATATGCCTTCTTCACCGCACTATTTACCTGGGTGGCAACTTTCAAAGATTTGTGTACATGGACACCAAGATCCCTCTGCTCATCCACACTACCAAGTATCCGACCGTTAGCCCAGTACCCCATCTTTTTATTACTCTTACCAAAGTGAATCACCTCACACTTAGCTACATTGAACTCCATTTGCCACCTTTCTGCCCAGTTCTGCAGCTTATCTATATCCCGCTGTAACCTGCCACATCCTTCCTCACTGTCTACAACTCCTCCGACTTTCGTATCATCCGCAAACTTGCTCACCCAACTTTCTAACCCCTCCTCCAGGTCATTTATAAAAATGACAAACAGCAATGGTCCCAAAACAGATCCTTGCGGAACACCGCTAGTGACGGCACTCCAAGATGAACCTTTGCCATCAACTACTACCCTCTGTCTTCTTCCAGCCAGCCAACTCCTAATCCAAACCTCCAACTCACCCTCAATGCCATACCTCCGTATTTTTTGCAGTAGTCTACCATGGGGAACCTTATCAAACGCCTTACTAAAATCCATATACACCACATCTACCGCTTTCTGTGCCTTTTAAGCAGAGAATGTTCAGCTGGGAGCTGTCTGTCTTTGCAAAAGCGGGGGTTGATTGCAATTGCCACTGAGCAATATTATACAGAAAGCACATTTCCGAGTTACTGTGGCCAAGTGGTTAACGGACCGTACATATGAAGAGTAAAGTTGATTGCATCGTGGTTCTGTGGCTCATTTGGTTAACATGCCTCCCTTGTGTTCGAGTTAAAGTGCTGCATCCTAACTCTACCAGCTGCTCCTTCTTTCGACTTCCTTCAAGTGTCATGTCGCTGATCAGGCAATTCAATTTCGTGCTGGAGTTTCAGCCTGTTTTGATTTGGTGATAGCGCTTCTGTTCCCATATTTAATTCGTTCAGTCAATGTTGCTTCTTCTTAACAATTAATTTAACCTGGAGTTTCTTTCGGCTTTTCCGCACGTATTGCTGCTTCTCCCCCTCTTTCATAGAACATAGAACATAGAAGAATACAGCGCAGTACAGGCCCTTCGGCCCTCGATGTTGCGCCGATCCAAGCCCACCTAACCTACACTAGCCCACTATCCTCCATATGCCTATCCAATGCCCGCTTAAATGCCCATAATGAGGGAGAGTCCACCACTGCTACTGGCAGGGCATTCCACGAACTCACGACTCGCTGAGTAAAGAACCTACCCCTAACATCTGTCCTATACCTACCCCCCTTTTCCTGCCTGCTTAATTCCCATTTTGTTGGGAGTAGCGAGGTGAGGTAGGAGACACTGCAGACTTGCCGGGGCATGTTGTGATTATGCCACAGACATCATGAGGTGACTGCACTTTTTCTCTGCTGTCACCCTTCATTCATTTTACAACAACAGTAAATACATCACAGTTGTAAAGTAAGTGTATTTTTTGTCGTCAATTAGGAATTCAATTTCCATTTCAAGAGGTAATAATACTTTGAGGAACAAATGTGTCCTTACCTCAGGAGGGAGTGACAGATACATTATCAGGAGAATTTCAGCTCAGTTCTACACACTCCAGCCAGGGGGGAAATACCTTCTCAGCAACTCAACTTACAAACTGTCTCTGAGTGTTGGACTTTTCAAAAAGAAATGGCAAATAAACGATATCAACAGCAAGTTCGAGAATGTGAAAAAGGACCAGCTGGATACTCAGAGACATTTGAAAATTTGGCGATGCAGACGAAGTGGTCCAACGATTTATGGGTAATGTTAGTTCAGACTAAACAGGGAGGCAGAGCTAATGAGGTATTTCCCACGATGTCAGATGAAGTGACAAGAGATTATGAAGAGGTTGTATACGTTATCTTAAGTGCTTATGAATTGGTATCAGAAGCATATAGACAGCGGTTCAGAAAAACAAAGAAGAAACGAGGTCAGAATCATGTTGAGTTCGAAAGAATTAAACATAGAAAATTTGACCGATGGTTGCATGCTTTGTAAGGAGATAAGACCCTTGAAGCTATCAGTGAGATTATTATGTTGGAGGAGTTTAAAAGCTCACTTTCAGAATGTTAACGATTCACGTGAAGGACAAAGAAAGCAAAGGAAGTGAGTAGGGCAGCAGAGTACGTGTTGCTGCAGCTTCCATGAGGGATTCTGTCCTGTGAAGGTTAGCAATTGGGAGAATGGGATATCCTGAGCTGAAAATATGTTGCTGGAAAAGCGCAGCAGGTCAGGCAGCATCCAAGGAGCAGGAGAATCGACATTTCGGGCATGAGCCCTTCTTCAGGAATGAGGAAAGGGTGTCCAGCAGGCTAAGATAAAAGGTAGGGAGGATGGACTTGGGGGGAGGGGCGTTGGAAATGCGATAGGTGGAAGGAGGTCAAGGTGAGGGTAATAGGCTGGAGTGACGGGGGTGGGGGCGGAAAGGTCAGGAAGAAGATTGCAGGTTAGGAAGGCGGTGCTGAGTTCGAGGGATTTCACTGAGACAAGGTGGGGGGAGGGGAAATGAGGAAACTGGAGAAATCTGAGTTCATCCCTTGTGGTTGGAGGGTTCCTGGGCGGAAGATGAGGCGTTCTTCCTCCAACCGTCGTGTTGCTTTGGTCTGGTGATGGAGGAGTCCAAGGACCTGCATATCCTTGGTGGAGTGGGAGGGGGAGTTGAAGTGTTGAGCCACGGGGTGGGTGGGTTGGTTGGTCAGGGTGTCCCAGAGGTGTTCTCTGAAATGTTCCACAAGTGGGCGGCCTGTCTCCCCAATATAGAGGAGGCCACATCGGGTGCAGCGGATGCAATAAATGATGTGTGTGGAGGTGCAGGTGAATTTGTGGTGGATATGGAAGGATCCCTTGGGGCCTTGGAGGGAAGTAAGGGGGGAGGTGTGGGCGCAAGTTTTACATTTCTTGCAGTTGCAGGGGAAGGTACTGGGAGTGGAGGTTGGGTTGGTGAGGGGTGTGGACCTGACGGCGGAGTCACGGAGGGAGTGGTCTTTTCGGAAGACTGATAGGGGAGGGGAAGGAAATATATCCCTGGTGGTGGGATCCGTTTGGAGGTGACGGAAATGACGGCGGATGATACGCTGTATATGGAGGTTGGTGGGGTGGTAGGTGAGGACCAGTGGGGTTTTGTCCTGGTGGCGGTTGGAGGGGTGGGGCTCAAGGGTGGAGGAGCGGGAAGTGGAGGAGATGTGGTGGAGGGCATCGTCGATCACGTCTGGGGGGAAATTGCGGTCTTTGAAGAAGGAGGCCATCTGGGTTGTATGGTGTTGGAATTGATCCGCCTGGGAGCAGATGTGGGGGAGACGAAGGAATTGGGAATATGGGATCGCGTTTTTACAGGGGGCAGGGTGGGAGGAGGTATAGTCTAGGTAGCTGTAGGAGTCAGTCGGTTTATAGTAAATGTCCACGTTGATTCGGTCACCCGAGATAGAAATGGAAAGGTCTAGGAAGGGGAGGGAGGAGTCTGAGACGGTCCAGGTGAATTTGAGGTTGGGGTGGAAGGTGTTGGTAAAGTGGATGAACTGTTCAACCTCCTCGTGGGAGCACGAGGCAGCGCCGATACAGTCATCGATGTAGCGGAGGAAAAGGTGGGGGGTGGTGCCAGTGTAGCTGTGGAAGATGGACTGTTCCACATATCCTCCGAAGAGGCAGGATATCCTAAACGACTAAACCAAGAGTAGACAACAATGATAAGATTTTGCTCCAAGTAAAAGAAGCGCAAGTGAGTGGACAGGAGGTGAAAGGCATCAGGTGTTTTCACAACAATGAAGTGGGATACAGAAAATTACAGTGCCTGTGTTTTCAGTAGGGCACTGGGAAAAGATATTTTCATTGCTAGAAGATGGGGAAGGTAAAGACGCAATGCTGTTCGTGAAAGAATGGTGCTGTTGGAAAAGATGACCCCAAGAAGAGCTGGGGAGCTACAGGAGGGTGCACAGCCTAGGCAGCGGCTGGGTATGGAGTAAGTACCTGATCTCCAAAAAGAATTCGCCTCTGTGTGTTGAGTTTACTCAGAAAGAACTTGGGGACAAGGACAAGAAGTTCTAATTTTGAGTGATACAGGATCTAACGAGTTGCTGATACTAAGGGGTGAGCGAATATACACTGCTTCTGATCTGTTCCCCGAGAGTGTGGCAATGTGAGGAACAGATGGACACAAATTTAGATTTCCCATATGTAAGATCAGGTTGGAGTGCCAAATTCAGACTGGGGAAGTTACAGTGTGAATTACTGTCAGAGTCGAAAATCTGTTGCTGGAAAAGCACAGCAGGTCAGGCAGCAACTAAGCAGGAGGAAAAAATCGACTTTTCAGGCAAAAGCCCTTCATCAGCAATGAGGCTTGGAGTCTCGTGGTAGGGAGATATTTGGGAGGGGTGGGGCTGGGTAGAACGTAGGTGAGTGTGTGTAACGTCATTTTGAGGAAATCTGCTTGTTGGTGGGAATGATTTGGCAGGATCCAAAGTGACAATGATACTCTTTGTTGTGGAGGGGCCCAAGGAAGTCCAAGAAAATGAGGAGTTAAACAGAATTACCACGGTATTTTACTACACTCTGTGGTGACCTGATCCCACTGTCATAAGTCACAGCACGAAATGAAAAAGTAAAGAGAAAGACAATGAAGTTGAGGTTCAGTTTATGGATACTGAAAATGTGTTGCTGGAAAAGCGCAGCAGGTCAGGCAGCATCCAAGGAACAGGAGAATCAACGTTTCGGGCATAAGCCCTTCTTCGGGCTTATGCCGGAAACGTCGATTCTCCTGTTCCTTGGATGCTGCCTGACCTGCTGCACTTTTCCAGCAACATATTTTCAGCTCTGATCTCCAGCATCTGCAGTCCTCACTTTCTCTCCGTTCAGTTTATGGATACCCTGTTTGTTGTAATGGTGTAGGAAAAACCTGAACAGGCAGAGGGGCAGGCAGAAGTGTTTAGTCCTGAAAGGTGAAGAGACTTCCGATGGCAAGACAAGATGATAAAAAATATATATATGAATTCGTACTCTGAAAAGGAGGCAGGCAGTCTTCCGGAGGGTTATTATCTGAAAGATCGAATCCTCAGACAGAAATCGGCAGGTTAGTGCAGAGGAGAAATGGGCTGATGTGCATCAGATTCTGTTGCCGATAACATGGAGATAGAAAGTGTGGCAGGTAGCACGAGAACTTCATGTAGGAGGTCACCAAATGTTATGAATGTCTCAGGCTAAGGTACAAAAACATTTGTACTGGCCTGGAATGCACAAGGAAGTGGTTAACATTTGCCATACTTGTCATTCATGCCAAATGTCGGTATGCCACAGGCAGTACTACAAGCAGCACCTTTGTTGCCAATTCCATTTTAAGAAATATTCCACGTGGATTATCATTTATTGTGTATGTCCCCTCCCAAGAACTAAATTGGGAACTAAAACTTGGTTAACCAGAATGGATGTGTCTACCAGATTTCCAGAGGCAATTCCATGACTGTGCATGAAGTCAAAAAGAATAGTAGAGGAGTTTGTAGTTTTCTTCATATGATATGGGCGACACAGACAAATAGAGTTGGACCAAGGGTCAAGTTTTTCTGGTAGGCTGTTTAAGGAGATTATGGATAACTTATTATACAGCACGTTAAAACCAGTGCATAACATCCTGAATCCCAGGGAGCTTTAGAACCGTGGCATCAGACCTTAAAGCCCATGTTGAGAGCATACTGTCAGGATGACCCGAATGATTGGAATAAAGTATCCCATTTGAATTATTTGCACTTTTAGATGCCTCAAACGCATCTATTCAGTTCACTTTCTTTGAATTAATATTCGGTCATGAAGTGAGAGGACTTTTGAAGTTGATTAAAGAAAAACTGACAGGACTAAAGTCGGAGATCTCACACGTAGAATATATATCGGAGGTGAGGGAGAAACTAAATCGAGTAGATGAGACAGCTTAACAGCAGATATAGTGGGCATAGTATACAATAGAGCAGGTGACAGATAAAAGCCATGAGGCTCGGGTGTTTAACCAAGGGGATAACGGGTTATTAATCTTACCAGTGACAGGAGATCCTTTCAAAGCCATGTGTATTGGTCCCTACCAAACTGAGAAAACGCTGAGTCAGGGGAACTATTTAGTAAAGACGTCAGTCGGAAAAGAAATGGTGTCAGGTATGTCATGTGAACATGTTAAATCCGTATTACATTGGCGACAAAGCACCAGAGAAACAAGTGTTAGTTAACGCCCCGCAGAGTAAGGAATCAAATGAGGATGATATGGATTTTAGGGTGCCTCAAAATAGATTAAGAATGAAGAAGTCCTTGAGGATTTGGATAGATTAGTAAGATATCTTCATCAGGAGCAGAGAACGGAGTTGAAAAATTTGTTACTACAGTATATTGTTAATGTAAGTATCTGTTAGGGAGGACTAATGTTATTGTACATGAAGTAGACATAGGGACTACTGTTCTGGTAAAACAACATCATTATCGGCTTCATCCTCTCAAAGGCAAACAGGTCCAACGGGAAATGGAGGCCATGCTCGATGAGAACATCATGGAACCAAGCCAGAGAGAAATGAGTTCGCCGATCGACTTTGTTCCCAAACCGTATGGAACTCAATGATTCGATGTGGATTATCGGAACGTCAACGCAATTATAAAATCTGAATCATATCCAATTCCAAGATTAGAGGACTGTATGGTGAAAATTGGATAAGCTAGTCACATCACCAAGTTCGACTTAATGCATGGTTACTGGCAGGTAACTTTATCAAGGACGCCAAAATAAATTTCTGCTTGTAATCCTAAATGTCCAATGTTTAAAGTGATGGCCTTTTGAATGAAGAACGTGCCTGGCACATTCCAAAGACTCATTAACAGTGTTGTGATTGGGATAACAAACTGTTCAGTCTATGTGGACGATGTCCTGGAAAGATCACATGGTGCAGTTGATAGAGCTCTTTGAGCGAATGTGAGAAGCAAAACCGGTGATAAACATAAATAAAACTGTATTCGTGAAAGCAGAGGTGGCTTTTTTTTTCGGGACATAACCTCGGTAATGAAGGTTGACCCCAAGGAACGCAAAGACGAACACCAATGAGGTACTTCCACTACCAACCCCGAACAAAGAATCTTCGGTCTCAGTGGATTCTATCAGCGGTCCCTTCAAAACTTCAGCAGTGTATTGGCACTTTTAACCGATTTGCTGAAAATGAGCACAAAGTTTCAGTGGACAGAACTATGCCAGGAGACATTCGATCATTTTAAACCAGTATTAACCACCAAACCAGTTTCAGCTTCGCCAAATTTTTCAAAACCTTTTGAAGTCACCATTGACTCAAGTGACAGGAATTGGAGCTGCACACCTGGAAAATGAGAATGAGATTGAACTGCCAGTTAGTTACTTTTCGAAGACGATTAACATCCACCAGAGGAAAATTTCACAATCAAAAAGGAACTCTTAAGTTTGGAACTGGCCTTCCAACATTCTGCTGTGCATATCAGCTCAATCTGCCGGAGATGATTGCGTGCACTAACCACAATTCGCTTGCGTTCTTAGAACGCATTTAAAATAAGAATATGAGACTACTTTGTAGGAGACTTATGTTACAGTATTTAAATTTAAAAATCATACATGTTGCAGTTCGAAAGAATCACAGATGCGTTATCGCTGGTTTAGCAGACAGAGTTGAGATGAGATTTGTCTTTTTTTATAACACACTGTATGTATATGCATATGGGAAGATGTTAAGGTGAACTTACAGGAAAGTTATTGGTATGTCAGGGTAATCTGCTTAAATGATAGAAAAACATGAAGACACGTTTGCAGTATGACAGTTCAATTTTTATAAGCGGGGTGTTGTGAATTATGTCGGTGTACATTTAAGAAAGTTCAATGCAGCCCAACTACCGGACAGCGCACCAACTGAACAAAGAGACCTTGGAGTGTAGGTTTAAACCTCCTTGAAAGAGGAGTCGCAGGTAGATAGGATAGTGAAGAAGGCATTTGGTATACTTCCCTTTATTGGTCAAGAGTATTGAGTACAGGAGTTGGGAGGTCATGTTGCAGCTGTACAGGACATTGGTTAGGCCACTGTTGGAATATTGCGTGCAATTCTGGTCTCCTTCCTATCGGAATGATGTTGTGAAACTTGAAAGAGTTCAGAAAAGATTTACAAGATTGTTGCCAAGGTTGAAGCATTTGAGCTATAGGGAGAGGCCGAACAGGCTGGGGCTGTTTTCCCTGTAGGTTCGGAGGCTGAGCGGTGACCTTACAAAGGTGTATAAAATCATGAGGGGCATGGCTACGATAACTAGACAAAGTATTTTCCCTGGGGTCTGGGAGTCCAGAACTAGAGGGCATGGGTTTAGAGTGAGAGGGGAAAGATATAAAAGAGACCTAAGGGCAACATTTTCACGCAGAGGGTGGTACGTGTATGGAATGAGCTGCCAGAGGATGTGATTGAAGCTGGTACAATTGCAATGTTTAAGACCCATTTGGATGGGTATATGAATAGGAAGAGTTTGGAGGGATATGGGCCGTGTGCTGGCAGGTGGGACTTGTTTGGGTTGGGATATCTGGTCCGTATGGACAAGTTGGACCGAAGGGTCTGTTTCCATGCTGTACATCTCTATGACTTTATGAACCTAAGTGTAATTAAAAAGGTAACAATTTAACATTAGGTCTAAAAACTTGATTAGTTCGTTGCTTGGAAGCAAAATTAAATTCGAATTCGGCCAATCAGTTTAAATTCTAACCCAAATATATCAAACTCCATTCAAGTTTGAATTGAGTATATTGACAAGCTTGAAAACCAGAGACACAATCCGATAGTCTGGAGTATATGTATGTTTATGTTCTGATAACCTTCTGGCATTACTCCCATATCCAAAGCAGATTGCATGGTTGTACACAAGTAATCTACGATCTACAGCATTTCTTCCCTCAGTCATCCTCATTTATCCCATCCAAAACATGGAAATTTTTAACAGTATTACGCATTTTTTAAAGACAGCATTGAATAGAAATGGATTAATTGGAGCTATTTGTTCAACCACTCTGATTGATATCAGTCTCCGTGAATCTTAAACGTGTCACTAAAGGGTTTGCATCTTATATTAATTAGAGTCTCGGTTCAATACGTTATTTGATAGTCTGAGTGGGAACATCACTGACTGCACTGATAATCATCAGCAGCTCCAGAGAGGAGAGGAGAGAGGAGAATCTCGGACCGTTAGACTGGAATGTGTCAATATTGGATCAGAACTTAAGAACAATGAACAGGATTTTATCCGAGGAACTTTACATGCTTTATCACCCTTGGATCACATTAACATCGCAGATCTATTATGTACTGATTATTATTCAAGCTGGTTATTTTCTCATCCTCGCTATAATTGGTGTTCCTGGTAAGTAACTATATCTGTCGATTAAACCAGGTGAAACTGAATTGCTGCTCATATTAATTAACATTTTTAAAGTTGGAAGTCAACGTTTCCAATTCGAAAGTAAGATTCCACTCCTGAAGAATTATAAGGAGCAAAGTATTCATGACAAATCACTCACTACTGTGCGAAAAGGAACTAGAATGTTGTCAAACTTTATAATCCTTTTTGTCCTGAACAGATGTGCATTTCCATATCATCCCGAATTACTAATCATGCCAGGTACCGCCATCAGTGCAACTTCTAAATAAGCTGTCCTTTCTACCTTTATGTCCGCATACAACTTTTCCAAATCCCTTCCAACAATGTGTCCATTATAGGATAATTGCATTTGAGGATTTCTAACTTGTTATCTCCACTGAGTCTTTCATACACGGTGCTTGAGTCATTGACTCATGATCCAGGGCCAGAGAATAATAATCTGTTCATATCTGCTTGCCTCATGTCTTTTAGCGAAGTGAATGAATCATCCTTCCCTGGTCAGGTCCCTGAGTGACTGCAAACCCACGACAATGTGTTTTATTCTTCAACGTCCCGTGGAACAACTGAACCAGTCACTCAGTTCAATATGGGCACAAGATTCAGGCTTGATCAGGGATGCACAAATCAAATAAGGGAAGAACAAAAGGAAAGATTGCTCCCTTCCTTTGTCTGTGCCCCAACTTCTGGAACGTCATTACCATTCAGGTAGGTCTTCATTTACTGTTTCAAGCACACTCCTTCTGATTGAGTCTGTCCCGAAGTGTTCATCTCCACGGTACCTCTGGTGCAGGTCTTACTGGTGCTGAAATACAGATGTCAGGAACTTTCAAATCCATGTCAGTGGCAATGCAAAGAGAAGCAATGGGCTTTTGTGTCTCAAGAAAGGCACAGAGATGGGCAAATGAGGGCATGTAATTATTGTGATCATCTCTGAGAGTGTTTTTGTGATATTATTTTGTGTATTGTGGACAGATTTTCTCTCCTTTAAAAGGAATGATCTCATTGCAACAGAAACAGTGTAAAGGAATTTCACCAGACTAAGCTCTGCGATGATGGAACCAGAAGAAATGAAGCTTAATCTGAAACATTGTGAGAAAAAAAAAGGCAATTGTATTGAAACTTGATTGTCATGGACAATCTTCGAGGAGAAAGTGAGGGCTGCAGATGCTGGAGATCAGAGCTGAAAATGTGTTGCTGGAAAAGCGCAGCAAGTCAGGCAGCATCCAAGGAACAGGAGAATCGACGTCGGGCTTATGCCCGAAACGTCGATTCTCCTGTTCCTTGGATGCTGCCTGACCTGGTGCGCTTTTCCAGCAACACATTTTCAGGTCATGGACAATCACCCATTATGTTCTGAATAGAAACTGAGAATGTGATAAATTCCATCGATTGCAATTTTTTAAAGTTTGGGATACATGATTCTGAATTTTAAGTGCCCTTGAGGATACCACCATCATTTAATTACTGCCTTAATATCAGGGTCATTCACTCTTACGAATGCAGTTGGGTTCACCTTTTTTGTTAATGTTAATAGTTTATGATGTCTGTCTAGGAAACGTTTTTTTCTCACAGAGGGTGGCGAATGTCAGCAATTCTCTGGTTTAGCGAGTTCGGGGAAGTAGAACACTGAAAGTATTTAAAGAGGAGGTCGATGGATATTTGACCGGTGCGGGTATAAAGAATTGGGCATAAAGGAGAGGTTGATGCCAACAGTATGTCAACTATTATCTTTTACATTAGTGTGAGCGACCGAATTACACATTCCTGTTTCTTCTGTCTTCATATTCTGTAATTGGAAAGATAATGGGTGTGATTTTCCTGAAAGTGCTGTTATTGAATGTTGAGTTCAGTGAGAGAAAAGTATTTTGTGCTCCGCCTCTTGGCGTGATATGTGGCCGATGTTCATAGGGAATCTGGATCTACAACATGACCCCCCAATGAACCACCAGTTGCAGAGGAGAAACTCAATAAAGAGCTGGGATGTCTTTTTTGCACGCAGCCTGGATTTTCCAATCACATTTTCCGACGCAGATCAAACCATGTGTTACAGTCTTGAGGAATTGAATGATATCCTGTGTTACTGTGGACCAGGTATTTGGAGGAAATGGTCTCCATCTGCTTCTGTGGAGGCGGTTCTATGGGAGTGAATGTAACATCGGAACTGTGGAGCAGGAGTGGCTCATTAGACACGTTTTCAATGCTCCACGAGGAAGGAAGAGTGAATAAGTAAGTCAGTTGTAAGATTACAGAGTGAACAAACCGCAGCTGTTCCTTTTAGTCAACGTTTCAGCTTCCTTACATTCTGAAACCTGGGAATGTAGAACGGAGAGCAAGAATATAACAGAACTATGATACAGCAACCTGAGTTCTGCATTCACAGAAAAAAAGCAACTCATTAATAAAGTTTTCCCAGCAACAGGAGAAAACCTAAGACTAATGAGAAAAGGAAATAGAATGAAATTAGTAAGCCTATTCGGAAAGCATTTCAGAAAAGAAAGGAATGAACATAGGAAACCTTAACATACATTTATGAAATGGGAAACATGTTTAAGAAACCGTCTGATAGATATATTAGAGAGACAAGCGATAGAGGTGATGAATTTGATTTATGGTAATAGTTTTGAGAGACTTCTAAGTCTCGTGTGCAAATTAAAATTATATGGTTTTGTGCATGATACGTGGACTTGGTGTTAAAATGGGAGAGCTGATGGGAAACAGTGAGTAGGAAAAATGGATGCTTGTTTGGAGTGCAAGGCATCGGTGCTTGGGCCCCAGACAATACCAATACATATCAACCATTTGGTTGAGGGAATCAAATGCAATATTTCGAAAACTGTTGATGGTAATAACCAATGTCGGATTGTCAGTGGGTGAGGATCATGCGAAAAAGCTGAAAGTGACAGAGACAAGAGAAGTGAATTGGCAAATACGTGGCAGATAAAGAGAATTGTGGATGGATCTGACATTGCTGGGAACAATAGAACAACATCATCCAATTGAGAAGGAATTGGTTGAGAAATGTTGACCTATACAGAGCAGTGAGATCTGAACCCAGAAGTCAATACCGGGAATGGCATCGACATACTGACCAGTGTACATAGACTCAGCAAGTGGATAGCTGTAACAATGAAAAGAATCTGGATCGGCTTGTACACTAGTCACTGAAAACAATTTTGCAGGAACACAAAGCACTTAGGAATATAACTGTTGTACCGACCAGCATTTCATGGAGATTAGAGTGCAGGGGTAATGGTGTCTTACAAAAATATACAAGGCCTTGATGAAATCCCATTTTGAACATTGTGCAATATTGTGTGCAGTTTTGTTCTCCATACCTTATAATGGAGAAATTTGACATTGTGGGAGTGCACCGAAAGATGATCACACTGATCTCTGGGATAACAGGCTTGTTGTGGGAGCAGAGATTGGGTCGACTGCATTTTTATTTTGTGGAGTTTATGAAAATGAGTGGACTTATCTGGAAATATATAGAGCTATGACCGGGCGAAACAGATTGGAGGCAGGGAGTGCAGGCAGATCATTCTGCACTCAGATTAGTATAAATATCTGCACTCAGAGACTCATGAACCTGCTGAACTTTCTACCACAGAAGTCTGCAGAAGTGAAGGCACTAAATATAAATAGACACTAAGCTAAGGGAGAGAGAGGAGGAGAATGCTATGAGGGCAGATGCTCTGCGATCAAGGCAAGTAGTTCCCCAATGATGTGGTAACTGTGATCATGTGGAACACTGTTTTATTTAAAATTATACAATATCAATAATGGGACCTCTGGGAAAAAACACGTTAAAGGGTTAGCTCTCAAAAATATAAATAAAATCAAACCAAAAATAAAAGCTCAGTCAAATAAAAAAAAACCTCAGTCTAAGTAAGTCATTAAATCGTATATACGGTGATGAAATACCACAATAAATGTAAAACTTTATCACTGCAAACACTGACTGCAACACTATAATTTTTATGAAGTTCTTCAGCAGAAAGAGCGCAAAACGATAGATCACGTGATGCCGACGCGAAATTCTGCCTCTCCATCCCCTGGTCTGAAGTAAAGTTCCTTCAAAATGTAGCTTTCAATTCCAATTTCAAGCTCAGTTCCAAGGCTTGCATAACAGATTACATTGCTGTTTTCGGTGAATGTAGTGAATTTGAATTTTGCTGGTGGACGATCCTGAGCCTGGATTTTTCTGCTCACCTGGTGCCCAGAATAGAATTGCCTACCACTGAACGGGGGCTAGCTTTAACAACACAAAAATGTACAATTCACTAATCGCTTTTCAGCCACATCGCATTTAATCAACACACGTTATAGGGTAATGGAAATGGAGGAGTAAAGTCGAAGGACAGAAGGGAGCAGTGCAGTCTATGTTTCCTGATGATTATCGCATAAAGGGATATGTTTTGTGGGGAAAGTGCGTTGAGGAGTTGTTCCGCCATGAACGAGAATGGAGAAGTATCAATGTGTTTCTTTCTCAATGTTTCTGCGCAGTCTGTGATAAAGCTCGATGAATGTTCCGACAATGTTTCAGATGTTAGGAAGGAGGTCTCTGCGGATTCAACAGGACGATGTTTCCTGTTCCCTTTTCCGATACCGAGTTTGCTACCGGGTGTTCTGTCCAGTGTGATCCTTTTAGACCTCAGAGCAGTTTGATACAATTGGATGGGCGTTAGAGTGACCATTTCAGAGACGGCTTGTCGTTCAAGTCTTCAGTCCTAGTGCAGGAATGGTAACAGGCCTTATTGTCTTCGTAGTACCTACTGTGTCGAGTTATTTCTTCAATTCGGGTGCAGTGAATCTAATTGGTTGAAGACTGGCATCTGTGATTCTCTGGACTTTATGTCGAAGCTAAGGTGGATCATTGACTCAACGCTTCTGACTAAGGATGGGGCAGATACAACATCCTGTCTTTTACACTGATGATCAGGTGTAATCCATTATTAATGATGGCAATACCTGTGGGGTCATCTTCCCCAGTCAGCTGTTTATTCGCCCATGACATCTTATGTGGTGGGATTGCAATCATTCGATCTGATCTGTTAATTTTGAAATCATTTGACCCTCTCCATCAAATCTTAGTTCTGCTGTCTAGAACGTAACCAGGGTTTAAATGTTTTAGTAGTCAGAGGTGGGGGTAAAAGAGGGGGAGGTGTGGCATTGCTTGTCAAAGATAGTATTACAGCGGTGGAAAGGACGATGGATGAAGACTCGCCATCTGAGGTAGTTTGGGCTGAGGTTAGGAATAGGAAAGGTGAGGTCACCCTATTAGGAGTTTTCTACAGGCCTCCTAATAGTCCTAGAGACGTAGAAGAAAGGATTGCGAGGATGATTCAGGAGAAGAGTGAAAGTAATAGGGTGGTTGTTATGGGGGCTTTAACTTTCCAGATATTGACTGGGAAAGCTATAGTTCGAGTTCGTTAGATGGGTTGGTGTTTGTCCAATGTGTGCAGGAAGGTTTCCTGACACAATATGTTGACAGGCCAACAAGAGGTGAGGCCATACTGGATTTGGTTCTGGGTAACGAACCAGACCAGGTGTTAGAATTGGAGGTAAGTGAGCACTTTGGGGACAGTGACCACAATTCGGTGACTTTTACTCTAGTGATGGAGAGGGATAAAGTGTGCACTGCAGGGCAAGAGCTATAGCTGGGGGCAGGGAAATTATGATGCGGTGAGGCACGACTTAGAATGCGTGGCTTGGAAAAGTAGGCTTCAAGGGAAGGGTGCAATTGATATGTGGAGCTTGTTCAAGGAGCAACTATTGAGTGTCCTTGATAAGTATGTACCTGTCAGGCAGGGAGGAAAGGGCAGTGTGAGGGAACCGTGGTTTAATAAGGAATTGGAATCCCTTGTTAAAGGGAAGAGGGCGGCCTATGTAAAGATGATGCATGAAGGTTCAATTGGGGCGATTGATAGTTATAAGGTAGCCAGGAAAGATCTGAAGAGAGAGCTAAAAGCAGCAAGGAAGGGACATGAAAAGTCCTTAGTTGGTAGGATTAGGGAAAACCCTAAGGCTTTCTATAGGTATGTCAGGAATAAAAGAATGACTAGGGTAGGAATAGGTCCAGTCAAGGATAGTAGTGGGAAGTTGCGTGTGGAGGCTGAAGAAATTGGAGGCACTGAATGAATACTTTTCGTCAGTGTTCACTCAGGAACAGGACATCATTGCCGATGTGAATACCGAGTCACAATTAATTAGAATGGATGGCTTTGAGGTATGTAGGGAAGAGGTGTTAGAAATTCTGGAAAGGGTGAAAATAGATAAATCCCCTGGGCCTGATGGCATTTATCAGAGGATTCTCTGGGAAGCAAGGAAGGAGATTGCAGAGTCATTGGCCTTGATTTTTATGTCCTCGTTGACTACAGGAATAGTGCCAGATGACTGGAGGATAGCAAATGTGGTTCCCTTGTTCAAGAAGGGGAGTAGGGATAACCCTAGTAACTATAGGCTGGTGAGTCTCACTTCTGTTGTGGGCAAAATCTTAGAGAGAATTGTAAGGGATAGGATTTATGAACATCTGGATAGGAATAATTTGATCAAGAATAGTCAGCATGGTTTTGTGAAGGGCAGGTCGTGCCTCACAAATCTTATTGAATTCTTTGAGAAGGTGACTAAGGAGGTGGACTAGGGTAAAGCGGTAGATGTGGTGTATATGGATTTTAGTAAGGCGTTTGATAAGGTTCCCCATGGTAGGCTACTGCAAAAAATACGGAGGTATGGCATTGAGGGTGAGTTAGAGGTTTGGATTAGGAACTAGCTGGCTGGAAGAAGACAGAGGGTAGTAGTTGATGGTAAAGGTTCATCTTGGAGTGCAGTTACTAGCGGTGTTCTGCAAGGATATGTTTTGGGACCATTGCTGTTTGTCATTTTTATAAATGACCTGGAGGAGAGGCTAGAAGGTTAGGTGAGCAAGTTTGCGGATGATACAAAAGTCGGAGGAGTTGTTGACAGTGAGGAAGGATGTGGCAGGTAACAGCGGGATATAGATAAGCTGCAGAGCTGGGCAGAAAAGTGGCAAATGGAGTTCAATGTAGGTAAGTGTGAAGTGATTCACTTTGGTAAGAGTAACAAGAAGATGGGGTACTGGGCTAATGGTCGGATACTTGGTAGTGTGGATGAGCAGAGGGATCTTGGTGTCCATGTACACAGATCTCTGAAAGTTGCCTCCCAGGGAAATAGTGCTGTGAAGAAGGCATATGGCGTACTGGCTTTTATTGGTCGAGGAATTGAGTTCCGGAGTCCTGAGGTTAAGTTGCAGTTGTATAAGACTCTGGTGCGGCCGCATCTGGAGTATTGTGTGCAGTTTTGGTCGCCATACTGTAGGAAGGATGTGGAGGCACTGGAACGGGTGCAGAGGAGGTTTACCAGGATGTTGCCTGGTATGGTAGGAAGATCGTATGAGAAAAGGCTGAGGCACTTGGGGCTGTTTTCATTGGAGAAAAGAAGGTTTAGGGGTGTCTTGACAGAGGTGTACAAGATGATTAGGGGTTTAGATAGAGTTGACCATGAGAATCTTTTTCCATGTATGGAGTCAGCTATTACGAGGGGGCATAGCTTTAAATTAAGGGGTGGTGGGTACAGGACAGATGTTAGGGGTAGAGTCTTTACTCAGCGAGTCGTGAGTTCATGGAATGCCCTGCCAGTAGCAGTGGTGGACTCTCCCTCTTTATGGGCATTTAAGCGGGCATTGGATAGGCATAAGGAGGATAGTGTGCTAGTGTAGGTTAGGTGGGCTTGGATCGGCCCAACATCGAGGGCCAAAGGGCCTGTACTGCGCTGTATTTTTCTATGTTCTATGTTCTATGTTCAAGTGTTTTATCTTGAACGGGTTATCATCAGGTTTCGGCACACCTTAGCATGTTTACCTATACTCGTCAATGAATCACAGATCAACTCGCTGGTAATGGTAAACTGAGGGATTATCCCGTGCAAAAAAAGTTACAGATGGCGTTTAAATACAATTCGGCTTTGACTGCTACTTTAGTCTACAGCAACACATAAATGTTAGGAACTCTCCTTTCAAAGTAACAGAAGCTCGATCTTTGAAGTGTATTTTTGATGTCGAAATGAAATGAAAGCATCAAAGAATTGGTGATGAAAGAGGTCGTATACAGTTTTGGGCTCTTAGAATTATACAATATGCAAACAGACCGTCCGTCCAACTTGTCCATGCTCACCAGCTTTCCTAAACTGAACTAATTCTGTTCGTCTGTATTTGAGTCATATCACTCTAAAACTTTCCTATTCATATCCACATCCAATTTTATTTTAACTGCTGACATTGCATTCCGCTGTATGACTTTCTCTGACAGTTCATTACGTATACAGAGCACAGTCTGCGCAAAATATTTACCTTTTAGATGTCTTTCAAATCTCTGGTGCTCACCTTAAGTCTGTGCCATTTGGTGTTGGAAACTGTTCCCGAGGGATATGGCCTTGGTTATTCACTTTGTCCCTGTCCTTCATTATTTTTTAGTCCTCTATAAGGCATCCTCAGCCTCTTACGCAAAAGAATAGATTCCCAGCCCATACAGGCGATCCTTATATCTCAAAGCCTCTAAAATCTGTCACATCATGTTAAGTATTTTGCACCATTTTCAGTTTATATCATCCTACATATATCAGGGCGACACGAATTGTACTCAGTACTTCAAATGTGGTCTTATCATTTTCTTAAGAAACTACAGCAAAATGTTCCAATTCTTTTACTTTACGCTCTGACTGATGAAGATACGTGTGTCTAATGCTGTCTTCACTGTCTTGACTACCTGTGACTCCTCTTTCAAGGAACTATGTATCTGCACCTTCAGGTATTTGCGTATGATACCACTCCCCAAGGCCTTTCCGTTGAAGTTGTAATTCCTGATGTGATTTGTCTAACACAATGGAACACCTCACAGTTGTTTGAATGATGTCCAACCTACCAATCATCGGTACATTGGCCCAGTGGATCATGATCTCGTTTTCCTTTTAAATGGCATTCCTCACTCTCCATTACACGAGCCATTATGGAAGAGTTCACAAATTTACTATCAATGATGCAGAGATTCTCATCTAAGTCATTTATAAAAATAACAAACAACAGTGGGCACAACATTGATCATTTTGGTACATTGTTGGTCACAACAAATCTCACCAGCCACCCTCTGTCCCCTACTATCAAGCCAGTTCTGCATCTAATAGGCTCGCTCTCCGTGAGCCGTTGTGATATTTCTATATTAACCTGTCTAACATGTCGAACCTTTTTGGGCCTCACTATGGTCCATATAGACAGCGTATGTAGGTTTACCTTAATCTATCTTCTTGACCATCTATTGAAAATTTATACTCGATTTTGAGAGACACAATTTCCCTTTGAAAACGCCGTACTGACTATCCAAGATCAGTACTTGCCTTTCCAAACAGATGAAGATCCTTTCTCTCAGAATCTATTCCAAACGCTGAACCACCCTTAATATCAGACTCACCGGTCTGTAGTTCCCGGGCTTTTCTTTGCAGACTTTAATCAATGTAATGTCACGACATTAAGAGTCTTCCAGAACTCCAGAACCTCTACCGTGGCTGCCAATGACATAAATAAATTCTGAAAGAAATGTGGATGATACAAATCATTAACAAGAAACTGAATGCGCTGGAAAGGTTCAGCAGGTCTGGCAGCATCTGTGCAGAAAAATCAGAGTTAACATTTGGGAGCCAGTGCCCCTTCCTCAGAACTTTGAGCAGAAGTACCAATAAATCAGCAAGGTGCCACGAATTTCCACCCTAGTTACAGTCATGATCTGGGGTGTACTTGAACAAGTCCTGCGTTTTTATTTACAGTTATACGTTTTAAGGCCTGTAGCAGTTCCTCTGCTGTCATGTAGCCTCGTTTGATACCGTGGATTTATTTCCCCGAGGTCCCTCGCTTCCATGTCTTTTTCCAAAGTAAAAATGACGTGATATATTTCTTTACGACCTCACCCATTGAGAAAGAACAGGTGTAAAGCAGCGAAATGTAGGAGGTTGAGTCTTTGTAAGGAGTGTGACACCAACATGGCCAGGCACTTCCGGGCTGTGTTGTTGAAATTTTAACTGTAGTTCTGTGTTTTTCCACTTTTTTACGAAGGGCTATAGTGGATTATAGTTTAACTTCGAATCCATTATTTTTCTACTTTGTATCAAGATATCGTATCTTGGCAGGGGTGGAGGGGGAGGGGGGAAGATGATTGTCGTCAATGTACTTAAGGTTTCGTAACACGTGGCGACTAGTAAAAGTGAGGACAGGTGACAATATGCCTAATAAACATATTTAATAACTATGGCACTACGTATAGATGGCTCTTCGATTTTCAGGGGCCCTTTTTTCTGGTTAGTTACTCTTTTGCACTTCATATACTTGTAAATTATTATACAATTGTCCTGAATTTATTAGATTACTTGCAGTGTGGAAACAGACCCTACGGCCCAACAAGTCCACACCCACCCCCATTCCCCTAACACTATGGGCAATTTAGCATGGCCAATCCACCTAACCGGCAAATTTTTGGATTGGACTTTGGGAGGAAACCGGAGCACCCAGAGGGAACCCGCGCAGAGCCGAGGAGAATGTGCAAACTCCACACAGAGATTGCCTGAGGTGGGAATTGAATCCAGATCTCTGGCGCTGTAAAAACAGCAGTGCTAACCATTGTGCCACGGTACTGGCATAGTGCCTGGTCATATTGGTATCACACTCCTTGGAATAGCTTGGGCCCAGGCTTTTCAATCAAGAGCAAAGCGTGCCCTTTACGTAGTCTTCTAAATGAAGAAAATACACTACTTTAAAGTGAACATGTGTGCTTTCGACTATGTAACACTCTCCAGTAGGTGTAATCATCGAGCCCAAATGCTTGCAATTGTTGATGGTCAATCATCCCGAGCCCAGCACATCACTGCAGAGGTTACGCAGGTTAGTGCCTTAGGCCCAACCATTCTGCACTGTTTCAATGACATTTGTACAAACATAAAATCAGAGTTGTTTATTTGATTCGCAGAAACATGGAGTCCCTCAAGTGTGGAATCAGGGCAATCAATCCAACAAGTCCACACTTATCGCCTAAACACTATTCCACCCTGAATAACACCTCCCCCATCACCCTCCTGCAACCCTGCATCTACCAGGCCTAAGTATCGCACCCAGACTTCCCTGAAGAATTTAGCAATGATAAATCCACCTAACCTGCGTGTCTTTGGGCCCTGGGATGAAAATCATACAGACATGGGGAGAATTGTGCAAACTCCACACAGAATATCACCCAAGGTTGCAACTGAAGCAAGGACCCTGGCTCTGTGCAAAAGCATTGCTGACCACTAAGCCACCATGCCACACCTGATTGCATATTCTTTAGCACCATTTGAGACTACTCAGTCAAACAAGCAATTCCTGCACGGTCAATGTGGAGAAAATCAGGCAATTCTCCGATGTTTGAAGAATTGGTTTTGAATGAAATAGCGGCTGTAAAACAGGAGGACCATGGGACGTATTTCGTTTCTGTTGGAATTTATTAACTTCATTGGAAGGAAGTCACAATGTACAACTTCCGATCATCAATTACGAAACAGTTAAACTTTTTGGCACTGCTCCAAAGTAGTCTGGTGTTCATACCAAAACTTCTGGTTGAGACGATGGGAGACGATGAAGCACAGTAAAAAACTAATCACTTTTTTTATTTCTTAACTTGCTGGTGTTTCAGTAGGTTGGATTTCACAGCAAATTCCTTCCCACACTAGTGCAGGTGAACAGCTTCTCCCCACTCTGAGATGGCGAGTGCACAATGGTTCCGTTAACCAATTGAATGCAGCCCCAGTTTAAGAGCAGCGGACGGTTTCTCATCATTGTCAACACAGAGTTGTTTCACCAGATCTGCGAAGTTTGTAACGCTCTCCTGTGTGTGTGACTGAACATGTGTGACGGCATGACAATATGTATGTGTGTGTGCGCGCATGGCCGTGTAAGTGTTGGTGAGACACTGTAGAGGCAGCTTTAACCTGTAATCTAACCCAGAGCTTCCCCTGACATGGGAGTGTTTGTGGACAGATCTGTACACTCTACGTAACTCTATTATCCCCAGATCCTGGGAGGATTAGGTGGAGAAAGTGTGCAGGGAAATATACTCTGCCTCTAAGCCAGTGATATAACTATGCTAAGTGCGTTTGATAGGGTCAATGTGGGGACAGGGGTTGGTTTAGTCATTATCTAACCCCACGGTGAACATGGCCTGGGATATGAAAACCTGCAGTGTAGAGAGAGCTTTACTGTGCACCGAACCCCATTCTCGACCTAAATACACTCTGAACGAACTGCAGGTGCTGTCAATCAGAAACAAAACCGCAAGTTACCGAAAAACTTCAGCAGGTCTGGCAACATCTGTGCAGAGAAGTCAGAGTTAAATTTTCAGGTCTGGTTCTGAGGAAAGGTGAGCGGATCCGAAGTGGTAACTGATTTCCATGCACCGATTTTGCAAAACCTGCTGAGTTTTTATCAGCAACATCTGGTTTTCCTCATTCTCTCCCTGCTCTATGAATTGATCCCCTCAATTAGCTTAGAGTCTTTGTTGTATTGTATATCAGCTAGTTGACAACACATGAAATTTCAGTCTCTAACTCAGTCTAGAGTAAATGAATAGAGAATCCCTATGGTGTGAAATTCCACTGCCTTACCTCTGTACATTTCCCTGACAAATGCACCTAACCTACACAACTCTGATCTCTATGAACAATTGAGCATGGCCAACATTACCTAACCTGCACATCTTGAGAATGTCGAAGGAAACCAGAGCATCCGGAGGAAACCAACGTAGACAATGGGAGAATTTACAAACTCCATACGGACAGTCGCCTGAGATTGGAATCAAACACGGGACCCTGGAACTCCGAGGCAGTAATGCTAACCACTGAGTCACCGTGCCACCCAAATATTAAAGTTTAAAATTGGCACTGGGAATACAAAAAGCTGCAGTTTCATTTCTGTTGCATTCATTTTTCTCCAAAAAATAATGCTTTATTGATTACACCAGTTCCATAAAGCAGTTCAGTACCAATTTCTCAAGGGCTGAAGGGAATGAAGGATGAATGCTGGCCCAGCCAATGATGTTCATATTCAGTGAACAAATGAAAACAACATCCTTTTGCCCTGTTACTACCTTGCTGTCCCTGCAGAGTAACTCAATGTGATTTGATATCCCAGGACACACAGATCCCTGTCTACGTCAAAGTCCTACAACACCTCTCCATTTAAACGAAAGTATCTTTGCACATTCTTTCTGACAAACATCACACTCTCCACTTTATATTGTAACCGTCAATGTTTCGCCCACTCACTTACCATCCCTACATCGCTCTGTGTGACAGTAGCTTACTTTCACTTCGCAATTTAACTTATAAACTAGTTTCACCAACAAGGCGTTTTTCAAGGTTCCATCCATTGCCTCATCTTATATTGGTTAGTATCCCTTTCAGACTGCCTTTCAACCACTCAGTGACATCCCAGACTCTGCAAGCAGGGAGGCAGGATACTACCTGGTGTCACATCTATGCTGTCACAGACACCTGCCTGCTCACCTTACAATGCAATCCCCTTATCACTATTGCTATCCCACTTATTTTGTTTTCTGCATTAAATTCATGGTAGTTTACTTTCCAGTCGGAAGCAACTAATGTAAGTTTTTGATTTGAAAATGGAGGGAGGCAGAAAGCAGGACCACTTTGCTGAACATCTGTCCAAGTAATAATGTTAAAAGTTTTCATCCTTCTGTGATTCCTGACAGTTATACATGTGCTGTCTTATAGTATTGAAGCATTTCAGGGGGTAAGTGCTGCCTTTTTACTGCATGATGAAAGGTGAATAAACGACCCAGTTCACCAAAAGAACGAGTTGCGTTCATTCAGACAGTGGCTGCTGATTCCTCTCCTGGCTACCAGATTCCTGGCGCTCTGCCTTGCCTCACGGCCCTGGCACGAGTCACCTCTTGCGCCTATACGTCACTCAGGTCATTGTGAGGCTGTCAGAAATAATAGATTGAACAGGAGCAAAGTGTAGCAGGGAAAAAAAAATGCTTGTACAGTGAAACGGAGAGGCCAGCAGAGTGTGGTATCATATCACTGTAAACAAAAAGGGACAGACAGAGACAGAGAGAGTCAGATGCATATGTTCTTCAAATTTCAATTAATTTATTCATTGAACAACTCAAGTTGCCACTTCTGGCCATATCTGACCAACACCCCACTCCCAGGCCCGCCTCCCCTGTCTTGGGCAGTTCTTGCGCACGTGGCCCCCCTCCCAACAGCATTTGCAGCTCCTGGCCTCCTTGTGATCCTTATTCTGTGGCTCTCCTCTTTGCAGTTCCTGCTGAGGTTCACTTTACAATCAGCTGCCATACACCCAGAAGATCGTAAAGTCTCACACTCAATCACTACTAGGATGGATGTTTGAATCATAAGCAATCATATTTCGTGTGTGGTATTTTGATAATACATTGCATTGCCGAAACCTCCAGAATGATGTGCTAATAGCCGAGAATTGGGATTTGTGTAGATTAGATTAGATTTTAGATTAGATTACATTACAGTGTGGAAACAGGCCCTTCGGCCCAACAAGTCCACACCGACCCGCCGAAGCGCAACCCACACATACCCCTAACCTAACACTACGGGCAATGTAGTATGGCCAATTCACCTGACCTGCACATCTTTGGACTGTGGGAGGAAACCGGAGCACCCGGAGGAAACCCACGCAGACACGGGGAGAACGTGCAAACTCCACACAGTCAGTCGCCTGAGGTGGGAATTGAACCCCGGACTCTGGCGCTGTGAGGCAGCAGTGCTAACCACTGTGCCACCGTGCCGTGTATGTAGATCTTCATTGACTGTCAGGGCCATTCGTTAACATGTCTCCCTCCCTCTGTGCTATAAAGAACAAATGAACACAAGAAATAGGAGCAGGAGTCAGTAATTCGGCACATCGAGTCTGCTCCTATATTTAATACAATCATGGCGCATCTCATTTATGAAGTGTTTTGAGAGATCAGGAATGGCATACATTAACTTCAGCCTCCAGATTGCTTTGGTCAGTGTGATTCGCCCACCATCGAAATATATCCATGCAGTCGCCACCTCCATGGCCCTTCAATCATCCCTGGAACATCTGGAAAACATGTCAACTACATCAAACTTCTATAGATTGGATTTAGCTCTGCCTTGAACACCATAATGCCAACAATACTCATCGACAGTGTCTGAGTCGAAGGAATCTTTCCTCAACTCTTGAACTAGATCTTCAAATTTCTGACCTGCTGATCAAAGTGAATAAGGATGGTTGATAACACTTCATCTACAATAATCCGCAATATTGGTGCCATGCAAGGCTGTGTATTCAGCCCCATTCTATGTTTCTTACCATCTCATGACTGTATGGCCAAATCCAGCTCTAACTCCATTTACAGATTTACTAATGACACCACCACAGTGGGTAGGATCTCAAACAACAGTGAGACAGAGTACAGGAAAGGAGAGCTTAGTGATATAGTGTAAAGACAACAATCTCTCCCTCAATATCAGCAAAACAAGATAACTGGTCATTGACTTCAATAAATGGACTGAAGGACAGACCCTGTTCTCTGTCATTGGTGCTGCGTTCGAGGTCATTGAGAGCTTCAAGTTCCGACGAATAAATATTACAAACAATCAGTCTATCCATTTCAACTCTACAGCCAACAAAGCACATCAGTGCGTCTACTTCCTCAGAAAACAAAGGAAATTTAGCATTTTGGCAATGAGTCTGATCATTTTTTTATTGGACTGCAGGAAGTATCCTAAACATATGCATCACAGCATCGTATGGTGACTGCTCTGCCCGTACTGCAAGACATTACAGAGAGGCGTGAACCCAACCCAGTCCATCACACAAATCACATTTCATTCCATTGATTCAGTCTTGACTTTGCACTGCTGCAGGAAAGCAGCCAACATAATCAAAGGCCCCTCCCACCACAACAATACTCTTTTCTAATCTCTTCCATTGGACAGGAGATGTAAATGTTTAAAAATACGCATCAATTTATTCAGGAACAGTTTCTTCCTCGTTGTTATCAAGCTTATGAGTGGGCCTGTCATAGATTAGAGTTGATCCTTCTCTGCACTGCTCAAAATCTGTGAAACTATATTAAACTGATGGCCTTAGGAAAGGTATGATTTGCACTGAAGAGAATGCAAAACAATATTTTTCACTGTTTCTCAGCACGTATGGCTATTATAAAACAAACAAAATCAAATCTGCTTACTATATGTCTGGGTCTGGCCCTGTCAATAACACGTTAAACCTATGTCTCCTGTGATCTGTGTAAAAGACTTCGACTATCAATTACATTCCACGCCTGTCATAATTTCGAAATGATCTATTTAGTCGCCCTCAGCCTCGACATTCAAGTGAAAGCAATGATTTTATATTTTTTCCACCATCATTTACGATGGGAGGTGGCAGGATTGCAGAGCTTATGCCTTATCCGTGAGTGATGAAGTCAATTAGCCTTGTCTATCCGCTGCTTCTTATGGTTTCTGGCAAGCAACTATTTCTGTTTTATAGCTTCAACAGGTTGACACCTTACTTTTAGATATACGCAGTGAATGCACTCCTGTACTCTTCATTTAACCAGGTTTGATCACCGGCTCCAAGTCATAACCTTCCCATTCATCTGCTTTCCCTGCCCTTCCATTTCTTCTTTGTCATGTCTTTGTAATGTACTTTCTTTAGAGCCTTGGTAAATTTGTACAGTGCATCTTTGAGACTCTGGTTGATTTACACCAGACAGAAGGACTGGATATTACTTAGAAACAGTCCCTAACACACTCATTAAAAGGTAGAGCTCATAGGAACGGCTGAAACAAAAATAAACCAGGTTTCTTCAGGTTTAAAGCACCTTTCACTGCCGAGAAGAGAGAGAGAGCACCTGAGCAGGTGAAGACTTCTATGTATCTTGTTCAGAGTGCCAAGCTGTTTAGTTGCCTAAGAACCATCACAGCTTTGCTGGTAGCAGACAACCTTTGTCATTGGTGAACTAGTGGCCAATCATCAATGAGAACTTTGTCACAAACGAACGTTCCATCTAAGCACAACTCCGTTCATCTCCAATCACACTTCAATTATTGGGTCACTCTCAGATGAATTGCTGTCAATCCGTGCAGCAATTCTCCACTTATCATTGTTTGTAATGTCGCTTTTTCACATTTTAATCAACATTTCGACTTTTTCTTTTTTTAAACAAGTGGCTTTTATATGCATTCGCCCTGAGAGAATTAAAATGCCATTTCAAAAACGCATTTACTTGCAAAATACATTAGATTAGATTTAGATTAGATTAGATTAGATTAGATTACAGTGTGGAAACAGGCCCTTCGGCCCAACAAGTCCACACCGACCCGCCGAAGCGAAACCCACCCCTACCCCTACATTTTGCCCCTTACCTAACACTACAGGCAATTTAGCATGGCCAATTCACCTGACCCTGCACATCTTTGGACTGTGGGAGGAAACCGGAGCACCCGGAGGAAACCCACGCAGACACGGGGAGAACATGCAAACTCCACACAGTTAGTCGCCTGAGGTGGGAATTGAACCCGGGTCTCTGGCGCTGTGAGGCAGCAGTGCTAACCACTGTGCCACCGTGCCGCCCATGATGCACATTTTAAAAAAAATCAGTCTATTTATTCTTTCTCCATTCTTGCAATTTTGTTGAACCTTAACATTTCTTAAAGTTTTTACTTATTTCAGCATTTCTCTCTTAGGACAATACATCTGAATTCACATTCGGTTTTCCAGTAATGTGTTTAATAAAATGGTTACAAAAAACGATGCCATCGAAATAGCTTGCATTGCTTATTTGAAACTATTCAAAGAAGCACAATGGATTACAATCTGTGTAATTTTGTATTTCATTGTTCTTTGTTGGATGGACTTGAAAGTGCTGAAGATCTAACAGTAATCCCAAAGTCCCCTTTCCTGTGGAAGAGTATTTTCCCCATGACTGGTATTAATTCTAATAAAGATATCCTTCAGGTCCTCAATTTCTAATTCATCACCCTGAACAAGAGAGCACTTGGGCCCAATTCAGAAGCATCAGCGGTCATTTTGAAAAGACTGGAAAACACAGTGATGGCCAAAACTGGTTCATTGGTTCAAATTACCTTCATTCTTTCAAACGTAATCTCGCACACTGCTAGCTGAACCACCTTTTTCTTATTTCGTTCAAAAATGTATTAAAGGCACAGCTTTCCAGCTAAAGTTATCGACAAATTCCCAGTAAAGTCAAACAATCCAAAAATCTATTATTTTCTCATTTAGTTTTAGGAACAATAAATTCTATTCGTATCACTTTTGCTGTCGACATCAACGTCTGTGCGTATGCCTGTGTGTTTGTATGTGCACGTATCTCTCTAAGTCGATATGTGTGGTGCTGTCTGTATGTGTCTCTGCGCTTCTCTCTGTACGTGTGTGTGTGTGGCTGTACGTATTTCCGTCTGTCACTCTCACACACAGAGACACACAGCACACACAGACCCACACACAGACACACAAGCGCACATCAACATCATCAAAAGCAATATATCGCTTCAAACACAAGAGGGATACAGAGATACAGAGAGTTGGGGTTTAATCCCATTCCAATGGTTACAATCCCGAAAAAAACAGAGAGCCCGTTGCACAGATGTAGAGACACAGAGATGCATAAACATGGTGACACACACTAATACACCCAATGAGACACAGGCATACTCATAGAGACACAGATAGTCAGACAGAGATAGATGAGTAGACACACACAGAATCACAGAGACAGGAACACACGATAATGCATACATACATTCAGAGCACAATGTGCATAAAGCCATTCAGAATCGATGTGCAGTAACTGACACTGTCCTATTCCCAACCACCAAAGCAAAACCTGTGTCCCATCAGCTCATTCCCAGTTTTTCCAGATGAAATGTCGATGAGAAAGTGCAACAGTCGCGTGATGTCCCTCAGCAAAATATCCGGGAAAAGGTGAATCTGGTTAAAAGTTCACGGTCATTTGTGTAATTGACAGACTTGTACACCACATCCGTGTATCACTGGATGTTCACCTGTGAAGTGGATTGATGATGATGGAGAGTAGTTATGTTCTCCATATTTGGTCGGATTGACTTTCAGTGCTGCTTGCTCAGCACCACAGTCGCAAGCATCCCCTGTCTCCACGACCGACACTCAGTAGCAGGGCTGTGTACCACAGATAAGATGCATTGGTGAAATTCCCCAAAGTTCCTTCCACAGTTCCTTCAAGAAACATGGCATTAACGCATGCAACACTGCGCACAGGTTCCACATCAAGCCACTCGCCACCCTGGCTTGGAAAATTATCACAGTTACACAAGTACAATTGGTTGAAAATCCTGGACCTCTCTCCCTTACATCATTGTGGTTTAACTGTACCAAATGAATGGCAACAGTTCAAGACGAGAACTCATGGTCACCTTCGCCAGAGCAATTATATCTGAGTAATACGTGGTAACTAAGCGGCAATAAGCCAAACACATTAATGAATCACAAAGCAAAGGTCACCATTTGGAACCCACATGCTCCAATGCTGAGCTTCCGAATAAATTGGAACCATATTCCAGAAAATTGAAGGGCGATTTCATTTGAATGCATCAGATTCTGAACAGTCTTGAGAGTGTAGATGCTGAGAAATTGGTCCTGAGGGACTGGGAATCTGAAACACTATAACATAGTCTCAGAAGTTGCTGAAAAGCTCCACAGGACTTGCAGCATCTGTGAAGAGAAGTCAGTGTTAAAGTTACAGCATCCACGGATCTTTCGGTTATTATTGACACACTCTCAGAGTAAGGGGCAGGTTATTTGGGAATGAGATGAGGAGAGCGCGATTAATTCTAAAGCCTCTGAGTCTTTAATATTCTCTCTCCCTGAGGATTACTGATGCCCCCTCACTGAGTGCATTTCAGATTGGAAGACACAGATTGCTGGTGTCTCAGGGAGTCACGGGATATGTGGATTGGACAGGAAACTGGATTTGAAATCTAAATTCAGCTATGATTGGATGGACTTCCAGAACAGACTGAACATTCTAAACAGACTGTATCGACTCTTCCTGCTAAAATTTTCTAAAATATTAGATGTTTACTGAACCGATAACCAATGCCTTAAATTTGGTTCCATGTAACGGTTTGCCATTAAATCTCTGCAGCCTCCATCCAATTATAAACCATTTCATTCTTTCTTCAGCGCTGCACCCATTCCAATTGTTCAGTAATTTTTACACTTTTCTAACGTCCTACCGCTCTGCTGAATTCCCCTTCTCTCATAACACATGAGCTAACCTTTCCCTTCTATCGACATTTGCTGCATGACCTTATCAGATTTCTTTAAATACCCTGTGTTTATTTCAGAGTGAATGACATCTTCCTGTTCCTGTTTCTGTGAGAGGAAACATTCTCCAATCCGACTCCTTGATACTCTGTTTGTTCACAGAGAAAGGGGCATCGCTCTGTCCGAATTCATAACATGCTCAGAAGGGCATCAATATATTGTGATGATACTAAAAATAAAGTATCTAAAACATAATGAAATTCACGATGAAAACACGAGACGGAATTCGATCTGTAAGGGGCAGGAATTCAATCATGCGAAATGAAAGTGAGGACTGCAAATACTGGAGATCAGAGTCATGAATAAAGTAGTGCTGACAATGCACAGCAGGTCAGGCAGTATGTGCGGAGAAGGAGAGTCGACATTTCAGGCAAAAGACCATCACCGGGAATAAGGCTGGGAGCGTCCAGCGTGGAGAAATACATGGGAGGGAGTGGGGCTGCGCAGAAAGTAGCTGAGAGCGCAATAGGTGGATGGAGGTGGGGGTAATGGTGATAGGTCGGAAAAGGAGGGTGGAGCGGATAGGTGGGAAGGAAGATTGGCAGGTAGGACAGGTCATGAGGATGGTGCTGAGCTGTCAGGATGGAACTGGGGTAAGGTGGGGGGAAGGGGAACTCAGGAAAATGGTGTAGTCCACGTTGATGCCCTACGGTTGGAGGGACCAGAGGCGGAGGATGAGGCGTTTTTCCTCCGGGCGTCGGGGAGTGAGTGAGTGGTTATGGAGGACTTCCAGGACCTGCCTGCCCTCGGCAGAGTGTGAGGGCGAATTCAATCCACCCTCCCCCTATTGTTATTGTGTATGATACTCCTAACCCAACCAAAACCAGATCTGATTAAATGCACAAACAGCCATTCTCCATACATTTCCTGCAGAATAAGGTCAATAACAGGACCGATTTTTTTTTAAACAATGCGAATTGTGTTGAATGTTGCACGTAGGGAGTCATGTTACTGTCGATCTTTTACAGCACTGAAATCGGGCTTTCGGCCCATCATTCACACGCCAGTCTTGACTCCCTCTGGAGACCTCTCCAATTACCCAGATCCCTGTCTGACTGAATACTGTCTGTGTGGCGTTTGCACATTCTCCCCGTGTGTGCGTGGGTTTCCTCCGAGCGCTGCAGTTTCCTCCCAAAGTCTAAAGATGTGCAGGTAAGGGTGGAATTGCCATGCTCAATAGTCCATAGTGTCCCCCTGAGTGTAGGTTATGTTGGTTAGCCATGAGAAATGCGGGGTTGCAGGGATAGGGTAGAAGTTGAGTCTTGGTGGGATGCATGATGCACTGAATGGCCGGTTTCCACACTGTAAGGATTTTATGATCCTATGTTCCTTCTCATCTGTCTCTATACATGAAGTGAAGTATCACCTGATCAAATATCCCCTTCTGTGGGTCAACGTTTGTTGTCTATCCGACAAAGAACTGCAGATGCTGCAGATCTGAAAGACAGTGCAGAAATTGCTGGGGAAACTCAGCAGGTCTGGCATCATCTGTGGGGACTGCACCTTTAGGAGCAAGTGATTGTTCTTCAAAACTGAAAGCTTCTCATTCTCGTGCTGTCGGACCTGCTGAGTTTCACCAGCAATCTCTTGCTTTGATTTCAGCCCCAATGCACGGCCTTGTTAAGTATGCTTGGGAGTGGAGGTGAGCTTACTTGCAGAGCGGTGGTAGTGTAGTGGTGAGCATAGCTGCCTTCCCAGCAGTTAAACTGGGTTCGATTTCCAGCTATCGCAGTGCTGTGGCTTCCAAACTGATTTTGCAGGTGAAAGTCTTGAGCATGAGTGTTGAATTCCGTGCTGAAACAGACCTGCCAGATTTCTCTCTGGTTTTCATGGCGATGCTTTCTGTGAATTACAGTGTGAAATTGCTCTGCATCTTGGAAACCTTCCCCTGTTCTGCTGCCCATTTCTTTTTTAAATATTGGTTGCAACACATGGATGGTTTTGTTTTGTTCGAAAAGTGAGACACGGCTATCGTCAGAAACCTGAAATAAATACAGAAGCGGCTGGAAACGTGGAACAGATCCAACAGATTCTATTGTGGAGGGGAGGGAGGATTAAACGTATCAATTTTTGTCAAGGTTAAAATAAATTCGCATCTCAAAACGATTAAAAAGCTTATGTATTGCAAACATCATTTTATATCTTTGCTGAATCCGTTCAACTTTCACAATATCATGCCGATAACAGGAAAACCAGGATTTTGTGGTTTATGGAATGTTAATCTATTCGACCAGCTGCTGTTTAGTACTTAAATGATACCTCACATCGTTACGTTTTCCAATAGAGTTAGAATAGACCAAACTTTCTTTTGTTTATGTTATAACGATAATGCGAAGAAAATTGTGTTTTGGTTCAAGCCTGGGAGTTTCACCAAGTGAATTGCAATGCCTTACACTTGCCTTTAGGATAAAAGAAAAAGGGGTATCGAACATTTTCTTAATGCATTAGAGTTTGGTCTGGTTCAAAACATCCTCAATTTCGGTTGAAAAATGTCCCTACAGTCCGCAACAATGATGTTCACAGATTAGAGGAGGATACACAGACATCGTTATTAATCGTTATTATCTTGGACATGAGACATTTGGGAATGATATTCGTCAGACCATCGACTGTCAGCTCAGCCCGGGATAAAGGTCAGGAATCCAGAAAAATTGGGAACAGTACATTTGCCGGGAGACTGAGAGGTCACTTACAGAGCGGGGACTGGAGAGAAGGAAACAGAACAACTGGCCTCAAATTTACCTGGACCGTCTCAGACTCCTCCCTCCCCTTCCTAGATCTCTCCATTTCTATCTCGGGCGACCGAATCAACACGGTCATTTACTATAAACCGACCAACTCCAACAGTTACCTAGACTACTCCTCCTCCCACCTTGCCTCCTGTAAAAACGCCATCCCATATTCCAAATTCCTTCATCTCTGCCGCATCTGCTCCCAGGAGGACCAGTTCCAATACCGTACAACCCAGATGGCCTCCTTCTTCAAAGACCGCAATTTCCCCCCAGACGTGATCGACGATGCTCTCCACTGCATCTTCTCCACTTCCCGCTCCTCCGCCCTTGACCCCCGCCCCTCCAATCGCCACCAGGACAGAACCCCACTGGTCCTCACCTCCCACCCCACCAACCTCCATATACATCGCATCATCCGTCATCATTTCCGCCACCTCCAAATGGACCCCACCACCAGGGATATATTTCCCTCCCCTCCCCTATCAGCGTTCCAAAAAGACGACTCCCTTTGTGACTCCCTCGTCAGGTCAACACCCCCCACTAACCCAACCTCCACTCCCGGCACCTTCCCCTGCAACCGCAAGAAATGCAAAACTTGCACCCACACCTCCCCCCTTACTTCCCTCCAAGGCCCCAAGGGATCCTTCCATATCCGCCACAAATTCACCTGCACCTCCACAAACATCATTTACTGCATCCGCTGCACCCGATGTGGCCTCCTCTATATTGGGGAGACAGGCTGCCTACTTGCGGAACGTTTCAGAGAACACCTCTGGGACACCCGGACCAACCAACCCAACCACCCCGTGGCTCAACACTTCAACTCCCCCTCCCACTCCACCAAGGACATGCAGGTCCTTGCACTCCTCCATTGCCATACCATAGCAACACGACGGCTGGAGGAAGAGCGCCTCATCTTCTGTCTAGAAACCCTCCAACCGCAAGGGATGAACTCAGATTTCTCCAGTTTCCTCCTTTCCCCTCCCCCCACCTTGTCTCAGTCCCAACCCTCGAACTCAGCCCCACCTTCCTAACCTGCAATCTTCTTCCTGACCTCTCCGCCTCCACCCCCACTCCGGCCTATCACCCTCACCTTTTCACCCTCACCTTAGCCTCTTTCCAACTATCGCATTTCCAACGCCCCTCCCCCAAGTCCCTCCTTTCTACCTTTTATCTTAGCCTGCTGGACACACTTTCCTCATTTCTGAAGAAGGTATCATGTCCAAAACGTCGATTCTCCTGCTCCTTGAATGCTGCCTGACCTGCTGCGCTTTTCCAGCAACACATTTTCAGCACCAAATATCTAACCGTGTCATCAGAATAACGTTAAGTTGAATGAACAATTAAAGAGGTGATGGGAACTAACATCACTGGTTTATTCTGTAGCGAGAGTCAAGTACTTTGATTAATATATTTTGACATGCTAAAAAGCTAACAAAAACATGATAAAAATATTAGTAAACCATGGGCAATGCGTTTCGAGGGCATTCGAGAATCTTCTTTATCAGTGTCACGGTTTTTCATCTGCAAATAAAAGACCTATTTCTTGAAGAACACTCTGTGCGTCTCCTGGTGATTCTCTTTATTTTCTCCAGGGCAAAACTCAGCAGGTCTCGCATCGTATATGCAGAGATAATCATGGACAATATTTCAAAAGTTGATCAGAAATCAATAATCTCCCATAGGTGCTGCCAAACTAGCGAGTGTCGTCAGCAGTTTCTGCTTTTGTTTCAGATTCCCAGAATACACAGTTCATTACATTAACCATTAAACCATTGCAGAAAGTTTTTGTGATTCTTCACACGAAAAGGTTCCGTTTGAAGAACATGAAATCATGCAGCAGAGAAAACAGATGTAAACAGAACAGCGATCGCTCTCGCCCTTGAACCAGCAAACTTTCATTTAACAGTCGAATACGTTGAAACAGCCAACCTAAACCCTTACTGAAGAAGGGCTCATGCCCGAAACGTCGATTCTCCTGCTCCTTGGATGATGCCTGACCTGCTGCACCTTTCCAGCAACACATTTTCAGCTCTGATCTGCAGCATCTGCAGTCCTCACTAATCTAAACCCTTGCCCTACCATCTAAAGAAGGCTATGACTGACATCCAACTTCAGTCTGTTCTTTCCAGACAGACAAGTGTCCTCTCTCAGCTTTATGTTTCCAAAATAAAGTCTGGGACATTCATTATGGAGAGATGGAAACAGTGTGATCCCATCCACGACCGACACACACATGACACTGGGAACCAGCTCTCCTCCATCTGGGACCATCTCCTTTCAGTCTTTTGTGTTGTCCCGAGTTTTTTTCATTGTCCCGGAATCCAGATGAGGTTTGTACTCCTCATGTACGGGAACGAGTACTATTTCAATGTCTCAGATCAGTTCATATCCCGGGAACATCAAATTTAATGTTCTGTCCTCTTAAAGAAGGTAAACATGTCTTGACTCTCTGTGCTCAGTCGGACAGTTCTGCCTTCTTCAGTCTCCTCCGATTTCACTTCTCAAAGTGTTTCTGAAGAGTCACAAAGCTGGAGATCGTGTTATATGGTTTGTCTCCTGATCATTTTTTTCCAACTGATAATATTTTCCCAAATCCCCTTGGCAATCCTCAGCCTTGCACTATGTCCAGGAACGAGAAGTCCTAGAATTTGGAGAGATTCCCGAGGTTATATTTGGAGCAAAGGAAGTTAACTGAAAAATTCCTGCAGCTGTTTATCTTGATGGGGGAGGGAGGGGTGGGGATTGGCGCATTGACGAGAAGGTGGAAGCATTGCCACTGACCAGAGGACTGGGATTGAAGGAATGTAATGAAATGCAGCACTTGTGCACAGTACATTCACGAACTACTGCAGAAACCTGACGGGTTTGGCGGTAACTGTGGAAAGAGAAACAGAGATAACATTTTGAGTATGATATATTTCTGATGAAGAACTCGAGTATTTGGCGCCCTATACCGCCAGGGAAATTACAGCCAATGCTTTTGAAGAAGGATCACCATAGGCAAATCTAACGTGCAAATCTGGTCTATTTGTTCATTCAAAAGTCAAAAAAGACAATGCTGCAAATACTCATAGCTGGCACTGTACAGTGCAGACAGAACTTGAGGGCTTTCTCTGCTCTGATATACACCTGGGATAATGTGGTACCAGAGGACCTCATCACAGCAGAAGGGGTCGGTTGTGTAAGACTCAGATGTGGAGGATATTTTGTTTTTCAGAGGGTAGCAAATCTGTGGAGTTCTTTACAACAGAGGGTTGTCAAGGCTGCGCATATTCAAGGCTGAGATAGACAGACATTTAGTCACTTCGAGAATCTAGGGCCACAGAGATAACGCCGAAAGGGGATTTGAGGATTAACCAAATCAGCCAAATGAACCAAATTGAAAGTTGTCGCTGATTGATGGGTTAAATTGCTTCCATCTGCTCCAATGTCTTTGTTGTCATTTCGCAAATGTGAAACACCATTGCAAATGAATAAAGCAGAAAGTTTAGAAGAGATGATTTACAGTCAAATTGAGTCAACATCATTTGTTGAAAGGAAAATTACACTCTGGCAATTTGCCAGATTTCTTTGCTAACATGACCTGCGGACTAGATGAAGGAAGCTGTTCAGTAAAGTCCATTTGAATTTCTAGCAAGAAATCAATAAGGGTGTATATGGAAGTCCATTGCACAAGAAAGGAGTTCACGGTTTTGGGTAAAAAAAAACAGCATAATCTCTCCATTGTCTATTTAACAGAAATCACTGAATCGAGATTAATGAGCAGTTTTCAAGTTGGAAATGTATATTTAGTGAAATCCAGGTCGGTCAGTCATCGGGCTTCAATGACTTATCTGACTGAATGATTTGGAAGAAGTGGCAGAATGAAATGTGTCCAGTTTTGCTGCCGATACACAATCGGTGGGCGGAAAAATTGTGATAAGGATATGAAAAACTGCAAACAGATATAGATAGTATGAGCGAGTCGAGAAGTCTTGGCAGATGCAGTTTCAAGTAGGGAGTGTGAGGTGATATAATCTGTTAGGAAGAATCAAAAGACATTCTACTATTAAAATCGATAGAAATGCAAAAAAGTGCGGTGCAGAGGAGTCTGAGTGTTCTTGGACATGAAAGCAACAAAGGTTAATGACAAGTATTTTTCGTTCTGGCAAAGAGAATGGCATTTTCTGATGCTCACAAGGAAAAAAGATGGTTTCCAAGAAAACATGAAAACTAAGTCGCCTGTAAAGTTATCGTTTACCAAGATATGCCTCGTGTTATTCAATAGGGCATGTGTGATTTATTGATTATTCTTCTCCAAAATTTCTTTTCAACGGAACGGGGAGTTGGAGAGGCGAAATTAAGGTCAACCATGATTATTGCCATCTTTTACCACTCACATACACAGTTTTTTTTCTTGTACGTTTTATTTCGCATTGTGGTCACTGCGAGTGGGCCTGTAAATTACATCTGCTGGTGAGTTCTTTCCTCACTCCAACCAAACAGAGTTTGCATCCTTATATCCTGAATCAAGGTAATCTCTAAACATTGCATAAATGTCGTTAAAGCCTCGGTATTTCACACGCCTCTGTATGTCATCTTACAATATTAATTGATCACTTACTGTGTTGCAATTGATCATAATAAGACAAAAATAAAATAGAGGTTTGTGGACCTGAGCTTAACACGCACATTATTGAAGCGAAAACGCAGATTACTGCCTACAATACGATCATGAAAGCATGCACCTAACCGTCAGGAAACACAGAGTAAGTACAGTGCCAGAGAGCAGTCAGGGTCAGCACCAGAAACACAACAGAAGTATTACTTTGGGCTATTATTTTGGTTGTATTTCTCAATGAACAACAGAGTTTTACATGTGTTCCATCAGGAGTTATCTCACACAAGGAATTAACAAATGCTGCAGACGGTCATATAATCCCAGTTCCAAGCCCTGGAATCAGTGAGATTCAGTGTTCTGTGTAGAACTACAAGGACCAGCTGTCCGTGGCGTTTTTGGGTAGATGACATTTATGAATGCAGCTCCCCAGTTGGCTGGCTCTTTCTCCTAGAAAGTGTTTCGTGCAGTCCCTGCGTGGAATCTCGTCAACCACGTTTGTCCTGCACAGATGGGTATTGGGTATTGTGTTCTGGTGCGTTGTTGTCTGAGTGAGGCTGTAGGTTTCTGTGCAACCATAAGTTCAAATGTTCGGAGGAGTCTGGATATCATTTCCCAGATTTTTTTAATACAGGGAAGCATGATTTTAAAATTACCTCATGGCGTATCCTCGATGAGAAGTTTGTGCCATGCATCTGCAAATGAAGGCGTGGGAATATCGGTTCTTGGCAAATACTTGTTCAGTCGAGCAGTCCCTTGTAGCAATACGTACAGACGGTAAGGGCCACACATTCGACGAGAACAGCACAACAATACTAGGACAGGGCAAACAGAAAGAAACCAGACAATTTCTGGAAGCAGGGCACTCATCCAAGGATTCCATCCGTTGGACCTGATTTGCAACCCCAACAACCGTCAGCAGCGGGAACAAAACACAATGAATTCTTCCCAAAACAGGAAAGCAGCGCTTCACAGGAGCCTCTGAAGCCCTAGGAATGTCAATCAGAAAGGTGAGGAAAAAGCTGCAAACTATCTTGAGCGCCACCGAACTTTCCAACAAGAACTCCAGAGGCATCCGAGCTTCACATCTTTCTTCTCCAAAACACTCCGCTTTTCCGCAGCAGAGAATTACACCCTCAACTCCCATGTGCAAGGTGAGGATACCAAACCCTACATTACAGGGACGGTAGTAAGCGCCAGGGCAACAGCTGCCACTGTCATTCGTCAGCCGCAAGCATTCTCTTTGAAAGGTGCCTTTTCATATGAATGTCCGTTCTTCAGTAGAATACAGGATCCAAGCAGCCTGCGCTGGGTATTCATATTCCGGGCAATGTGCGTTGTTCACCGTTTTCCCTGAAAGTGAATGGACGTCGTTATTTCACCGCTGTTCTGAAGCCAGATCCTGCACCGTTTTTAGTTTTTGTGGTGAAAAGGCGGTCAATTGCAATCTGAAACTTTGTTATATTTCTCTCATTTCCTTCATTACTGTCCTGCTGAGGGAGGCTGGAGATTGGCTCTCTCGATCAGCAGATTGTTGACCTAATTTAATCGAGAATATAATCGGTAATCTTCACTTTTCATTGCTCATTGTTCTCTTTTCTTATATGTTCCTGAGCACTTCCTGTTACTTGACAACGCACTATATCTCCAGTATGCCGGGAAGCGGCGATTTGAACTGCCTCGCTGCTATTTGTGTGAACAGTTCTTGACATACACGACTCACACTGCCTCACAGACAGAATTCAAAATTCGATGTGTCTAACAATGACTCTGCCTTTTCAGTTTTGCTTCTGTTCAACGTTAAGAGCTGTTAGTTTTTGGATTTGCTGAGGGGGAAACACGATTTGTGAAGTATTTTTCGTCAGTGAAAATCTTTCATGGAGAACTTGGGAATGTATAAAGGTCATTGGCAGTAAACGTCGGGAAAACCTTCATTTCTGGGTCGTTTCAAACCAGCCAGACTCCAGAAAAAAAAAAGCCAAACACGCTGACTGAGTAACAAACAGCATGCGTTTTTGTACATGGTCTGTTCAAACTGTTGTCAGCTACTGGAGCGTCACAGATTTGCCAGATTATGGAAGCAAACCTTCCTATCCAACTTGCCCCGCTGAACAGATAACCGTAATTAATTTGAACATGTTTGCCAATATTTGTCCCTTATCTCTGCGCACACTTCCTGGCTATATACCTATTTAGATGCCTTTGAAATGTTGTGAGTGCACCAGATTCTGCCGCTTAACGTGGCAAATTATTCCATATGCACAAAAAATTCTGTGTGTAAAACAAGTGTCCCTCACATCCCTCTAAAATTTTACCGCTCTCACATTAATCCTATGCTATCTCACTTTGAACTCGCGTGCCTTGTGAAAACAAACTACTCCTTGACTATGTTCTCTGTCCGTCTTCCTCACGATTTTATAGACTTCTCTAAGGACATCTCTCAGGCCTGAAGCTCCAGGGAAAACTGTCGAAAAATATTCAGCATCGCACTCATGTCGAAATAGTGCAAACCTTTCAAATCCTTGCAAATATTATTTTAAAATTATGCGAAGTTAGGAATTGAATGCGCCAGCGGTAAGTGTCTGAAGTGAAGCGATGCTGAAACGTTAGTCATGACAAATTTGGTTCTCTGCTGTTGTGTGGCCGAGTGGATTATGGGGCTGGGTTTAAGTTCTATTCCTTATTTTGTTATCGGTTACAATCCGACTGCTGACGAATGAACACATCAGGTGGTATTGCTTTTTTGGAGCGTGTCTGGCCTCATCATCTCTGCGATAAACACGGGAATATTAGCGACTGATTCTGAAAACAGTGAGAGCTGCTGCTGTTCAAATCCTTTCGACCAATTTGCTTTCGGATGTATACACGGCCAATTATGATACCAGCTTCTTTGTCTCAAATGGTCAGCGTATATGGCTGAAAGGTTGGTGGTGCCCTTTCCCCCAGGGCGCAGAGCCTCAAATATTTCAGATCAAGCATTGAGACCGACCATGTACTGACACTGCAACACGAGAAGTCATCTAAGATTGACCCTGAGTCCACAGTGAGTGAGACGGTTATGTGCAGCAGAATGTGACACCACTCTCTACATGCCCCCGCTGCCAACACAAAGCAACTTCAATCAGCGTCTTCCTGCCGAGCCGTGGGACACAGCTCATCGAAACTCCTTCCTCATGAACGGTTGTTCCAGATTGAAAGGGGCAAAATTTCCAATTTAAGTGGGATATTGCTTCTGAAGATTGTTCCTGTACTTGGAACGTTTTATAAACAAAACTACCGTCTCGAAAATAAGAAGTGGTAAAAGTTGTAGGCAGGAAATGCAAAGAAAGTATTGATTGTGAGAACACTGTCTCGCCAGCAGATGAGATTCACTACACTCTCGTCAGAAATTATTTGGTTTCCTTAGGAAATTTTCCGATTGATTTGCTATCTGCCAGATTGACTGGGAATCACTTCGGCGATCGAAGGATCGGGGTACAAATATGAAAATATCAACATTGAATCTTAAATCCCGGGGCAAGTCCTAAATGGATTGTAATTTTCTGAAGGAAAAACAGCTGAGCAGTGAAAAGTGTGAATGATGTCATTTGTAACTAGGAGGAATGAACTGGAGCCTTGCAAATTGCAGTGCCAGCTGAATTATACACAGTACGAAATGACAAACTAACCCATCAGCCAATATGACGATTAGCTCAACTGGTAGAGCAGGCGACTGTTAATCACAACGTCGTGGATTCGATTACTACGCTGTGCGCTTTCATGATAGCTTTGCAGCTCTCCCTCCCATTTGCAGTGTTGCAACATCACCCATGAACGCATTCGCTTGCGTTTGTTGACACATTGGTCCCAGGGTGTTTCCTCACCTGTTGGTTTCTGAGTGAAAACTGTCCTCGCTTTACCGGAGGTGCCAGAGACAAGTTTATCAACGCAGCCGAATGTACGATAAACAATGTCCATTTCAAAACTGGACGTTCTGTTCCAACCGTGCACCAACCAATGTGTTCAGACATGTAATGCGAATGGCCATCTACTGGTGGAATTGAAAGTGTCGGTTCCATGTCAAATGGTGCTGAACCAAAATTAACTGATTCAGAATGCTCTGATGGGAAGCGAATGGAACTCTCCCTGAACTTTTTCAAATTCACTCGGTAAATGATCCTGTTGTGTGCCCATGTGGGTTTACCTAATGAACAGTTTATGGTCAGGAACAGGGGTGGGGGTGGGCAGGATAGTGAGGTCTCCGTGTGGGTTCGAAGGGATCTGGTCGAATGGGGAATTCAAATGTCCACAGAACAGAGAGAGCTGATTGGCCCAAGGTCACACTCGCACCTTCTGTTTCTCTACCAATAAAATAAATTGCTGGAAAATGTCAACAGGTCTTGACATCTTGGAAAGGAAAACAGAATTTATACTTCAGGACGAGTGACACTTCTTTTTCCATGTCCATCTCCCTCTGCCTTACCGCACCCTTCCTTTTTATTGAATATCTCCTGACTTCCAACTTTATACTCAGCTTCTCTTTTATTACTTCATCTCCAACAATTTTCCCAGTCTCTAAATTTATATCAGACCTCTTCCATCTCTCACTTCACCCAGTGATAAGCGGAGGACTTCGAACTGAACAATTAACTCTGTTTCTATTTCCTTAGATACCGGATGGCCAGAGACCAGAAGACATCGGAGGACAGTTAGAGCTTTAAGCCCATCTAGTCTGCCCGGCAATTCGATGATGGCTGAGAACGTTTCTAAACCCATTCTACAGCCTTCTCTCTGTGACACTGAGGCTCCCCTGAATTTAGGATTCAGTTTATTTCCCAGAGTGGGTCTGAATCCCCCCCCCCCCCCAACCGGTTCCATGTTGGCTGGCAGCTCTTACACCGTGTCTGATTGTGATCGAGCTCAGTTTCAGTCTCACACAGCAAACCCGGTCTGTTCTGAGCAAAGCAATACCCGCTGTCGGACAGATCTATTGGGTCTCTGGCCCCACTGTGTTTCTGTGAGGGAGTAGTTAGCTCCTTCACCACCCATGGGAAGGACTGGTGCTTCAAAACGTGGGGAGAAAGAACGATAGGCACAAGAGTTTGGACAGATCAGGTCACAAGGGCATTTGTCCGCATCAGTGCTTCAGATTCTGAGTTTGAATCGCACAGACCTGGGTCCAATTCACAGTCAGGAAATAAAGATTCATTTCTCTTCGTGTGGATTATCGGAATGAAAACCATTTCCTGCTTCCACGCGGAGCACAGACGTGGATCATGCCAGAATAAAACCAGTGATTGTTTGCATCTACCTAGAAAGATAATGGCAGCAGATACACGAGACACAAATCTCCTCGAAGGATCTCACCTTTCTGAGCTGAAACTATCTCTCTGTTCCTTCAATGTCGCTGGGTCTAATTCCTGGAACTCACTCCCGAGCGGCTTCGTGGCTGTATCTCTGCACTGAGTACATCCAGGATTCTGTAAAGTAACTTACCATCACAATCCATGGAATAGTTATGGATGGGCAGTGGAAGCCTATCCCAAAGAGTGCCATGCATACTGCAGAAATTAGTTTCCAAAAGCTGCAGTATCTAAGTGAACACCCGAAAGTGGTCGGAAACAAGCGAGAAGTTACAAAGGGGGAGTAGGATAAACTGAAAGTCAATGATGACTGGGAGACATGAGGCAGGAAGTGAGTGAGGAGCTGGTGGTACAAGGCTCAATGTCGGTGCTAATGCCGGTGTTAGCACAGATTCACACACGACTCCTGGTAAATTCACCACAATTACCCTGGTCTCTTAGTTTGAGATTCTCTCTGTGCATATTCAAGCGGTTTATTAACTCCTAGAGGATGAACGCACCCTCTTTATCCTGTCAGATTAAAGTGGTGAAGGCATCAATTTGAAAGCAAAGGGAGAAGAGATTGCTTCTTTCTGTGCATTTTCAGTGGAGGATAACCAGCTGTGAACTGCTCTTTCCTACATGAGCGGAGGGTAATATAAATCTCATAGAGCAGCTTTATTACAGAAAGGAAGTCCATGTTACTGTGATTCATTAGTTAGGTAGAGATAGGATAGACCGATTTAATCATTAGGATAGTATAAACTAAGTAGGAGTATACTTAAGAGGGAAATCAGGAGGGCAAAAGAGGACATGAAGAGCTTTGGCAAATAGAATTGAGGAGAATCCAAAGTGTTTTTTACGGACCAAAGGGTAACTAGGGAAGAGAATAGGTGCCCTCAAAGATCAAGAAGGCGGCCTTTGTGTAGTGCCGCTGAAAATGGGGGAGATACTAAATCAGTATTTTGCATCAGTATTTACTGTGGAAAAAGATGTGGAAGATATAGACTGTAGGGAAATAGATGGTGACATTTTGCAATATGTCCACGTTACAGAGGAGGAAGTGCTGGGTGTCTTGAAATGGGTAAAGGTGGTTAAATCGCCAGGACCTGATCAGATATACTAGACAACTCTGTGGGAAGCTAGCGAAGTCATTGCTGGGCCTCTCGCTGAGACATTTGTATCATCAATACTCACAGATGACGTGCTGGAAGACTGGAGGTTTGCAAACGTGGCGCCACTGTTACAGAAGGGTAGTAAGGACAAGCCAGGGAACTTTAGACAAGTGAGCCTGACCTTGGTGGTGGGCAAGATGTTGGAGCGAAACCTGAGGGACAGGATGCACATGCATTTGGAAAGCAAGGACTGATTAGGGATAGTCAGCAAGGCTCGGTGCGTGGGAAATTATGCCTCACAAGCTTGATTCAGTTTTTTGCATAAGCAACAAAGAGGTTTGATGAGGGCAGAGCGGTGGGTGTGATCTATCTGGACTTCAGTAAGATGTTCGACAGGGTTCCCCATGGGAGACTGGTTATCAAGGTTAGATCTCACGGAATACAGGGAGAACTAGCCATTTGGATACAGAACTGGCTCAAAGGTTGAAATCAGAGTATGGTGTTGGAGGGTTGTTTTTCACACTGGAGGTCTGTGACCAGTGGAGTGCCACAAGGATCGGTGCTGGATCCTCTACTTTTTGTCATTCACATAAATGATTTGAATGCAAGCATGAGGTACAGTTAGTAAGTTTGCAGATAACACCGAAATTGGAAGTGTAATGGACAGCGAAGAGTGTTTCCTTAGATTAAAACAGGACCTTGACCAGATGGGCAAATGGGCTGAGAAGTGTCAGATGGAGTTTAATTCAGATAAATGCGAGGTCCTGCATTTTGGGAAAGCAAATCATACCAAGACTTATGCACTTAATGGTAAGGTCCTCGGGAGTGTTGCTGAACAAAGAGACCTTGGAGTGCAGCTTCATAGCTCCTTGAAAGTGGAGCCGCAGGTAGATAGGATAGTGAAGAAGGCGTTTGGTATGCTTTCCTTTATTGGTCAAAGTAGTGAGTACAGGAGTTGGGAGGTCAACTTGCGGCTGTGCAGGACCTTGGATTGGCCACTGCTGGAATACTGAGTGCAATTCTAGTCTCTTTCCTAACGGAAAGATGTTGTGAAACTTGAAAGGGTTCAGAGAAGGTTTACAAGGATGTTAAAAACAATGACTGCAGATGCTGGAAACCAGATTCTGGATCAGTGGTGCTGGAAGAGCACAGCAATTCAGGCAGCATCCGAAAAGGTTCGAAATCGAAATTTTATTCCTGATGAAGGGCTTTTGCCCGAAACGTCGATTTCGAAGCTTTTCGGATGCTGCCTGAACTGCTGTGCTCTTCCAGCACCACTGATCCAGAATCTGGTAATAACCAGGCGAGTATGGTTTCAAATGCTGTCAAATGTCCTGTACATTGAAAGTTCATTGCTTCAACGCCTTGTAAAAGATGTATTGTTGATCCAACTTCGCGGAAGTGACGGCTCAGCATGGTCTTATGTTTGAGTTCAGCCCGTTGTTATTTCGTGCGACAAAGCACTGCCGCCTGCTGTGACCCAATTCATCAATGTTCTATCCCGCTTGTTCAACGCAGATTTTCTTTAATCTTTTCGACATGGATTTCTCCCTCTCGTCTACTTTTATTCTCCATCCGTCATTCCTAGTTTTTTTGGAAATAATCAAGTGAGGCAGGAGACACTGCGGACTTGCCAGGCAATGTTATGGTAATAACGTATCCACTGCGAGATGATGGCTCGCATTGTGTGCTGTCACGGTTAATTAATTTTAGACAAACAGCAATAGCATCATTGAAATCCTCAAATTGGACTGAAACTGCTTTTTTTTTTACTGGTCGATTATGAATTCTATTTAGAATTGTAAAAGCTCATAACGTTTTGAGTGAAGAAATGTCACCTGACCTCAGACCTGACTGACAGAGACATTACCTGGAAAATGTGAGCTCAGTTCTTCACACTCTAGCCAGGGGGGGGGGGGCGGAGAAATCCACCGGATAGGTGTACTCTCAAACTGTCTCAGAATTTAAGACATTTCTAAGTGTAAAAGTGGAAAATCAGGGATATTCACAGACAGGGAGTTGGAGAATGGAGAAGAGAGTGAGATGGTACAGAGAGACAAAGGGCGACAAATAGATAAGCACAGGAAGGTAGTCATTGAAAACAGACATTCTCCATTCAAAGTGGTTGTTCATGGACAGAAAGGAGAAGAAAAAAGTAATGGATGAAGGCGAGTCTTTCACCAACTCAGGGCAACAGCAACAGCATTACAGCTGATAAAGCCATTTTACATTTTAAATATGACGTTTGTCACCTAGTTAGAGATTCTGATAAATATGCGGATTTGCTAAGTGAAACTGACAATTACCCAGGAAGTAAAACTATAAAATTTTGTCGATCTGAAACATTAAATCTCTTTCTCTCCACAGGTGCTGTCAGGCCAGCTGAGTTTCTCTATCAATTCCTGTTTTTGATTTAGATTTCCATGATTCGCAGTTCTTTGTTCTGTACTAGTTTGAATCATATTTGTGACAAACCTCGATCAATTGCCAGCTCCATACATGATTCCCTGCTTTGTGAAGGCTGTCAACACGATAACCGGTGTGCAGAGAACTCACATTGCCACAGCAGTGAATCCTTACCAGTAGACTTCCAGGAAAAGTGAAAAATGGCGCTGTATGTTTTCTTAATGAATTCCCTTTGACATTTTCATCTGTGATCATGTTAGTTGCACACCAGTTTCTTTCTTTCTACCATTTCTTTCAGCGTGGGAAAGGCTTTTCCGCCCAATTGCAGTTCGGGTCATCCGACATTAATCTATTCCAGTCCAAGTTTCCAGAATGGGGCCCATAACTTTCCATTGTCTGATGTTTCCAAGGTAAATGCCAATTACATTCTCCCTTTGCTCTTAAATGACAGAAAAATTGTACTGAACGTTGACATGGTCACATTGTTTTGTAACCCCCCCCCCCTCCGCGAGGATATCATCCAAAATTTCACCCACACAGGTGGACACACAGACAAATCCTCCGAGAGAAGGAGAGATATCAGGATAAGACCTGTTTAACGTGCTTCACATCAGCCAGTTTCTCCGACAGTCGAACACAGGGAAAAGCCTTACTTTGCATTTATTGATATTTCTCCATCCCAATCAGTAGGATTGGAGACTGCATGGTGAAAGCCATGTGAATTTCAATTCCATTGCCTTAACCACTCATCCACGGCGACAGGATAACGCAGCCCACTTCAATTTCCAGGTCTCTCTCCTTGTGGAGCAAAGTGAGTGTAAATTATTAATTGGTTTGTTTGAATCCAAACATTTCACAGCATACAAACGCATAAAATTTCGGTGCATGGTGAGTCTGTTTGTACCATCCTGATAGATGGAATGGGCATTCAATTAAAAAAAAACAGAACTTGCAGGAGAAACTCAGCCGGTCTGGTAGCATCTCTGGAGAGACAATCAGAGGGAATGTTTCACAACATCATCAGGACTGTGTTTTCTTCCACAGGTACACCCAAATCGGCTAGTTTCGACAGCTTGTTTTGTTTGGTTTCAGATTCCCACAAGTCACAGTTCTTGACATTAATCTTGAAAGCAATGCGGAAATGTTTTTGTGGTTTGTCACACGATGATGTTTCCATTTGGACAATATCTTTCTGACCTCATTAGAAACCGAAACTGTGCAGCAAAGCACACACATGCAGTAAGTACAGTTATCTCTGTCGCCCAGGTGGCTCTTGGGTCAGCTATCTTTCATTCAGCAGCCTAATTCGCTGACACTTGCTATCCAGCACCTCGCACGATCCTCTAAAGTAGGCTGTTACTGAATCTCAACTTCAGTCTGCCCTTCCCAGAATGACAGTTCTCCTCGATCAGTTTTATTTTTCCAAAATAAAGCCGAGGACATTCATTATGGAGGCATAGGAAGGTTCTGATCCCACCCACTGTATACATACCCATGCCACTGGGAACCAGCTCTCCGACAACTGGGGCAGTCTGGGTTCGGGACTCCCAGTGTTGTCTGGTCCCGAGCTTTATTTTATCCCGGAGTGCCAATGAGGTTCGAATTCCTCGTGTACAAGAATGAGAAATCTTTCAATGTCTCAGATGAGTTCGTGTCCCGCGAACATCAGAGTTAAAGTTCTATCCTC